>NW_027411614.1:50100102-51300102 GCF_049639745.1 Rhodnius prolixus | reverse complement strand
CCTTTCGGCAGGATCTACAGTTTTTGATAAAAACCTTTATTGCTATTGTTTTATTACAGAGCAGATCTGAGAAGGAAAAGAGTGACCTTTCGGCAGGATCTACAGTTTTTGATAAAAACCTTTATTGCTATTGTTTTATTACAGAGCAGATCTGAGAAGGAAAAGAGTGACCTTTCGGCAGGATCTACAGTTTTTGATAAAAACCTTTATTGCTATTGTTTTATTACAGAGCAGATCTGAGAAGGAAAAGAGTGACCTTTCGGCAGGATCTACAGTTTTTGAAATGCAACTGTGGAGAGAGATAGTGGTGGGTGTGTTCATCTCAGACTTATTTTTCCACATTTTGTTGTAAAATCAAAAGTTGAAATTTTCACATTTTCGAAAACGTCTTTTACCAAGAGGAATAAAAGTAGAATAAAAATGGTTTGAATACAGCTATATGATGGGTAAAGAGGAAGGTGTCGGGATGAAAGGTTTTTGACGCTTATTGATGGACTCTTGTCGGCTGGAGAGTGAGAGATATTGGAAACGGAATCAAAACCTATGTTACTAATCCCAGATTAAATCTCCCATCCCAACTGTGAGTGGGTATTTGTGTTAAAGGGATGAAATACCTGTGACCATCATCAACATCAAGTTGATATGGGCTGCAGGTAGCGTGCTGGGAATTCATTAGCAAGAATCGCAGTTACAAACACTCGTCGCCAACAAAGGCAGCAGGCCGATCTCTTCCAGTTTGCAGTAGAGGACGGCTATGCCACTACCATTAAATACATCCTTTGATATTGCCATCGAATTTCTGTGAAGTCAGAGGTATTGATCACTTGAAGGTTGGATCGTAACTGACTTGATATTAAAGAACCTGATATTCGTATGATCGCATACGGTTCAATCTGGAATGTTCCATGTAGGGGGTAAACGTCACCGTATTAGTGGAGCTATTAACAGCACGTCTAAGCTCTGATTCTGCGTGCACTCTGCTGTTTGGAGTTGTCCGATCATTTGTGACTTAATAAAACTAATTGATGTGCACTATGATCACATCATGTAATAAAAAAAATCTTTTGTCAACATTAACCACATGTCTTGGAATATGGGCACCTTTTCTTTTTTGAAATATTCCACTGACACAATAGAACATCCTCAGTAACTATTTTTTTCGTGAACCGAGAACAAAAAAAAAAAAATGCACGCAACTCCTTAAACGTGAGAAGAATCTAGCTAAAAGATGTACTTTAGGAAAAAAAAGTAAAATCCTATTCAGATAAACCCAAGGAAAGAAAAATTCGAGAGAATGAATGTATGAGATGGTTGTGAGCAGTGCTCGCTAACAGGAGAAGAAACCTAGAATCATCTAAACAAAAGTTTGGGGAGAGAGAAATCGCGAAAGAAAAATAAAAGAGGAGAAGTCAGACTGGAGGGTGGAACTCGTTAGGGCTGACTTTCACTCAGGGGCTGTAGGGGCGGCAACCAGAGTCAGACCTTTGTGGTGGAAATTAATAGGGTTCGAGTACATAGTAACCAAGACTACCCACACATTCCCACACTCTGGCTTCAGCTGGAAGAGTAACCTCTCTCCTGAACGAAGAACCTTCTTCCAGCGTACACCTAACAAGCACTAGGTTAGTTTCTTTTTGTTCTGTGCAGGCGCTACCAGCACTTTTGATTTACACCATTTCCGAAATTGCTACATCTTTTTGATACGGACCAAACTGGATAGTTCCTCAATGCAGCAGCACTGCTTTGGTACTCCATGTGTGCAAATTAAGTAATCTCAGTTGGATTAAGCCTTTAGCAGTTATATCATCGATTATAAGCTGCTTCTAAAGAAATCTTATAAGTTGCTAAAATGTTTATAGTTATGTTAACAGTAACTAACAATAACCTTAGGATAATTATTACCTATTTTCTCTTAAACTGGAAAATTAAACACAGGCTTTTCTCTTATCGTGTTTTACACGTTTAAAACTTAGAATTTGCATGAACTTTGTTTACAAATTCTGAATTTATTCAGTTAAGTCTCACTTCGCTAACCGTTCTCTTAAATTTCTAAAATTTAAATATGTACTTAATTTCTTTTGGAAAAATGTATCTTCTACTTGAAAAAAATTGCCAATAAAAGTTGTCGTTCTATATATGTTTAATATTTATTCAAAATTTAAAGGAAATCTTGGGGACGTTCCGAGAAAGTCCCGCCAAAACTAGTGAAAAGCGAATTAATTGGCATTTCCGGATGGCTGTTTTTACCCAAAAGCAGCTTGTTGCCCCGAGCGGAGATCTGAAGTTTCCGCGATTTGCGACTTCACAGAAAGGCCCAACTGGAAAACCACTTTTTGAGATTTGGAGAAAGGACACAATTGCAAATTTCCACAATTGCATTCTCTAACAGAAAGCAATATTAAATCATTTATTTAATAGTTCCGAAATTTCTTTAAAATTAAGCATAGCAAAACAAGTTATGAATAGAGTTTTATATTCATTGTAGAATGATTATCAGAGTAAGTTCCACACAATCAGTTTGTTTTGTTAATTAATAGGCAGCCAAGTGCAATTAAGGTTGGATAATGGCGGATTTATAAGTGAACCGTAGCATAGTTTTCTTTTCATTTTTCAATGAAATAATCAATATTCCTAGCTTTTCCATTTCCTCCTGCATCAGTAACGTAACACGGAAAATATTTCTTTAGAAAAATAATGGTTTTTGGTATATTTTTTATTAATAATTTTTATTGCAAATTCTGATAATTCATGGAATCCCTGCGCGGCAGGAAAAAAAGTTAAACATATTTTTAGTAAAATTGGCAATGAAGAAATAACATTTAGGATGCAATACTAAAAGATAATTGTAGTTAAATTTAAGGTTAAATTTGTTATTTATGGCAAAATTAAATGTTACTCAATACGATATGGGCCTATTTCTGTTGGGGAGAACGAGAAGCGTTACCTAAATCCTGAATTTGTTAATTGGTTATTTAGCAAAGGGTTGGGTTAAGGGGCGTGGCTTACAGCCTGATCGGATGCGATAATTAGTCGTTGACTGTAGAGTTGGACCATTTTGTATTTTCGATCCCCATTTTCCCTCAACATTTGTTAAAAAGAAAATCCAACTTTAATGTCTAAAAGGATATTTTAGAAACATGATAATAATGGCAATACGAAAGAGGAAACTAGAGCGAACAGGTATTTTCACATTTTCTCTGGAAAAGGTGGAATATTCGCCGCCGTGTGTTAATATAATTTTTCATATAACAAGGCTTGTAGTCCAGCCATTATGTGAGTACAGTGATCAGAACATGTGGCGATACTCCCATCAGCTGCATCTCTTGTGCCTTAGAACTGAACAACGGCAGCTATTTACTCCCAATAGCGTAGCTATCCGCCCTCGAGAAACACATAAACTTGTAAGCTTGCTAGTTTGCCATTTCTTATGTAAATCACCTCTTTTTTATTTACTCCGACTCATGTATATATCCACAGCGAATAACTAGGAAAAGTTAGCTATATATGTGATATAAATAGAGCTGTTTTAGTGATAATAGTTAATGACTTTAGAAGGTAAAAAATCAGAGGTTCTGCAAATTGTGCAAATTTCAAACCTCTATATCTCTCTTCCCATTGATCAGATTTTAATCATATCTTCACCAAAATGTAGAGAACAGTTTACTCTACAACTGGTATAAATCGCATTGAATTAGTCGTAATAGTTGAAGAGATATAGAAGGTTAAAATTTGTTGGTTTTCAAATACTTGAAATTTCAAATCTCTATATCTCTCTTCCCATTGATCAGATTTTAATCATTTCTTCACCAAAATGTAGAGAATAGTTTACTCTACAAACGATATAAATCGCATTGTTTTACTCGTAATGGTTAAAGAGATATAGAAGGTTAAAATTTGTTGGTTTTCAAGTACTTGAAATTTCAAACCTCTATATCTCTCTTCCCATTGATCAGATTTAAATCATTTCTTCACCAAAACGTAGAGAATAGTTTACTCTACAAATGATATAAATCGCATTGTTTTGGTCGTAATAGTTGAAGAGATATAGAAGGTTGGAATTTGTTTGTTTTCAAATACTTCAAATTTCAAACCTCTATATCTCTCTTCCCATTGATCAGATTTAAATCATTTCTTCACCAAAACGTAGAGAATAGTTTACTCTACAAATGATATAAATCGCATTGTTTTAGTCGTAATAGTTTAAGAGATATAGAAGGTTGAAATTTGTTTGTTTTCAAATACTTCAAATTTTAAACCTCTATATCTCTCTTCCAATGGTTTAGATTTTAATCATATCTTCACCAAAATGTAGAGAATAGTTTACTCTACAACTGGTATAAATCGCATTGTTTTAGTCGTAATAGTTGAAGAGATATAGAAGGTTAAAATTAGTTTGTTTTCAAATACTTGAAATTTCAAACCTCTATATCTATCTTCCCATTAATCAGATTTTAATCATTTCTTCACCAAAACGTAGAGAATAATTTACTCTACAAATGATATTAATCGCATTGTTTTAGTCGTAATAGTTGAAGAGATATAGAAGGTTAAAATTTGTTGGTTTTCAAATACTTGAAATTTTAAACCTCTATATCTCTCTTCCCATTGATCAGATTTTAATCATTTCTTCACCAAAACGTAGAAAATAGTTTACTCTACAACTGGTATAAATCGCATTGTTTTAGTCGTAATAGTTGAAGAGATATGGAAGGTTAAAATTTGTTGGTTTTCAAATACTTGAAATTTCAAACCTCTATATCTCTCTTCCTATTGTTCAGATTTTAATCATATCTTCACCAAAATGTAGAGAATAGTTTACACTACAACTGGTATAAATCGCATTGTTTTAGTCGTAATAGTTGAAGAGATATAGAAGGTTAAAATTTGTTGGTTTTCAAATACTTGAAATTTCAAATCTCTATATCTCTCTTCCCATTTATCAGATTTTAATCATTTCTTCACCAAAACGTAGAGAATTGTTTACTCTACAAACGATATAAATCGCATTGTTTTAGTCGTAATAGTTTTAAGAGATATAGAAGGTTAAAATTTGTTGGTTTTCAAATACTTGAAATTTCAAACCTCTATATCTCTCTTCCCATTGATCAGATTTAAATCATTTCTTCACCAACACGTAGAGAATAGTTTACTCTACAAATGATATAAATCGCATTGTTTTAGTCGTAATAGTTGAAGAGATATAGAAGGTTAAAATTTGTTGGTTTTCAAATACTTGAAATTTCAAATCTCTATATCTCTCTTCCCATTTATCAGATTTTAATCATTTCTTCACCAAAACGTAGAGAATAGTTTACTCTACAAATGATATTAATCGCATTGTTTTAGTCGTAATAGTTGAAGAGATATAGAAGGTTAAAATTTGTTGGTTTTCAAGTACTTGAAATTTAAAACCTCTATAACTCTCTTCCAATTGTTCAGATTTTAATCAAGTCTACAACAAAATGTAGAGAATAGTTTACTCTACAACGGGTATAAATCGCTGTGTTTTAGTCGTAATAGTTGATGAGATATAGAAGGTTAAAATTTGAAGGTTTTCAAATACTTCAAATTTCAAATCTCTATATCTTTCTTCTCATTGTTTAGATTTTAATCATTTCTTCACCAATGTGTAGAGAATAGTTTACTTTACTACTGATATAAATCGCTGTGTTTTAGTTGTAATAGTTGAGCAGATATAGAAGGTTAAATGTTTCAAATACTTCAAATTTCAAACCTATTTATCTCTCTTCCGATTGATCAGATTTTAATCATTTCTTCAACAAAGTGTAGAGAATAGTTTACTCTACAACTGGTGCAAATCGCATTGTTTTAGTCGTAATAGTTGAAGAGATATAGAAGGTTAAAATTAGTTTGTTTTCAAATACATGAAATTTCAAATCTCTATATCTCTCTTCCCATTTATCAGATTTTAATCATTTCTTCACCAAAACGTAGAGAATAGTTTACTCTACAAACGATATAAATCGCATTGTTTTAGTCGTAATAGTTGAAGAGATATAGAAGGTTAAAATTTGTTGGTTTTCAAATACTTGAAATTTCAAACCTCTATATCTCTCTTCCCATTGATCAGATTTAAATCATTTCTTCACCAAAACGTAGAGAATAGTTTACTCTACAAATGATATAAATCGCATTGTTTTAGTCGTAATAGTTAAAGAGATATAGAAGGTTAAAATTTGTTGGTTTTCAAATACTTGAAATTTCAAATCTCTATATCTCTCTTCCCATTTATCAGATTTTAATCATTTCTTCACCAAAACGTAGAGAATAGTTTACTCTACAAACGATATAAATCGTATTGTTTTAGTCGTAATAGTTGAAGAGATATAGAAGGTTAAAATTAGTTTGTTTTCAAATACTTGAAATTTCAAACCTCTATATCTCTCTTCCCATTGTTCAGATTTTAATCATTTCTTCACCAGAATGTAGAGAATAGTTTACTCTACAAACGATATAAATCGCATTGTTTTAGTCGTAATGGTTAAAGAGATATAGAAGGTTAAATGTTTCAAATACTTCAAATTTCAAACCTCTTTATCTCTCTTCCGATTAATCAGATTTTAATCATTTCTTCAACAAAACGTAGAGAATAGTTTACTCTATAAATGGTATAAATCGCATTGTTTTAGTCGTAATAGTTGAAGAGATATAGAAGGTTAAAATTAGTTTGTTTTCAAATACTTGAAATTTCAAATCTCTATATCTCTCTTCCCATTTATCAGATTTTAATCATTTCTTCACCAAAACGTAGAGAATAGTTTACTCTACAAACGATATAAATCGCATTGTTTTAGTCGTAATAGTTGAAGAGATATAGAAGGTTAAAATTTGTTGGTTTTCAAATACTTGAAATTTCAAACCTCTATATCTCTCTTTCCATTGATCAGATTTAAATCATTTCTTCATCAAAACGTAGAGAATAGTTCACTCTACAAATGATATAAATCGCATTGTTTTAGTCGTAAAAGTTAAAGAGATATAGAAGGTTAAAATTTGTTGGTTTTCAAATACTTGAAATTTCAAATCTCTATATCTCTCTTCCCATTTATCAGATTTTAATCATTTCTTCACTAAAACGTAGAGAATAGTTTACTCTACAAACGATATAAATCGTATTGTTTTAGTCGTAATAGTTGAAGAGATATAGAAGGTTAAAATTAGTTTGTTTTCAAATACTTGAAATTTCAAACCTCTATATCTCTCTTCCCATTGTTCAGATTTTAATCATTTCTTCACCAAAAAGTAGAGAATAGTTTACTCTACAAATGATATAAATCGCATTGTTTTAGTCGTAATAGTTGAAGAGATATAGAAGGTTAAAATTTGTTGGTTTTCAAATACTTGAAATTTCAAATCTCTATATCTCTCTTCCCATTTATCAGATTTTAATCATTTCTTCACCAAAACGTAGAGAATAGTTTACTCTACAAATGATATTAATCGCATTGTTTTAGTCGTAATAGTTGAAGAGATATAGAAGGTTAAAATTTGTTGGTTTTCAAGTACTTGAAATTTAAAACCTCTATAACTCTCTTCCAATTGTTCAGATTTTAATCAAGTCTACAACAAAATGTAGAGAATAGTTTACTCTACAACGGGTATAAATCGCTGTGTTTTAGTCGTAATAGTTGATGAGATATAGAAGGTTAAAATTTGAAGGTTTTCAAATACTTCAAATTTCAAATCTCTATATCTTTCTTCTCATTGTTTAGATTTTAATCATTTCTTCACCAATGTGTAGAGAATAGTTTACTTTACTACTGATATAAATCGCTGTGTTTTAGTTGTAATAGTTGAGCAGATATAGAAGGTTAAATGTTTCAAATACTTCAAATTTCAAACCTATTTATCTCTCTTCCGATTGATCAGATTTTAATCATTTCTTCAACAAAGTGTAGAGAATAGTTTACTCTACAACTGGTGCAAATCGCATTGTTTTAGTCGTAATAGTTGAAGAGATATAGAAGGTTAAAATTAGTTTGTTTTCAAATACATGAAATTTCAAATCTCTATATCTCTCTTCCCATTTATCAGATTTTAATCATTTCTTCACCAAAACGTAGAGAATAGTTTACTCTACAAACGATATAAATCGCATTGTTTTAGTCGTAATAGTTGAAGAGATATAGAAGGTTAAAATTTGTTGGTTTTCAAATACTTGAAATTTCAAACCTCTATATCTCTCTTCCCATTGATCAGATTTAAATCATTTCTTCACCAAAACGTAGAGAATAGTTTACTCTACAAATGATATAAATCGCATTGTTTTAGTCGTAATAGTTAAAGAGATATAGAAGGTTAAAATTTGTTGGTTTTCAAATACTTGAAATTTCAAATCTCTATATCTCTCTTCCCATTTATCAGATTTTAATCATTTCTTCACCAAAACGTAGAGAATAGTTTACTCTACAAACGATATAAATCGTATTGTTTTAGTCGTAATAGTTGAAGAGATATAGAAGGTTAAAATTAGTTTGTTTTCAAATACTTGAAATTTCAAACCTCTATATCTCTCTTCCCATTGTTCAGATTTTAATCATTTCTTCACCAGAATGTAGAGAATAGTTTACTCTACAAACGATATAAATCGCATTGTTTTAGTCGTAATGGTTAAAGAGATATAGAAGGTTAAATGTTTCAAATACTTCAAATTTCAAACCTCTTTATCTCTCTTCCGATTAATCAGATTTTAATCATTTCTTCAACAAAACGTAGAGAATAGTTTACTCTATAAATGGTATAAATCGCATTGTTTTAGTCGTAATAGTTGAAGAGATATAGAAGGTTAAAATTAGTTTGTTTTCAAATACTTGAAATTTCAAATCTCTATATCTCTCTTCCCATTTATCAGATTTTAATCATTTCTTCACCAAAACGTAGAGAATAGTTTACTCTACAAACGATATAAATCGCATTGTTTTAGTCGTAATAGTTGAAGAGATATAGAAGGTTAAAATTTGTTGGTTTTCAAATACTTGAAATTTCAAACCTCTATATCTCTCTTTCCATTGATCAGATTTAAATCATTTCTTCATCAAAACGTAGAGAATAGTTCACTCTACAAATGATATAAATCGCATTGTTTTAGTCGTAAAAGTTAAAGAGATATAGAAGGTTAAAATTTGTTGGTTTTCAAATACTTGAAATTTCAAATCTCTATATCTCTCTTCCCATTTATCAGATTTTAATCATTTCTTCACTAAAACGTAGAGAATAGTTTACTCTACAAACGATATAAATCGTATTGTTTTAGTCGTAATAGTTGAAGAGATATAGAAGGTTAAAATTAGTTTGTTTTCAAATACTTGAAATTTCAAACCTCTATATCTCTCTTCCCATTGTTCAGATTTTAATCATTTCTTCACCAAAAAGTAGAGAATAGTTTACTCTACAAACGATATAAATCGCATTGTTTTAGTCGTAATGGTTAAAGAGATATAGAAGGTTATAATTTGTTGGTTTTCAAGTACTTGAAATTTCAAACCTCTATATCTCTCTTCCCATTGATCAGATTTAAATCATTTCTTCACCAAAACGTAGAGAATAGTTTACTCTATAAATGGTATAAATCGCATTGTTTTAGTCGTAATAGTTGAAGAGATATAGAAGGTTGAAATTTGTTTGTTTTCAAATACTTCAAATTTCAAACCTCTATATCTCTCTTCCGATTGATCAGATTTTAATCATTTCTTCAACAAAGTGTAGAGAATAGTTTACTCTACAACTGGTATAAATCGCATTGTTTTAGTCGTAATAGTTGAAGAGATATAGAAGGTTAAAATTAGTTTGTTTTCAAATACTTGAAATTTCAAATCTCTATATCTCTCTTCCCATTTATCAGATTTTAATCATTTCTTCACCAAAACGTAGAGAATAGTTTACTCTACAAACGATATAAATCGCATTGTTTTAGTCGTAATAGTTGAAGAGATATAGAAGGTTAAAATTTGTTGGTTTTCAAATACTTGAAATTTCAAACCTCTATATCTCTCTTCCCATTTATCAGATTTTAATCATTTCTTCACCAAAACGTAGAGAATAGTTTACTCTACAAGCGATATAAATCGCATTGTTTTAGTCGTAATAGTTAAAGAGATATAGAAGGTTAAAATTTGTTGGTTTTCAAATACTTGAAATTTCAAACCTCTATATCTCTCTTCCCATTGTTCAGATTTTAATCATTTCTTCACCAAAACGTAGAGAATAGTTTACTTTACTACTGATATAAATCGCTGTGTTTTAGTCGTAATAGTTGATGAGATATAGAAGGTTAAAATTTGAAGGTTTTCAAATACTTCAAATTTCAAATCTCTATATCTTTCTTCCCATTGTTTAGATTTTAATCATTTCTTCACCAATGTGTAGAGAATAGTTTACTTTACTACTGATATAAATCGCTGTGTTTTAGTCGTAATAGTTGATGAAATATAGAAGGTTAAATGTTTCAAATACTTCAAATTTCAAACCTCTTTATCTCTCTTCCGATAGATCAGATTTTAATCATTTCTTCAACAAAGTGTAGACAATAGTTTACTCTACAACTGGTATAAATCGCATTGTTTTAGTCGTAATAGTTGAAGAGATATAGAAGGTTAAAATTTGTTGGTTTTCAAATACTTGAAATTTCAAATCTCTATATCTCTCTTCCCATTTATCAGATTTTAATCATTTCTTCACTAAAACGTAGAGAATAGTTTACTCTACAAACGATATAAATCGCATTGTTTTAGTCGTAATAGTTTTAGGAGATATAGAAGGTTTAAATTTGTTGGTTTTCAAATACTTGAAATTTCAAACCTCTATATCTCTCTTCCCATTGATCAGATTTAAATCATTTCTTCACCAAAACGTAGAGAATAGTTCACTCTACAAATGATATAAATCGCATTGTTTTAGTCGTAATAGTTGAAGAGATATAGAAGGTTAAAATTTGTTGGTTTTCAAATACTTGAAATTTCAAATCTCTATATCTCTCTTCCTATTTATTAGATTTTAATCATTTCTTCACCAAAACGTAGAGAATAGTTTACTCTACAAACGATATAAATCGCATTGTTTTAGTCGTAATAGTTAAAGAGATATAGAAGGTTTAAATTTGTTGGTTTTCAAATACTTGAAATTTCAAACCTCTATATCTCTCTTCCCATTGATCAGATTTAAATCATTTCTTCACCAACACGTAGAGAATAGTTTACTCTACAAATGATATAAATCGCATTGTTTTAGTCGTAATAGTTGAAGAGATATAGAAGGTTAAAATTTGTTGGTTTTCAAATACTTGAAATTTCAAATCTCTATATCTCTCTTCCCATTTATCAGATTTTAATCATTTCTTCACCAAAACGTAGAGAATAGTTTACTCTACAAACGATATAAATCGCATTGTTTTAGTCGTAATAGTTAAAGAGATATAGAAGGTTAAAATTTGTTGGTTTTCAAATACTTGAAATTTCAAACCTCTATATCTCTCTTCCCATTGTTCAGATTTTAATCATTTCTTCACCAAAACGTAGAGAATAGTTTACTCTACAAATGATATTAATCGCATTGTTTTAGTCGTAATAGTTGAAGAGATATAGAAGGTTAAAATTTGTTGGTTTTCAAGTACTTGAAATTTAAAACCTCTATAACTCTCTTCCAATTGTTCAGATTTTAATCAAGTCTACAACAAAATGTAGAGAATAGTTTACTCTACAACGGGTATAAATCGCTGTGTTTTAGTCGTAATAGTTGATGAGATATAGAAGGTTAAAATTTGAAGGTTTTCAAATACTTCAAATTTCAAATCTCTATATCTTTCTTCTCATTGTTTAGATTTTAATCATTTCTTCACCAATGTGTAGAGAATAGTTTACTTTACTACTGATATAAATCGCTGTGTTTTAGTTGTAATAGTTGAGCAGATATAGAAGGTTAAATGTTTCAAATACTTCAAATTTCAAACCTCTTTATCTCTCTTCCGATTGATCAGATTTTAATCATTTCTTCAACAAAGTGTAGAGAATAGTTTACTCTACAACTGGTGCAAATCGCATTGTTTTAGTCGTAATAGTTGAAGAGATATAGAAGGTTAAAATTAGTTTGTTTTCAAATACATGAAATTTCAAATCTCTATATCTCTCTTCCCATTTATCAGATTTTAATCATTTCTTCACCAAAACGTAGAGAATAGTTTACTCTACAAACGATATAAATCGTATTGTTTTAGTCGTAATAGTTGAAGAGATATAGAAGGTTAAAATTAGTTTGTTTTCAAATACTTGAAATTTCAAACCTCTATATCTCTCTTCCCATTGTTCAGATTTTAATCATTTCTTCACCAGAATGTAGAGAATAGTTTACTCTACAAACGATATAAATCGCATTGTTTTAGTCGTAATGGTTAAAGAGATATAGAAGGTTAAATGTTTCAAATACTTCAAATTTCAAACCTCTTTATCTCTCTTCCGATTAATCAGATTTTAATCATTTCTTCAACAAAACGTAGAGAATAGTTTACTCTATAAATGGTATAAATCGCATTGTTTTAGTCGTAATAGTTGAAGAGATATAGAAGGTTAAAATTAGTTTGTTTTCAAATACTTGAAATTTCAAATCTCTATATCTCTCTTCCCATTTATCAGATTTTAATCATTTCTTCACCAAAACGTAGAGAATAGTTTACTCTACAAACGATATAAATCGCATTGTTTTAGTCGTAATAGTTGAAGAGATATAGAAGGTTAAAATTTGTTGGTTTTCAAATACTTGAAATTTCAAACCTCTATATCTCTCTTTCCATTGATCAGATTTAAATCATTTCTTCATCAAAACGTAGAGAATAGTTCACTCTACAAATGATATAAATCGCATTGTTTTAGTCGTAAAAGTTAAAGAGATATAGAAGGTTAAAATTTGTTGGTTTTCAAATACTTGAAATTTCAAATCTCTATATCTCTCTTCCCATTTATCAGATTTTAATCATTTCTTCACTAAAACGTAGAGAATAGTTTACTCTACAAACGATATAAATCGTATTGTTTTAGTCGTAATAGTTGAAGAGATATAGAAGGTTAAAATTAGTTTGTTTTCAAATACTTGAAATTTCAAACCTCTATATCTCTCTTCCCATTGTTCAGATTTTAATCATTTCTTCACCAAAAAGTAGAGAATAGTTTACTCTACAAACGATATAAATCGCATTGTTTTAGTCGTAATGGTTAAAGAGATATAGAAGGTTATAATTTGTTGGTTTTCAAGTACTTGAAATTTCAAACCTCTATATCTCTCTTCCCATTGATCAGATTTAAATCATTTCTTCACCAAAACGTAGAGAATAGTTTACTCTATAAATGGTATAAATCGCATTGTTTTAGTCGTAATAGTTGAAGAGATATAGAAGGTTGAAATTTGTTTGTTTTCAAATACTTCAAATTTCAAACCTCTATATCTCTCTTCCGATTGATCAGATTTTAATCATTTCTTCAACAAAGTGTAGAGAATAGTTTACTCTACAACTGGTATAAATCGCATTGTTTTAGTCGTAATAGTTGAAGAGATATAGAAGGTTAAAATTAGTTTGTTTTCAAATACTTGAAATTTCAAATCTCTATATCTCTCTTCCCATTTATCAGATTTTAATCATTTCTTCACCAAAACGTAGAGAATAGTTTACTCTACAAACGATATAAATCGCATTGTTTTAGTCGTAATAGTTGAAGAGATATAGAAGGTTAAAATTTGTTGGTTTTCAAATACTTGAAATTTCAAACCTCTATATCTCTCTTCCCATTTATCAGATTTTAATCATTTCTTCACCAAAACGTAGAGAATAGTTTACTCTACAAGCGATATAAATCGCATTGTTTTAGTCGTAATAGTTAAAGAGATATAGAAGGTTAAAATTTGTTGGTTTTCAAATACTTGAAATTTCAAACCTCTATATCTCTCTTCCCATTGTTCAGATTTTAATCATTTCTTCACCAAAACGTAGAGAATAGTTTACTCTACAAATGATATTAATCGCATTGTTTTAGTCGTAATAGTTGAAGAGATATAGAAGGTTAAAATTTGTTGGTTTTCAAGTACTTGAAATTTAAAACCTCTATAACTCTCTTCCAATTGTTCAGATTTTAATCAAGTCTACAACAAAATGTAGAGAATAGTTTACTCTACAACGGGTATAAATCGCTGTGTTTTAGTCGTAATAGTTGATGAGATATAGAAGGTTAAAATTTGAAGGTTTTCAAATACTTCAAATTTCAAATCTCTATATCTTTCTTCTCATTGTTTAGATTTTAATCATTTCTTCACCAATGTGTAGAGAATAGTTTACTTTACTACTGATATAAATCGCTGTGTTTTAGTTGTAATAGTTGAGCAGATATAGAAGGTTAAATGTTTCAAATACTTCAAATTTCAAACCTCTTTATCTCTCTTCCGATTGATCAGATTTTAATCATTTCTTCAACAAAGTGTAGAGAATAGTTTACTCTACAAACGATATAAATCGCATTGTTTTAGTCGTAATGGTTAAAGAGATATAGAAGGTTAAATGTTTCAAATACTTCAAATTTCAAACCTCTTTATCTCTCTTCCGATTAATCAGATTTTAATCATTTCTTCAACAAAACGTAGAGAATAGTTTACTCTATAAATGGTATAAATCGCATTGTTTTAGTCGTAATAGTTGAAGAGATATAGAAGGTTAAAATTTGTTGGTTTTCAAATACTTGAAATTTCAAACCTCTATATCTCTCTTTCCATTGATCAGATTTAAATCATTTCTTCACCAAAACGTAGAGAATAGTTCACTCTACAAATGATATAAATCGCATTGTTTTAGTCGTAATAGTTAAAGAGATATAGAAGGTTAAAATTTGTTGGTTTTCAAATACTTGAAATTTCAAATCTCTATATCTCTCTTCCCATTTATCAGATTTTAATCATTTCTTCACTAAAACGTAGAGAATAGTTTACTCTACAAACGATATAAATCGTATTGTTTTATTCGTAATAGTTGAAGAGATATAGAAGGTTAAAATTAGTTTGTTTTCAAATACTTGAAATTTAAAACCTCTATATCTCTCTTCCCATTGTTCAGATTTTAATCATTTCTTCACCAAAACGTAGAGAATAGTTTACTATACAAATGATATTAATCGCATTGTTTTAGTCGTAATAGTTGAAGAGATATAGAAGATTAAAATTTGTTGGTTTTCAAGTACTTGAAATTTAAAACCTCTATAACTCTCTTCCAATTGTTCAGATTTTAATCAATTCTACAACAAAATGTAGAGAATAGTTTACTCTACAACTGGTATAAATCGCATTGTTTTAGTCGTAATAGTTGAAGAGATATAGAAGGTTAAAATTTGAAGGTTTTCAAATACTTCAAATTTCAAATCTCTATATCTTTCTTCTCATTGTTTAGATTTTAATCATTTCTTCACCAATGTGTAGAGAATAGTTTACTTTACTACTGATATAAATCGCTGTGTTTTAGTCGTAATAGTTGATGAGATATAGAAGGTTAAAATTTGAAGGTTTTCAAATACTTCAAATTTCAAATCTCTATATCTTTCTTCCCATTGTTTAGATTTTAATCATTTCTTCACCAATGTGTAGAGAATAGTTTACTTTACTACTGATATAAATCGCTGTGTTTTAGTCGTAATAGTTGATGAAATATAGAAGGTTAAATGTTTCAAATACTTCAAATTTCAAACCTCTTTATCTCTCTTCCGATAGATCAGATTTTAATCATTTCTTCAACAAAGTGTAGACAATAGTTTACTCTACAACTGGTATAAATCGCATTGTTTTAGTCGTAATAGTTGAAGAGATATAGAAGGTTAAAATTTGTTGGTTTTCAAATACTTGAAATTTCAAATCTCTATATCTCTCTTCCCATTTATCAGATTTTAATCATTTCTTCACTAAAACGTAGAGAATAGTTTACTCTACAAACGATATAAATCGCATTGTTTTAGTCGTAATAGTTTTAGGAGATATAGAAGGTTTAAATTTGTTGGTTTTCAAATACTTGAAATTTCAAACCTCTATATCTCTCTTCCCATTGATCAGATTTAAATCATTTCTTCACCAAAACGTAGAGAATAGTTTACTCTACAAATGATATAAATCGCATTGTTTTAGTCGTAATAGTTGAAGAGATATAGAAGGTTAAAATTTGTTGGTTTTCAAATACTTGAAATTTCAAATCTCTATATCTCTCTTCCTATTTATTAGATTTTAATCATTTCTTCACCAAAACGTAGAGAATAGTTTACTCTACAAACGATATAAATCGCATTGTTTTAGTCGTAATAGTTAAAGAGATATAGAAGGTTTAAATTTGTTGGTTTTCAAATACTTGAAATTTCAAACCTCTATATCTCTCTTCCCATTGTTCAGATTTTAATCATTTCTTCACCAAAACGTAGAGAATAGTTTACTATACAAATGATATTAATCGCATTGTTTTAGTCGTAATAGTTGAAGAGATATAGAAGGTTAAAATTTGTTGGTTTTCAAGTACTTGAAATTTAAAACCTCTATAACTCTCTTCCAATTGTTCAGATTTTAATCAATTCTACAACAAAATGTAGAGAATAGTTTACTCTACAACTGGTATAAATCGCATTGTTTTAGTCGTAATAGTTGAAGAGATATAGAAGGTTAAAATTTGAAGGTTTTCAAATACTTCAAATTTCAAATCTCTATATCTTTCTTCTCATTGTTTAGATTTTAATCATTTCTTCACCAATGTGTAGAGAATAGTTTACTTTACTACTGATATAAATCGCTGTGTTTTAGTCGTAATAGTTGATGAGATATAGAAGGTTAAAATTTGAAGGTTTTCAAATACTTCAAATTTCAAATCTCTATATCTTTCTTCCCATTGTTTAGATTTTAATCATTTCTTCACCAATGTGTAGAGAATAGTTTACTTTACTACTGATATAAATCGCTGTGTTTTAGTCGTAATAGTTGATGAAATATAGAAGGTTAAATGTTTCAAATACTTCAAATTTCAAACCTCTTTATCTCTCTTCCGATAGATCAGATTTTAATCATTTCTTCAACAAAGTGTAGAGAATAGTTTACTCTACAACTGGTATAAATCGCATTGTTTTAGTCGTAATAGTTGAAGAGATATAGAAGGTTAAAATTTGTTTTCAAATACTTGAAATTTCAAACCTCTATATCTCTCTTCCCATTGATCAGATTTAAATCATTTCTTCACCAAAACGTAGAGAATAGTTTGCTCTACAAATGATATAAATCGCATTGTTTTAGTCGTAATAGTTGAAGAGATATAGAAGGTTAAAATTTGTTGGTTTTCAAATACTTGAAATTTCAAATCTCTATATCTCTCTTCCCATTTATCAGATTTTAATCATTTCTTCACTAAAACGTAGAGAATAGTTTACTCTACAAACGATATAAATCGCATTGTTTTAGTCGTAATAGTTGAAGAGATATAGAAGGTTAAAATTTGTTGGTTTTCAAATACTTGAAATTTAAAACCTCTATATCTCTCTTCCCATTGTTCAGATTTTAATCGTTTCTTCACCAAAACGTAGAGAATAGTTTACTCTACAAATGATATTAATCGCATTGTTTTAGTCGTAATAGTTGAAGAGATATAGAAGGTTAAAATTAGTTTGTTTTCAAATACTTGAAATTTCAAACCTCTATATCTCTCTTCCCATTGCTCAGATTTTAATCATTTCTTCACCAAAACGTAGAGAATAGTTTACTCTACAAATGATTTTAATCGCATTGTTTTAGTCGTAATAGTTGAAGAGATATAGAAGGTTAAAATTAGTTTGTTTTCAAATACTTCAAATTTCAAACCTCTATCTCTCTTCCCATTTATCAGATTTTAATCATTTCTTCACCAAAACGTAGAGAATTGTTTACTCTACAAATGATATTAATCGCATTGTTATAGTCGTAATAGTTGAAGAGATATAGAAGGTTAAAATTTGTTGGTTTTCAAGTACTTGAAATTTTAAACCTCTATAACTCTCTTCCAATTGTTCAGATTTTAATCAATTCTACAACAAAATGTAGAGAACAGTTTACTCTACAACTGGTATAAATCGCATTGTTTTAGTCGTAATAGTTGAAGAGATATAGAAGGTTAAAATTTGAAGGTTTTCAAATACATCAAATTTCAAATCTCTATATCTTTCTTCTCATTGTTTAGATTTTAATCATTTCTTCACCAATGTGTAGAGAATAGTTTACTTTACTACTGATATAAATCGCTGTGTTTTAGTCGTAATAGTTGAGATATAGAAGGTTAAAATTAGTTTGTTTTCAAATACTTGAAATTTCCAACCTCTATATCTCTCTTTCCATTGTTCAGATTTTAATCATTTCTTCACCAAAACGTAGAGAATAGTTTACTCTACAAATGATATTAATCGCATTGTTTTAGTCGTAATAGTTAAAGAGATATAGAAGGTTAAAATTAGTTTGTTTTCAAATACTTGAAATTTCAAACCTCTATATCTCTCTTCCCATTGTTCAGATTTTAATCATTTCTTCACCAAAACGTAGAGAATAGTTTACTCTACAAATGATATTAATCGCATTGTTTTAGTCGTAATAGTTGAAGAGATATGGAAGGTTAAAATTAGTTTGTTTTCAAATACTTCAAATTTCAAACCTCTATATCTCTCTTCCCATTTATCAGATTTTAATCATTTCTTCACCAAAACGTAGAGAATAGTTTACTCTACAAATGATATTAATCGCATTGTTATAGTCGTAATAGTTGAAGAGATATAGAAGGTTAAAATTTGTTGGTTTTCAAGTACTTGAAATTTTAAACCTCTATAACTCTCTTCCAATTGTTCAGATTTTAATCAATTCTACAACAAAATGTAGAGAACAGTTTACTCTACAACTGGTATAAATCGCATTGTTTTAGTCGTAATAGTTGAAGAGATATAGAAGGTTAAAATTTGAAGGTTTTCAAATACATCAAATTTCAAATCTCTATATCTTTCTTCTCATTGTTTAGATTTTAATCATTTCTTCACCAATGTGTAGAGAATAGTTTACTTTACTACTGATATAAATCGCTGTGTTTTAGTCGTAATAGTTGATGAGATATAGAAGGTTAAAATTTGAAGGTTTTCAAATACTTCAAATTTCAAATCTCTATATCTTTCTTCTCATTGATAAGATTTTAATCATTTCTTCACCAATGTGTAGAGAATAGTTTACTTTACTACTGATATAAATCGCATTGTTTTAGTCGTAATAGTTGAAGAGATATAGAAGGTTAAAATTAGTTTGTTTTCAAATACTTGAAATTTCAAACCTCTATATCTCTCTTCCCATTGTTCAGATTTTAATCATTTCTTCACCAAAACGTAGAGAATAGTTTACTCTACAAATGATATTAATCGCATTGTTTTAGTCGTAATAGTTGAAGAGATATGGAAGGTTAAAATTAGTTTGTTTTCAAATACTTGAAATTTCAAACCTCTATATCTCTCTTCCCATTTATCAGATTTTAATCATTTCTTCACCAAAACGTAGAGAATAGTTTACTCTACAAATGATATTAATCGCATTGTTTTAGTCGTAATAGTTGAAGAGATATAGAAGGTTAAAATTTGTTGGTTTTTAAATACTTGAAATTTCAAATCTCTATATCTCTCTTCTCATTTATCAGATTTTAATCATTTCTTCACCAAAACGTAGAGAATAGTTTACTCTACAAATGATATAAATCGCATTATTTTAGTCGTAATAGTTGAAGAGATATAGAAGGTTAAAATTTGTTGGTTTTCAAATACTTGAAATTTCAAATCTCTATATCTCTCTTCCCATTTATCAGATTTTAATCATTTCTTCACTAAAACGTAGAGAATAGTTTACTCTACAAACGATATAAATCCCATTGTTTTAGTCGTAATAGTTGAAGAGATATAGAAGGTTAAAATTTGTTGGTTTTCAAATACTTGAAATTTCAAACCTCTATATCTCTCTTCCCATTGTTCAGATTTTAATCATTTCTTCACCAAAACGTAGAGAATAGTTTACTCTACAAATGATATTAATCGCATTGTTTTAGTCGTAATAGTTGAAGAGATATAGAAGGTTAAAATTAGTTTGTTTTCAAATACTTCAAATTTCAAATCTCTATATCTTTCTTCTCATTGTTTAGATTTTAATCATTTCTTCACCAATGTGTAGAGAATAGTTTACTTTACTACTGATATAAATCGCTGTGTTTTAGTCGTAATAGTTGATGAGATATAGAAGGTTAAAATTAGTTTGTTTTCAAATACTTCAAATTTCAAATCTCTATATCTTTCTTCTCATTGTTTAGATTTAAATCATTTCTTCACCAATGTGTAGAGAATAGTTTACTTTACTACTGATATAAATCGCTGTGTTTTAGTCGTAATAGATGATGATATATAGAAGGTTAACTGTTTCAAATACTTCAAATTTCAAACCTCTTTATCTCTCTTCCGATAGATTAGATTTTAATCATTTCTTCAACAAAGTGTAGAGAATAGTTTACTCTACAACTGGTATAAATCGCATTGTTTTAGTCGTAATAGTTAAAGAGATATAGAAGGTTAAAATTAGTTTGTTTTCAAATACTTGAAATTTCAAACCTCTATATCTCTCTTCCCATTGTTCAGATTTTAATCATTTCTTCACCAAAACGTAGAGAATAGTTTACTCTACAAATGATATTAATCGCATTGTTTTAGTCGTAATAGTTGAAGAGATATGGAAGGTTAAAATTAGTTTGTTTTCAAATACTTCAAATTTCAAACCTCTATATCTCTCTTCCCATTTATCAGATTTTAATCATTTCTTCACCAAAACGTAGAGAATAGTTTACTCTACAAATGATATTAATCGCATTGTTATAGTCGTAATAGTTGAAGAGATATAGAAGGTTAAAATTTGTTGGTTTTCAAGTACTTGAAATTTTAAACCTCTATAACTCTCTTCCAATTGTTCAGATTTTAATCAATTCTACAACAAAATGTAGAGAACAGTTTACTCTACAACTGGTATAAATCGCATTGTTTTAGTCGTAATAGTTGAAGAGATATAGAAGGTTAAAATTTGAAGGTTTTCAAATACATCAAATTTCAAATCTCTATATCTTTCTTCTCATTGTTTAGATTTTAATCATTTCTTCACCAATGTGTAGAGAATAGTTTACTTTACTACTGATATAAATCGCTGTGTTTTAGTCGTAATAGTTGATGAGATATAGAAGGTTAAAATTTGAAGGTTTTCAAATACTTCAAATTTCAAATCTCTATATCTTTCTTCTCATTGATAAGATTTTAATCATTTCTTCACCAATGTGTAGAGAATAGTTTACTTTACTACTGATATAAATCGCATTGTTTTAGTCGTAATAGTTGAAGAGATATAGAAGGTTAAAATTAGTTTGTTTTCAAATACTTGAAATTTCCAACCTCTATATCTCTCTTTCCATTGTTCAGATTTTAATCATTTCTTCACCAAAACGTAGAGAATAGTTTACTCTACAAATGATATTAATCGCATTGTTTTAGTCGTAATAGTTAAAGAGATATAGAAGGTTAAAATTAGTTTGTTTTCAAATACTTGAAATTTCAAACCTCTATATCTCTCTTCCCATTGTTCAGATTTTAATCATTTCTTCACCAAAACGTAGAGAATAGTTTACTCTACAAATGATATTAATCGCATTGTTTTAGTCGTAATAGTTAAAGAGATATAGAAGGTTAAAATTAGTTTGTTTTCAAATACTTGAAATTTCAAACCTCTATATCTCTCTTCCCATTGTTCAGATTTTAATCATTTCTTCACCAAAACGTAGAGAATAGTTTACTCTACAAATGATATTAATCGCATTGTTTTAGTCGTAATAGTTAAAGAGATATAGAAGGTTAAAATTAGTTTGTTTTCAAATACTTGAAAATTCCAACCTCTATATCTCTCTTTCCATTGTTCAGATTTTAATCATTTCTTCACCAAAACGTAGAGAATAGTTTACTCTACAAATGATATTAATCGCATTGTTTTAGTCGTAATAGTTAAAGAGATATAGAAGGTTAAAATTAGTTTGTTTTCAAATACTTGAAATTTCAAACCTCTATATCTCTCTTCCCATTGTTCAGATTTTAATCATTTCTTCACCAAAACGTAGAGAATAGTTTACTCTACAAATGATATTAATCGCATTGTTTTAGTCGTAATAGTTGAAGAGATATGGAAGGTTAAAATTAGTTTGTTTTCAAATACTTGAAATTTCAAACCTCTATATCTCTCTTCCCATTTATCAGATTTTAATCATTTCTTCACCAAAACGTAGAGAATAGTTTACTCTACAAATGATATTAATCGCATTGTTTTAGTCGTAATAGTTGAAGAGATATAGAAGGTTAAAATTTGTTGGTTTTTAAATACTTGAAATTTCAAATCTCTATATCTCTCTTCTCATTTATCAGATTTTAATCATTTCTTCACCAAAACGTAGAGAATAGTTTACTCTACAAATGATATAAATCGCATTATTTTAGTCGTAATAGTTGAAGAGATATAGAAGGTTAAAATTTGTTGGTTTTCAAATACTTGAAATTTCAAATCTCTATATCTCTCTTCCCATTTATCAGATTTTAATCATTTCTTCACCAAAACGTAGAGAATAGTTTACTCTACAAACGATACAAATCCCATTGTTTTAGTCGTAATAGTTGAAGAGATATAGAAGGTTAAAATTTGTTGGTTTTCAAATACTTGAAATTTCAAACCTCTATATCTCTCTTCCCATTAATCAGATTTTAATCATTTCTTCACCAAAACGTAGAGAATAGTTTACTCTACAAATGATATTAATCGCATTGTTTTAGTCGTAATAGTTGAAGAGATATAGAAGGTTAAAATTAGTTTGTTTTCAAATACTTCAAATTTCAAATCTCTATATCTTTCTTCTCATTGTTTAGATTTTAATCATTTCTTCACCAATGTGTAGAGAATAGTTTACTTTACTACTGATATAAATCGCTGTGTTTTAGTCGTAATAGTTGATGAGATATAGAAGGTTAAAATTAGTTTGTTTTCAAATACTTCAAATTTCAAATCTCTATATCTTTCTTCTCATTGTTTAGATTTTAATCATTTCTTCACCAATGTGTAGAGAATAGTTTACTTTACTACTGATATAAATCGCTGTGTTTTAGTCGTAATAGTTGATGATATATAGAAGGTTAACTGTTTCAAATACTTCAAATTTCAAACCTCTTTATCTCTCTTCCGATAGATTAGATTTTAATCATTTCTTCAACAAAGTGTAGAGAATAGTTTACTCTACAACTGGTATAAATCGCATTGTATTAGTCGTAATAGTTGAAGAGATATAGAAGGTTAAAATTTGTTGGTTTTCAAATACTTGAAATTTAAAACCTCTATATCTCTCTTCCCATTGTTCAGATTTTAATCATTTCTTCACCAAACCGTAGAGAATAGTTTACTCTACAAATGATATTAATCGCATTGTTTTCGTCGTAATAGTTGAAGAGATATAGAAGGTTAAAATTAGTTTGTTTTCAAATACTTGAAATTTCAAACCTCTATATCTCTCTTCCCATTGTTCAGATTTTAATCATTTCTTCACCAAAACGTAGAGAATAGTTTACTCTACAAACGATATAAATCGCATTGTTTTAGTCGTAATAGTTGAAGAGAAATAGAAGGTTAAAATTTGTTGGTTTTCAAATACTTGAAATTTCAAACCTCTATATCTCTCTTCCCATTGTTCAGATTTTAATCATTTCTTCACCAAAACGTAGAGAATAGTTTACTCTACAACTGGTATAAATCGCATTGTTTTATTCGTAATAGTTGAAGAGATATAGATGGTTAAAATTAGTTTGTTTTCAAGTACTTGAAATTTAAAACCTCTATAACTCTCTTCCAATGGTTTAGATTTTAATCATTTCTTCACCAAAACGTAGAGAATAGTTTACTTTACTACTGATATAAATCGCTGTGTTTTAGTCGTAATAGTTGATGATATATAGAAGGTTAACTGTTTCAAATACTTCAAATTTCAAACCTCTTTATCTCTCTTCCGATAGATTAGATTTTAATCATTTCTTCAACAAAGTGTAGAGAATAGTTTACTCTACAACTGGTATAAATCGCATTGTATTAGTCGTAATAGTTGAAGAGATATAGAAGGTTAAAATTTGTTGGTTTTCAAATACTTGAAATTTAAAACCTCTATATCTCTCTTCCCATTGTTCAGATTTTAATAATTTCTTCACCAAAACGTAGAGAATAGTTTACTCTACAACTGGTATAAATCGCATTGTATTAGTCGTAATAGTTGAAGAGATATAGAAGGTTAAAATTTGTTGGTTTTCAAGTACTTGAAATTTTAAACCTCTATAACTCTCTTCCAATTGTTCAGATTTTAATCAATTCTACAACAAAATGTAGAGAATAGTTTACTCTACAACTGGTATAAATGGCATTGTTTTAGTCGTAATAGTTGAAGAGATATAGAAGGTTAAAATTTAAAGGTTTCAAATACTTCAAATTTCAAATCTCTATATCTTTCTTCTCATGGTTTAGATTTTAATCATTTCTTCACCAATGTGTAGAGAATAGTTTACTTTACTACTGATATAAATCGCTGTGTTTTAGTCGTAATAGTTGATGAGATATAGAAGGTTAAAATTTGTTGGTTTTCAAATACTTGAAATTTCAAACCTCTATATCTCTCTTCCCATTGTTCAGATTTTAATCATTTCTTCACCAAAACGTAGAGAATAGTTTACTCTACAACTGGTATAAATCGCATTGTTTTATTCGTAATAGTTGAAGAGATATAGATGGTTAAAATTAGTTTGTTTTCAAGTACTTGAAATTTAAAACCTCTATAACTCTCTTCCAATGGTTTAGATTTTAATCATTTCTTCACCAAAACGTAGAGAATAGTTTACTCTACAACTGGTGTAAATCGCATTGTTTTAGTCGTAATAGTTGAAGAGATATAGAAGGATAAAATTAGTTTGTTTTCAAATACTTGAAATTTCAAACCTCTATATCTCTCTTCCCATTTATCAGATTTTAATCATTTCTTCACCAAAACGTAGAGAATAGTTTACTCTACAAACGATATAAATCGCATTGTTTTAGTCGTAATAGTTGAAGAGAAATAGAAGGTTAAAATTTGTTGGTTTTCAAATACTTGAAATTTCAAACCTCTATATCTCTCTTCCCATTGTTCAGATTTTAATCATTTCTTCACCAAAACGTAGAGAATAGTTTACTCTACAACTGGTATAAATCGCATTGTTTTATTCGTAATAGTTGAAGAGATATAGATGGTTAAAATTAGTTTGTTTTCAAGTACTTGAAATTTAAAACCTCTATAACTCTCTTCCAATGGTTTAGATTTTAATCATTTCTTCACCAAAACGTAGAGAATAGTTTACTTTACTACTGATATAAATCGCTGTGTTTTAGTCGTAATAGTTGATGATATATAGAAGGTTAACTGTTTCAAATACTTCAAATTTCAAACCTCTTTATCTCTCTTCCGATAGATTAGATTTTAATCATTTCTTCAACAAAGTGTAGAGAATAGTTTACTCTACAACTGGTATAAATCGCATTGTATTAGTCGTAATAGTTGAAGAGATATAGAAGGTTAAAATTTGTTGGTTTTCAAATACTTGAAATTTAAAACCTCTATATCTCTCTTCCCATTGTTCAGATTTTAATCATTTCTTCACCAAACCGTAGAGAATAGTTTACTCTACAAATGATATTAATCGCATTGTTTTAGTCGTAATAGTTGAAGAGATATAGAAGGTTAAAATTAGTTTGTTTTCAAATACTTGAAATTTCAAACCTCTATATCTCTCTTCCCATTGTTCAGATTTTAATCATTTCTTCACCAAAACGTAGAGAATAGTTTACTCTACAACTGGTATAAATCGCATTGTTTTATTCGTAATAGTTGAAGAGATATAGATGGTTAAAATTAGTTTGTTTTCAAGTACTTGAAATTTAAAACCTCTATAACTCTCTTCCAATGGTTTAGATTTTAATCATTTCTTCACCAAAACGTAGAGAATAGTTTACTCTACAAATGATATTAATCGCATTGTTTTAGTCGTAATAGTTGAAGAGATATAGAAGGTTAAAATTAGTTTGTTTTCAAATACTTCAAATTTCAAATCTCTATATCTTTCTTCTCATTGTTTAGATTTTAATCATTTCTTCACCAATGTGTAGAGAATAGTTTACTTTACTACTGATATAAATCGCTGTGTTTTAGTCGTAATAGTTGATGAGATATAGAAGGTTAAAATTAGTTTGTTTTCAAATACTTCAAATTTCAAATCTCTATATCTTTCTTCTCATTGTTTAGATTTTAATCATTTCTTCACCAATGTGTAGAGAATAGTTTACTTTACTACTGATACAAATCGCTGTGTTTTAGTCGTAATAGTTGATGATATATAGAAGGTTAACTGTTTCAAATACTTCAAATTTCAAACCTCTTTATCTCTCTTCCGATAGATTAGATTTTAATCATTTCTTCAACAAAGTGTAGAGAATAGTTTACTCTACAACTGGTATAAATCGCATTGTTTTAGTCGTAATAGTTGAAGAGATATAGAAGGTTAAAATTTGTTGGTTTTCAAATACTTGAAATTTAAAACCTCTATATCTCTCTTCCCATTGTTCAGATTTTAATCATTTCTTCACCAAACCGTAGAGAATAGTTTACTCTACAAATGATATTAATCGCATTGTTTTAGTCGTAATAGTTGAAGAGATATAGAAGGTTAAAATTAGTTTGTTTTCAAATACTTGAAATTTCAAACCTCTATATCTCTCTTCCCATTGTTCAGATTTTAATAATTTCTTCACTAAAACGTAGAGAATAGTTTACTCTACAAACGATATAAATCGCATTGTTTTAGTCGTAATAGTTGAAGAGAAATAGAAGGTTAAAATTTGTTGGTTTTCAAATACTTGAAATTTCAAACCTCTATATCTCTCTTCCCATTGTTCAGATTTTAATCATTTCTTCACCAAAACGTAGAGAATAGTCTACTCTACAACTGGTATAAATCGCATTGTTTTATTCGTAATAGTTGAAGAGATATAGATGGTTAAAATTAGTTTGTTTTCAAGTACTTGAAATTTAAAACCTCTATAACTCTCTTCCAATGGTTTAGATTTTAATCATTTCTTCACCAAAACGTAGAGAATAGTTTACTCTACAACTGGTGTAAATCGCATTGTTTTAGTCGTAATAGTTGAAGAGATATAGAACGTTAAAATTAGTTTGTTTTCAAATACTTGAAATTTCAAACCTCTATATCTCTCTTCCCATTTATCAGATTTTAATCATTTCTTCACCAAAACGTAGAGAATAGTTTACTCTACAAATGATATTAATCGCATTGTTTTAGTCGTAATAGTTGAAGAGATATAGAAGGTTAAAATTTGTTGGTTTTCAAGTACTTGAAATTTTAAACCTCTATAACTCTCTTCCAATTGTTCAGATTTTAATCAATTCTACAACAAAATGTAGAGAATAGTTTACTCTACAACTGGTATAAATGGCATTGTTTTAGTCGTAATAGTTGAAGAGATATAGAAGGTTAAAATTTAAAGGTTTCAAATACTTCAAATTTCAAATCTCTATATCTTTCTTCTCATGGTTTAGATTTTAATCATTTCTTCACCAATGTGTAGAGAATAGTTTACTTTACTACTGATATAAATCGCTGTGTTTTAGTCGTAATAGTTGATGAGATATAGAAGGTTAAAATTTGTTGGTTTTCAAATACTTGAAATTTCAAACCTCTATATCTCTCTTCCCATTGTTCAGATTTTAATCATTTCTTCACCAAAACGTAGAGAAAAGTTTACTCTACAAATGATATTAATCGCATTGTTTTAGTCGTAATAGTTGAAGAGATATAGTAGGTTAAAATTTGTTGGTTTTCAAATACTTGAAATTTAAAACCTCTATAACTCTCTTCCAATTGTTCAGATTTTAATCAATTCTACAACAAAATGTAGAGAATAGTTTACTCTACAACTGGTATAAATCGCATTGTTTTAGTCGTAATAGTTGAAGAGATATAAAAGGTTAAAATTTGAAGGTTTTCAAATACTTCAAACTTCAAATCTCTATATCTTTCTTCTCATTGTTTAGATTTTAATCATTTCTTCACCAATGTGTAGAGAATAGGTTACTTTACTACTGATATAAATCGCTGTGTTTTAGTCGTAATAGTTGATGAGATATAGAAGGTTAAAATTTGAAGGTTTTCAAATACTTCAAATTTCAAATCTCTATATCTTTCTTCTCATTGTTTAGATTTTAATCATTTCTTCACCAATGTGTAGAGAATAGTTTAATTTACTACTGATATAAATCGCTGTGTTTTAGTCGTAATAGTTGATGAGATATAGAAGGTTAAATGTTTCAAATACTTCAAATTTCAAACCTCTTTATCTCTCTTCCGATAGATCAGATTTTAATCATTTCTTCAACAAAGTGTAGAGAATAGTTTACTCTACAACTGGTATAAATCGCATTGTTTTAGTCGTAATAGTTGAAGAGATATAGAAGGTTAAAATTAGTTTGTTTTCAAATACTTGAAATTTCAAATCTCTATATCTCTCTTCCCATTTATCAGATTTTAATAATTTCTTCACAGAAACGTAGAGAATAGTTTACTTTACTACTGATATAAATCGCTGTGTTTTAGTCGTAATAGTTGATGAGATATAGAAGGTTAAAATTTGTTGGTTTTCAAATACTTGAAATTTCAAACCTCTTTATCTCTCTTCCCATTGTTCAGATTTTAATCATTTCTTCACCAAAACGTAGAGAATAGTTTACTCTACAAATGATATTAATCGCATTGTTTTAGTCGTAATAGTTGAAGAGATATAGTAGGTTAAAATTTGTTGGTTTTCAAATACTTGAAATTTAAAACCTCTATAACTCTCTTCCAATTGTTCAGATTTTAATCAATTCTGCAACAAAATGTAGAGAATAGTTTACTCTACAACTGGTATAAATCGCATTGTTTTAGTCGTAATAGTTGAAGAGATATAGAAGGTTAAAATTTGAAGGTTTTCAAATACTTCAAATTTCAAATCTCTATATCTTTCTTCTCATTGTTTAGATTTTAATCATTTCTTCACCAATGTGTAGAGAATAGGTTACTTTACTACTGATATAAATCGCTGTGTTTTAGTCGTAATAGTTGATGAGATATAGAAGGTTAAAATTTGAAGGTTTTCAAATACTTCAAATTTGAAATCACTATATCTTTCTTCTCATTGTTTAGATTTTAATCATTTCTTCACCAATGTGTAGAGAATAGTTTACTTTACTACTGATATAAATCGCTGTGTTTTAGTCGTAATAGTTGGTGAGATATAGAAGGTTAAATGTTTCAAATACTTCAAATTTCAAACCTCTTTATCTCTCTTCCGATAGATCAGATTTTAATCATTTCTTCAACAAAGTGTAGAGAATAGTTTACTCTACAACTGGTATAAATCGCATTGTTTTAGTCGTAATAGTTGAAGAGATATAGAAGGTTAAAATTAGTTTGTTTTCAAATACTTGAAATTTCAAATCTCTATATCTCTCTTCCCATTTATCAGATTTTAATCATTTCTTCACCACAACGTGGAGAATAGTTTACTCTACAAACGATATAAATCGCATTGTTTTAGTCGTAATAGTTAAAGAGATATAGAAGGTTAAAATTTGTTGGTTTTCAAATACTTGAAATTTCAAACCTCTATATCTCTCTTCCCATTGATCAGATTTAAATCATTTCTTCACCAAAACGTAGAGAATAGTTTACTCTACAAATGATATAAATCGCATTGTTTTAGTCGTAATAGTTGAAGAGATATAGAAGGTTAAAATTTGTTGGTTTTCAAATACTTGAAATTTCAAATCTCTATATCTCTCTTCCCATCTATCAGATTTTAATCATTTCTTCACTAAAACGTAGAGAATAGTTTACTCTACAAACGATATAAATCGCATTGTTTTAGTCGTAATAGTTGAAGAGATATAGAAGGTTAAAATTTGTTGGTTTTCAAATAGTTGAAATTTAAAACCTCTATATCTCTCTTCCCATTGTTCAGATTTTAATCATTTCTTCACCAAAACGTAGAGAATAGGTTACTCTACAAATGATATTAATCGCATTGTTTTAGTCGTAATAGTTGAAGAGATATAGAAGGTTAAAATTAGTTTGTTTTCAAATACTTGAAATTTCAAACCTCTATATCTCTCTTCCCATTGTTCAGATTTTAATCATTTCTTCACCAAAACGTAGAGAATAGTTTACTCTACAAATGATATTAATCGCATTGTTTTAGTCGTAATAGTTGAAGAGAGATAGAAGGTTAAAATTAGTTTGTTTTCAAATACTTGAAATTTCAAAGCTCTATATCTCTCTTCCCATTTATCAGATTTTAATCATTTTTTCACCAAAACGTAGAGAATAGTATACTCTACCAAAGATATTAATCGCATTGTTTTAGTCGTAATAGTTGAAGAGATATAGAAGGTTAAAGTTTGTTGGTTTTCAAATACTTGAAATTTCAAACCTCTATATCTCTTTTCCCATTTATCAGATTTTAATCATTTCTTCACCAAAACGTACAGAATAGTTTACTCTACAAATGATATTAATCGCATTGTTTTAGTCGTAATAGTTGAAGAGATATAGAAGGTTAAAATTTGTTTGTTTTCAAATACTTGAAATTTCAAATCTCTATATCTCCCTTCCCATTTATCAGATTTTAATCATTTCTTCACCAAAACGTAGAGAATAGTTTACTCTACAAATGATATAAATCGCATTGTTTTAGTCGTAATAGTTGAAGAGATATAGAAGGTTAAAATTTGTTAGTTTTCAAATACTTGAAATTTCAAACCTCTATATCTCTTTTCCCATTTATCAGATTTTAATCATTTCTTCACCAAAACGTAGAGAATAGTTTACTCTACAAATGATATTAATCGCATTGTTTTAGTCGTAATAGTTGAAGAGATATAGAAGGTTAAAATTTGTTGGTTTTTAAATACTTGAAATTTCAAATCTCTATATCTCTCTTCTCATTTATCAGATTTTAATCATTTCTTCACCAAAACGTAGAGAATAGTTTACTCTACAAACGATATAAATCGCATTGTTTTAGTCGTAATAGTTGAAGAGATATAGAAGGTTAAAATTAGTTTGTTTTCAAGTACTTGAAATTTAAAACCTCTATAACTCTCTTCCAATGGTTTAGATTTTAATCATTTCTTCACCAAAACGTAGAGAATAGTTTACTCTACAACTGGTGTAAATCGCATTATTTTAGTCGTAATAGTTGAAGAGATATAGAAGGTTAAAATTAGTTTGTTTTCAAATACTTGAAATTTCAAACCTCTATATCTCTCTTCCCATTTATCAGATTTTAATCATTTCTTCACCAAAACGTAGAGAATAGTTTACTCTACAAATGATATTAATCGCATTGTTTTAGTCGTAATAGTTGAAGAGATATAGAAGGTTAAAATTAGTTTGTTTTCAAATACTTCAAATTTCAAATCTCTATATCTTTCTTCTCATTGTTTAGATTTTAATCATTTCTTCACCAATGTGTAGAGAATAGTTTACTTTACTACTGATATAAATCGCTGTGTTTTAGTCGTAATAGTTGATGAGATATAGAAGGTTAAAATTAGTTTGTTTTCAAATACTTCAAATTTCAAATCTCTATATCTTTCTTCTCATTGTTTAGATTTTAATCATTTCTTCACCAATGTGTAGAGAATAGTTTACTTTACTACTGATATAAATCGCTGTGTTTTAGTCGTAATAGTTGATGATATATAGAAGGTTAACTGTTTCAAATACTTCAAATTTCAAACCTCTTTATCTCTCTTCCGATAGATTAGATTTTAATCATTTCTTCAACAAAGTGTAGAGAATAGTTTACTCTACAACTGGTATAAATCGCATTGTTTTAGTCGTAATAGTTGAAGAGATATAGAAGGTTAAAATTAGTTTGTTTTCAAATACTCGAAATTTCAAACCTCTATATCTCTCTTCCCATTGTTCAGATTTTAATAATTTCTTCACCAAAACGTAGAGAATAGTTTACTCTACAAACGATATAAATCGCATTGTTTTAGTCGTAATAGTTGAAGAGAAATAGAAGGTTAAAATTTGTTGGTTTTCAAATACTTGAAATTTCAAACCTCTATATCTCTCTTCCCATTGTTCAGATTTTAATCATTTCTTCACCAAAACGTAGAGAATAGTTTACTCTACAACTGGTATAAATCGCATTGTTTTATTCGTAATAGTTGAAGAGATATAGATGGTTAAAATTAGTTTGTTTTCAAGTACTTGAAATTTAAAACCTCTATAACTCTCTTCCAATGGTTTAGATTTTAATCATTTCTTCACCAAAACGTAGAGAATAGTTTACTCTACAACTGGTGTAAATCGCATTGTTTTAGTCGTAATAGTTGAAGAGATATAGAAGGTTAAAATTAGTTTGTTTTCAAATACTTGAAATTTCAAACCTCTATATCTCTCTTCCCATTTATCAGATTTTAATCATTTCTTCACCAAAACGTAGAGAATAGTTTACTCTACAAATGATATTAATCGCATTGTTTTAGTCGTAATAGTTGAAGAGATATAGAAGGTTAAAATTTGTTGGTTTTCAAGTACTTGAAATTTTAAACCTCTATAACTCTCTTCCAATTGTTCAGATTTAAATCAATTCTACAACAAAATGTAGAGAATAGTTTACTCTACAACTGGTATAAATCGCATTGTTTTAGTCGTAATAGTTGAAGAGATATAGAAGGTTAAAATTTAAAGGTTTCAAATACTTCAAATTTCAAATCTCTATATCTTTCTTCTCATGCTTTAGATTTTAATCATTTCTTCACCAATGTGTAGAGAATAGTTTACTTTACTACTGATATAAATCGCTGTGTTTTAGTCGTAATAGTTGATGAGATATAGAAGGTTAAAATTTGTTGGTTTTCAAATACTTGAAATTTCAAACCTCTATATCTCTCTTCCCATTGTTCAGATTTTAATCATTTCTTCACCAAAACGTAGAGAAAAGTTTACTCTACAAATGATATTAATCGCATTGTTTTAGTCGTAATAGTTGAAGAGATATAGTAGGTTAAAATTTGTTGGTTTTCAAATACTTGAAATTTAAAACCTCTATAACTCTCTTCCAATTGTTCAGATTTTAATCAATTCTACAACAAAATGTAGAGAATAGTTTACTCTACAACTGGTATAAATCGCATTGTTTTAGTCGTAATAGTTGAAGAGATATAAAAGGTTAAAATTTGAAGGTTTTCAAATACTTCAAACTTCAAATCTCTATATCTTTCTTCTCATTGTTTAGATTTTAATCATTTCTTCACCAATGTGTAGAGAATAGGTTACTTTACTACTGATATAAATCGCTGTGTTTTAGTCGTAATAGTTGATGAGATATAGAAGGTTAAAATTTGAAGGTTTTCAAATACTTCAAATTTCAAATCTCTATATCTTTCTTCTCATTGTTTAGATTTTAATCATTTCTTCACCAATGTGTAGAGAATAGTTTACTTTACTACTGATATAAATCGCTGTGTTTTAGTCGTAATAGTTGATGAGATATAGAAGGTTAAATGTTTCAAATACTTCAAATTTCAAACCTCTTTATCTCTCTTCCGATAGATCAGATTTTAATCATTTCTTCAACAAACTGTAGAGAATAGTTTACTCTACAACTGGTATAAATCGCATTGTTTTAGTCGTAATAGTTGAAGAGATATAGAAGGTTAAAATTAGTTTGTTTTCAAATACTTGAAATTTCAAACCTCTATATCTCTCTTCCCATTTATCAGATTTTAATCATTTCTTCACCAAAACGTAGAGAATAGTTTACTCTACAAATGATATTAATCGCATTGTTTTAGTCGTAATAGTTGAAGAGATATAGAAGGTTAAAATTAGTTTGTTTTCAAATACTTCAAATTTCAAATCTCTATATCTTTCTTCTCATTGTTTAGATTTTAATCATTTCTTCACCAATGTGTAGAGAATAGTTTACTTTACTACTGATATAAATCGCTGTGTTTTAGTCGTAATAGTTGATGAGATATAGAAGGTTAAAATTAGTTTGTTTTCAAATACTTCAAATTTCAAATCTCTATATCTTTCTTCTCATTGTTTAGATTTTAATCATTTCTTCACCAATGTGTAGAGAATAGTTTACTTTACTACTGATATAAATCGCTGTGTTTTAGTCGTAATAGTTGATGATATATAGAAGGTTAACTGTTTCAAATACTTCAAATTTCAAACCTCTTTATCTCTCTTCCGATAGATTAGATTTTAATCATTTCTTCAACAAAGTGTAGAGAATAGTTTACTCTACAACTGGTATAAATCGCATTGTTTTAGTCGTAATAGTTGAAGAGATATAGAAGGTTAAAATTAGTTTGTTTTCAAATACTCGAAATTTCAAACCTCTATATCTCTCTTCCCATTGTTCAGATTTTAATAATTTCTTCACCAAAACGTAGAGAATAGTTTACTCTACAAACGATATAAATCGCATTGTTTTAGTCGTAATAGTTGAAGAGAAATAGAAGGTTAAAATTTGTTGGTTTTCAAATACTTGAAATTTCAAACCTCTATATCTCTCTTCCCATTGTTCAGATTTTAATCATTTCTTCACCAAAACGTAGAGAATAGTTTACTCTACAACTGGTATAAATCGCATTGTTTTATTCGTAATAGTTGAAGAGATATAGATGGTTAAAATTAGTTTGTTTTCAAGTACTTGAAATTTAAAACCTCTATAACTCTCTTCCAATGGTTTAGATTTTAATCATTTCTTCACCAAAACGTAGAGAATAGTTTACTCTACAACTGGTGTAAATCGCATTGTTTTAGTCGTAATAGTTGAAGAGATATAGAAGGTTAAAATTAGTTTGTTTTCAAATACTTGAAATTTCAAACCTCTATATCTCTCTTCCCATTTATCAGATTTTAATCATTTCTTCACCAAAACGTAGAGAATAGTTTACTCTACAAATGATATTAATCGCATTGTTTTAGTCGTAATAGTTGAAGAGATATAGAAGGTTAAAATTTGTTGGTTTTCAAGTACTTGAAATTTTAAACCTCTATAACTCTCTTCCAATTGTTCAGATTTAAATCAATTCTACAACAAAATGTAGAGAATAGTTTACTCTACAACTGGTATAAATCGCATTGTTTTAGTCGTAATAGTTGAAGAGATATAGAAGGTTAAAATTTAAAGGTTTCAAATACTTCAAATTTCAAATCTCTATATCTTTCTTCTCATGCTTTAGATTTTAATCATTTCTTCACCAATGTGTAGAGAATAGTTTACTTTACTACTGATATAAATCGCTGTGTTTTAGTCGTAATAGTTGATGAGATATAGAAGGTTAAAATTTGTTGGTTTTCAAATACTTGAAATTTCAAACCTCTATATCTCTCTTCCCATTGTTCAGATTTTAATCATTTCTTCACCAAAACGTAGAGAAAAGTTTACTCTACAAATGATATTAATCGCATTGTTTTAGTCGTAATAGTTGAAGAGATATAGTAGGTTAAAATTTGTTGGTTTTCAAATACTTGAAATTTAAAACCTCTATAACTCTCTTCCAATTGTTCAGATTTTAATCAATTCTACAACAAAATGTAGAGAATAGTTTACTCTACAACTGGTATAAATCGCATTGTTTTAGTCGTAATAGTTGAAGAGATATAAAAGGTTAAAATTTGAAGGTTTTCAAATACTTCAAACTTCAAATCTCTATATCTTTCTTCTCATTGTTTAGATTTTAATCATTTCTTCACCAATGTGTAGAGAATAGGTTACTTTACTACTGATATAAATCGCTGTGTTTTAGTCGTAATAGTTGATGAGATATAGAAGGTTAAAATTTGAAGGTTTTCAAATACTTCAAATTTCAAATCTCTATATCTTTCTTCTCATTGTTTAGATTTTAATCATTTCTTCACCAATGTGTAGAGAATAGTTTACTTTACTACTGATATAAATCGCTGTGTTTTAGTCGTAATAGTTGATGAGATATAGAAGGTTAAATGTTTCAAATACTTCAAATTTCAAACCTCTTTATCTCTCTTCCGATAGATCAGATTTTAATCATTTCTTCAACAAACTGTAGAGAATAGTTTACTCTACAACTGGTATAAATCGCATTGTTTTAGTCGTAATAGTTGAAGAGATATAGAAGGTTAAAATTAGTTTGTTTTCAAATACTTGAAATTTAAAACCTCTATAACTCTCTTCCAATTGTTCAGATTTTAATCAATTCTACAACAAAATGTAGAGAATAGTTTACTCTACAACTGGTATAAATCGCATTGTTTTAGTCGTAATAGTTGAAGAGATATAAAAGGTTAAAATTTGAAGGTTTTCAAATACTTCAAACTTCAAATCTCTATATCTTTCTTCTCATTGTTTAGATTTTAATCATTTCTTCACCAATGTGTAGAGAATAGTTTACTTTACTACTGATATAAATCGCTGTGTTTTAGTCGTAATAGTTGATGAGATATAGAAGGTTAAATGTTTCAAATACTTCAAATTTCAAACCTCTTTATCTCTCTTCCGATAGATCAGATTTTAATCATTTCTTCAACATACTGTAGAGAATAGTTTACTCTACAACTGGTATAAATCGCATTGTTTTAGTCGTAATAGTTGAAGAGATATAGAAGGTTAAAATTAGTTTGTTTTCAAATACTTGAAATTTCAAATCTCTATATCTCTCTTCCCATTTATCAGATTTTAATCATTTCTTCACCACAACGTGGAGAATAGTTTACTCTACAAACGATATAAATCGCATTGTTTTAGTCGTAATAGTTAAAGAGATATAGAAGGTTAAAATTTGTTGGTTTTCAAATACTTGAAATTTCAAACCTCTATATCTCTCTTCCCATTAATCAGATTTAAATCATTTCTTCACCAAAACGTAGAGAATAGTTTACTCTACAAATGATATAAATCGCATTGTTTTAGTCGTAATAGTTGAAGAGATATAGAAGGTTAAAATTTGTTGGTTTTCAAATACTTGAAATTTCAAATCTCTATATCTCTCTTCCCATCTATCAGATTTTAATCATTTCTTCACTAAAACGTAGAGAATAGTTTACTCTACAAACGATATAAATCGCATTGTTTTAGTCGTAATAGTTGAAGAGATATAGAAGGTTAAAATTTGTTGGTTTTCAAATAGTTGAAATTTAAAACCTCTATATCTCTCTTCCCATTGTTCAGATTTTAATCATTTCTTCACCAAAACGTAGAGAATAGGTTACTCTACAAATGATATTAATCGCATTGTTTTAGTCGTAATAGTTGAAGAGATATAGAAGGTTAAAATTAGTTTGTTTTCAAATACTTGAAATTTCAAACCTCTATATCTCTCTTCCCATTGTTCAGATTTTAATCATTTCTTCACCAAAACGTAGAGAATAGTTTACTCTACAAATGATATTAATCGCATTGTTTTAGTCGTAATAGTTGAAGAGAGATAGAAGGTTAAAATTAGTTTGTTTTCAAATACTTGAAATTTCAAAGCTCTATATCTCTCTTCCCATTTATCAGATTTTAATCATTTTTTCACCAAAACGTAGAGAATAGTATACTCTACCAAAGATATTAATCGCATTGTTTTAGTCGTAATAGTTGAAGAGATATAGAAGGTTAAAGTTTGTTGGTTTTCAAATACTTGAAATTTCAAACCTCTATATCTCTTTTCCCATTTATCAGATTTTAATCATTTCTTCACCAAAACGTACAGAATAGTTTACTCTACAAATGATATTAATCGCATTGTTTTAGTCGTAATAGTTGAAGAGATATAGAAGGTTAAAATTTGTTTGTTTTCAAATACTTGAAATTTCAAATCTCTATATCTCCCTTCCCATTTATCAGATTTTAATCATTTCTTCACCAAAACGTAGAGAATAGTTTACTCTACAAATGATATAAATCGCATTGTTTTAGTCGTAATAGTTGAAGAGATATAGAAGGTTAAAATTTGTTAGTTTTCAAATACTTGAAATTTCAAACCTCTATATCTCTTTTCCCATTTATCAGATTTTAATCATTTCTTCACCAAAACGTAGAGAATAGTTTACTCTACAAATGATATTAATCGCATTGTTTTAGTCGTAATAGTTGAAGAGATGTAGAAGGTTAAAATTTGTTGGTTTTTAAATACTTGAAATTTCAAATCTCTATATCTCTCTTCTCATTTATCAGATTTTAATCATTTCTTCACCAAAACGTAGAGAATAGTTTACTCTACAAACGATATAAATCGCATTGTTTTAGTCGTAATAGTTGAAGAGATATAGAAGGTTAAAATTAGTTTGTTTTCAAGTACTTGAAATTTAAAACCTCTATAACTCTCTTCCAATGGTTTAGATTTTAATCATTTCTTCACCAAAACGTAGAGAATAGTTTACTCTACAACTGGTGTAAATCGCATTGTTTTAGTCGTAATAGTTGAAGAGATATAGAAGGTTAAAATTAGTTTGTTTTCAAATACTTGAAATTTCAAACCTCTATATCTCTCTTCCCATTTATCAGATTTTAATCATTTCTTCACCAAAACGTAGAGAATAGTTTACTCTACAAATGATATTAATCGCATTGTTTTAGTCGTAATAGTTGAAGAGATATAGAAGGTTAAAATTAGTTTGTTTTCAAATACTTCAAATTTCAAATCTCTATATCTTTCTTCTCATTGTTTAGATTTTAATCATTTCTTCACCAATGTGTAGAGAATAGTTTACTTTACTACTGATATAAATCGCTGTGTTTTAGTCGTAATAGTTGATGAGATATAGAAGGTTAAAATTAGTTTGTTTTCAAATACTTCAAATTTCAAATCTCTATATCTTTCTTCTCATTGTTTAGATTTTAATCATTTCTTCACCAATGTGTAGAGAATAGTTTACTTTACTACTGATATAAATCGCTGTGTTTTAGTCGTAATAGTTGATGATATATAGAAGGTTAACTGTTTCAAATACTTCAAATTTCAAACCTCTTTATCTCTCTTCCGATAGATTAGATTTTAATCATTTCTTCAACAAAGTGTAGAGAATAGTTTACTCTACAACTGGTATAAATCGCATTGTTTTAGTCGTAATAGTTGAAGAGATATAGAAGGTTAAAATTAGTTTGTTTTCAAATACTCGAAATTTCAAACCTCTATATCTCTCTTCCCATTGTTCAGATTTTAATAATTTCTTCACCAAAACGTAGAGAATAGTTTACTCTACAAACGATATAAATCGCATTGTTTTAGTCGTAATAGTTGAAGAGAAATAGAAGGTTAAAATTTGTTGGTTTTCAAATACTTGAAATTTCAAACCTCTATATCTCTCTTCCCATTGTTCAGATTTTAATCATTTCTTCACCAAAACGTAGAGAATAGTTTACTCTACAACTGGTATAAATCGCATTGTTTTATTCGTAATAGTTGAAGAGATATAGATGGTTAAAATTAGTTTGTTTTCAAGTACTTGAAATTTAAAACCTCTATAACTCTCTTCCAATGGTTTAGATTTTAATCATTTCTTCACCAAAACGTAGAGAATAGTTTACTCTACAACTGGTGTAAATCGCATTGTTTTAGTCGTAATAGTTGAAGAGATATAGAAGGTTAAAATTAGTTTGTTTTCAAATACTTGAAATTTCAAACCTCTATATCTCTCTTCCCATTTATCAGATTTTAATCATTTCTTCACCAAAACGTAGAGAATAGTTTACTCTACAAATGATATTAATCGCATTGTTTTAGTCGTAATAGTTGAAGAGATATAGAAGGTTAAAATTTGTTGGTTTTCAAGTACTTGAAATTTTAAACCTCTATAACTCTCTTCCAATTGTTCAGATTTAAATCAATTCTACAACAAAATGTAGAGAATAGTTTACTCTACAACTGGTATAAATCGCATTGTTTTAGTCGTAATAGTTGAAGAGATATAGAAGGTTAAAATTTAAAGGTTTCAAATACTTCAAATTTCAAATCTCTATATCTTTCTTCTCATGCTTTAGATTTTAATCATTTCTTCACCAATGTGTAGAGAATAGTTTACTTTACTACTGATATAAATCGCTGTGTTTTAGTCGTAATAGTTGATGAGATATAGAAGGTTAAAATTTGTTGGTTTTCAAATACTTGAAATTTCAAACCTCTATATCTCTCTTCCCATTGTTCAGATTTTAATCATTTCTTCACCAAAACGTAGAGAAAAGTTTACTCTACAAATGATATTAATCGCATTGTTTTAGTCGTAATAGTTGAAGAGATATAGTAGGTTAAAATTTGTTGGTTTTCAAATACTTGAAATTTAAAACCTCTATAACTCTCTTCCAATTGTTCAGATTTTAATCAATTCTACAACAAAATGTAGAGAATAGTTTACTCTACAACTGGTATAAATCGCATTGTTTTAGTCGTAATAGTTGAAGAGATATAAAAGGTTAAAATTTGAAGGTTTTCAAATACTTCAAACTTCAAATCTCTATATCTTTCTTCTCATTGTTTAGATTTTAATCATTTCTTCACCAATGTGTAGAGAATAGGTTACTTTACTACTGATATAAATCGCTGTGTTTTAGTCGTAATAGTTGATGAGATATAGAAGGTTAAAATTTGAAGGTTTTCAAATACTTCAAATTTCAAATCTCTATATCTTTCTTCTCATTGTTTAGATTTTAATCATTTCTTTACCAATGTGTAGAGAATAGTTTACTTTACTACTGATATAAATCGCTGTGTTTTAGTCGTAATAGTTGATGAGATATAGAAGGTTAAATGTTTCAAATACTTCAAATTTCAAACCTCTTTATCTCTCTTCCGATAGATCAGATTTTAATCATTTCTTCAACAAACTGTAGAGAATAGTTTACTCTACAACTGGTATAAATCGCATTGTTTTAGTCGTAATAGTTGAAGAGATATAGAAGGTTAAAATTAGTTTGTTTTCAAATACTTGAAATTTCAAATCTCTATATCTCTCTTCCCATTTATCAGATTTTAATAATTTCTTCACAGAAACGTAGAGAATAGTTTACTTTACTACTGATATAAATCGCTGTGTTTTAGTCGTAATAGTTGATGAGATATAGAAGGTTAAAATTTGTTGGTTTTCAAATACTTGAAATTTCAAACCTCTTTATCTCTCTTCCCATTGTTCAGATTTTAATCATTTCTTCACCAAAACGTAGAGAATAGTTTACTCTACAAATGATATTAATCGCATTGTTTTAGTCGTAATAGTTGAAGAGATATAGTAGGTTAAAATTTGTTGGTTTTCAAATACTTGAAATTTAAAACCTCTATAACTCTCTTCCAATTGTTCAGATTTTAATCAATTCTGCAACAAAATGTAGAGAATAGTTTACTCTACAACTGGTATAAATCGCATTGTTTTAGTCGTAATAGTTGAAGAGATATAGAAGGTTAAAATTTGAAGGTTTTCAAATACTTCAAATTTCAAATCTCTATATCTTTCTTCTCATTGTTTAGATTTTAATCATTTCTTCACCAATGTGTAGAGAATAGGTTACTTTACTACTGATATAAATCGCTGTGTTTTAGTCGTAATAGTTGATGAGATATAGAAGGTTAAAATTTGAAGGTTTTCAAATACTTCAAATTTCAAATCACTATATCTTTCTTCTCATTGTTTAGATTTTAATCATTTCTTCACCAATGTGTAGAGAATAGTTTACTTTACTACTGATATAAATCGCTGTGTTTTAGTCGTAATAGTTGGTGAGATATAGAAGGTTAAATGTTTCAAATACTTCAAATTTCAAACCTCTTTATCTCTCTTCCGATAGATCAGATTTTAATCATTTCTTCAACAAAGTGTAGAGAATAGTTTACTCTACAACTGGTATAAATCGCATTGTTTTAGTCGTAATAGTTGAAGAGATATAGAAGGTTAAAATTAGTTTGTTTTCAAATACTTGAAATTTCAAATCTCTATATCTCTCTTCCCATTTATCAGATTTTAATCATTTCTTCACCACAACGTGGAGAATAGTTTACTCTACAAACGATATAAATCGCATTGTTTTAGTCGTAATAGTTAAAGAGATATAGAAGGTTAAAATTTGTTGGTTTTCAAATACTTGAAATATCAAACCTCTATATCTCTCTTCCCATTGATCAGATTTAAATCATTTCTTCACCAAAACGTAGAGAATAGTTTACTCTACAAATGATATAAATCGCATTGTTTTAGTCGTAATAGTTGAAGAGATATAGAAGGTTAAAATTTGTTGGTTTTCAAATACTTGAAATTTCAAATCTCTATATCTCTCTTCCCATCTATCAGATTTTAATCATTTCTTCACTAAAACGTAGAGAATAGTTTACTCTACAAACGATATAAATCGCATTGTTTTAGTCGTAATAGTTGAAGAGATATAGAAGGTTAAAATTTGTTGGTTTTCAAATACTTGAAATTTAAAACCTCTATATCTCTCTTCCCATTGTTCAGATTTTAATCATTTCTTCACCAAAACGTAGAGAATAGGTTACTCTACAAATGATATTAATCGCATTGTTTTAGTCGTAATAGTTGAAGAGATATAGAAGGTTAAAATTAGTTTGTTTTCAAATACTTGAAATTTCAAACCTCTATATCTCTCTTCCCATTGTTCAGATTTTAATCATTTCTTCACCAAAACGTAGAGAATAGTTTACTCTACAAATGATATTAATCGCATTGTTTTAGTCGTAATAGTTGAAGAGAGATAGAAGGTTAAAATTAGTTTGTTTTCAAATACTTGAAATTTCAAAGCTCTATATCTCTCTTCCCATTTATCAGATTTTAATCATTTTTTCACCAAAACGTAGAGAATAGTATACTCTACAAAAGATATTAATCGCATTGTTTTAGTCGTAATAGTTGAAGAGATATAGAAGGTTAAAGTTTGTTGGTTTTCAAATACTTGAAATTTCAAACCTCTATATCTCTTTTCCCATTTATCAGATTTTAATCATTTCTTCACCAAAACGTACAGAATAGTTTACTCTACAAATGATATTAATCGCATTGTTTTAGTCGTAATAGTTGAAGAGATATAGAAGGTTAAAATTTGTTTGTTTTCAAATACTTGAAATTTCAAATCTCTATATCTCCCTTCCCATTTATCAGATTTTAATCATTTCTTCACCAAAACGTAGAGAATAGTTTACTCTACAAATGATATAAATCGCATTGTTTTAGTCGTAATAGTTGAAGAGATATAGAAGGTTAAAATTTGTTAGTTTTCAAATACTTGAAATTTCAAATCTCTATATCTCTCTTCCCATTTATCAGATTTTAATCATTTCTTCACCAAAACGTAGAGAATAGTTTACTCTACAAATGATATTAATCGCATTGTTTTAGTCGTAATAGTTGAAGAGGTATAGAAGGTTAAAATTAGTTTGTTTTCAAATATTTGAAATTTCTAACCTCTATATCTCTCTTCCCATTTATCATATTTTAATCGTTTCTTCACCAAAACGTAGAGAATAGTTTACTCTACAAATGATATTAATCGCATTGTTTTAGTCGTAATAGTTGAAGAGATATGGAAGGTTAAAATTTGTTGGTTTTCAAGTACTTGAAATTTAAAACCTCTATAACTCTCTTCCAATTGTTCAGATTTTAATCAATTCTACAACAAATTGTAGAGAATAGTTTACTCTACAACTGGTATAAATCGCATTGTTTTAGTCGTAATAGTTGAAGAGATATAGAAGGTTAAAATTTGAAGGTTTTCTAATACTTCAAATTTCAAATCTCTATCTCTTTCTTCTCATTGTTTAGATTTTAATCATTTCTTCACCAATGTGTAGAGAATAGTTTACTTTACTACTGATATAAATCGCTGTGTTTTAGTCGTAATAGTTGATGAGATATAGAAGGTTAAATGTTTCAAATACTTCAAATTTCAAACCTCTTTATCTCTCTTCCGATAGATCAGATTTTAATCATTTCTTCAACAAAGTGTAGAGAATAGTTTACTCTACAAGTGGTATAAATCGCATTGTTTTAGTCGTAATAGTTGAAGAGATATAGAAGGTTAAAATTTGTTGGTTTTCAAATACTTGAAATTTCAAACCTCTATATCTCTCCTCCCATTGATCAGATTTAAATCATTTCTTCACCAAAACGTAGAGAATAGTTTACTCTACAAATGATATAAATCGCATTGTTTTAGTCGTAATAGTTGAAGAGATATAAAAGGCTAAAATTTGTTGGTTTTCAAATACTTGAAATTTCAAATCTCTATATCTCTCTTCCCATTTATCAGATTTTAATCATTTCTTCACCAAAACGTAGAGAATAGTTTACTCTACAAACGATATAAATCGCATTGTTTTAGTCGTATTAGTTGAAGAGATATAGAAGGTTAAAATTTTTTGGTTTTCAAATACTTGAAATTTAAAACCTCTATATCTCTCTTCCCATTGTTCAGATTTTAATCATTTCTTCACCAAAACGTAGAGAATAGTTTACTCTACAAATGATATTAATCGCATTGTTTTAGTCGTAATAGTTGAAGAGATATAGAAGGTTAAAATTTGTTGGTTTTTAAATACTTGAAATTTCCAACCTCTATATCTCTCTTTCCATTGTTCAGATTTTAATCATTTCTTCACCAAAACGTAGAGAATAGTTTACTCTACAAATGATATTAATCGCATTGTTTTAGTCGTAATAGTTGAAGAGATATAGAAGGTTAAAATTAGTTTGTTTTCAAATACTTGAAATTTCAAATCTCTATATCTCTCTTTCCATTGTTCAGATTTTAATCATTTCTTCACCAAAACGTAGAGAATAGTTTACTCTACAAATGATATTAATCGCATTGTTTTAGACGTAATAGTTGAAGAGATATAGAAGGTTAAAATTTGTTGGTTTTTAAATACTTGAAATTTCCAACCTCTATATCTCTCTTTCCATTGTTCAGATTTTAATCATTTTTTCACCAAAACGTAGAGAATAGTTTACTCTACAAATGATATTAATCGCATTGTTTTAGTCGTAATAGTTGAAGAGATATAGAAGGTTAAAATTTTTTGGTTTTCAAATGCTTGAAATTTAAAACCTCTATATCTCTCTTCCCATTGTTCAGATTTTAATCATTTCTTCACCAAAACGTAGAGAATAGTTTACTCTACAAATGATATTAATCGCATTGTTTTAGTCGTAATAGTTGAAGAGATATAGAAGGTTAAAATTAGTTTGTTTTCAAATACTTGAAATTTCCAACCTCTATATCTCTCTTTCCATTGTTCAGATTTTAATCATTTCTTCACCAAAACGTAGAGAATAGTTTACTCTACAAACGATATTAATCGCATTGTTTTAGTCGTAATAGTTAAAGAGATATAGAAGGTTAAAATTAGTTTGTTTTCAAATACTTGAAATTTCAAATTTCTATATCTCTCTTTCCATTGTTCAGATTTTAATCATTTCTTCACCAAAACGTAGAGAATAGTTTACTCTAAAAATGATATTAATCGCATTGTTTTAGTCGTAATAGTTGAAGAGATATAGAAGGTTAAAATTAGTTTGTTTTCAAATACTTGAAATTTCAAACCTCTATATCTCTCTTCCCATTGTTCAGATTTTAATCATTTCTTCACCAAAACGTAGAGAATAGTTTACTCTACAAATGATATTAATCGCATTGTTTTAGTCGTAATAGTTGAAGAGATATAGAAGGTTAAAATTAGTTTGTTTTCAAATACTTGAAATTTCCAACCTCTATATCTCTCTTTCCATTGTTCAGATTTTAATCATTTCTTCACCAAAACGTAGAGAATAGTTTACTCTACAACTGGTATAAATCGCATTGTTTTAGTCGTAATAGTTGAAGAGATATAGAAGGTTAAAATTTGAAGGTTTTCAAATACTTCAAATTTCAAATCTCTATATCTTTCTTCTCATTGTTTAGATTTTAATCATTTCTTCACCAATGTGTAGAGAATAGGTTACTTTACTACTGATATAAATCGCTGTGTTTTAGTCGTAATAGTTGATGAGATATAGAAGGTTAAAATTTGAAGGTTTTCAAATACTTCAAATTTCAAACCTCTATATCTCTCTTCCCATTTATCAGATTTTAATCATTTCTTCACCAAAACTTAGAGAATAGTTTACTCTACAAATGATATTAATCGCATTGTTTTAGTCGTAATAGTTGAAGAGATATAGAAGGTTAAAATTTGTTGGTTTTTAAATACTTGAAATTTCAAATCTCTATATCTCTCTTCTCATTTATCAGATTTTAATCATTTCTTCACCAAAACGTAGAGAATAGTTTACTCTACAAATGATATTAATCGCATTGTTTTAGTCGTAATAGTTGAAGAGATATAGAAGGTTAAAATTAGTTTGTTTTCAAATACTTGAAATTTCAAACCTCTATATCTCTCTTCCCATTTATCAGATTTTAATCATTTTTTCACCAAAACGTAGAGAATAGTTTACTCTACAAATGATATTAATCGCATTGTTTTAGTCGTAATAGTTGAAGAGATATAGAAGGTTAAAATTTGTTGGTTTTCAAATACTTGAAATTTCAAACCTCTATATCTCTCTTCCCATTGATCAGATTTAAATCATTTCTTCACCAAAACGTAGAGAATAGTTTACTCTACAAATGATATAAATCGCATTGTTTTAGTCGTAATAGTTGAAGAGATATAGAAGGTTAAAATTTGTTGGTTTTCAAATACTTGAAATTTCAAATCTCTATATCTCTCTTCTCATTGTTTAGATTTTAAACATTTCTTCACCAATGTGTAGAGAATAGTTTACTTTACAAACGATATAAATCGCATTGTTTTAGTCGTAATAGTTGAAGAGATATAGAAGGTTAAAATTTGTTGGTTTTCAAATACTTGAAATTTCAAACCTCTATATCTCTCCTCCCATTGATCAGATTTAAATCATTTCTTCACCAAAACGTAGAGAATAGTTTACTCTACAAATGATATAAATCGCATTGTTTTAGACGTAATAGTTGAAGAGATATAGAAGGTTAAAATTAGTTTGTTTTCAAATACTTGAAATTTCAAACCTCTATATCTCTTTTCCCATTGTTCAGATTTTAATCATTTCTTCACCAAAACGTAGAGAATAGTTTACTCTACAAATGATATTAATCGCATTGTTTTAGTCGTAATAGTTGAAGAGATATAGAAGGTTAAAATTTTTTGGTTTTCAAATACTTGAAATTTAAAACCTCTATATCTCTCTTCCCATTGTTCAGATTTTAATCATTTCTACACCAAAACGTAGAGAATAGTTTACTCTACAAATGATATTAATCGCATTGTTTTAGTCGTAATAGTTGAAGAGATATAGAAGGTTAAAATTAGTTTGTTTTCAAATACTTGAAATTTCCAACCTCTATATCTCTCTTTCCATTGTTCAGATTTTAATCATTTCTTCACCAAAACGTAGAGAATAGTTTACTCTACAAATGATATTAATCGCATTGTTTTAGTCGTAATAGTTGAAGAGATATAGAAGGTTAAAATTAGTTTGTTTTCAAATACTTGAAATTTCAAACCTCTATATCTCTCTTCCCATTGTTCAGATTTTAATCATTTCTTCACCAAAACGTAGAGAATAGTTTACTCTACAAATGATATTAATCGCATTGTTTTAGTCGTAATAGTTGAAGAGATATGGAAGGTTAAAATTAGTTTGTTTTCAAATACTTGAAATTTCAAACCTCTATATCTCTCTTCCCATTTATCAGATTTTAATCATTTCTTCACCAAAACGTAGAGAATAGTTTACTCTACAAAAGATATTAATCGCATTGTTTTAGTCGTAATAGTTGAAGAGATATAGAAGGTTAAAACTTGATGGTTTTCAAATACTTGAAATTTCAAACCTCTATATCTCTTTTCCCATTAATCAGATTTTAATCATTTCTTCACCAAAACGTAGAGAATAGGTTACTCTACAAATGATATTAATCGCATTGTTTTAGTCGTAATAGTTGAAGAGATATAGAAGGTTAAAATTTGTTGGTTTTTAAATACTTGAAATTTCAAATCTCTATATCTCTCTTCTCATTTATCAGATTTTAATCATTTCTTCACCAAAACGTAGAGAATAGTTTACTCTACAAATGATATAAATCGCATTATTTTAGTCGTAATAGTTGAAGAGATATAGAAGGTTAAAATTTGTTGGTTTTCAAATACTTGAAATTTCAAATCTCTATATCTCTCTTCCCATTTATCAGATTTTAATCATTTCTTCACCAAAACGTAGAGGATAGTTTACTCTACAAACGATATAAATCCCATTGTTTTAGTCGTAATAGTTGAAGAGATATAGAAGGTTAAAATTTGTTTTTTTTCAAATACTTGAAATTTCAAACCTCTATATCTCTCTTCCCATTGTTCAGATTTTAATCATTTCTTCACCAAAACGTAGAGAATAGTTTACTCTACAAATGATATTAATCGCATTGTTTTAGTCGTAATAGTTGAAGAGATATAGAAGGTTAAAATTAGTTTGTTTTCAAATACTTCAAATTTCAAATCTCTATATCTTTCTTCTCATTGTTTAGATTTTAATCATTTCTTCACCAATGTGTAGAGAATAGTTTACTTTACTACTGATATAAATCGCTGTGTTTTAGTCGTAATAGTTGATGAGATATAGAAGGTTAAATGTTTCAAATACTTCAAATTTTAAACCTCTTTATCTCTCTTCCGATAGATCAGATTTTAATCATTTCTTCAACAAAGTGTAGAGAATAGTTTACTCTACAAGTGGTATAAATCGCATTGTTTTAGTCGTAATAGTTGAAGAGATATAGAAGGTTAAAATTAGTTTGTTTTCAAATACTTGAAATTTCAAACCTCTATATTTCTCTTCCCATTGTTCAGATTTTAATCATTTCTTCACCAAAACGTAGAGAATAGTTTACTCTACAAATGATATTAATCGCATTGTTTTAGTCGTAATAGTTGAAGAGATATGGAAGGTTAAAATTAGTTGGTTTTCAAATACTTGAAATTTCAAACCTCTATATCTCTCTTCCCATTTATCAGATTTTAATCATTTCTTCACCAAAACGTAGAGAATAGTTTACTCTACAAAAGATATTAATCGCATTGTTTTAGTCGTAATAGTTGAAGAGATATAGAAGGTTAAAACTTGTTGGTTTTCAAATACTTGAAATTTCAAACCTCTATATCTCTTTTCCCATTTATCAGATTTTAATCATTTCTTCACCAAAACGTAGAGAATAGTTTACTCTACAAATGATATTAATCGCATTGTTTTAGTCGTAATAGTTGAAGAGATATAGAAGGTTAAAATTAGTTTGTTTTCAAATACTTGAAATTTCCAACCTCTATATCTCTCTTTCCATTGTTCAGATTTTAATCATTTCTTCACCAAAACGTAGAGAATAGTTTACTCTACAAATGATATTAATCGCATTGTTTTAGTCGTAATAGTTGAAGAGATATAGAAGGTTAAAATTAGTTTGTTTTCAAATACTTGAAATTTCAAACCTCTATATCTCTCTTCCCATTGTTCAGATTTTAATCATTTCTTCACCAAAACGTAGAGAATAGTTTACTCTACAAATGATATTAATCGCATTGTTTTAGTCGTAATAGTTGAAGAGATATGGAAGGTTAAAATTAGTTTGTTTTCAAATACTTGAAATTTCAAACCTCTATATCTCTCTTCCCATTTATCAGATTTTAATCATTTCTTCACCAAAACGTAGAGAATAGTTTACTCTACAAAAGATATTAATCGCATTGTTTTAGTCGTAATAGTTGAAGAGATATAGAAGGTTAAAACTTGATGGTTTTCAAATACTTGAAATTTCAAACCTCTATATCTCTTTTCCCATTAATCAGATTTTAATCATTTCTTCACCAAAACGTAGAGAATAGGTTACTCTACAAATGATATTAATCGCATTGTTTTAGTCGTAATAGTTGAAGAGATATAGAAGGTTAAAATTTGTTGGTTTTTAAATACTTGAAATTTCAAATCTCTATATCTCTCTTCTCATTTATCAGATTTTAATCATTTCTTCACCAAAACGTAGAGAATAGTTTACTCTACAAATGATATAAATCGCATTATTTTAGTCGTAATAGTTGAAGAGATATAGAAGGTTAAAATTTGTTGGTTTTCAAATACTTGAAATTTCAAATCTCTATATCTCTCTTCCCATTTATCAGATTTTAATCATTTCTTCACCAAAACGTAGAGGATAGTTTACTCTACAAACGATATAAATCCCATTGTTTTAGTCGTAATAGTTGAAGAGATATAGAAGGTTAAAATTTGTTTTTTTTCAAATACTTGAAATTTCAAACCTCTATATCTCTCTTCCCATTGTTCAGATTTTAATCATTTCTTCACCAAAACGTAGAGAATAGTTTACTCTACAAATGATATTAATCGCATTGTTTTAGTCGTAATAGTTGAAGAGATATAGAAGGTTAAAATTAGTTTGTTTTCAAATACTTCAAATTTCAAATCTCTATATCTTTCTTCTCATTGTTTAGATTTTAATCATTTCTTCACCAATGTGTAGAGAATAGTTTACTTTACTACTGATATAAATCGCTGTGTTTTAGTCGTAATAGTTGATGAGATATAGAAGGTTAAATGTTTCAAATACTTCAAATTTCAAACCTCTTTATCTCTCTTCCGATAGATCAGATTTTAATCATTTCTTCAACAAAGTGTAGAGAATAGTTTACTCTACAAGTGGTATAAATCGCATTGTTTTAGTCGTAATAGTTGAAGAGATATAGAAGGTTAAAATTAGTTTGTTTTCAAATACTTGAAATTTCAAACCTCTATATTTCTCTTCCCATTGTTCAGATTTTAATCATTTCTTCACCAAAACGTAGAGAATAGTTTACTCTACAAATGATATTAATCGCATTGTTTTAGTCGTAATAGTTGAAGAGATATGGAAGGTTAAAATTAGTTGGTTTTCAAATACTTGAAATTTCAAACCTCTATATCTCTCTTCCCATTTATCAGATTTTAATCATTTCTTCACCAAAACGTAGAGAATAGTTTACTCTACAAAAGATATTAATCGCATTGTTTTAGTCGTAATAGTTGAAGAGATATAGAAGGTTAAAACTTGTTGGTTTTCAAATACTTGAAATTTCAAACCTCTATATCTCTTTTCCCATTTATCAGATTTTAATCATTTCTTCACCAAAACGTAGAGAATAGTTTACTCTACAAATGATATTAATCGCATTGTTTTAGTCGTAATAGTTGAAGAGATATAGAAGGTTAAAATTTGTTGGTTTTTAAATACTTGAAATTTCAAATCTCTATATCTCTCTTCTCATTTATCAGATTTTAATCATTTCTTCACCAAAACGTAGAGAATAGTTTACTCTACAAATGATATAAATCGCATTATTTTAGTCGTAATAGTTGAAGAGATATAGAAGGTTAAAATTTGTTGGTTTTCAAATACTTGAAATTTCAAATCTCTATATCTCTCTTCCCATTTATCAGATTTTAATCATTTCTTCACCAAAACGTAGAGAATAGTTTACTCTACAAACGATATAAATCCCATTGTTTTAGTCGTAATAGTTGAAGAGATATAGAAGGTTAAAATTTGTTGGTTTTCAAATACTTGAAATTTTAAACCTCTATATCTCTCTTCCCATTGTTCAGATTTTAATCATTTCTTCACCAAAACGTAGAGAATAGTTTACTCTACAAATGATATTAATCGCATTGTTTTAGTCGTAATAGTTGAAGAGATATAGAAGGTTAAAATTAGTTTGTTTTCAAATACTTCAAATTTCAAATCTCTATATCTTTCTTCTCATGGTTTAGATTTTAATCATTTCTTCACCAATGTGTAGAGAATAGTTTACTTTACTACTGATATAAATCGCTGTGTTTTAGTCGTAATAGTTGATGAGATATAGAAGGTTAAATGTTTCAAATACTTCAAATTTCAAACCTCTTTATCTCTCTTCCGATAGATCAGATTTTAATCATTTCTTCAACAAAGTGTAGAGAATAGTTTACTCTACAAGTGGTATAAATCGCATTGTTTTAGTCGTAATAGTTGAAGAGATATAGAAGGTTAAAATTTGTTAGTTTTCAAATACTTGAAATTTCAAACCTCTATATCTCTCTTCCCATTGATCAGATTTAAATCATTTCTTCACCAAAACGTAGAGAATAGTATACTCTACAAATGATATAAATCGCATTGTTTTAGTCGTAATAGTTGAAGAGATATAGAAGGTTAAAATTTGTTGGTTTTCAAATACTTGAAATTTCAAATCTCTATATCTCTCTTCCCATTTATCAGATTTTAATCATTTCTTCACCAAAACGTAGAGAATAGTATACTCTACAAACGATATAAATCGCATTGTTTTAGTCGTAATAGTTGAAGAGATATAGAAGGTTAAAATTTGTTGGTTTTCAAATACTTGAAATTTAAAACCTCTATATCTCTCTTCCCATTGTTCAGATTTTAATCATTTCTTCACCAAAACGTAGAGAATAGTTTACTCTACAAATGATATTAATCGCATTGTTTTAGTCGTAATAGTTGAAGAGATATAGAAGGTTAAAATTAGTTTGTTTTCAAATACTTCAAATTTCAAATCTCTATATCTTTCTTCTCATTGTTTAGATTTTAATCATTTCTTCACCAATGTGTAGAGAATAGTTTACTTTACTACTGATATAAATCGCTGTGTTTTAGTCGTAATAGTTGATGAGATATAGAAGGTTAAATGTTTCAAATACTTCAAATTTCAAACCTCTTTATCTCTCTTCCGATAGATCAGATTTTAATCATTTCTTCAACAATGTGTAGAGAATAGTTTACTCTACAAGTGGTATAAATCGCATTGTTTTAGTCGTAATAGTTGAAGAGATATAGAAGGTTAAAATTAGTTTGTTTTCAAATACTTGAAATTTCAAACCTCTATATCTCTCTTCCCATTGTTCAGATTTTAATCATTTCTTCACCAAAACGTAGAGAATAGTTTACTCTACAAATGATATTAATCGCATTGTTTTAGTCGTAATAGTTGAAGAGATATGGAAGGTTAAAATTAGTTTGTTTTCAAATACTTGAAATTTCAAACCTCTATATCTCACTTCCCATTTATCAGATTTTAATCATTTCTTCACCAAAACGTAGAGAATAGTTTACTATACAAAAGATATTAATCGCATTGTTTTAGTCGTAATAGTTGAAGATATATAGAAGGTTAAAGCTTGTTGGTTTTCAAATACTTGAAATTTCAAACCTCTATATCTCTTTTCCCATTTATCAGATTTTAATCATTTCTTCACCAAAACGTAGAGAATAGTTTACTCTACAAATGATATTAATCGCATTGTTTTAGTCGTAATAGTTGAAGAGATATAGAAGGTTAAAATTTGTTGGTTTTTAAATACTTGAAATTTCAAATCTCTATATCTCTCTTCTCATTTATCAGATTTTAATCATTTCTTCACCAAAACGTAGAGAATAGTTTACTCTACAAATGATATAAATCGCATTATTTTAGTCGTAATAGTTGAAGAGATATAGAAGGTTAAAATTTGTTGGTTTTCAAATACTTGAAGTTTCAAATCTCTATATCTCTCTTCCCATTTATCAGATTTTAATCATTTCTTCACCAAAACGTAGAGAATAGTTTACTCTACAAACGATATAAATCCCATTGTTTTAGTCGTAATAGTTGAAGAGATATAGAAGGTTAAAATTTGTTGGTTTTCAAATACTTGAAATTTCAAACCTCTATATCTCTCTTCCCATTGTTCAGATTTTAATCATTTCTTCACCAAAACGTAGAGAATAGTTTACTCTACAAATGATATTAATCGCATTGTTTTAGTCGTAATAGTTGAAGAGATATAGAAGGTTAAAATTAGTTTGTTTTCAAATACTTCAAATTTCAAATCTCTATATCTTTCTTCTCATTGTTTAGATTTTAATCATTTCTTCACCAATGTGTAGAGAATAGTTTACTTTACTACTGATATAAATCGCTGTGTTTTAGTCGTAATAGTTGATGAGATTTAGAAGGTTAAATGTTTCAAATACTTCAAATTTCAAACCTCTTTATCTCTCTTCCGATAGATCAGATTTTAATCATTTCTTCAACAAAGTGTAGAGAATAGTTTACTCTACAAATGATATTATTCGCATTGTTTTAGTCGTAATAGTTGAAGAGATATGGAAGGTTAAAATTAGTTGGTTTTCAAATACTTGAAATTTCAAACCTCTATATCTCTCTTCCCATTTATCAGATTTTAATCATTTCTTCACCAAAACGTAGAGAATAGTTTACTCTACAAAAGATATTAATCGCATTGTTTTAGTCGTAATAGTTGAAGAGATATAGAAGGTTAAAACTTGTTGGTTTTCAAATACTTGAAATTTCAAACCTCTATATCTCTTTTCCCATTTATCAGATTTTAATCATTTCTTCACCAAAACGTAGAGAATAGTTTACTCTACAAATGATATTAATCGCATTGTTTTAGTCGTAATAGTTGAAGAGATATAGAAGGTTAAAATTTGTTGGTTTTTAAATACTTGAAATTTCAAATCTCTATATCTCTCTTCTCATTTATCAGATTTTAATCATTTCTTCACCAAAACGTAGAGAATAGTTTACTCTACAAATGATATAAATCGCATTATTTTAGTCGTAATAGTTGAAGAGATATAGAAGGTTAAAATTTGTTGGTTTTCAAATACTTGAAATTTCAAATCTCTATATCTCTCTTCCCATGTATCAGATTTTAATCATTTCTTCACCAAAACGTAGAGAATAGTTTACTCTACAAACGATATAAATCCCATTGTTTTAGTCGTAATAGTTGAAGAGATATAGAAGGTTAAAATTTGTTGGTTTTCAAATACTTGAAATTTTAAACCTCTATATCTCTCTTCCCATTGTTCAGATTTTAATCATTTCTTCACCAAAACGTAGAGAATAGTTTACTCTACAAATGATATTAATCGCATTGTTTTAGTCGTAATAGTTGAAGAGATATAGAAGGTTAAAATTAGTTTGTTTTCAAATACTTCAAATTTCAAATCTCTATATCTTTCTTCTCATGGTTTAGATTTTAATCATTTCTTCACCAATGTGTAGAGAATAGTTTACTTTACTACTGATATAAATCGCTGTGTTTTAGTCGTAATAGTTGATGAGATATAGAAGGTTAAATGTTTCAAATACTTCAAATTTCAAACCTCTTTATCTCTCTTCCGATAGATCAGATTTTAATCATTTCTTCAACAAAGTGTAGAGAATAGTTTACTCTACAAGTGGTATAAATCGCATTGTTTTAGTCGTAATAGTTGAAGAGATATAGAAGGTTAAAATTTGTTAGTTTTCAAATACTTGAAATTTCAAACCTCTATATCTCTCTTCCCATTGATCAGATTTAAATCATTTCTTCACCAAAACGTAGAGAATAGTATACTCTACAAATGATATAAATCGCATTGTTTTAGTCGTAATAGTTGAAGAGATATAGAAGGTTAAAATTTGTTGGTTTTCAAATACTTGAAATTTCAAATCTCTATATCTCTCTTCCCATTTATCAGATTTTAATCATTTCTTCACCAAAACGTAGAGAATAGTATACTCTACAAACGATATAAATCGCATTGTTTTAGTCGTAATAGTTGAAGAGATATAGAAGGTTAAAATTTGTTGGTTTTCAAATACTTGAAATTTAAAACCTCTATATCTCTCTTCCCATTGTTCAGATTTTAATCATTTCTTCACCAAAACGTAGAGAATAGTTTACTCTACAAATGATATTAATCGCATTGTTTTAGTCGTAATAGTTGAAGAGATATAGAAGGTTAAAATTAGTTTGTTTTCAAATACTTCAAATTTCAAATCTCTATATCTTTCTTCTCATTGTTTAGATTTTAATCATTTCTTCACCAATGTGTAGAGAATAGTTTACTTTACTACTGATATAAATCGCTGTGTTTTAGTCGTAATAGTTGATGAGATATAGAAGGTTAAATGTTTCAAATACTTCAAATTTCAAACCTCTTTATCTCTCTTCCGATAGATCAGATTTTAATCATTTCTTCAACAATGTGTAGAGAATAGTTTACTCTACAAGTGGTATAAATCGCATTGTTTTAGTCGTAATAGTTGAAGAGATATAGAAGGTTAAAATTAGTTTGTTTTCAAATACTTGAAATTTCAAACCTCTATATCTCTCTTCCCATTGTTCAGATTTTAATCATTTCTTCACCAAAACGTAGAGAATAGTTTACTCTACAAATGATATTAATCGCATTGTTTTAGTCGTAATAGTTGAAGAGATATGGAAGGTTAAAATTAGTTTGTTTTCAAATACTTGAAATTTCAAACCTCTATATCTCACTTCCCATTTATCAGATTTTAATCATTTCTTCACCAAAACGTAGAGAATAGTTTACTATTCAAAAGATATTAATCGCATTGTTTTAGTCGTAATAGTTGAAGATATATAGAAGGTTAAAACTTGTTGGTTTTCAAATACTTGAAATTTCAAACCTCTATATCTCTTTTCCCATTTATCAGATTTTAATCATTTCTTCACCAAAACGTAGAGAATAGTTTACTCTACAAATGATATTAATCGCATTGTTTTAGTCGTAATAGTTGAAGAGATATAGAAGGTTAAAATTTGTTGGTTTTTAAATACTTGAAATTTCAAATCTCTATATCTCTCTTCTCATTTATCAGATTTTAATCATTTCTTCACCAAAACGTAGAGAATAGTTTACTCTACAAATGATATAAATCGCATTATTTTAGTCGTAATAGTTGAAGAGATATAGAAGGTTAAAATTTGTTGGTTTTCAAATACTTGAAATTTCAAACCTCTATATCTCTCTTCCCATTGTTCAGATTTTAATCATTTCTTCACCAAAACGTAGAGAATAGTTTACTCTACAAATGATATTAATCGCATTGTTTTAGTCGTAATAGTTGAAGAGATATAGAAGGTTAAAATTAGTTTGTTTTCAAATACTTCAAATTTCAAATCTCTATATTTTTCTTCTCATTGTTTAGATTTTAATCATTTCTTCACCAATGTGTAGAGAATAGTTTACTTTACTACTGATATAAATCGCTGTGTTTTAGTCGTAATAGTTGATGAGATTTAGAAGGTTAAATGTTTCAAATACTTCAAATTTCAAACCTCTTTATCTCTCTTCCGATAGATCAGATTTTAATCATTTCTTCAACAAAGTGTAGAGAATAGTTTACTCTACAAGTGGTATAAATCGCATTGTTTTAGTCGTAATAGTTGAAGAGATATAGAAGGTTAAAATTTGTTAGTTTTCAAATACTTGAAATTTCAAACCTCTATATCTCTCTTCCCATTGATCAGATTTAAATCATTTCTTCACCAAAACGTAGAGAATAGTATACTCTACAAATGATATAAATCGCATTGTTCTAGTCGTAATAGTTGAAGAGATATAGAAGGTTAAAATTTGTTGGTTTTCAAATACTTGAAATTTCAAATCTCTATATCTCTCTTCCCATTTATCAGATTTTAATCATTTCTTCACTAAAACGTAGAGAATAGTATACTCTACAAACGATATAAATCGCATTGTTTTAGTCGTAATAGTTGAAGAGATATAGAAGGTTAAAATTTGTTGGTTTTCAAATACTTGAAATTTAAAACCTCTATATCTCTCTTCCCATTGTTCAGATTTTAATCATTTCTTCACCAAAACTTAGAGAATAGTTTACTCTACAAATGATATTAGTCGCATTGTTTTAGTCGTAATAGTTGAAGAGATATAGAAGGTTAAAATTAGTTTGTTTTCAAATACTTGAAATTTCCAACCTCTATATCTCTTTTCCCATTGTTCAGATTTTAATCATTTCTTCACCAAAACGTAGAGAATAGTTTACTCTACAAATGATATTAATCGCATTGTTTTAGTCGTAATAGTTGAAGAGATATAGAAGGTTAAAATTAGTTTGTTTTCAAATACTTGAAATTTCAAACCTCTATATCTCTTTTCCCATTTATCAGATTTTAATCATTTTTTCACCAAAACGTAGAGAATAGTTTACTCTACAAATGATATTAATCGCATTGTTTTAGTCGTAATAGTTGAAGAGATATAGAAGGTTAAAATTTGTTGGTTTTCAAGTACTTGAAATTTAAAACCTCTATAACTCTCTTCCAATTGTTCAGATTTTAATCAATTCTACAACAAAATGTAGAGAATAGTTTACTCTACAACTGGTATAAATCGCATTGTTTTAGTCGTAATAGTTGAAGAGATATAGAAGGTTAAAATTTGAAGGTTTTCAAATACTTCAAATTTCAAATCTCTATATCTTTCTTCTCATTGTTTAGATTTTAATCATTTCTTCACCAATGTGTAGAGAATAGTTTACTTTACTACTGATATAAATCGCTGTGTTTTAGTCGTAATAGTTGATGAGATATAGAAGGTTAAAATTAGTTTGTTTTCAAATACTTGAAATTTCAAACCTCTATATCTCTCTTCCCATTTATCTGATTTTAATCATTTCATCACCAAAACGTAGAGAATAGTTTACTCTACAAATGATATAAATCGCATTGTTTTAGTCGTAATAGTTGAAGAGATATAGAAGGTTAATATTTGTTGGTTTTCAAGTACTTGAAATTTAAAACCTCTATAACTCTCTTCCATTGGTTTAGATTTTAATCATTTCTTCACCAAAACGTAGAGAATAGTTTACTCTACAACTGGTATAAATCGCATTGTTTTAGTCGTAATAGTTGAAGAGATATAGAAGGTTAAAATTAGTTTGTTTTCAAATACTTGAAATTTCAAACCTCTATATCTCTCTTCCCATTTATCAGATTTTAATCATTTCTTCACCAAAACGTAGAGAATAGTTTACTCTACAAAAGATATTAATCGCATTGTTTTAGTCGTAATAGTTGAAGAGATATAGAAGGTTAAAATTTGTTGGTTTTCAAATACTTGAAATTTCAAACCTCTATATCTCTTTTCCCATTTATCAGATTTTAATCATTTCTTCACCAAAACGTAGAGAATAGTTTACTCTACAAATGATATAAATCGCATTGTTTTAGTCGTAATAGTTGAAGATATAGAAGGTTAAAATTTGTTGGTTTTCAAATACTTGAAATTTCAAATCTCTATATCTCTCTTCCCATTTATCAGATTTTAATCATTTCTTCACCAAAACGTAGAGAATAGTTTACTCTACAAACGATATAAATCGCATTGTTTTAGTCGTAATAGTTGAAGAGATATAGAAGGTTAAAATTTGTTGGTTTTCAAATACTTGAAATTTCAAACCTCTATATCTCTCTTCCCATTGTTCAGATTTTAATCATTTCTTCACCAAAACGTAGAGAATAGTTTACTCTACAAATGATATTAATCGCATTGTTTTAGTCGTAATAGTTGAAGAGATATAGAAGGTTAAAATTAGTTTGTTTTCAAATACTAGAAATTTCTAACCTCTATATCTCTCTTCCCATTTATCATATTTTAATCATTTCTTCACCAAAACGTAGAGAATAGTTTACTCTACAAATGATATTAATCGCATTGTTTTAGTCGTAATAGTTGAAGAGATATAGAAGGTTAAAATTTGTTGGTTTTCAAGTACTTGAAATTTAAAACCTCTATAACTCTCTTCCAATTGTTCAGATTTTAATCAATTCTACAACAAAATGTAGAGGATAGTTTACTCTACAACTGGTATAAATCGCATTGTTTTAGTCGTAATAGTTGAAGAGATATAGAAGGTTAAAATTTGAAGGTTTTCAAAGACTTCAAATTTCAAATCTCTATATCTTTCTTCTCATTGTTTAGGTTTTAATCATTTCTTCACCAATGTGTAGAGAATAGTTTACTTTACTACTGATATAAATCGCTGTGTTTTAGTCGTAATAGTTGATGAGATATAGAAGGTTAAATGTTTCAAATACTTCAAATTTCAAACCTCTTTATCTCTCTTCCGATAGATCAGATTTTAATCATTTCTTCAACAAAGTGTAGAGAATAGTTTACTCTACAAATGATATAAATCGCTTTGTTTTAGTAATAGTTGATGAGATATAGAAGGTTAACTTTTGAAGGTTTTCAAATACTTCATACTTCAAATCTCTATATCTCTCTTTGGAGGTATAATCTTTTCTAACTAACATGCTATTCTAACTTTGAGTAGTATTGTTTCCCTTCGTCATGTTTCTATTTGGAATTATAGTCAGTTTCAGGACATATCACTCTGTAACGGGGAGTTTGATCAGTACTCGTAGAAATCGAGATAGAGAAGCTTATAGATCAAAAATGTTTTTTAACTTTTAATAACACTATCTACTTCCGCAATGGTTCGAACGTTAGTAAATTATGACTGGTTGGAGAGGGCGTTTCCTGTAATTAAGAGAATTATTAATATTGGGGAAACTGGTGGAGAATCAAATTTAGGTTGTTGAAATATCCTGTTCGAATTCATTGTTTTTAATCTTTGAGTGACAATATGGAAACTCTATTAATGAGTCGTAGTTATTTTGACAATAATTTGGTAATTTTGGTGAATAGTACTGTTGCACTTTGAGGTTAGCTTTGTGAATTGCAGTTTAGGGCCTTTTTTTATATAAATATGCTTTTCCAATGAACTTACATATCTGTAATAAGGTATGATACGAGTATATATGTATCTAGGGTTCTAGGGGTGGTTGTTGGTTTAGTGGTTATAAGCGTGGCTTTGTAAGTGGAAGATCCCCAGTCGAGTCGGTCAGAACAAACTGTGAGGAAGAAATGCTTTATGTTGTTCATGTAGCAGTAAGAGGGGGAGTGATTAACTTGCAATTTTATTGGTTCAGAGGAATAATGGTAGCCAACCCGTGGTTTTAGAATATAGAACACTGTTGCAAGTGGCAGAAAGGCTTTTTACATTATAAACTTCTCTTACCAAGACCGGGTTGCTGCAAGCGGTGGTCACACTGCTCCCGGAGGCGGTGAACATTCGAGGCTAAATCACTGTACTTTTAATTAGTCCAATTTGAAAGTAAAACAGAAGAGGAATAAAACGAAGCTTTAAATCGGAAGGCAGCTTGGCGAAGCTTAGGCTATTGGATTTAGTAACGGAAAAACTGGGGGGAGGGTGTAGAAGTATGTATCTGTGTGCGGGTCTTTGTGTGGTGTGTGAAAAGGGTTTCCGGTGCTGCTGGGTTTGCACAAGCCTCGCTCGGCTAATTGCCGATTCCTTAATATATAGTCTAACTAATAACTGGCGAACAGACGTATGTAGTTAGTCCCACCTGACGCCGTCCGTGGAAAAATGATCTCCGAGCGAGCAGTGCTGCTCTCCGAGAACTTATCTCGCCTGCTGTTAGTTACAGATACACTGATAGCCTGGCTATTCGATATAGATTGCACACTTCCAGTCTGTTCGCTGACCTAATTGGTGCCAAAGCCATCTATTCCCACATATTCCTCGCTTCAGCGTCGTCTTTTCGTTCCGCTCTTGTGCTGCAGCCAAACTTGATTAAGCAGTGTATCTTTCTAAGCTAGAGTATTGCTTAAATTGATTTTCCAGTTAATAGTGAAAAATTATCACATCTATTGTTTGAAATTCACTAATTAAAGTTAAGAAGATTTATTCTGTTTGGCTAATAGAAAATCTCTCGTAACAAAGTTCACCAATTTAATAAATAAGATTTTACCTTATACATATGTTACATACGAAATATCAAATATTTTTCTCTTTTTTTTTTTATACATTCCCATCTTTTATTAAGCAAATCGGAGGGGAAGACTTTCTTTCTCCAGTTGTTAAGACGTCATAGAGTTTCGAGTCACCAGAACTGAACAGAGGATCCAGCTTCTTCTAACGAATTTCTAATAAAGAAATGGCATTCTGGATATTGATATTAGAAATTCTCTTCTCATTTCCGTCGATTTTTCAACCATCTTCCTTGATTTCAGATGTCATCAACACGGCGTTTGCAGCCACAAAATTACTAAAACTCTTGGCTGACATGTTTGGTTTTTCTTTTTCCAGCAAAAAATAAGGCGGGTACGGACTCTGACTAGCTTTCTCTTGCCTAATTCTCATCTTTCTAATCTACTCACTGAGTTTCTCTTTTTGTAATTTACAGTGAGGCTTTTACTTTAATTGGAAGGAAGTGTGGAAATTGTACGTAGTAAAAGGAACTATATAGTCAGTTACCTTCGATTTTTCTGGATCCTGCGCCTCAATCCAGCAGGATGAGCCACAGGCAGGAGTGAGTTAAAGTGACAAGAATTAATGGTGGAGTAAGTAAGCAGGCAGTTAATCTCAATACGAGCCAAAATGACGTCATGGATAAATATTTTCATCAATCATTCGACATTTGGAGAGGATTATAAGGGCGAAGGGGTGAGGTAACAATTGCTACATACCGGAAGTAATAATTGTGACTGATTATGGAAATGGTTTCTTACTTCCTCCTCCGTCCAGCAACAGAATGCAGGTATACTTAACGAAAATTCTCCAGAAGTCCGCTTTGGTACAAGCATAATCCGGTTTTTTATTAGGATAGCAACTCGTTGTTTATTTGAATACTTGAACACTTTTTTGTTTGCATCGAAACGCGACACTAATCGAGAAAAGGTGAATGGAGATGATTATATCGGGGGCGGCAACATGGAAAGGTAAAAGAACGGTTTGTAGTATTAAATTCCAATTCTGTTCTCGCATTCCCTTTTTTATTGGGGGGGTGGGGGTGGAGCCTGTTTTTGGAGGTGGAGCGGCTGTAATATGTACTAATCCTGCCGAGTTCTGTACGTGTAAACGTGCCCCAGACATCCTAATGGGCCATTAAGGTGTACGCAGGATGTAATACTGTAGGAATAGCATGAGCTACCAGGTAACCGTTCAAAACTCCTCCTCCCGTCTAGAGTGTCCATGGTCCTAAATAGTAGAGGATTCCTTCCTCACAGGAAAACAAAGCTTCCTAATCCCCAAGCCAACCAACACTTCTTTACTAATGAAACTCCACCTATTGAATTTACATTAAGCTTAGATCTGCTCTCCTTTCATCGCCCATCTCAGCGGCTTGAATTATATTTCCTTTACTGCTTGTTATTAAATTCTTTAGACGCTTCCCTCAACAAGTTGATATTCCTGAAATTAACGTAAATTATTAGTGCCTACTTTAAAAGTAAGGGACTTCTCCCCTTATTTATAACATGAACTAGGGAAATAACATGACTTTATTCAACCCTTGCAAGCATCACGGAACAAGCTTTCGCGTACTACGACGCACGTTGGCGATTATTAAATTGGATTTCATTGGTTTTACTTTCATTTACTTCCTGCCAAAAAAAAGTATTGGAATCGTGCTGACTCTTTTCACTTAGCTTTTCACTGTTTGATTCTGTATTATTTTTCTTTTAGATTAGCGGACTCGGAACTCCACGGAATATATAGTGTGGATCTGGTGAAACAGTCATTTTTCTAAGAAGGCATTAATTTTTCTCTCTTCACCTTTTTACTGGAGCTGGGATATTGGAAGTGCTATTAAAGATTAAAATTGGCACTGTAAGATGGTATGACTACTTCAGGAAACAAGAAGCGGGAGCCTTATCTTTCTTCCATCGGAACTGAACCAACTGTTGATGTATTCAAGCAGTGGGTCCTAATAGAAGTAGAATAAAGACTTTAGTTGAGGAGATGCTGAGGAAGTATATTGGAATTGGGTAAAGAAATCCGATGAGAACTTGTAACGGAAGAGGTGTAGCTTGAGATAGCAATTGGCGAAAGAAATTTTAAAATCAAAATAGTAACACTAAATAATAGCATTGAAGAAGATGAGAATGTAAGTTGGGGCGAGGTTTCGGTTTCTTATCTAAGAATGAAGAGAGTGAAGATGGTTTGGAAACAAAAGTTGAATATCTGCCCAAAGTCGAATAATAATATTCCTGAGGTTCTTAATCTTAAACTTAAAATTTTTACTTCTAAAATGGCGGCAAGGAAGCCTGCGCATCCCCAAAACTGGGCTCAAAACTAAAAAAAAAAAACTGGTAAAAGTAAATGTAGATATTTGTGAGCGCGCTCTGTTCACTAGAAGCCATAGGAACCATTTTTAATATCAAACAAATAGTATTGCTTAGGGAGGAATTCTCTCAAACATGGAATTTCAGCGGCCTATTTAATCTTCCTTAAACAGGATACACGCTACAGGACACTCTATGCGGCTTGGCGTGAATTGCTCTTATTTTAATTTTAACGACGTCCTCCTAAAATGATTTCCAACTTCTTGTTGTGGACTGTGATCTTTATGATTAAGATAGATCTTCTTACGGAGCGTAAAAGAGTAAGTATATGTCATGAAGGCTTTGAAAGGAGTATTTTCCTTGCCCAAAGATCTGCTTCAAATACATAGGGTTGGTGTAAGAGAGAGTGTAAATATCAAATATTTAAAGTTTTATTTAATGAAGGTCTGTTTGGCAATATTTATGAAAGGGTAGAATGAGGGGAAACGTTGCTACATACATGGACAAAATTGTAGTTGTAGGCCGTGGACTACAGAGAGAGGGGGTAAGAAATAAAGAGGAAGTAGAGGACGCCAGTGTCGAGGGTACAATGAGCTGGATAGGGTTGGTTGCTGCAAGGTTATGTTGTAAATCTTGCATAGTGAAAAGAGGTCGACTAGAGTGGATGGGGGGCAATGTTATAAAAAGGTGGACCCTGCCTTATTACACTCCCATCCTACATAACTCAGTCGTTCTCCTATAAGATCCAGCCGGGTCCTACAATGGGCCACTATCCTCAGGCTTATACCCGGGCCTCACCTTGTCCCTTTTTTTTACTTTCTTGTAGGACGTCTTGTGTTTGGAGGTAGGGGCAGCAACAGTCGAGGCATCCTTAAACGGACATTCCTTCACAAACAAAGAGCTTCTAACCAACAAGGCTCCTTGCCGGTGTGCTCGCCTAGCCCTTTTGTACTTCCTGGGGAACGCCACGCTTGCCAACCTATCTTCGCTATTAATTTATTGTTATATTAGATTAGTCTTTTAGACCCTCCAGGGCCGTGCTCATTCCTGTTCGCTCTCCCCATCGGATACATGGTTATTACAGGACCGCCAATATTCCGCCAACAGATATTGCCCGCATACTTTGTGCCTGTAAAACTCACATTATTAAATGATATTTTTCTCTTTTCATCGCTTTTGATTTATTGATATTGCTTTTTTACTCAATTAGGATAGAAAGTTAAATGCATGCAAACAGGTTGAATGGAATGATGCAGCGGCCAAATGATTGGTTGAAGCGGACAGTAAGTTCCTATTAATACTTCAAAACTTACTAAATTCAGTTATTATATTTACTTTTCTACTTTTTTATTAGTTACATATGCGCTAATGAAAAACTCTCAGTTTAACATTCATAAATGATGCATAAGATAATCTTCTTTCAATTAAAGATATGATATTAAGAATTCTATTTTCCTACGTTGTGTTTATGTCAGGATTTTCAACTCACTGTTACGAATTCTAATATGATTGGTAGCAGAGATCTTCAGGTCCTGACAGGTTTCGTTTTGGTAAAAACTCAAACCCAAAAATCTGCATGATTTCAATCCTTCCATTTGCAAAATATGCAATTTAGAAAAGGATCTGTTGCGCAATATTGATTTCTAAATCGAAAAGGAAGAGGTAAACATTTCCGTTCAAGTTTCTTTTTAAACACGGCCCCGCTGTGTTTGTCAGATCAAACAGACGTGGAATTTTGAAGTGGGGCAGATAATTATAAAAAGAAGAGAAATGGGACAAGAACCCCAGGAGAGTTCAGGTTTGCGGTATCTACACTGCATTGGAGTGCTTTTATACAGAACGGCCAAGGACCAACTTATGTATACATTATTTATACAAAATGTGATGTATATATATTTCTCCAGTCAAGTGTCTATTTATACCGAGAAATATCCACCCTCGTACTGTTCACTCTGTCGCCTTGCCCCTCCACAGCGGAGTTCCTCATTGCTTCATTCTTCCAAGCTAAAAAATATGATAATCTTGGTTTCACTTCCTTCTTAATGCTAAGAAGATGGAAGTATAAAGAGCTTCTTTACGCTATATTTCTTTTTTTGGGCGGGATCGTGGAAGGAGGAACTGAAGGAGAAAATTGGGGCGACTTTCTTGTCCAAAATAAGAAGGAAATAGTTGGAGTTCGGAGGGCGTTGAGAAATAATCAAAATAGAGTCAATTTTTTTTTTGTGAGGGGGGTTAGGGGTACTGTGCCTTCAAGTTTTACTTCTTGTTTATTGCGAGGGTAGCAACAGACGGGAAGAGAGACATTGCATCTTGGACCAAGAAGTAAGGGAATAAACAAGCAGGAGATTATGCAAATGAAAACAATGTCTTGCTTGAGTAAGAAAAGTTTTTTGAAATTAAATTTTTAATGTGAGCAGGGCAGGGATGGGGCAGGAACGGGTTGAGTTTGGAGTGTGTGGGTTTGTGGGATGGCAAGCTGTCCTGCTGATGTATTCCTTTGGGACAGAGTGCCTCATAGTAGACAGGCGGCACAAAGTCCCTTTCCCTGAAAGGTTGCACAGGAGGAATAAGAAGGATAAAAAAAAAAAGTAAATAAATAAATAAAATAAAGACATCTAGCACAGGGAGCCTGAGAGGCTTAAAGAGGACGTTAGCTCGAGGGCGGCTCAAGATTATAAATGTATTTACATATTTGCCGGCCATAATATACTCCGAATGAGTGGACGGAGAGGATCGCAGCTCCAAGCTCCAAGAAGTAACTCCCAGGCTTCACTTTGTCTGCTCTTCTTCATCTTATCGCCATCGGCGACGTTTCCGGTCTTATGTAACGCAAGCAGCCCCATTATTTGGCACATTTTAAATTCCATGAATTCTTAATAAAGGGGCTGGCCGCTAAATCTCTCCGTTTATCACCTACACTAGAGAGAGCTCTTCGCAATTCATTTTTGCCCTTATTTTTTCATTCCCTTCGTCAACAACTCCATTCTTATCTCATTTACAATCTATTCCATAAATAAGCAATAGGGAAATTGGGTTTTTTTAGAATTGTTTTAACAACTTGATTCCAACTCATGGTTAGGTCAGATTAGGTTAGGTTTTAGCTATATCTTTTCCTTACGGCAGTAACACCTTAATGAACACAATTATTCTTACCTACACGTCCCGTAAATATTACAGAAGTGAACGATTGCATATTTAGGGTATTTGTAGATCTGTATTACACACAGAAATCCAAAAAGCTTAAATTTTCCGAAAGATTATGATTCAATTTTGTCTGTTGTTACAAGGTCTGGTGGTTGAGAGCCTAAAATTATAATATATATTTCAGCGGTTCCCAAACTTTTTTGAGCGCGGCCCGGTACGAGATTTTAAATTTTTTCGCGCCCCACCTTATAAAAAAAAAAACATTTATTTACAAAACAAATTTTATTTTTTAATAAAAATCAAAATTCAAGTTATTTGTTTGTTCATTTCATACACAAAAATTGCAAAATAATTATATAACAAAAACATAACTAATTAAAGACAATCCATTATCTTCATTTAAAACTTAAAGTAAATTTTGTTTTACATATTTTGACCTTAGTGCGAAGGATGATGTTGTTTTTCATCACATAGTAATTTCAAATTAGGACTTAATGATTGTTACTTTGTTGTTTTGATACACGTGAGTTTACGGCGCATGTACCGGAGAAGGCACTGAATGACGAATCGAATCAGCCAATCAGAGCATCCGAATTTAAACGGTCCGGAAGGAAACGGTGGTAAAGGGTTACCACCTGCAGTACTTGAAAAATATTAAATTTAGAGCAAAATGTTATAGATTTTTTGTGTTTTTACAATTTTTGCCACGACGGTTGCGACCCACACTTTGGGAAACGCTGATATATTATATAATTTACATAATTTAAAATAACTTCACCTAATACTTTTTCTTTTTAAGCAATGAGTGGAGGTGAGAAGTTAAAAAGGTCTGAATGCTCTGAAAACTATGGGAACGAAGAGTTCTGGAAGTGTGTGTTAGCAAAGTCAAAAAAGTTAATACGTAAATTGTGGCCAGGGAAAGTCGTGTGAGTCTGTACATGGTTTTCCAGCTGGCAGAAGTGAACCAAAGTAAATTATTAGCTAACTTCATGAAATAAAATATAAACATAATGGGAGACTTGCTTGTTTCTCTTTTTGACAAGTATTTAGTAAATATGGAAACATATTACATTAATTATTCAAATTTCAATTTCACTAAAAACAAGATGTATAGCTGAAGTACCCTGAAAGGAAAGGTTCATCTTGTTTATGTAAATATATATAGCTGGAAGTGAAGGAATGTTGAATAAGTGGTAACCAATCTGCCCTGCACCTTGAGTCCCTGCAGGCAAGTAGGGTTCACCGCTTTAGCACCATCAGGTTGCCATGGTTGGTGAGGTAGACTCATGGAAATTCAAGTAAAATGAAAATGAATCGACTGAGGATGAAGAAAAGTAACAAATTTTCCCAAGGATGGATTGTTTATTTATCCAAAGTGGCGGAGATGGTCTATTGTTGACATCATATCTTGTTGCGAGGTGAGTTCTAACAAAAAGCTCCCTTTAATTACGTCAAGTTTAATGGAAACAAGTACTTTGGCCCATCCAGACTCTTGGCAAAGAGATAGAAATTTGGATCGAGTGAAATTTCCAATATAAATACATATTTCTTTAAATGATTTTATTTCATTTGCAAGAACAATTTATTGGGCGTAAAAGAAGGACTACAATCATACGTGTAAAGTGGTTATTCTACATCTTGTCTGAGAAGGTGTGTGTTGAAATCGCTCTCATAAAATGTCCTCCTCCATCAGAGATGGTAACACCATATTTGGAAAAACAAACTCGAACGACACTACCAGAGCGAATCACATCCTCGCTCAGCCATCACTAAATTTCTGTTCCCCAAAAATTCGTCGGTTTCATGCGTTTTTAGCGTATTTAGGATTCACGAAAAGTGCCAACTATATCGAAATAGTTTCATTATTTACGAATTCTCTTATAAGTTCACTCGTATGACGAGCGCAAAGCGTTCCAAGTAACACTAGTACGTAATACAAAGCTAATTTATGATCATATGATGCGTGGACTTAGCGTTTCGTACGGCGTTGGTGCAAGGTAACTAATGTTATTTATTGATTGCATTGTTTGTAAAATGATCAGGTGAGCTGCCATGATATCGGTTGGTCTTCTGGAACTTTTTCTCTGAAGATCCAAAGTAATTACTTAGTAATTTTACAGAACGTAGAAAACTGTTCAAACCAATCTTGGATTAGAGCTTTTTATTAAAAAACTGTGGATGTTCTAGCTATCTGCAGCGAATATTTTCTTCTTCGATGGCTCTGACAAGTCGCAGAGGAATCGTTAACACTTTAGCGATTGCTGTTAAACTTCTATTTTGCACAGAGCTATCTCAATCAGTGACATCGACTAAATAAGTATTCATCCTTGTATTTTACTTAATACTCTAGAAATGGAAGGAAATATTCCTCAATCTGGTTACTTCTAGAAAACGAACTTTAATTTCCTGTTAATATAATATAAAAGTGGGCAAAGTATATTGAAGTGGCAAGTTTCGTGCTGTATTGTTCGCAGAGGGGAGGGGGTATTTCAATCTCCTCCTTCTTACGGTTCAATTCGTCCACATTACTCTTATTACCAATACTTTTCATTCACGAAACTTTTCACAACTTTTAGAAGATGTGATTCGCTCAGAATAATGGGCTATTTTCTTTTACTCCATCGATATATAAGGCAATGATCGCTGAACATTAAGTGTACACTCTATTAAATATTTTGTATTATTTTATCGTTCACTTCAAACATTTCGTTTCACCATTCAGCACATTGTTTTGAAGTTAGTCCATTTGGACAAATTATTCCTTATGCAATTACTTGCTCCTACGAAAAGGAAGTGCGGTGAATGTTTCAAATTAACGAAATTGTTAACTAACTCAGTTAACGCTGTCAACTAAAAGTACGTCTTAACATAAAAGGTTTTCATTTTACATTTTCTTTTGTTTATTTCACTTTTATTGGTGCCATTTTCCCGGAAAAATCATTTTAGGGTATTGTGGGAGTAGGTTCATGCAATTTGAAAACGTACTCACTTCTCGACCAGCCCATCCCATCCTTCCGCATGGTCGCACGATTCCTAAGATTGGATTAAGCTAGTGTTGCTAAATCTGAATAGTTAATACATGGATCACAAATTGAAGCTCAATAATATTTAGTAAAACTTGCAAGTTTTAAGAACACTGTTTAAATAGCTGAAATAGAAAGTCAAATTTGATTCGCAACAAATTTTTTTGAGATTTTAAATAATTTTTTCATGTTGAAATTTAGAACGTTTCTAGAAACGTAAGAGGTTTCCTTTTTTTGTTGCAGGTGAGAACGCGATGGAATTGGATGCGCCCAATCAAGTAGTCTGTGAATGTCTGTCGATTGTAAGGGTTTTTACTTGCCTGATTTCAACCTTTTGGGCTCTTCAAGGTTCACGGCTTTTAGATCCTTACATTAAAACAATACTACCTTTTCTGTTTTTATTTTTACGAATAATTCATCTTTATCTTCCGCGATAAACGCTACAGGTTAACCTGTAAGAAGGTGAATGTCAAGTTTTGAAGAAGTAACGAATTGCCAAGCAGGTGAATATTGAACGTTGTCCTTTAAAGTTCTATGTCACCATCGTAGTGCTTGTGCCGCAAGTTCGAAAACAATGCATAAGTTAACTGCCCTATCGAAAGGATTTCCAACATATTTGAGATTGTCTCGAAACTGATCCTACGATTTTCTCTAAACTTATTTAAATCTCATGAACGCAGATCATTAACTTTGCTTAGAAAGAATTACTTTAGGATATTGATGGGGTTCATGCCTGATATTGATGGGGAACCCCATGAACATGCCACTCGTAGAAATGACATTTTAGTGTTCTGTTTGTATTTACAAGATTTACAATTTTTGTTTCCCCCTTAAAAAACCTAACCTTAGATCTATAATAAGCACACAGAATTAAACTTTACATAAAAAGTTAAAAAATAAAAAATAAGATCGCAAATTTGACTTCAATATTACTTAGAGCAAAGTTTATTTGACTGTTCTCAGCAAATTCTTCTTCTTTTTTTAAAGCATTAGTCGCTTAGAGTTGAGCAACCATTTGTGAAGGGAGAGTCTTGAGATTTGCCCGTATTAAATGGCTCTTATGCGCCTGAGATACCCCGAATAAATCAAACTGAGATAGAAATATATTAGAGATATACACGGAATACAAATAACAGAATATCCAAGTGTGGCGGCATATCTTTTGTAGTTAGTGTTCGGTGGCGCCAGCTGAACTGGGAGGCGTCCCAGGGGCGAAGGCAGCAGACTTTGTACCTCTTTATCAAAACGACTCTCTGGAGGCTTGCACATAGAATTATTCTTCATACTCAAGTTCTCACCGACTGGGAAGGAGAAGGGGTTTACTTTTCCAACCGTAAAGTTGTTGCCTCCAGCTAGGGGCTACCCTTGTACCTTGAATCCCCCTCCGTCTACCCTCTCCGTTCTTCTAACACTAACCGTCTCTCCCCAGCCTTCTCTTAACATCACTACCAGAGCGCAGCATGAACATCCTCAAGATCCAGTTCGGCCAGGTTTTATGGCCAGCGATATTGAAAGTAAAAGTGGATGGTGCTCCTACAAGTGGAACTAGGCTGTAAATTACGTATTTCTTCCCAAATGGCCACTTCCCTACACAGACATATATTCGAGCATCTCTTAGCTTCACTTGGAATTGCCTTTTCCGACCTTTCGTACTTAGAACTGTCTTCCATGTTCGCTGATGCAACATATATGTCATCAAGTACTATTATTAGTATACCAAGTATTATTATTTGTGCTCATTGGACTCTGCTAATGGAAGTTGAAGAAATCTTTTCCATTTTAGCTGCCGAAAATTCTATTCCATCCCAGGGACTCAAGAAAGTGTGAGCGGACTGATTTCGATTTTGAGTAATCATGATAGGACTGTCCATTTCTCCCATAGGAACCACCATCGAGCGAGACAGGAACAGAGAAAGAAAAATATTTTACTATTCAGGAACATTTTGAATAACACTCGTACACATCATGTAAATTCCCTCAATCAGTCATTTTCAACTAGTTTTGTAGGATTTAGTTTGAATTTGGATGTGACTAGGTCAGTTGGATCTATCATTTTTAAATATTTTCTTTAAATATTTATTTTATTTATAGATATAACTATATGTACTGAATGACAAATATCTCGCTTGTCAGATAATGAATGTGCTCTAAGGGAAAAGATGGAATTAAGACATTTTCAAATAGCTAGCGGTAACTAGTAGATGGTAACCAGATAGAGTCTGAAAATCTTTTGTATTCTGCATCTGTTTTCTCACTTGTAGTAGGGGTGATGGGAGACCTCCCCCTTTACATGGGAGGCTGGGGATGAAGTACTGGTAGATTAATTAATTCCAGCAGGAACTAATCAGCAGACACAGCCCGGGTTTCACTACGTGCTCATAACAGACTGTCTAATTTATTGTTCACCAGCATCCGCATCTATATATTCAGAGATAAGTATGCAGGTCGGTTGGTGCTTCTTCGCCTTCTCCCACTCCTCCAATCGGCACGGAGTTTTCGGCACGGAAATGTCTGCTTTGTCACTTCCTGAGCGCGAAAAAAATGCTTTTAACAAACTGGTCCGTGTAGATAGATTCGTGCGAAAGGAGAGATATATTTCGAATCGTTGCCACCATAGAACCCAGAGTTTGGACTAAATTAGCCAATCAAATGATCCACTTTACATATGTTTTTGTTTTGAGCAATTTTTCCACCCGATTCCAATTATATAGCGGCAGGAGAAAGTAGCGTGGGGTCCCCATCACATCCAGTGGTGTAACTGAAACAGATATTTGGGAGAGTAAGAGTGGAACCCAGAATAAATCAGGCGTTACTTAACGAAGCTCTGGCAGAGGGGAGTGTAAGAATACCAGTCCCGTATTCTGGAGCCCTCATCAGATCCTAATCTCACCCTCTTTCTCTAAACAACTAATTTTAATTCAGTTAAGTAAAAAAAAATATTAAAGCCTGAAGAAGTGAGTCGGTAAATATTTGAGAGTTACAGGGGACACATTGAGGTTTCTATTACGAACAGCTGCATCAAGCACCCCACAATTTGTTAAATTGAGTAATTAACTATTAGCGAGGGTTGCCAGTCACTAAGAGACCCTGGGGTGTGCGATCTGGCGCACCCAGATAGATGTGGTTCTGCCTGATAACCCCTGTCTAGTATCACAGAACTTTTTATTATTGAGTTTAGTGAATACACATCATTCTTGGCGCAAGTGTTTATTCTATATTGTGAATGAGTGTATAACTGAACTAATGATCGGCAAGCGATCAAACCTACCCATTGTCTGTGGTACTAGTACATACAACTATTACCGATGTGATAGCAGCTAGACCAATACTATCGAGTGATAAGGTCATTGCAATCCATATTAGTGCTTCAATAAATGGAATAGAACTGCAACCAACTAAGTGCACGCGAAGAGAGGGGTGTAGCTTTCCTCTAAAGTGCCATTCGTGTGTAAAGTACGTTTCTTCCACTTATACAGTGTTAACAAGAATTTAATTTTGTTTACAAAACTTCAAATTTAAAAAAAATTGTTCAGCTGGAAGCACTTTTGTTCTAAACATTCCTTACTAATTTCTTTGCTGTACTGTGAGCAGCTCTTCGGCCCTTTTGTTCTAAACAGTCCTTACTAATTTCTTTGCTGTTCTGTGAGCAACTCTGCGGCCCTTTTGTTCTAAACAGTTCTTACTAATTTCTTTGCTGTTCTGTGAGCAGATCTGCGGCCCTTTTGTTCTAAACAGTCCTTACTAATTTCTTTGCTGTTCTGTGAGCAGCTCTACGGCCCTTTTGTTCTAAACAGTCCTTACTAATTTCTTTGTTGTACTGTGAGCAGCTCTACGACCCTTTTGTTCTAAACAATATTCCAGGGAAATTGGATTAAGGGTACTTCTGGAAGAAGGGGTTTGAGAGAAATGAGGAAACTTCCACGAAGTTATTTCTATAAATAGCGCTACTTGTTTTGGAAAATTCAAATCAAAAGAGCTCATATTATAATTAGCTAGAAACAAAGTAATAATTAATTGAATTTTTCCTTTTTTTATTTAGAAAACTAATTAATATAAAGTTTGGTTCTAGCCAATTAGAAGTTTGGTTTTCTTCTATTTTAAACAATTGCTCCTTAGTTTACAATTATGAGAAATATGTCTGCTTGTTGTGGACAACATTTTTCCTAATTAAATAGAACGCGCTAATTAATAGAACAAGTTTCCAGTGGTTCACTATAGTTAGGAAAAACTTGAATAATATACTAACTTACATAAAACTATGTTTTCATTGTCGCTTGCCACATTCGTTTCGTGACTTTTAGGGAACGAAAACTTGCGAAATCGCTAACCCAGAGGGCACACTAATTCGTATTCCTATTCGGCAAAAGAAAGCTATTTATGGCAGAAGTTAGATAAACATAAATGTAAAACAAAACTGGGCTTCTTGCAATATTTCTTTCAAAATTCTGCTTAAATGAAATCTTGGATCTTCATAGTGGATTAAGACAATAATCGAGTCGACTCTTATAAAACTGCTGTTCGACCATTTGGGCTAATCTCGATTACCAAAGACCAATCACATAGCGAGTAGCTGAAGGAGGAGATTTACATGGAGTCTGAGAGTTAACATCACCTACTCTTCAAAATGATTATAATCTCTGTTATTGAAAAGCTGTTCACATAAAGCCGGATTTTGAATGAAATATGTACGGTAACTGGAGACGATTTCCAGGAGCGGCGTTGAGCTCTGTATCCGGTTCAAACGGTTCGAAATTAATTATTTATAAAAATGTCGCCAATACGTAAATATTAATTAGCAACATTACGTCACTACCGTGATTGAGAGGATTTTAATTACCTTAATGGTTTATTTATTTAGGACGCCAACTGGTTTTATTAGTTCGTTTATAAAAGGTAAATAGTTTTGTTAACAACTCTAACATAAATGTCATTATGCAAATAGAGTAAAACTGTCTGACAAACACTGATTTCCATTAATTTAATTATTAGTCCCCTTAATACGCTCTCTGCCCTGGGAAAGTTGCCTTTTAACATCTCTGGAAATAGGAAAAGTGTATTATACAAGGTGCTATTGTATCGGGAGTTGTTAGGCTAAAGCCTTTTGACTTTAGAGTGCAGCAATTCTCGTAAAACAGGCTTCAACGCGTGAACACAATATCGATATTCCTAATTTTTATTTCCGCTTTTATTAAATAGAATTGAAGATTTTTATCGTTTTGAGGTTTACTTTGAAAAAAAAGTTTTTAAAATTGGTCCAGGTGGGGTGAACAAAGCGATCTTGGCCATCCCAGATTAACTCCTCAAAATAAATAAACACTATTTACCATTCAATTTGGTGCAAGTGAATTGAAAGTAGCAATAAGCAAAGTGCAACCCAAGATATACTTATGAGCCAAGTACTCAAGATCTGGTAATACTCTGCTTGATGATGACATCACAAGCAGTTGTAGTAGATGAAGAAAGTAAATGAAACGTAATAAAAGTGACGATGTTGGCAATCAGCAAGAAATGACTGTGTTGTTGAACAGAACGAAAGAGAGCGCAATGCTTGAATCCAGCAATCTTTACATACCCCGAATATCAGGGCAACGACTGGATAACAAACTGTCGCTTACTACTAAAAGTGTAGTACCATTTTGGCAACATGAGAGCCAACCAGCTAGTTGGCCATTGTCAGCTTCTCACATCCTGCAACCACTTCTGCAATAATATCCATTATGGTCTCGGCCACGTCCAGCTTTATGAGCTGTAAAAGTACAGCGTGAGTGGAGGATAAATTGATATTACCTCGTCGTGTAAGATACATTCTGGAACGTAGATTAAAACTTGGGTTATGAGTTTCGCTATTTCCCGCCGATTATGGGGTTTCCTCTGGATGTTAAGGTATCTAAGAACACAATATCCGCTGGGAATGTTCACACAATATTTACAATTTAATTGACAAAACTTCTTCCGACAGCGAATTTTACTAAATATCCAGTTTGCTTCCATAACTAGAAACTACATACAGGAAATGATAGATCATGGTTATTTGTATTTTTAAAATTGGCTAGAAGGCATGTGGTAGTGGATGGAATTGAAAAAATCTGAAGCGTTGGCTGAGGAAGTGGCTGAGGAAGCAATATCAGATCATTTCCGAGGACCCCAAAACAATGGTGACTTCTAATTTCACCTGTTCGCAGCTGTGATGAACATTTTAGCTGAATTCTGTCGTAGAATCAGTCTCAAAAAAGAGTTTTGCTTCCGTTAGAATGCAGAAAACCTTTACCAATCTGCTTTGCTTATTGAGGTATCCGATCAAAGAATCGTCCTAGCACAATACTGAATTCTGGCTCTTAAAGATCTGTAGCTTTAACCTTGCTAAACAAGATAATCCTTGGAGAAATCAACAATTAATGTTTTTACAAGTAAATGTACATCACTTCTTCTGCTAGTATGTTGTGCGTAACCTATTGTACTGCGGTATGTAGTTCAATTAATTCTTCTAGAAATAATATGTTCCTAAGGAATATTCCTTTTAAAGAATCGCATATCTTTAATCGCAATACTCCCTAAAATTTAACAGAATATGAATTTCAACTGACTGTTAAATCTTTCATGACCTTGTACGTAATGTTAGAGACGCTGACTAAACTAGTTTCAGGAAATCAGTGGTTTTAGAGAGTTGCTAGGATACATTAACGTCTTACTTCCTTTATCAGTTTCTTCTTTTTAAGAGAATTATTTAACTACATAGACAGTAAATGTATATCCGGTGAAATTTCTAATACAAAACTCCGAGCCGATCTCTCTACTTCCTCTTTTTCTTGGAGAAATGTAAATGTAACCGTAATTAATTATTTATTATATAAAAGCGTATTGCTTTATTACAGTAAAGTAGAAAAAATTAGCAAAAGATATTGGGCTGGTCAATAAACAAGCGAACTAAATGCAGTAATTGAATCGATTATGAAGGCCTGCAAATGAAAAACAAGTGTAGTACATCATTTTTATTTTATAGTTATTCACAGACTATATAACAGTTTATAGCCAGCACCATAAAACATGGCCGTGTTTGGAATAATATGTAGCTTAGCACCAGACTGCCTAGGGGGTGGTGGGAGACGGCGGCAATATTTTATTTTGAACAGATCATTTGATAAGCGAATGGATTAATGTGCAACGCTGAGATACTCATAGAGCTTGCTGCACTAAAGTGGCCACCCTGTGAACGTTTTTACTATGATCCGGACATTTTGCGATTGCCGCGAACGTCCACCACACTTGCCATTCACGGTGGCCAGTGCTGAAAATCAGATAATTGTTGAACCTAAGCGAGAAAATTTAATTGGCGAAAATTTTTATAAACCGTTGAGCGAATATACTCGTAAACGTTTTTGTTTTTGATATTAATTTCATTGCAATGTACCAACATTTTCAAAAGAATCCTGGAATTCAATTTTTCTGGCAAAATATTTCGAATCAAAGTTACTGGTCACTTAATTGAATTAGTATTTTAGTGTTTTAGCAGAAACTGTTGGACCTGAATCTCAATCACTTTCCTGTGATGTAGCACTTTCGTTTAACCGACTTTGCCCAAATTAGAAGAATGCAGTACTTTCGTCAGACGGCCAAGACACCCAGATAACCAAACTGCCGGACTGCCAGTCCACCGGCGCCGAGTCCACCTAGCACCAATCAAAAAATATGGTAGTGAATAACGTATCCAAAACAAAGTCGTCACCTTGAAGACGTCGTAACATGAAGAGGCCGTCAACCTACCAAGGCCGTGGCGGCATTCTGCCTTATCTGGACGAACAGTTTGGCGAGATAAGCGACCAGCCGATCCAGACGGAGCTAGAGAGAGAGGCGGGAAGTACTGCAGAGTGAGGAATAGAGGGCCACAATATGTTGTGCAAGTACCTATTAAACCCTTAAACTATCTTTGATACTGATGGGTGGTTGTTACAGAAAGTGCCTTCGCCCTGGAATTTGTTATTTGTGGCTACAGTATCTAAAATTGTTACCAATAGTCATGGAGTTTATAAGAACGCATGTTCACCTTAAGGTCAAGGTGTAAGGAGGTTGTGCAAACATGTCAGAAACACACACGGACAAAAATCGATATCCTGCAGCTCTCGATTTAAAGGGAAGATTTTAAAGTATAGAAGTGTGGAGCACGCAATGCAGAACTAACTTCACAAGCACGTGCGCTTTCGCCCAATACAACTCGATAACCAATCAATCATTTCTCCATTTTCTACATTGTCTATATTTCATGAAAGGCACTTCGGAGTGATTGGTTCCTTTGCTAGAACATTTATGCGAGTAGAAACAGTTATTTTGCCAATCTTGTACTAAAGTCTTGAAAAATAATTACGTTTCATACTCACTTCCTCTGGTGGGTCTGAGAAATTGTTTTATTTTGAGAGTTTATAAATTGGTTTCTAAAATTTTTGTGTGAGCGTCTGTTAATGAGAATAATTTAAATACTTCGCTGGTTGTGCAAAATTGGTATTTAATTTATGGATCCGACAATTAGCATTTAGTCAAATCAGTCAACAATATTTTGTACTGAATAAATTTTCGGCCTCTTTAAGGTTTTCTGGAAAAGCGGACGCAACGATTTTCTGAAAACTCCATATTAAAAGAGAAATATTGAGTGAAAAAAGAAGCTGCTGCTACATGGCTTAATAATGTGGAGACAAACGTTGGAGCTGAGCCGCACGCTTCCATCCCTTGGGTTCAGTTCCCGTGACTTACATCCTCCACACAGCCACAAAATCTTTGACACAACCCTGTCAGCGCTTAGGGAGACTGGCACGCCTCTAACCATCTCCAGAAATTGGTTGCCGATAAAAGACAGGCCTCTCCGTTTAATAGAGGCCTGCGGCTGTACGCCGCCAAAGTGAAGAGCTGCTTTTCTTGCCGCCTCCGAACATGCCTTCCTCCCCTTTTTCAGCCCGCTTCTCAGTATCCCTGCCGAGGGATGGAGAGACCGTCTTTATTTGCCTTACAAATTCGAAATATAGGCAATGCCAAGACGATGTGAAGATAAAAGAAGAATACCCCCCGCCCGAGTCGCAATATGGCGGAGTCCCTTCAGGCTGGAAATGTTAACATTATTCCTCTCTTACCATATTACCAACATATTCAAAAATCTCCAATTTTATAAGATGAAAGTTAACTTTACATTAAATCTTACAAGAACAGCCGGAAACTTGTACTTTCAAATACACGTGAAGTAAAAGTGGTTTTCAAAAAGGCGAGGCCAATCAAACTGCGATTCAAAACGCCGTGAACTTCGCAATCGGCGAAAGTTGCAGACTTCAGAATCACGGCCTACCTCCGCCTGCTCCATACAAGCCTTATCTCTCCAGCGCGGAACTTCCTACAGCTACTTTTGCACAATTAAAGCAACCTTTAATAAAGCGACAATTGGAAAATACATTCTTTTCTTTAATATCCTCCTGTGGTGCCAGGAAACACAGCTATAAAGTAAGTTAAGACCACTGGAGCGCTCTCAGCTGTAGTAGTCTTAATTGGGAATAATTCTGTATATCCCCTAGAGAAAAGCAGGTAAAGTTTATGAAAGTAGAAATTAGAGTGGGGCACCAGGTCTAGTACTCCTTAGTCAGATCTACCTAACGAAAGAACACCAATGTTTTCTTCTCTTTTCCTCAGGAGCACCTCTCCTTCATCAACATGGAGTGAAGTAATTTGTTTTTGTCCCCCCACCACTTCCTACTCACCCCCAAGGAGCGGCCATTCACCTCGACAAAAGAAAGAAGCTTCCATTCATCAAATATGACGTCACTTTTAAAAACTCTAATTGGCCTCTGAGGTTAAAATACGAGTGAATTTCTATTTTTTCTTTCAATAACTCCCTTAATATTTTGGCCGCTAAATTAGCAACTCTCCTAAAGAGAATTAATAATTTTACTTTCTTCTTTCTCTTAGCTCCTCACTTAAGTAGAAAATATTAAAGTTTTTATGAGAGCTCTTTACGGTAATTACCTCAGTTCCTTGAAATATTGCTAAACACAGAACATCGAAAAGAGTTTTTCTAAGAAGAGTCTCCTCAACAATTGATTGTTAATTAAATCTTCTAAAAAGGATAGAGATGACTTGCCAATCTGTAAAAGTTGGGCTACTTGCGGATTTTACATCCTATTGCAAAAATCGGACCTCATGCTTTGTGTTAGCGGTTCTTAAATGTTTTCATTTGTGGACAGTACATTAATTTAGAAATGGAATACCCTGTATTATAACAAGGAAAATTAATTAAAATTGATGCAGAATGGGAATTAAAATATGCAGGAACAAGGATCCTATGTTTTTTGTTGCGTCAGATGAAAAGCTGTTATTCATTTCCCATTGATTGAAACGTGTGTATAAGTGTATAAAATTGTAACAAAGGCAGTGTGACAAGTCCATTACTTCCATATTCCATATTAATTAAATATTCCTGTCTTTTAGAATGCTAATTGGAAATGTAGTTGCCAAAATTGGTAGTATTGTCGTGTGCATTATATATTTTCATTAATAAATTCAGAGCTGATGAATAAGTTACTGAATACATTCTTAATTAATGTAAGAATCAACAATTTAATGTGTGCCATGTACTCATGACCTTCATCGCAATTCTTTATTCATTAACTTCAATATTCCCTTTAAATTTCCCTTGTTTTAATTAATATGAGTTTCATTTTATAATTAAACGTTAAACTTACGTTTTCACTCTCCTCAAAACTCAGGATTCCAGCTCAAGTGTCTGCCCCTCTGTGTGTGTGTGGGGGGGGGGGGTCATTATGTCTCGTAAACGATGGCAGGAAATTGAGATGTGTCCGTTGGTTTAGGGCCAACATCTGATCAGCCAACCGGTAATGCCACATTATTTGGTTTTCATTTAAGTAAATTTTCTTAAAAGCGGCATGACACGATTTTTGGTTTAAACTTTTAGTTTAATTATTGACTAAGTTTAAATTTGTAACTTTGATTTACGACGCATTTTCCCAGTAAGGTTACCCTCTTACAAAAGGGTAGGCTTTCTTGAAAGGTGTCCATCGAGTGAAAGGTAATGAGGTCATTGCCGGCCAAACAGTCATAATTAGAGCTGACTGTTTCAATAAGTTTGTAACAATCAATGAACGACCGGCTGAAAGTGCTAAGAGATTTACAGTTCCTTAGCCATTATGTCCAAAATTATGTCCTTGAACTTGACACACGACTATCACTTTTATTTGAAACATTTCCCTATAAATATTATGCTGTGTGCATTTTTAACAGAGCTGTAGTAAAGTTAAAGTCTCCTTTAAGCAGCCATTTCAGTGTAGCTGACCTATTTATAGATTCAGCGGTCAATGTTTTTACTTATCAAGCGGATTGTCAAATTCAGTGTTGGAAGGTTATCAGCTCAGGGAAAGGGACTCTCTAAAAAAGGTTTTTATCTAGTTTCTATAATTTTCTAGGCTTTGGCAAGAGCTTCACTTGAACAGGGAACCCAAGGTATCTTAGGCCAATCGCTTCGGTACGAAACTTTAGCTTGTAGACTACTGACTGTAGGTGGAGGCTCTGTACTGATTGTTGCTCTGAGCCTGCTGTGAGGCCATTCTAGTCTCAACTGTTTAATTTTATTATTATGAACGCGTAAATTAATGAAATCAACTAACTTCTTAGCAACAATCCTAAGTCTCTAGAAAATATAATTACATTAATTCTAAAAAGAGAATGCCTTGTATTTAACATTAGGCTAAAAATTTAAATTTAGTATTTAGCTAGCATTGCAGAGATTTTACAATTTCGCTTAGTATTTTCATAATTAATCTACTAGAACAAAGTGAAATTTCAGCGCCAGTATAAATATTTTTTCAAAGCCGATAACCGTCAGCGCTTTGCTTTGGCAATTGCTTTACTAAAGCAAACTAGAGGATAATTAAGCAAAATTATGTTAATAAAGTCAACGGGATTTGTTTTCTACTTTTTATCAAATGAAATGTTGAAAGAAAAATGTTTTATTCGTATAATATTTGTTTGTGACTAATATTTATGTTATTGCAATATTAATTAACTTTTTATTATTTTTTTTTTTTAATGTATTTTATTAATTATGTATATTGAAATATAACTGATACAGCTGCAGGCAGTTTGGCCTGTGCACTAAGCCGCAACAGACTGGTGTAGGCCCTGTGAATGTATCTCTAGCCTTGTATTTTGTTTATATCAGGAGTACTTGTATTGACTAATTTAATTAAGCCGCAGGCTCGTATCACGTGTGTTGTAAAGTAATTCTGCGGATTTTAGTTCTTTGAGCGTGTACAAAGTGAGTCTTTCATGTTGCCAGATAAAAGCTAAAATAAATCATGCCTTTAATAAATTCGCTGTAATAATTCCCTTTAATAAAGTTATTAAAATGCGTGTAATTGTAATTGTACTAACAGTATTTTGATTAAACAACAATTAACTTTTGCCTGTACAGTACTGGTTGTAGGGCAGCAGTAATTTCCAGAGGGCATCCTGTCACTTTGTCAGTATCCTTATCTTGCTCCACTTGGCTATTATTCCCCAGGCTAATACCATAAACATTTATTCTGACACCTCTAAGATTCACATCCTTTGATTTAACTGCACTCATAGACACAAAACTCACCACTTACCCACTTTTGGCCGAAAACTTTATTTCAGTCTTTATCCAATTGCAGTACATCGAACTCGCGGCCCACAGAGATTATTCTGTGCTGAATTTGCTAGCAAAATTTTGTAATTGGTTTAAAATTTTTCAGGTTAGTATTAGCTTCAATAATGTTTTCAATTATCTCATATGGAGTCTGTTCTCGTTATCCCTAAGTACGGTCCTCAAATTTTACACCTTCTGTATTAAAGCCGTGAGTATGAAATCCGTGGATCTTGGGAAATTCGTTTGATTCTCCACCTTCCTCCCATCTAGCTTACTTGAGGATATAATATCTTCTCGAATATCGACATGGAAATCTAAGGGCAGCCAGGTATTGGATCGGAAATACTGACTCCATTACCGGATCTCTTTGTGCATATTTATAAATTTACAAAACCATATAAATAGTCCCTGGCATTTAAAATTTTGGTTTAATCAAGAAAGTTTTGAAATAACGCAATGTGTGTTACTTCCATTTAAAGGCAATCGTAGATTTCTGTGGTTTTGTTTTTAACATTAGCCTGAAAGTGAATCTGGAAATACAGGCTGGAAAATGCTCCCTCTTGTGGGAGTTCTGATATGGTTCGAATCCTACCGGGGCATCTACCAAATGTTCATCTTCTTAGGCCGCCATCGATGTTAATATTAATTTTTAACATGTACCAAACTAAATATAAAAAACGCCTAACGTTTGAGCCCAACCAGTGGATGCATCTAAGTGTGTGAATGCGGCGGAAGAGAGGGGACTACGGAAGTGAGATTTGGTAAGCTACCTGCATGGGAGCACTTCGTATGCATATGAAGCAATAGCCATGCATATGCGAGCCCTAATTGAGTTCGCCGACACAGCATGCTCTACCCGCGTTCCTCCTTGAATTCCTCCCTCGGTCGCTGCTTCACTGAAGCTATCTTCTCTTACAGAAATAAAAACTGTAAAGAAGAACCCAGCAGAACCCAGAAGAACCCTTTTTCACTAATTAAAATAAAGAATTAATAAAATGAACGCACACAAAAAGAAACAAACAGTTCATTGTAGTCTGTGTCTTAATCAAATATTTTTTGATGTTAATTAATTACTGAGTTTAACAAAGTTTTTTGCCTTTTTGGATTATTGAGGGGGGGGTTTCATTTTCTGCAGTACTAAACTTCCTCTTTTAAGGCAGGAAATCTGGTGGTCACTTCGCTTGACTCCCTCTCGGTTATTGATGAATTTTTATTATTGTGACCGGTTCCACTGTATTATACGAGCAACCATTTTGGAGAAAACCTTATGAAAGTGGAAAGTGTATCCGGTATAATCTTACTGACGTTTTTGAAAGTCTTTAAACTGGTTGAGCCAATCATAAATAAGCTGTTACTGGGAACGTTTCATTTCCTACCACCTGACAGCGCTACAGACGAATTCCCAGTATAACACCCGAAAACAATTAGTTCCGGAAAATAGTTTAGTGGATTTTTTGTTAGAAAAATAGGATTTTAAGTTTTATAAATTGATCTTATTTACAGCTGAAATCCCGAATTTAAAGTGTTTCCTTCAACCGGACGTGACGCATGAGTTGATGTTCATTTTCCTTAAACTTTCTATTTACAAACGCAAAAATAGGTAATTCTACAATTTTTGTTTCGATGAAAAATGTTTTAAGGGGCAATTTTGGGTTGGAAAGAGTTCACTTTCTCTCCAATGTGAAGTTTTTGTGCAAATTGTAGAATCCTATAAAAAAATTAACTTTTTTGAAGTTCCGTGAAAAGTAAGAAAATTGAGAATTTTTGTAATTTACTATATATTTCTTTTGCGTAGACATTTCTTTTCCTTGAACTATTCATTTCCAAAAGAATAATGGCGGGATTGGCGAGTGTGGCTCAACTAAAGAAGAAAGGGAGGCTTTCCAAATTGATCTGCACCGCCTTATTCTCTGACGCTGGGGGACTCCGTCCCTCAAATCTGTTTCTATTATAATCGGCCCGCTTGCTCGTCTCGTATCGCACCTTTCCAGGCCAACAATAAAAGCGCCTACGTCTCAGTTGAAAACGCTCAGCGTGAAATCGCATTTCATAGACGGCTACCTACTATCACACACAGTATTTCGGGCAGACGCTGTGCTGGTGGTTGGGAAGCTAATATCAATTCAAATCCACTCCGCTAGGACTGCATAATTTCCAATTTATATTAACCCAAGGTAGATGGTAGGAGAAGGTGGTAGAGGAGTGGGAGGGGCTTAGAGAGAGATAGGCGACTCTGTCGGGATGCTGAGTATCGGCATGCGATGCGCCTAATTCCAACTTTAGTTAGCTCCACTGGAGCATCGTTCTGGGTTTAAATACCTTTTGAGTGTGTGTGTGTGTGTGTGTGTGTGTGTGAGAGAGAGAGAGAGAGAGAGAGAGAGAGAGAGGATGTATACATGTATCTAGTTCGCCGACCCTGAAGAACAACGTGAGAAGTGAAAATGGTCCAGACCTGTCGACAGACAGAAGGGCAGACCCTGTAAGCCGCCAGCCCTGTGGCTGGCATGGCGGTGGATCAAGAGACTTGCAGTTGTTGATAACTTCGTCTGTTTGAATTTCCCACAGCCTACGCCCGGATCCCACATCTCATTGGTTGGCCACCAGCTAACCCAATTATCCTAACATTAAACCAAAAGGATGAGGGATGTGAGAATCTCCATTTCACACTTACTACGTCACTGTTAGCTACGCCACACACACTAAACAGTGACGTGCCAGTCCTGGAATGAAAGTTTACCGCACGATACTGATAGCGAAAACAGTGTCAATGAAAGCAAAAATATTTTCAAGTCAGTTTTTTAAAACGATGATTTATTTCATTTTCTAGTTATCTGAAATTCTCTATTTTAAATTTGTAATTAATTTTGTGAATCGCTGTTTGGAGTCTACGAGTATCTACGAGAACATTCCGCCAAAAGTTCCCCCGTAAAAACTCTGTCCAATTATCGATAAATTCTCTCGGAGAGTCGGACGGAGTGAAAATGCTGGGGCCTTTGGCAGACTCTGTAGAAGAGCAAATGAGCTCAATGTGTGTAATGTGTACATTCTTGTACTATTGCGACCCTGTAATATTTATGGAGGTCCATCTTACATTACCGAGGGTCAGATCTGTCTCAGCAGAAACATGTACTGGTCTACATACAGATTACAAGGGGAGTGAGCAGCTCATCACGCGGGATGTCCTCTATGTACTACTCTCTCTTTGGCCATCTGGTTGATGTGCGTCCATTGTGCTAAGTATAAGGAGAAATGTGCTTACTTGGACGATGATGAGCCACTAGAGAGTGAAGGGAAAGTAGGGTCTCCTGGCCAGATTTCTGGGCGTAAAAAGGAACAGAGTAGTAGAGAGGAGAGGATATGGTTGAGATATTGCCTGAAGAGCGGTCTAAGGGGCACTTTGTCTCCCCTTACTTAATGTCCAGCCACGGATGCTGCAGAGCAGGGCCGATCCCCACACACACACACACACACACAGTCTCTAAGCTGTCTAGTCCAATGAATAATTAGCGCTGAAATGGTTATATCATCCCCGGCAGCTTCTGCATTCACAAAGGGACATCTTTATATATTTATATAGTACAATCACTACCCCCTCTTTGCCCCGTCTTCAGTACGAATTGTTAATACGCATTAACAATTTGTAAGACAAAATTACATAATCAGATATTTTTACTTTGTCTAATTCCCCTGACAGCGTAAACCACTCCCTTACCAATGAAAGCACAGTTATCCAGTACATAAAATGGTGCTCTTTCACTTTCATTCAATGATCTAGATTTTACTTTCTCTTACTTCTGGAAAATATTTCGTTAATTTTTTTGATTCTGCATTACTCTAGAAGTATGAAACCGGAAAAATAATGTTCAAAACATGTTTATTTTGGACATTTTTAAGATATCAATTTTTATTAAATTATTCGATAATTTATCAAATACCTATGGGGGAAAAATTAGTAAAAAAAATTTAAATAATATTTTTCCTAGAAAAAATTACCAAAAACGATTAGCTAATCTCATTGGCGAACGGGATGTGTGAAGTGGGCGGAGTGTAGCTGATGACGTAGTGACACCGTAAGCCACTCCCTCACCAATGAAAGCACAGTTATCCAGTACATAAAATGGTGCTCTTTCACTTTCATTCAATGATCTAGATTTTACTTTCTCTTACTTCTGGAAAATATTTCGTTAACTTTTTTGATTCTGCATTACTCTAGAAGTATGAAACCGGAAAAATAATGTTCAAAACATGTTTATTTTGGACATTTTTAAGATATCAATTTTTATTACATTATTCGATAATTTATCAAATACCTAGGGGGGAAAAATTAGTAAAAAAAATTTAAATAGTATTTTTCCTAGAAAAAATTACCAAAAACGATTAGCTAATCTCATTGGCGAACGGGATGTGTGAAGTGGGCGGAGTGTAGCTGATGACGTAGTGACACCGTAAGCCACTCCCTCACCAATGAAAGCACAGTTATCCAGTACATAAAATTGTGCTCTTTCACTTTCATTCAATGATCTAGATTTTACTTTCTCTTACTTCTGGAAAATATTTCGTTAATTTTCTTGATTCTGCATTACTCTAGAAGTATGAAACCGGAAAAATAATGTTCAAAACATGTTTATTTTGGACATTTTTAAGATATCAATTTTTATTACATTATTCGATAATTTATCAAATACCTAGGGGGGAAAAATTAGTAAAAAAAATTTAAATAGTATTTTTCCTAGAAAAAATTACCAAAAACTATTAGCTAATCTCATTGGCGAACGGGATGTGTGAAGTGGGCGGAGTGTAGCTGATGACGTAGTGACACCGTAAGCCACTCCCTCACCAATGAAAGCACAGTTATCCAGTACATAAAATTGTGCTCTTTCACTTTCATTCAATGATCTAGATTTTACTTTCTCTTACTTCTGGAAAATATTTCGTTAATTTTTTTGATTCTGCATTACTCTAGAAGTATGAAACCGGAAAAATAATGTTCAAAACATGTTTATTTTGGACATTTTTAAGATATCAATTTTTATTACATTATTCGATAATTTATCAAATACCTAGGGGGGAAAAATTAGTAAAAAAAATTTAAATAGTATTTTTCCTAGAAAAAATTACCAAAAACTATTAGCTAATCTCATTGGCGAACGGGATGTGTGGAGTGGGCGGAGTGTAGCTGATGACGTAGTGACACCGTAAGCCACTCCCTCACCAATGAAAGCACAGTTAACCAGTACATAAAATGGTGCTCTTTCACTTTCATTCAATGATCTAGATTTTACTTTCTCTTACTTCTGGAAAATATTTCGTTAACTTTTTTGATTCTGCATTACTCTAGAAGTATGAAACCGGAAAAATAATGTTCAAAACATGTTTATTTTGGACATTTTTAAGATATCAATTTTTATTACATTATTCGATAATTTATCAAATACCTAGGGGGGAAAAATTAGTAAAAAAAATTTAAATAGTATTTTTCCTAGAAAAAATTACCAAAAACGATTAGCTAATCTCATTGGCGAACGGGATGTGTGAAGTGGGCGGAGTGTAGCTGATGACGTAGTGACACCGTAAGCCACTCCCTCACCAATGAAAGCACAGTTATCCAGTACATAAAATTGTGCTCTTTCACTTTCATTCAATGATCTAGATTTTACTTTCTCTTACTTCTGGAAAATATTTCGTTAATTTTTTTGATTCTGCATTACTCTAGAAGTATGAAACCGGAAAAATAATGTTCAAAACATGTTTATTTTGGACATTTTTAAGATATCAATTTTTATTACATTATTCGATAATTTATCAAATACCTAGGGGGGAAAAATTAGTAAAAAAAATTTAAATAGTATTTTTCCTAGAAAAAATTACCAAAAACTATTAGCTAATCTCATTGGCGAACGGGATGTGTGAAGTGGGCGGAGTGTAGCTGATGACGTAGTGACACCGTAAGCCACTCCCTCACCAATGAAAGCACAGTTATCCAGTACATAAAATTGTGCTCTTTCACTTTCATTCAATGATCTAGATTTTACTTTCTCTTACTTCTGGAAAATATTTCGTTATTATTTTTGATTCTGCATTACTCTAGAAGTATGAAACCGGAAAAATAATGTTCAAAACATGTTTATTTTGGACATTTTTAAGATATCAATTTTTATTAAATTATTCGATAATTTATCAAATACCTATGGGGGAAAAATTAGTAAAAAAAATTTAAATAGTATTTTTCCTAGAAAAAATTACCAAAAACGATTAGCTAATCTCATTGGCGAACGGGATGTGTGAAGTGGGCGGAGTGTAGCTGATGACGTAGTGACACCGTAAGCCATTCCCTCGCCAATGAAAGCACAGTTATCCAGTACATAAAATGGTACACTTTCACTTTCATTCAATGATCTTGATTCTACTTTCTTTTACTTTAGGAAACTATTTCGTTATTATTTTTGATTCTGCATTACTCTAGAAGTATGAAACCGGAAAAATAATGTTCAAAACATGTTTATTTTGGACATTTTTAAGATATCAATTTTTATTACATTATTCGATAATTTATCAAATACCTATGGGGGAAAAATTAGTAAAAAAAATTTAAATAGTATTTTTCCTAGAAAAAATTACCAAAAACGATTAGCTAATCTCATTGGCGAACGGGATGTGTGAAGTGGGCGGAGTGTAGCTGATGACGTAGTGACACCGTAAGCCACTCCCTCACCAATGAAAGCACAGTTATCCAGTACATAAAATGGTGCTCTTTCACTTTCATTCAATGATCTAGATTTTACTTTCTCTTACTTCTGGAAAATATTTCGTTAACTTTTTTGATTCTGCATTACTCTAGAAGTATGAAACCGGAAAAATAATGTTCAAAACATGTTTATTTTGGACATTTTTAAGATATCAATTTTTATTACATTATTCGATAATTTATCAAATACCTAGGGGGGAAAAATTAGTAAAAAAAATTTAAATAGTATTTTTCCTAGAAAAAATTACCAAAAACTATTAGCTAATCTCATTGGCGAACGGGATGTGTGGAGTGGGCGGAGTGTAGCTGATGACGTAGTGACACCGTAAGCCACTCCCTCACCAATGAAAGCACAGTTAACCAGTACATAAAATGGTGCTCTTTCACTTTCATTCAATGATCTAGATTTTACTTTCTCTTACTTCTGGAAAATATTTCGTTAACTTTTTTGATTCTGCATTACTCTAGAAGTATGAAACCGGAAAAATAATGTTCAAAACATGTTTATTTTGGACATTTTTAAGATATCAATTTTTATTACATTATTCGATAATTTATCAAATACCTAGGGGGGAAAAATTAGTAAAAAAAATTTAAATAGTATTTTTCCTAGAAAAAATTACCAAAAACGATTAGCTAATCTCATTGGCGAACGGGATGTGTGAAGTGGGCGGAGTGTAGCTGATGACGTAGTGACACCGTAAGCCACTCCCTCACCAATGAAAGCACAGTTATCCAGTACATAAAATTGTGCTCTTTCACTTTCATTCAATGATCTAGATTTTACTTTCTCTTACTTCTGGAAAATATTTCGTTAATTTTTTTGATTCTGCATTACTCTAGAAGTATGAAACCGGAAAAATAATGTTCAAAACATGTTTATTTTGGACATTTTTAAGATATCAATTTTTATTACATTATTCGATAATTTATCAAATACCTAGGGGGGAAAAATTAGTAAAAAAAATTTAAATAGTATTTTTCCTAGAAAAAATTACCAAAAACTATTAGCTAATCTCATTGGCGAACGGGATGTGTGAAGTGGGCGGAGTGTAGCTGATGACGTAGTGACACCGTAAGCCACTCCCTCACCAATGAAAGCACAGTTATCCAGTACATAAAATTGTGCTCTTTCACTTTCATTCAATGATCTAGATTTTACTTTCTCTTACTTCTGGAAAATATTTCGTTATTATTTTTGATTCTGCATTACTCTAGAAGTATGAAACCGGAAAAATAATGTTCAAAACATGTTTATTTTGGACATTTTTAAGATATCAATTTTTATTAAATTATTCGATAATTTATCAAATACCTATGGGGGAAAAATTAGTAAAAAAAATTTAAATAGTATTTTTCCTAGAAAAAATTACCAAAAACGATTAGCTAATCTCATTGGCGAACGGGATGTGTGAAGTGGGCGGAGTGTAGCTGATGACGTAGTGACACCGTAAGCCATTCCCTCGCCAATGAAAGCACAGTTATCCAGTACATAAAATGGTACACTTTCACTTTCATTCAATGATCTTGATTCTACTTTCTTTTACTTTAGGAAACTATTTCGTTATTATTTTTGATTCTGCATTACTCTAGAAGTATGAAACCGGAAAAATAATGTTCAAAACATGTTTATTTTGGACATTTTTAAGATATCAATTTTTATTACATTATTCGATAATTTATCAAATACCTATGGGGGAAAAATTAGTAAAAAAAATTTAAATAGTATTTTTCCTAGAAAAAATTACCAAAAACGATTAGCTAATCTCATTGGCGAACGGGATGTGTGAAGTGGGCGGAGTGTAGCTGATGACGTAGTGACACCGTAAGCCACTCCCTCACCAATGAAAGCACAGTTATCCAGTACATAAAATGGTGCTCTTTCACTTTCATTCAATGATCTAGATTTTACTTTCTCTTACTTCTGGAAAATATTTCGTTAACTTTTTTGATTCTGCATTACTCTAGAAGTATGAAACCGGAAAAATAATGTTCAAAACATGTTTATTTTGGACATTTTTAAGATATCAATTTTTATTACATTATTCGATAATTTATCAAATACCTAGGGGGGAAAAATTAGTAAAAAAAATTTAAATAGTATTTTTCCTAGAAAAAATTACCAAAAACTATTAGCTAATCTCATTGGCGAACGGGATGTGTGAAGTGGGCGGAGTGTAGCTGATGACGTAGTGACACCGTAAGCCACTCCCTCACCAATGAAAGCACAGTTAACCAGTACATAAAATGGTGCTCCTTCACTTTCATTCAATGATCTAGATTTTACTTTCTCTTACTTCTGGAAAATATTACGTTAATTTTTTTGATTCTGCATTACTCTAGAAGTATGAAACCGTAAAAATAATGTTCAAAACATGTTTATTTTGGACATTTTTAAGATATCAATTTTTATTACATTATTCGATAATTTATCAAATACCTATGGGGGAAAAATTAGTAAAAAAAATTTAAATAGTATTTTTCCTAGAAAAAATTACCAAAAACGATTAGCTAATCTCATTGGCGAACGGGATGTGTGAAGTGGGCGGAGTGTAGCTGATGACGTAGTGACACCGTAAGCCATTCCCTCGCCAATGAAAGCACAGTTATCCAGTACATAAAATGGTACACTTTCACTTTCATTCAATGATCTTGATTCTACTTTCTTTTACTTTAGGAAAATATTTTGTTATTATTTTTGATTCTGCATTACTCTAGAAGTATGAAACCGGAAAAATAATGTTCAAAACATGTTTATTTTGGACATTTTTAAGATATCAATTTTTATTACATTATTCGATAATTTATCAAATACCTATGGGGGAAAAATTAGTAAAAAAAATTTAAATAGTATTTTTCCTAGAAAAAATTACCAAAAACTATTAGCTAATCTCATTGGCGAACGGGATGTGTGAAGTGGGCGGAGTGTAGCTGATGACGTAGTGACACCGTAAGCCATTCCCTCACCAATGAAAGCACAGTTATCCAGTACATAAAATGGTACACTTTCACTTTCATTCAATGATCTTGATTCTACTTTCTTTTACTTTAGGAAAATATTTCGTTAACTTTTTTGATTCTGCATTACACTAGAAGTATGAAACCGTAAAAACCGAAGTAAAGGACAATTTGCAGGAAAGAGCATGTCTATGCATCTCTAGTGTTGGAGGCAATTTCGAACTTGATCTGTAATATTAATGAGGAGTAAAATTTATAACAAAATAGTACTTTTCTTCTTATTCAATCAAAAAAACCGTTATAATATTATCATTTTGAAATTTCTTATAAGAATCATGTTTTTATTCACAACTTCTAAAATATCGCTCACAGAAAAAAACCGTTCAAGTAAATTTTTCTTTAAAAAAAAAAATAGGGGAATCTATTTGTGAAATAAAAACCACACCTCCCCATTTGAAAAAATGAAGTTGGTGCTTGTATCTCGCTTCTGGAAGCAGCGAAAAAAAATTACAAATTAAATTTGGATTTCTAACAAAAAAACTAAGGGGACACGTATTTTTTAGTTTTTTTCTATCTTCGAGTAGTTTCCGAGAGAAGTCGTTATCCATATACCTTGGGACACCCTGTATATAACAAATTATTTTAAAGAGTTTTTACCCGGTGTAACTAAAATTGCAAAGAACCAAAGTTGAAGATCTCTGAACACAGTCACAAAGCTCCCATATTGGTTTGAATTTTTTCATCCAATTGTGGATTTATTGCTGAGAGAGCTGTGACCACTCGCTTTCTTCAGCAGTAACATCTTATTTAAGTCTAAATGTGTGTAATGTTTAAGTCAATCATCACTTTTATACAAATTTAAATAAAATTAGATTACTTGTGCGATACGTCACGGCCAGACTGAGTCTTCACACAACAGGTTAGGGAAGTTTGTCAGGTACATTGAAAGTGACCTGTCGTCTGAATGAACTAATCTGACTCGGTAGACTGTAAGGTCAAATGTTAGATCGAAAATTATATTTTAAAACCAACTTTCCCAACTGCTGTTAGTGAGCCTCAGATGACAAATTAAAATTTCGTGGTTGAGAATCAAAATTGTATATTTATATGTTTAAAATGCAAACAGGCGTGGCTCTAATTAGTTAATTTATTTAGGTAACCATTCCATAAATTCTGCGAATGCGTTAAGAGGGACTATTGCGAAATTATACAAGTTGAGCTTACATCAGAATTCCAGCTGTGAGATGGTACAATGTGATAATGTAGACGACATGGTGGATTTCAGAAAAGTAAACTGTGGCTTGGTTTGGCAATTTTGCCGGATGTGGAAATTTAATACTGAGATGACACTTGATGGCTTCTTACACTTCTCAAAACCAGAGGAACCTTCAACGAATTATTTCTTCCAGAATTGGGTAAAAATTAAGCCTTCATCGAATTTTCCAGAGCTTTTCTTACGTCTTGTTTTTTCCTGAAAATAAAAAAAAAAATGAAAAATTATAAAAGAAATGACAGTATCCTTAAATGTTCATGTTTGAGGAAACCACTAAGAGCACTACTTCCGGAAAATGTTAAGAAATGTTAATGCTTTTGCGCAATTAACGAAATTAATATTAGGGTAACATAGAATATTTACGAAAGATTTCATTACAAAGTTGACTGTAGAAGGAAGTGTGACGTCACAGCTCCCTAAGACCATCTGTTTATTCAGCCCCAGGCCTTTAAACCAGGTCGGTCTGGGTAATTTGGAAATCATCGTATTTTTGCAACTCCCTCTTCTGAGCACTTTTATATTCTACTTGCCAGGATTTAAGCGCTCTCCTTGTAATATAATTTTTAAATTCAGAGGGGTTTAATTTTATAAATGCGGCCTCTTCAATTTTCGTCGCTTCCTCAGCTAGCATGTCCACAAGCAATGCCCACTAACCCAATCTCATTGTGCCCCTTTCCGTTCAAAAGCCGGTAATTGAATTATCTCTATATATATAAATGGTCCAAATTGGTCGATTCTTACAAGTTGGTTTGTTACTTTTAATTAGTTGAATTATCTATAAAAAGGCCAAGGTGACAGCTACGATTTCTACCGCGTAAACTGTGGTGCACATTTTCTTAACTACAAAATATGTCTGCTAAAAACTTCAGATAACTGCTCTTTCGCTCCTTTGAATGCGGAGTTTGGAGAAAGTGAATTTGCTCTGTGGATCAGAGAACTTGTACTGCGTCCTTAAGGATCGGAGCTTCCGGTTTATCTTTAAATCTTATGTCTTTCTTCTTTTAAAATTTAAAAGAAAGTTTCATGAAGAGCCCTTTAGAAAGGTCTTAGTGTATATTTCAGAATAAAGGGACTGAAGGGATGACGTATGAAATATTAAGAATAAAGATAAAGAATAAAAGTGAAGATGTAATCTCGTGATGGAGTATCAAACGGCCATTGTGGCAAGACGCTGGCTGCATTAGCTAGATCTCGTAGAAGTGCCATTTTTTGCCCAACCTTTAGAGATAAGTAATGTTAGACAGCGGAGACGGACCGTGTCGCCAAGTATTCGCTCAAGTAGTTAGCACCTAATGTTAGTCACCGCCGCTCATCTTCTCACCCTGCCCTTAATAAACTGTCACATAATGGACTTCAGCCAGCAAATATGTCCTCCTGTATGTTTTTATCAATAATCCAGTGGCAGAATGTAACGGATTCACAGCTTCAACCGCCATAGAGAGCGGATGGTGTGACTCCTGCTGGGCGGATAATTTAAGTTATATTTTCATTGAATTGCATCTCTGAAGATCATCAAAATATCCACTTGAAGCTCTGATGATTTCCTTTTATCGCCATTCTGCGGAATCCAATGTTCTCCAGTTAAAATGAGATTAAAATAACAAATATATGATGTCATATGATACAATGTCCTATTGAAAGGACCCTTCTTTCCACGACCACCCTGAAATCAATGTCCTCTGTCAAATTTTCAAAATAAATGATGTCCAAATTGAACTGTCGTCAAATTTAAGTATTACAGTTTTGTGTGGGCTAGCTTAGTTCGTCCGCCCTCCACTCTTGGCGGCTCCTCTGCACTAAGTGTGACCTATCCCCATTATAGGAACGCTCCTACTCCATTTTTTAGGAACCACTTTCCCAAACTAAGGGAAAACGTGTATTCCCGTGAAAACTCGGTAAAAAAATTTATGACGATCTCAACATTGTTCCATTTCTAAGGGAAAGGGAAAGTAAAAGATATTGACAGAACATCCTCCTTCTTCCCACTCTGTACATTGCAAAATCTTTTCTATGAAGAAAGATAAGTGCACGGTTTGTTCGCTTCAGCGGATTATCCATACTTTACTTTTATTTCCAGCTTGTGCAAGAAACAGCAGAGAACATAATTGCAGTGAGATGGAAAATGAAAAATGGAATAGAGCTAGGAAAACCCCTTGAGCAACATCTTTTATACAAAGAGGATAGTAAAAGACATTGCTATCGCTTGGCTGTGCAACAATGCTGGAAGCCGGAACTATGTCGTGAAGTAGTAGAGGTAGTAGAGTAGTAGAGTAAGTTGGATGATTTCATAGTGGAGGCCGAGGACGGCGATGTAGGAAGTAACTAGCCTTCTAAGTAGTGTAGGAAGACAGGAAATCACGACGAAATCTCTAAAAGAGATTTCCAAGGGGAGTGGAGCCAACTTTAGAGAGGGTAAGAGAGGGAGAATTAGATCCTTTCAAGCTGGATGGATGCTGCACTTGGCAGGGATGGGAGGGATGCCAGTGAGTTAGGAAACAAGAGGAAATGTGTTTTATAAAGGGCAGCCAACAGAGTGACCGGAAACGAGGCTTGCAGATCAAAGGCACCGCACCGCCGCTTTATTCCGCCATCTCAACCGGAAACATTGAATAATTTTAACAATATAAACGTTAAAGCATTAACGTTGGCCCTCAACAATGGAGGCCCTATTTCTTCACCTCATCTTCACATCGATTCGTTCGCCTAGCTCAGAGATGGCCAACTCTTTGTAGCTCGATATATCAAAATTCGTAGAACAAATCCAGCCTAAGTCAGCCACAGTACCATCCATAGAAAGGCTCATGGTTTGCAGATACAGCCTCACTATTCAAATCTACTTTGAAAACTCCACGAGTTGCCAGAATTAACATAATTAAGTTTTCTTAGGAATTTGTACAAAATAGTAGTTCACTAAAATTGTTCTTGTTCACTACATTTAACTGATCACAAGCCCAGCCTTGCTCAAAAATCCCTTGAAATAAAATTACAGCTCTTACTTGTGCACAATGAGCATGAATATCGTTGGTGGCGTTTTCGTAATGAAACTTTCTTGGAAAAAAGAAAAAAGGTTTTCAAACCTTAAAACTTGTGCCAAAGTAAAATGGCTTCTTCAATTTGGAAATTTTGCTTACATATCGAATTCCTTTTTGTTTTTACAAATATGTCGGTACGTGTGTTTGTATCACTGTGGCTGTGGAGGAACTTAACCAAGAAAAAGACCCAAATTCTTCCTTTGATATTCAGTTTAGGTTCCTTTATCAGGCCACCCAAAAATTCAAGGCTTTTAATTGGATGATTTTTCCTGGAAATTCGATTGATGGCACTTTTGGGCAGAGTATTCTCTTACGTCATTTTTGGTGAAAGGGGGGGGGTAATTTGCGTCCGAAAAGTTTGGCACTGCACCATAATGAGCACCGGTTAATTTAACTGGGCCCCTCTCCGCCAAGGAGCAAAAAAGTGGAAACAATTACGCTTGTAATTTATTGTGTACATAGTTAATTTGTACAGTTTTTAATGTAATGGCATACATTAGCAAGGGAGAGTGATGAAGCTGTGAAATATTACATGAGCCAGGCCATTCATTGCCTGAGTGTGGGTTGGTCCTTTTCGCCGCTCGGGCCCATTAACGCGCACTATTAACAGACTTATCTAGCAGGACGGCATACTAAGTAGCCGTTGCGTGTTTACACAGGGCAGCTACACGGGTCTCACCTCGTCTCCTGGTGTATTCCCTGGCGTTCACTCTCCTACCTTAAAACCCCAGACTCACACTAGTCCTTTACCTACAAACTAATTAATAATAAGGGAAGTTTATGACTTACCTCTAGCAAAGCTGCTCAATTTTCACCTCCACTTTTATTACCTCGCCATTAGATACTTCTTCAGCCGAATTAATGTTGTGCTGGTCACTTCCGCTACAAGTGTCCCCCACCATCGGAAGTAGCTCTCATACATTCTTTCTCTCAAGTATTCTCCCCTAATGCGATAAGTAACGCTTCCCCAGCAAAATCCCTCTTAAGGCGATTTTGAGTGAAAAGTTTTCCTTTAACGTGTCATCATTATTTTCTTCTTATTTCTCTAGAATATGTAATTAAATTTCAACTAGGAAGAAATATTGAGCTCGGTACTCAGAGTGCTCTAGAGTGCTTTGTGGCTGATACGCTCCATTCTCTGCCATCTTATCTTTGCTTACTATTATTTCTTTTCACGTTTATTTTCATTTTGTCTCTCTAACATTTTAATTAAATGGCCAAATTTCCTTCTCCAGAGTAAGCCATTTTGAAAGTCTCCTAATTCTTCATCTAAATTATTTAGCAATATCTATAGTTATATTTTATTATTTTTTGTTGAGTTTTAAAAAAAAACATCAAATTTTGTTATTTTAGGCAGTTTTTATAATGTTTTGTGAAATTGTTAAAGTATAGCATTAAAATCGTAACGTGGGTCAGTTTGTGCCTCATAGGTAGGAGGATGGCCGTCACAGTTTCAGGCGGTCGCCCAAAGGATTTCTTTTGATCTTTGATGCCACGAACCTTACGCTAATCTATCACTTTAATTTTCTCATAAATATTGCTTTCTTTTGAGTTCCGAGGGAGATCTGACTTTATACTATCGGTGCCCTTTTATCCCATTGTGTCCATTAATCCACATACAAAAGAAAGTTCTCCTCCATACACTGCCATAGGGACTAAATTCCCCTTTAACAAAGTGGCTAAGGAACTGGGCTTCACTTTGGACTAAAAGCTGAGTCAGAATCACCATCTTTACCAACAATGATACAGAGAAGGGCAGATTCGCCCTTGGACGGTGCTTTGTTGGCATTATGTCACGGCACGACCTTCTGAATATCTCCCAATGTAGTTAAAACAAAGAGGTTCTATGGTGCGTAGGTCTGGAGGGCGAAGTGTCTCGGCTGGAAGGGTGCGGTTAGAGCTCTTGATGGCATTCAAAGGTTCGCTTGCCTGAAGAAGGAAGGCAGGATATCCAGGAGCTCGCGTGCACAGTGACATTGGAGTTTCCAAGCAATGCACCCCCACTAACAGCTAGAACCAAAGGGTGACAGGTCAACAAACAGAATAGATATTAAATAAATAATGGTTATTACTGAAAATGCCGGGAGGAGTGGCTATGAAGGGGAGAGAATGCATGAACACTAATTCAAAAATGAAAATTTGAAGAAAATCCGCTTTATTTTCATTCAGAAACCCTTTTGTCGCACAGAGTCCCTCATCAGGCTCTCAGGAGGGCTGCCATTTTTTCACTTTCTTTTAATTAATTAATTTATTGTTTTATCTTTGAAACGGATTCTACTCATTCAGATCTAAAACTTTTGTTCCTATCATTTTTCCTAGGAAATTCGATTAAGATTTGCAGGTGGGGTGTAGCTGATGGGTTTCCTTTTATGGGTAACACTTCAGTGCAATGAACCGTAATGGCACTGGAAAAACGTTTCAAAGAGAGATAATAGCTCGTACAAGTGTTAAAAGGAAAGGTAAAAGAAACTTTTTGTACCATTTGCGAAAAAAATCGCGGTAAACTTCGGTCAAGTGGAACTTCCGGCCAACTGAATTTGGTTTGCAGTTTAGTTTATATCGTCATTGCGCATGTGATTAGGCTGTACCCACACTGAAATTGCAAACATTAAAGGAATTTCTGGGAGAATGAATTAAAAGATATTTTTATATGTGGATGCCATGTTTTCAGTTTTCAGAAACAAAAATCAGCTGAGAAAGTGGCCTTCCGGTGTCACGTTAGAGCGGCTTCTTCCACGTTTCTTGAATCTCTAGAGCAGTGTTTCCCAACGAGGATCGGAAAATGGTCTTGTCCAGAGTTTCAAGTTCATCGTACGGCGGCTTTCAGTCGCTACTAGAGCTGGGTAAACCTCCAGTATAAGTAACTTCTGTCCGTCACTTTCGTAGCCGTAATTTCACCGTTAGTTGCCAGATTGAATTACTGGTTATGCTGGGCCGACACGCGCTATTTCTTGTGAACGGCGCGAAATGCTTAGTGCTGGGATCCAAGTTTAGCAGTTACGTTCAGCATTCACCTTTGGTGTTAATCTCAAATAAGGGGGTAGGTTAAATTGTTGCAAAAGTCTCGTTGTTTTAAAAAATATATGTTAGGGGGGGGAGCATAAGTATTTTAGAAAGACATTGGTAGGGCATCGCGCAAGAAATGTTGCTCTAAAGGGTTTCCTTTTATCGTGACCTAAATATGCTCTTTTCTGGTTGGTTGGTGCCTTTGGTCCTCCCCCTCCCCCACCAAGAATATTGATTTCAGTGCGGTACCCATTATTTTGGTTTGAAATTATTCTCGGGGAATGTTGATTTTAAATAGGGTTCACACTTGGATTGCTTCCTTGACATTTAGGGAAATAAGATCGAGGACATCTGTGAAGTATCAGTAAGACTGAATGACCGAATATTGCATACAATAGTATCAAGTGAACGAGGTTCAGTGTGTATACATGTATGAGTACGTCACGACAATATAGATGACGTAAGTAAAGGGGGCCTCACAGAGCGGTGTTAATGTATTGCCAAATTAGGTATACATTCTGTCAGTGTGCGCTATCCATCACATTAGACCATGGGGTGCGCCATTGTGCGCGCTCTGGTACTGGCCCTTTCACCTTAATGTGTCCATATCTCATACCACCCAGCACCTCAAAATGCAAATATATTTAAAACAGTGCACCTTTATCTGCAACATTCATTTCTGCATATGTTTCAATTTTCAATATACATAATTCACTTTTTTAAAGTTCAGCGCAGTTTAATACTCCTTTATTTAGAATCAGTTACCTAAACTGAATGTTTCTTTAAAATAATGCACGAATTCTTTTACAAAAATAGTCACAATGTTGAACCTTATCATCGTCAATTTCACTGCCAGCAGCCAGTTGAGATGAAGACGAACTGTGAGAAGTTCCTAGATCAGACCGGCCACCACCAGTCCATGCTTCCTCATTGATCACCGCAAGTTTTAGGGAACTACACTTCACACAGGAGTTTTTGTGGGTGCAGCCCCTGCCGGCAGACGGGCCTCATCATTATTTAATCTTTAATATTTTATTATTAAAAACAAAATCCCCAAATTATAACAAAATATTGCTGGCGACGCCAATGGCTACTAATGGATTCATTAAATGCCAAACTTCACTTTCTCTCCATAGCTTTATTAAATTAACCTTCACACATCCAACAGATCTTTTGCAGTTGGTTAATCTCATTAACACATGTTCTACATATTCGAGCGCTTCACATATGATCGCATTCCATATTTCCACTCTGTACGGTTTTCCGCCTCTCCCCCTCTCTTTGCACCCGAGTCTCCGAGCAAAAAAAATTAACAAATATATGGTGAAACATTGGACAAAATTAGCAAAAATTTAAATTATCTTCAACCATTTTGCACCAAGTGTACAAGTAATTACTGAAATGTGTAATTACGGTGGATTGCGATTATTATTTCAGCTTTTTTTGGGAGAGGAATATGGTACACACTTAATTGGATCTTGTTCCAAATTCATTGGATGAATTCATAGTGTAAAAAACAAAGTAGGAAGTCCTGAATGAACACCAAAATACAATATTTACTGCTACTTACTTTATTCAATGTTCTTAGAAGTTCGAAATTAAACTAAAAAGTTTGTTGACTTGAAAAATTGTACAAAAAGGGCACAGCTCGTAATTTTGAATACAAAGTCATAAACATGGTCTCAATCGGTAGAAGAGTTTCAAAGAGATATAATAGTTAAAAAGATAAAATAGGAAAGTTAAAAGAAAATTTGTGTACCATTTGGGACAAAACCTAAACACTTGTGTAAAGTATACCCAGTAGGCATGGAACGAGGAGTTTTCGCGAAATAAACATTTCTTATGAAGGCAATAAGTATAAAAAATTCAGGTCGATTGGCGACCTTCCTAGACTGATTGGGAACCCTACAGGTCTGAGATAGGAATGCTGCTTGTACCTCACATTGTTGAAGATGTCCCAGAAAGAGAGCTTGACGCCACTACCGTTAATGCTGCTGCGAGGCTCCGATGGAATCAGAATTTTCTTATATTTTTCCAATTATTAAACAAGGTGAAAGCCAAACATGATGGCCAGGTAAATAGCATTATGGTTCAACTTCCTAAAGTAAAGGGTTTAAAAAGCGTTAAATATTATTAAGTGTACCAGCCTTTCCATCATAGCTAGCCTTTTCATGTTGCACCTTTTATCTGCAACGGAATACCTAACTGCATTTCTAACTGAATTGTACTACTGCATTTCAAACCATTGGGAAGTACGCATCCTTGTAAGGGGAAAGAATTGCATTCTGCTGATACTCTTATAGATCCTGGCTGAATGAGACAACCTAGTTATTGTGCATCACTTGTGCATTCATGTTCTGCAAGCTTAGTTCATCAAACCTGAGTACTTATTTGTATCTATCACCGATTTGTCACAAGTCTTTAATATTCTTTTGCTGGCACTAATCTCCTGGACGTTGAAAGATCATAGGGCATTTGCGATTCCCTGGCGAGTAAAGGTCGTCAAGAGTTTGTATGGGTGTCTTTTCCGCTCACTCATTGATGAATCGATCTCTACCCCCCCCTATCTGTGTGCTGAGCTATGTTCTGGTGCCTATGTCATATTGATTCTGGTGCCTTACTAATTCCGGAAGTGGATTTTAGTGTTACGATTGGTTGAAGGAAGTATAATTTAAAATGTATCTTGGCTTTAACTCAGAAGCAGAACACCACTTGCGGTGTTGAAAAAAAGCTCATCATTAATCAAATTAAGAAAAAGTTTTGGAGAAAATTAACATAATGTAGTGGAAAAAAGAAAATACTTAATTCTTTTTATTTTTTCTAGAGTTCAACTTAGTGGAGTTAATGTGCAACTGTTTCAGCATGAAATTCTGCAGGCCGAGGACCAAGTCTGGGTTGCAACCGTTTTTTAAAAAAAAATAAAGTAAGAACAAACAATGCCATTTAAGAATTTAACTACGACCTAATCAACAATGAAAAAACCCCTAATTGGTAGTTATTATTCGGCATAAACATAAAATACACAAACACAACAGGGAAAGACGTACACAATGAAAACAGGAAAAGCGATCTGGAAGAGAAAATTGGATTCTTGGTAATAAAAGAAATGTAAAACAGGATCTCTGGCTAATGAGGAAGACAATTTGGAAGGGTGCCGCGTGCCCTGGCTCCCGCGCTAATATAAAGAACCGCGCGCGCGCCTCTGTGAGGTTGATGTTTTAAGGCGGGAAATTATGGTTATAAATTAGCGGATGGTTCTCTTCCCCAGATGTAGAAATTAGGAGACACTAGATTAAGCAGAGTATTAGTTCTTTTTGCTCGAAGGGAGGACGGAGTACAGTAAAGCAAGTGGAGGGGCAAACTAGTGGGTCGTTTTGAATTATTCCAGGAAAGCCGGTGCTGAACCTCAGTACTCCCGGCAGACTACTCCATCCTGCAGGAGACTTAATTCTTTTATAATTTTCTTTCACTTCTCTACTTTTCTTAAGGAAGGAAATGGAAAACTAGGAACCATTTTTTCTGAGGAATGGTGGGGTAAGGTATGGCCAGATTGTTTTTACTTCAAAACGGAAGGAAGACTGCTGAGAGAGAGAGAGAGGGTAAAGACATCTAGCGCAGGAAGCGCACATCAATTTTGGGCAAAATTGAGCACACCCTTGCATAAACATGAACAAACAAAGAGTAGTTGGCCGAACTTTTTGTATACTGTGATTTGCCGAATTAGCAGTATACTGTAGTTTGTCAAACTAGCGGAATATTGCAGTTTGTTACGACAGGAGTAATACGAATCTACTATACGTAGGCGCTAGCAACAATTCGCTGACCTGACGATCTACTCTCGCGGTTGTTAAACAATTGATGAAATGTTATATTCATTTCTCCAGCGGATGTTTAATCAACTGCCCCCTTAATTTACTAGATTTGTATAAATATTATTTACAATAAGCGCAATATTTTCTATGTCTTTGTTAAATACTTAATTCTTTTTCGATTGTGCTCCGTGAATTGAAGTGAAGGCTACTTCCAATGGATTATATTTCGAGTCATTCTTATCTACTTCTTCACTGTGATCTTGAAACTCAAAGGCTCACCTGTAATAAGCTACAAACTTGCCAATCGCTCAGCACTTAATACTTTGATACAGAACCACTTCTCATTATAGCAAAAATGGATGAACTATTGAACTTAGCGATCTTCAACATTTAAAAATTCAAAAAAAAGTATTAACTAATGTGCATAATTTAAGATAAATTGTTAAGGCAGTGCCGGTTTGAATAGTTGTTATAAAAAATACAAATTACAAAAACTAAATTGTAAGACATGCTATGTAGCGTTTAGAAAGGTTGTTATACATTATTTAAGGGTACGTCAACATCATGCCATTGATAAAATAATTATTAATAGTTGGATTATCTATTGCGTGTCTATTATAGATAGATGATTAAATTATCAATACCTTATCAATTTGAAGTATATACCCTTCATTAAAGTTGTGATAACAACATAACATCTAAAATGTGAATTTAAAATGAAAAATTTTGCATACCAATCGGGATACTAGTTTTTACCACGCTCCAAATAAGGTGACAATGCAAACCTCATGCTGCAAAACCAACCAAAGCAGGGAACAAGTTTTAATTTTAGAACCATATCTACGTTCTTCCAGGAAAATGTTTCGTTTCCCTTATTCGCAATAAAGGAATTTTCCATTTTACGTTTTTCATGGGACTATGCGAAAAGTGAATCCGCGTTTACAGTCTTTGTAAATGGCTAGAACACTGCTCCCACAATCCCTGATTGCACATGTGTATATCTGTACCTTTTAGTGGAGATGCAAGCAAATATGCAAGCGTTACTATGAAGTGCCATTTCATAGTAATGTTCAGTTTTACTCTATCACCAAATGAGGTTGGGTCTAAACTACCGACGGAACTGAAAGTTAAATATACAACTCTATAGTCAAACCTATGTAGCCATACAACGCAGACATTTAAATCTAAAGTACTATGGCAAATAATTGTTGCCCACTTACATGGACATTCCTTTCGTAAAGCAGCTAGCCAAGGAAAAATATCGGAAGAACCATACTCTCATTGTTCTAATCCTTTCTTGCCATCATTCACAATCCTCCAAGCTGACTAAAGCGCCAGTGGCCTTGAGATCTTCTTTGACCAGCAAAAGGAGTATCACGTCAAGAATGATAGCAGTAGGAAGTTTTTATCCTCCTGCAACACAAGTCCAACAGATTACTAGTGTTTAAACAGGATTGTAAATTTCTAAATCAAAAATAAATAAATAAATATCATTTTTCCCAGAGAAAGGTTTTTTAGGCAGTACTGGGACACAGGCAGGTAGGTTTCCTTTCAATGTGGCATTTTTTGAAAATGCTCGCGTTTACTAACAATGTTAGTAAGAATTAAATGCGTTCCTAAAATTATTAGTTTTAAAAAAGGTATAAAGATTTATAAATTAGAAAGGTAAAAGGATGTATAAGTTACGTCCAACTATCAATTAGGTGTCGTGGACGGAGGCGACCAGCAAACAAACTTTACTGTAAATTTCTTTTATTAACCATTAAATAAAATACAAGCCCTAAGACCGGGAATCGAACCCAGTAACAACAATACATATTAGCTTTACAGGTCTCGCCTCTAACCGCTTGGCTACTGTGGCATCATACACATTAAATATTAATGTGCAGAATGGCACCAAATCTTGCTTAGGGCTCCTGTATTTACTCTCCAAACTGGAAATAGAAGATCTTCTGTTCGTAATTCTTCGCACAGCTTCTATTTGTCTTGGGATTTTTTTTTTTTAATTAGCGGCCCACAGTGAACAGCTACCCGGCTAGTTGGCGATGGCTCATGTAGCTACCAGATCCGAACCGATCACTTGCTTTAGTATTTTACCTTCCTTTAAGAACTTAAGCTTTCCTGCTGCAAACACTGCTTACAATCCTAAACAATTTTAATTGTATTATTCATTGAAAGTAGGAGGGATGTAAAAAGAAATAGCTGGAGAAGGTTTAGGGAAGCTGCTGGAACGGCTTAACTCAATATTGTATGGTCTGGAGCTGAACTGGTCCCAGCTGCTCCTTCCTGTAACGACTTGCCACCCCCTTTATTCCCAGCCACTTTTTTTAAGGTCTGTTCACTAAAGTCCCAGTGTAATTTTCGCCCAGTTAACACAAAAGAGGATTTTATTCAGCATGGAAAACCTCCGGAACTTCTCGCTCGCTTACCCAGTGAAACCTCTTTAATTAAAACTGAATAGGTTTAGTTAGAGGGCAGTAAGGGAGGACATTCGCTACTCCAGGACACCCACAAATGATTTTTTCCCTCGATTTGTCTTTTCTAATAAACAGCTGCTGGTTTCTTGCCCTTTCTCCAAGGGTTTAAATACCCTCAGCTCTATCCGAACAGAGTACTATTAAAACAGGATTCATTTTAACTTAGCTTATTTCTAATTTTAACTCCAATTTGGCCCAAGGATTATATTTTTTACAATAAAATCTGCGGTTCCTAAACACAGACAGCCAAACCAAATGAACAGAAATCATTTTTATTATTCGGTTTTAAGCTAGTCTCACTCTATTGCAATCGGGCCGATTTTTGGTATTTCCGTTACAAGCCCTTCAACCTTGGTTACTACCTGGACTTTCTGGAAATTCTCTGTGAAGAACGAGAGACTGCAGTATAGGATCACGGCTCCTGGTACAAAAGTAATCCCTCTTAAACTCTTCCTAGGTAATATATCACTTTCTGACATCCGACAAGCTGCCGAGGCTACCTAGAAAGAGTAGGGAGCCGTCAAATGGTGAAAACTAAGCAAAAAATTCCAGAGCACCATTGCGATAACACGAGTATGATAATACGTATGTGGTTCTCATATTATATTTAGAAACATCAAAATGAAAACGAATGGAAAGAATAGAAGGAACAAAACCTAGGACAGGAAAATCAGCAAAGAAAAACTGAAATAAAGGTAATTTTATTTTTATAATACGTTGCGGGCAGTTTTCTTACAGGATCACGTGGAAAGCGCTGAGAGTGACCATAGGCGATAACAAGGGCTCCCTCACCTTCTGTAGGTAAGTATGTGTAGAAAACAAAGGGTATTCTAAAGGCAGTGACTGTCGCTTAGGGTCGTTTGCATTACTGCGCTCAAGATTAGATGGATAAACACTTTCCCAGCGAACAAAAGAGAAAAGAAAAACAGTTGGGTATTTCCCTTCAAATTTGCCCGAATGATGAAGCCGTGCAGAAGTGGCTCTACTCTATACCGAACGAATTCCCTCTGTCTCTGAGTCCTGCTGGCCAGACTTGCTCCTTCTATGCCAGAACGCTCCATGTACTCTTCCCTCCTCAGCTAAGAATATACCAAGGAAATATAGTACCTCTATTTCCCCTTTTACAACTCCATCGTTTTCTCTCTGATAAACTGTTTCCACTTCTCCGCAATATCGCTTATTAAATATTTCGCACCTAATGTATTACTATTGTTTAAATATGCTATTTTCATGTCAACCTACTCATTGTAGCTTTTACATTTTTTAATAAAAATATGAAGTCGCTAACATTTATCGAATTATTTAATTTGAAATAAGTTTGGACCAAACTTTTTTATTTACAAAAAAGAAAGCTTGAGCAAATGTATGATTTTAAATAATAATAATAAAGTATTTTGTGAATATTCACTTATTTTTTTGACGCGGTTCAAGCGATTAAATTTTCTTAAAAGAATTCAAGTATGTATCAAATAACAATCGACTTCAAAGTTAAGTAAAAATAAAATGTCGAAGAGAGCGTGACGTCCTCTTAACCCTGATATTATTGTTATTATCCTAAATTTAGCTTTTGAAGTTATCTTAACTTAGCGTTGGAGTAGTAAGCCCTTAAATTTAATTTTTCAATTTAATAAAATCTAACCTAAACTCGTAATCTTCTACTTCGGTGGCTTAAGAACTCAGATAAAAATCTGAAAATTTTCAGAATGCTGGCCTTCTTTATTTTGAAGAAGAAGCAGAAGAAGGAAAAGAGAGGAATGAGGAATAGAATGTGTCGAATGGAAAGAAAGAGATCAAAAAATGAAGCAATATGAGAGGGAGGGAAGAAAGGTGCTGTAGAAGTCAAATGAAGAATAGAGCTGTAGCCGAACTGAGATGCCACTTCGAGCAAGAATGGGTGTAGCTGGAAGAAGTGACACAATAGAATTGTGGGAGATTGGTGCACGGTTGTCTAGAATGTGTTGAGGCACTTGTGGGGCACACAAGCACATAGGAGGCTAGTTCGCGGGGTCACCATTGTACGTCTGTCAAACCATGCGACACACTCAGAACGCTTATTGAGATGGTCACGTCCACAATCTTCATTCCGACCGCTACAATAATAGAAACGTCTCCAGACGATGTGGAAGAAAGAGCTGCACGAATTACTTGTCCACTAGAACGCTTTAACCACCACAGAACCTAAAAGAACTTCAAGAACTTTGAAGTGGATAAAAAAAAAAGAAATTAAAAGTTCATAAAAGTGAGATTCCAGTCCCATTAATGGAATTTCTTGGAAAGTCTTAATCCAAAAATAAGGAATAATTTCATCAAAACGACCATTTAATGACTCTTACTTTCAATTTACATATCCTGGGATTGAAATATCTAATATTCTAAAAATAGAAGCCGAAACTATTAGTGAAACTATTAGACCGCAGAGCTGGATAGTATCTGTGATTTGATGTATTTCTTGTATCTTAGACCGGTGGTCTTTCACCTACCAGCAGAAATAGTCTTACTGATTACTTCATGCTGAATGTAATAACCAAGCAATATTTTTATTCTAGATTATTTCAGTTTTTAGTTTGAGCTATATTTCAGAAGCTATAAGATCCCGTTATAATAAATTCCACACATCAATCACCTCACATCCTAATCCACTAGTAACCCAACTTACTACTCTACCAGAAAATACTCCCAGGCGGTTGAAGCGCAGGTGGCCACGCGATCTTTTCACCAATGAGTGAATTCTCCCCTCATGTATTCATGTATTTATTCTATTATCATGTTGTATCTGCTTCACTTGTTGCAGAATTATACTGTAGTTGTGAAAATAAATAAAGTATAATAAATTAAAAATGTTTGAGCTATTTTATTGGAATTCAATCTGAAATTACAATGTAAGTAATCTTTGTTTCAGTCAAACTGGCCGTAATATATTGTGTTTTAAAAGTCAAATAAATTAACAATCTATCCATTGCATTTAGATAATTGTAGTTGATACGTTCTTCACACACAAACCAATTATTTGGAGCCATAATCTTCACAGAGTTGTTATAATCTGAAGAACACTGACCGGGGGCCGGAAGGGCATTAAAAAGGTTTCGGGCGCACATTGTTTCTTAGATTTTGACGTCCTTAAAATTAAGACTAATTAAAAAATAAGATCTTTCTAATATAGCCTAATAGCGAGCGATAATGAAATATCTGTTGCTTATTACATTGAGAATATTTATAAAAAGAATGAAGGCGCGAACCGAGAATAAAATAAAAATTGAAGAGAATTGTGCAAGACGTTCTGTTGATGAAGTCGGGGAACCCCATGACAAACGATCTACTAAACAAGGCTGATTAACTAAAGCTTTAATGTAATTTCGCCTTCGTTATCCCATTTATTTGACTAGAAATACTTGCTTTTTTATTTTGATTTAGTCTCTCGATTTATCTTCTTCCAAACATCATCAGATTCTATTTTGTTCTTCTTATTTACAGCTTCTCTCTGATCATTCTTTGACTGCCAATCAGGACTCAACTGTTCTGCTTTGTTATCGAAGTGTGTTCTACTACCCCAGCGTCTTCTTTTAACTCTAATCCTCTCTGTGTACTTTGTCCTCGGCTGTTGTTGGTCCTTTGTGATATCTCTCAGAACTCTGAAGAGAAATTCTAGAGTTTTAAATCGGGACGCTCTCTCTAATCTAATAGATGACTTTGAATAATTCCCCGTAATGAGCACCCGCTACGCCACTGCAGACTCTCGCCTTCTGCCTCTAACTCTACAAACCAAAGAACAAGGGCGATTTATCATCTTCTTGCTTGGTAGCGATGCGGCCGCTCTTGCCACTCTAATCAACTCCACTAAATAACTTTAACAATGCCCAGTGTGAATTAAGATTTATTATACTGTTCTACATTGACAGTGGCTGCTGGAGAGGGGATCTGCATCAGATCAGTGAAGACTGAAGACTGGATCCAGTTATGACGTCTTAGAGATCTCTTCTCAAAATGGCGCCACTAAATTTGTAAGATGTGAGGCAATCTACTAAATTATCAATTACATTATCTCTGCACTCATCTTACTACTTAATATTCTTTTACTATTTTAATTTCGCTCTCTCTCGCTCTAAATAAAGAGCATCTCTGTCTCACAATGCTGCAGTTTTCGAATTGGATCACTCTCGCAACTTTCTGCAACACCTATTATTATACTCTAATGACCAACCAATAAAAGCGCATGGAAACTCTTTTATCGATGTACGTATGTGACCAATTTTTCAGATAAAGTTTATCTTGGTTTGATTCTGAAAGAGATTTGAAGTCATGCCAGATCCCAAGTTATTTCCATCTGGGTATGGTTACTTGTTTGCTTTTTTTTTTTAATGCCTAAAATTGAATTGGCTTGATTTTGATTACAGGAGCGTTGGCTAGTTTAACATTAGAACCGATGACAGTTGAGAAACCAACGTTCGCCACAAAAGGGAAAAAGTTCATGGTGACCACCAGCGACACCGTGGTTCTGCCCTGCGAGGTCAACAATGTCGGTAAGTGCCCCAAATTTAAAAATTAATTATGATATTATTATCATTTTCACTCTGACGGTCCAAGAGACCAAGAGTTAAGTCTTTAGTTAAAAATAGAAAAAGCATTCTAAGTATTTATTTATTTTATATTGTAAGTTTTTAATTTTATGTTATTTATGAAGATAAATGTAAATATTAATTAATAAAGACAATTATTATTATTATCATTTAATGATTCTTTTATGAACACCAAGAGCATATACGGGTCACAGAGAGAATAAACCAGCATCAACTGTTTCTCTAATAGACCACTTACAGGAAATAGTTTGACATTGTCGTACATTAAAAGTAAAATTATTATTGTTAAATAAATAACTTTAAACAATTTGTCGATGGTTAAAGTTTCAGAAGCCAATAAATTTAAACATAGCTCTATAACTGATAATTTTTATCAGTTATAGAGCTATGTTTCTGTACAAATCAGTATTGAATTCATTAAATTCTGAACAATAAGAAGAGAGATATGAGGGATTGAAATTTAAAATAGTTTAAACACCGTTAAACTATAACCTTCTATATCTCAATAACTACTAGCACTAAAACATTGCAATTTATACCAGTTATAGAGCTAGATATTCACAGCATCAAGACTCTCCAAATGCCCATCTGCATAAAATTCCGAATCGAATGACACCTCATTCATCAAAATCGGTTCGCGAGTCTAGGCGCTCAGTTGTTTGTTTATAAAAAAAAGTAACAACTGCAAGAAGAACAAGAAGAAGATTTTCTGAAAATGCCGTTTTTGCTCATTTTCAGTAACTTTTTTCACGATTACAGTTATAAAGGAGGATTGGCCCTAAATATCTTTATAATAATAAAGAAAATTTGGGAATTTTATCTTTTGTAGAAAAAGAGAAAAAAATTGTCAAAGTTGGATGATTTTCAACGTTACGCTTTTTTGTGCACTTTTTGACGATCGATCCTTACACAACTGCCCTTGTGGAGAGTTGCATGTGAGTAATACTTTCTAAAAAGTTGGAGCAAAAAATTTAAATATTGAAGAGTTGTTATGCTGGAAATCTTCTAATTGTTGCTTCAGATTTCCCTTGTTGAATTTACTTTTTGTCTGATTTATTTAACATTTGACGGTACGAGAAGTTTTATACGTCACCGTCAGCTTACTCTCTGATCAATTATTAGACAGAGAACTGTAAACTTGACTCCAGAGCCTCTAAATATAGCCAGCTGAATGCAGAAGGCTAATAAGTTTGTTTGAGCGACTTTAGGATACCTTTCAGATAAGACGAAGACACTATTATACTTGGCAATCACCTGCCGACTTTCCAAAGTAATTTAGCCCTGCTAAACATCACCCAGCTAAGTGCCAACTTAATTCTAACCAAGTTTGACGACTCCTAGCAGAGCTGGCGGAGACGGGATAAAAGTGTCTGTTTAATAACTTCCAGCCGAACGCAACGATCCATGGATTGTTTCTAGTGGAAATATTATTTAAATTGCGCGAGTACATTACTTCCTTTTACAACTAGAAAGAGAATATTTTACGATCGGGAGCAGATTTACGGCGTTACAAAGCATGGATTTTAGGACAGAGATCCCAGTTCAAATCCCACGTGTTGCTACTTTTTATCTATCAACAATCAAGCGAATGCTTCCACCTCCGTACACACATCTAATTGGTAGTTGGATGTTAAGCCACGCCTCATAAAATAGGCGATTAATTTTCTTTCTTTTTTCTTACTAATGAACACGTAATGCTGTAGAATTATTTAAATGGTTTCAGATTTGTATTTATTGCTGTCTGTAGAGATTCATGAAAACATTTGTTCAGATGCAGATGAGTAAGGTACTCAGAAATCCCCGGTATTGAGGGAAATCAGTTCAGGAAAACGGCAGGAAAAGTTTCTCTTTGCTGAAATAATAAACATTTGCTGATTTTAGCACCTTTTTGCCCTTTTATCTAACCACACACGCTACTTTTTATACTTATTACGGAGTGTTGCGCGAACATTCTTAAATAGTCTGCAGCTTAGAAACTCTGTATAGGTGAGACCCCTCCTAAATATTCGCTTACCAATGAAGCACCAGGTTGACAGCTGTACTTCGTTGTATGGAAATAAAATTCTGGATTGACAGCTCCAACCTGGAACGTCAAGTTTGCTCTTCAGCGAATTGGTTTTATTAAAGTATGCAGACAGAAGTCTCCAGGAAATAGTCCAGCGGAATAACCTTATTTACAGTCTCGGTCGCTCTCATTGCGCGGAAGTAGAGCATTACTGGATGTGATAACAAAAGTTACTCTCTCACATCGTAGTTTATACAATTCAATTTGCTTGAAATTTAAAATTTGTTTTGACAAGACTGTCTTTATATCATATAAAATTTCCAAATTTTCTTTAAAAATATAAAGGAATATCCTTGCTCATAACAGTATTTATTTATTTATTTTTTTTTTTTAACTACTACAAATTTTGAGAAAAAAATGCCAAAAATGTGCAAAAACGGCATTTTTAAAAATTTGTCTTGTTCTTGTTACCTTATTTGTAAACAACGTAGCGCCTAAACGCGTTTACCAATTTGTATGAATGAGGTTTCATTCGATTCGGAATTTCATGTAGATGCGCCTTTTATGGGTCTCGATGCTGTACTTCTTATGAAAGAGGAATTAGAGCAGTTATGTATGGACCCTCATAAAACTATTATTATTATTAATCACTCTGTAAATTTTATCCCGATTTTGATATAATTTGGCAGGATAATGGAGTTAGGGTTCCCAAACGTTACATTTACTACACCTACTAACGAGAAGTAGGGCAACCGTTAACATTTATCGACGCGTGAACAGAATTTCACGAATGGTCATTTGTTTCCAAATTTTCTGTATATTTAAATTTTAGAGGTATCGATCTTTTCGAGAGAGGTTCGCCCCACTTAATATTAATAACCCTGAAAATCTTCGCCATATTTTAATAAAATTTGGCAGAAGAAAAGTGACAGGGAAATTAATACTGTATTCGCTGTTTGATTTCTCTTTGCACTCCTAGGGAGAAGTACTGAAAACGCAATTTAATTTTCATTACTTTTCTTAAAAGGAAGTTACTGTTATTTTTTGTATTGTATTACATCTATATAACATTGTAGGGAGAACACCTAGAATTAAGAATGTAATCGAAGAAAACTACATTAAAATACATAACAAACTAGATTAATTATTAATTAGGTAAATATTACATTTAATGATGTAACAATCAATTTAATCGATGAATGGACTTGAACCGAACAATGCTTAATTCCTATTGCTGCAAAAAAAAAGAAAAATTGCACTTAAATCAGATAATGTATGTTGGTACGTCGTAAAAACTATTTTTTCAGTAGAATTTTTTTAAAAAACCTGAGTGAATAATGTAATACATCCTGTTACAACTAATCTAAGTTAAACGTGAGCTACACTTTACTGAACCAATATTTTGTAATTGGCCAGCATAAGGGTCTGTGACAACTAATATATTCTAAACAATACCAATGAAAATTTATTGCAGTAAAATTAATCAAATAATATCAATGAAGTATTTAAGAAAAGTTGGATATTTGCTGATTAGTGTACTCTTTACCGTTTAATCTACCCTTATACTTAACTTTTTGACTGCAAGTATTTGTTAAAGAGGATTAAATATATTCATGTACTGAGGGAGAATGACTTAAAGCTGCCCTGAAATTATATTAAAGTTAAAGTTTCAAAGTAAAGTAACTTGTCTAATGCTTTCTACGCGGAGGCAACTAAATAGGAAATTGCAGCAAACTCGAAATAGCCGCACTTGACTGGAAATTAGGCTAAATCTTTCGTACTGATAAATATTATATAATTTTTAAAACAATTTTCTGAAGAACTTAAAAAAAAAACTTAACTTCTTCTTTCTCGAAGAACAAGTAGCAAATAACGTAACAAGAAAACAACATATTAATAATTAATCATTAATGAAGAAGCCTCAGTCGGAAAGGTAAGAGCTAAGTTGGTACGTCGGCATGTTCATGTTTGCCTTGCTCTTCAGAATAAGTCAACAAGACTGACTGTAGACACATCCACTAACAATCAGCTCGCTGGCTCATTCAAATCTCGAGAGATGTTTGTTGTTGAGAGGTTGTGCAAGACTGCGAACTGAACTCACAGCAACCAACGCAATCATGTTTTGCCATAATTGAGAACAAGCCATTAGGCGACAGCGACCTCACGGGCAATCCTGCGAGCGCTCTCTTTCCTTCCTGACAAATCTCACATTTCTAAACATCCACATGAATTTTTTAAGCCTTACAGGAAACCAATCAAACTTTAGACAATTCAGACATATGATTCCTGAATTTGGAAGTTTACAGGGTTCACACATATTCACCGCTGTCCTCTAAATGTATTGACTTCAGTTTCAGTAACTCTAAACAAAATGGCGGAAAGTTCAAATTTGGAATTTTGCATGGGTGCTACGAGTGGAAGTGACAATCACCTTCAGTTCAAGTCTTCTGGACCACACTGAATCCCAGATTTAAAGAAATATGTGGCTGGAAAACATTTTGAATCAAATGGAGAAGTGATTGCATGTTTACCATCTTCCAGAATCGTTAAAAGGAATCATTTCAAAGGATACACGTTTGACAAGATGGATTGAACTCCCTTCTTTGAGTCCTTCTTTGAGTAATAGAATTCCTTTAGAGGAATTAAGGTGGAATATCAAATTACGAGTTCTAATGGAAAACGAGTTGCTTCAGAAATAAGTTTAGAAAGTTTTGTTAAGAGGGGAAGCCAAATTACATTTAACGACTTATCTTGACTGGCTTGCGAGTTAGTTATTACCTCACGAAGAAGATGAGATACAACTTGACGACTACTTAGCAATTTCACACTCTACGTGTTTAATTGTTCATTCTCGTTAAATTCTATATTCTAAATTCACTAAGGTTGCTTAACATGCGAATTTTCCTTCTTCCAGGATGCCGGCAGGTGAAAGTTCTCACCAGATTTCTTGATCGTGTCAATCTCTGGGTAAGAGATCGAGCTGTTTTTTAGTTTTCAACGGAAATATCGGTTTTTTATTTTGAGGTTTCCCGGAGTCGAAAACATGTGTGTGTATACACACCGTAACTGAAAAACGACAAATCGCAGTATATTCAAATTTGATTTTCAGCTCAGGTACCTACGGTATTTGCCACGGTAAGGTTAGTCAAAATGGTCAACCGATACAACTACTTCACTGAATCGTTTTTCCAGTTTTTCACAAAAAAGCTTTTTCTTTTAACCGTTTCAACCAATAGTGTAGTTGAAGCTCTAATCAAGGAAATCTTGAAAAACCGAAAACATTATTTAGTAAATTGGTTATTTTGGTTGACCCATTCTGATCGAAACCTTATCGTAGGTTCTTAAATGAAATAACAAATTTCAGTTTTCTGCATCTTAGCCACATCCATTGAGTGCGAGCTGAAAACCACTTTTTCGAACTCAGGGGAAACGGATATTTCAAAGCAAAACTGAAAACCTGCACGATTACAGTAGCTCCTGTTACTGCAGTGAACTGAAGGGAGGTAAAGATAAAGGTTCACCTTCACAATAGTTTTCCAGCTTGAAAGTGACTGGAGATAAGTGAGTGGGAGGTGCACTTTAGTAGACACACCTGTTCGCCACTAATGCACCACTATCGTCTCTATTTGAAACATTTTCCGAGAAACTTTATCTTAGCGTCTACCACAGGTTCCGCCGGTCCATTACATTCTGCACTTCTATCACCAGTAGATGTCTAAATGTACACAACTTAAAGATCTAACTAGAATCCCAAATTGAATTAATTTTCTCCTCTAGAAGAACGGCAGTACAGGAATGACTTTAACGATTTTTCTCTTGGTTTTTTGGACTGTCATCTTTTGGGCTTCTTTAAGTCTGGAAATAAGATCGACTGAAAAACATCTTTGTTTGGAATTGTGACTGGATGTCGATACTAGTAACGGGCACACTGCTGTTAGAGAAAATGGCGCTAGTTTACGTCACCAGATTAGTTTTATTTGCAGCACAATCCATGTTCTCCGCTTGTAAGTTCCTTGAGTTTGTGGTCGCTCATTCCTCGTCGAATGTGATAAAGTAGGCTGTGAAGCAAACAGTAAAGGGCTTTTGGGAGCAAACGTCATTGCAGCAACAAAAAGGACCAAAAAACTTAAAATAAATAAAAGAGTTAAACAAATGGAAATATTAATTTGATTGCATTTGTCGTTCCTAACACGGAAGAGTGGAGCTAACCCTCTCATGTAGGAGAGAAGGGCTTTGTACAATCAGTAAATGTTTGTCGTTAATGCTTGCTCGACAAAAAAAAAGACATGTGTAACGCAGAGTGGATCTTGTATTGCGACACAGCGCCTGTTGCTGGCCGGGGACTGGCGGAATACCTCCATTCGGGCGAAGGGTCATCCCCGTGTGACAAACAACCACGTTATTGTTTAGCATGTTCTCCAGTGAAGTGTTCGTTGGCCAACAACAGAACTCATACCTACGGGTGCAAACAAACCCACCGTACCCTACATTCGGTCTAACCCAAACCAGCTGGCCACTTTGCGCGCATATTCTCAACATTTTTTTTTTCCTCCGCAAATCCAAATTCACTGTTTTAACAAACCACTCTAGCTCGGAGAGGATTCTAGCAAACCCACCCAGGTAATCCCAAACTACTCGCCCACTTAGACTTGAGTTATTACTGAGTAACGCCTCTTGTAAAACATGGCTGAAATTACTTGCTAGAAGTGCTTCTATTGAGGCTGTGTTTCTCTCCCCCCAACCAGAACTAAAGGTAAATTGTCACCTTAATAGAAATTTACCCCACATGGACTTTATTTAAGCTGTATGTTCCTTCTGAATGTTAATAAGGCCCCTCTCTAAAAAATTACCATTTCATTTAAAGTTTGTGTTAGAAAAACGTTTTATAAAAACTTACAAAATAGAAATAATATTGCATCGCATCACAGATCTACATTAAACAGATCTACATTATTGCAGTAGTCACAGATCTACTTTAAACATCTACATTAAACCATTAAAATTAATAATGGTAATTTTTAGAATTTAGAGGTCATCATAAACAATAGTAACTAAGTAGTAATTTAGTAGCGCATGTCAGATTAAAGCGCCTAATCTCTTCGGAAGAAAATAAATAGATTCTTGGGCTATCCATCATCCGACTTACACTCAAGGTTCTAATTCATAAATTTCCTTAAATATTTGAATATCTTTCACTCTTAGCCCACAGAGGGCCCGCCCTTAATTGAATTTTCAGGGGATAGTGTTTCAAATAAACTTGTTTATCTATGAGTGTAATCACTGCAACTGATATGAAAAATCAGTTACAATATAAAAAGAACGACTACGAAAGTGGTGGTAACAGTAGCTCAAAAGTAAAAGTAGCTACATCGGGTTGAAGAATTTTCGGAATACAAAGTTACAGTCGGGTCCCTGATGGAGCCAGATTGGAACGGAAAGTTACTGACGGCTCCCTGATGGTGCAGGTTAGAACGGAAAGTTACTGTGGGGTCCCTGATGGTGCAGGTTGGAACGAAAAGTTACTGTGGGTCCCAGATGGAGCCAGATTGGAACGGAAAGTTACTGTGGGGTCCCTGAAGGTGCAGGCTGGAACGGAAAGTCACTGTCGGGTACCTGATGGAGCCAGATTTGATCGCAAAGTAATGTCTGTCCTTGACGGAGCCGAGCCAGATTGGAACCTGAGCCATTCACACATCCTCCCAGACCTCATAAATTTCGTCTTTGGCATAAAAATAAATTCAGAAATTTCTAAATTAATGTAAAGCCCTATTTAGGGTTACTTAAACATGAAAAGAAAAAAGTTCGAAATAGCAAAGGCGAAAGAAAAAATCGGTTTAACTGAGTTTAAGGAAAAGCTCCAGGTTAGAAATCCAATTTTTAGTTTTCCGGTGAAAATGTTACTTTACACGCACACGCGCGCATATCGAGGTTGGGAAAGGTTCGTAACTTGTGTTCAGAGTTCAGCTGTGTAAACTTGCACTTAAAGCTCTGCATAAAGTGTAATTCCTAGGTACTAGCTTTTTTCGCCCGAAACCAGCCGAGGGTGTACGATAAATTAAACCAAGTTCAGGTTTAGATCAAACTGTGCAGTTCGATGGCACGCTATATTTACCTCGTTTGTTTTATTTTTTACCTGCGACCAGTATTTTCGTTAATTTCCGATAAATTACGACATTTATATGATGGCCTCTGTATTTGTGCAGTAGTTTGTAATTGATCGGGCAGATATTGTGTTAGGTGTTAGAACTACAGGCATGCTTGCAATTATTTTTATGGGCCAGTTATGAATGTAACCGCAAGAACGTTGAACACCACGTACATGTGGGTGATGGGCTAGAAGAGAAGTGGGTCACTAAGCGAGGAAGCACATGCCACACGCTGACCCCGTGCTTCACTATTAGCTCTCAGCTGTTTTACATCAGAACCCTAACTTGATAATGTCTGGCCGACACGAAATACAAACCAAACTATTTGTTTGGTTTCATGTTGCTCGTATTGTTGTTAAAGAAAATAAAAATGGTCTGCCCGGGTATTATTCAGCCATAAATGGCCTTTTTTGTAATCTGAGTTTACCTACAAGGTCAAAAATGCTACTTTATAAATTTTTTTTTTTTTTTTTTTTTTTTTACTTTTTTGAGATCTGTTTTACCTGCGAGCTTTAGCGCAATAGGTCGGTTATTTAGGAGCGGAAACAATACAGGCCTCTGCTACGAAAATATGTCCCGCCATCTTTGCTACGGGAGGTGTTTATGGTTAATTTTAGAACCCTGGCCAGGGTTACCTCATTTTTTTCAGGCATTGGGCTATCAATCAATAAATTTATCCTCTTAGTGAACAGAGAGATTTTGACGCCACCCACTAACAGAATTCCAGGAAGTTGGGTATTAGGCTTGAAAAGCCTTCCCATTATGAAGATGTTAAGGGGGATTGATCTGTTCTTTGGCCTAATTGCTTATACAAGTGCTAATAATAACATTTTCTCAAAATTAGGTGCTATTTTTAGGACCCTCTGTTTACTCAATTACTAATAATTGAGTAACACTTTATCGCAATAATGTTTTGTACAAAAAATGGTTTTTCGGTAGATCTGGGAGAAAATTCCTGGTAGACACCCCTCTGAGTGTCATCCCAGTTCGGCGTACGATTTTACATGCTGTACTGTTTTAGGAAGAATTAAACGTGTTTAAAAGCGGGAATTAGAACATTTGAACCTAAAAATCTGCAAGAGAAATCAGATTGTGTGAATTTCCACGCCATTTTTGTTTCTGTTTTAATTAAATGGGGATACAGCATTAGAAATATGGAATCCCAGATAATATTCAAATGTGTAATCAACATAAAATAGAGTACACAATTTCTCTGCATAAATGAACTGCCTGTAAGAATATATTGGGATGAAGGAGAGGAGGGAGGGAAAGTGCGGCGAAGTCGCATGTTCACATTAAATGCGATCCTCAGGGTGGGTCGTAAATTAATTTAGCTGGCTGTGCTAAAGGGGTTCTGGGGTTCGAACAAGCGATGATGTGGATTCACATTCACACTTTTCTTGTAGGTACTGATGTTCACGAGGCCCGTGTTAATTGCGTTTTATTGTATTGTTGGTTTTATTCGACGCAGCGCCATGTTTCTCTCGTTTTTGTCAGATAACATCCATGATCAGAGCTTCATTCATCAGTCTGGAGTGGAGTGTATGTGATTTCCAACAAGATTGTTAACTAACAGTGAAAAGTGTTTGTAAAAATATCGAAAAAGGTAGTGAAGACTAGTATGTTTATTTAAGTTGTCTGTACGTTTGGAGTGCAGATAATGCTCATGAGTTGTAAAGGCGGTGTTAAATTTTTACCAGGGGGGCGCACGAATTAGACATGGCGACTCTGAACTTTGTTCGTTAGTTTCCTGGACGCATGAACGCCTTTGAAAGAGTCGAAATCTAGAATCACTAAGAAACACTTTTTCAAGTCATCACCAAGATTATAAAAGCGTACATTATACAGATGTGTAACCTTGCAGAGAAGCCTAGTGAGCGAATACTTCCGAAGGAAGTTCCAAAAAGGGATCAGGCATCCCTCTAAAGAACTTACCTCTGTAATCCTACTGGAAATCCAACATGCGTGCAAAATTCCAAATATAAGGGACATCGGTTCAGGGTAAACGCCACTTTACTGAAGAAATCTTGAGGTTTCTAGTAAGTCGTTGTATTCTTGTACAGATCCTAATCCAGGAAAATAAATAAAGGCGAATCCCTACAGCAGACAGGAGTTAAAGTTTTACACCAGATTTTCCTTCAATGAGTTAATTATTTTAAATTCTTTGCTGATTAATGTGGAGGATTGCTTTTGTCTTGAAATATTGGCCGAGTTCATTTGAATTCTTATCTCTTTAGCGTGACTGAAATCAGCCTTCATGAACAGGTGATTGGGGCTAGATAGAACCCGGTGATATTGTCTGTTTTAAATTACAACAAAGTGGTTTTAATGAAAATTATTATGTTAAAGCCATTCCTATCATCAAGTTTATTAAACTAGAAAATTTATACTTGGAATTTTCCACTTTTCGTTAGGTAAGTTTTGGCATTTCTGATCTCATACCAGTATATGTACTGTAATATATTCACCCTGAATCATTGGACCTAGATCGTTGGGGGCTGCAAGGCCGAAGGAGCTAACGGCAGCTCCGAGAGTTACCGTTAAGAAAAGCCACGCTAGTGGGAAACTTCATTTGATGACACCTTGGATTAGTGCTGTTCACTCTAGGTACTTGGTGGGGATAGATGGAGTAGTTGGTAGGAGCCTATTAAGGGAATGAAATTGGAAAGGAAATGGGTGAGGCGTCAGACTATCAGGCCGGGGTTGTGTGAGGAAGTCCGGTGGTTCATCCGACATGATTAAGTAGTCCACTTTGCATTCAGTTAATATTCAGTAGTTGTGTCAGCGGCTGCAGGAGGAGCCTCGAGATTGGACCGTGCGGTCCACTGGAGCATCTTGCTTTAATAGCAACGCCCATCCCACCGGCTCCCACATTTACCTTATTACAAAGAATGTTTGAATTCATAATTTATTGAATAAGACAGGATTATAAACACACGTAGAGATTAAAACATCGCAGGTGGCTGACATGGTACCTTGGACCGAAGATACATCACAAGATTCTAAAAGCTTCCGCATTTGTTTAACACTTGAAAATTAAAACTGTCCGGTAGGACAGTTGTATAAGGGTTGACCATCAAAAACTGCACGAAAAAGTGTAACGTTGAAAAACACCCAACTTTGACAATTTTTTTCTGTTTTTCTGTAAAAGATAAAATTCCCAAATTTTCTTTAAAATAAAGGGCAAATCCTCCTTTATGACTGTAATTTTTTTGCAACAACCCAGATCTTATAGGTTTCGAGAAAAAAGTTGCCGAAAATGAGCAAAAACGGCTTTTTCAAAAAATGTTCTTGTTCTTGTTCTTCTTCTTCTTGTTGTTCTTGTTGTTGTTCTTGTTACCTTTTTTGTAAACAACGTAGCGCCTAAACGCGTAAACCGATTTTCATGAATGAGGTGTCATTCGATTCGGAATTTTATGTAGATGTGCCTTTTGGGGGTCTCGGCCCTGTACATCGAATGGGAGAGGAGTTAGCCCCCTTTATGTAAGGCCCCCTCCAAAATTATTATTACTAATTACTCTGTAAATCTTGGCCCGATTTTGATAAAATTTGGTAGGATGATAGGGTTAGGGCTCCCCTACCTAACAATAAAGCGACGATCTGCTCTTACACTTGTTAAGGGGAAGTATAACAATCGTTTCAAATTATCGACACGTGAACCGATTTTCATGAATGAAGTTTCATTCGAATCGAATTTTTGTACAGATTTGTACTTTAAAAGTCTCGACGCTATGCCTCATAAGGAGGGGAGTTCGCCCCACCCAAATAAGGCCCTTTCTAAAACTTACCAATATTTCTACAAAGCTTAGTCCGATTTTGATAAAATTTAGCACGAAGAAGTGATTAAAGCTCCTCTACGTGGCTGTGGAGTGCCATCATGCTCTTACACCTACTAAGAGGAAGTACTGCAATCGTTAAAATTATCAATGAGTGAACCGATTTACATCAATGAATTGTCGTTCGATTCAAAATCTTTGCCTTTTTAGGGAGAAGTACTGTAATCGCAGTTTATTTTTCTTGCTCCTCTTAAAAGGAAGTACTGAAATCGCAGTTTAATTTTGCTATTTACGTACAAATACCTTCCTATTTTATTCAAAACTCTTTCTCAAAAAAATGGTTATTGAGGATGGTTTGGGGACCGCAACTATAACCATTCTTTAAAAAGATCTCTCTAGTGGTAATTACGGTTCCGATTTAACACCTTATCAGGTTATAATGATAGAATAGCTTATTCCAAATTTTAAAAAAATCTGTAAAGCAGGCGTAACTTTGCTAATAGACAAAAAGGAAAATCTATCCAAAAGGTACAAAAATCTCCTTAACAAAAACTTACAGTTTAAAAAGTTAAGTATAAGGGTTGATTAAACGCCAAAAGGTACACAAATCAGCAAGTACCCAACATTTCATTAATACTTCATTGATATTATTTAAGTAATTTTACCGCATTAATTTTCATTAATATTTTTTAAGAATTTATTAGATGTCACATACCCTTATGCTGGCCAGTTCATTCATAATAGTTATAATTATGATAAAATGTATATTATATCTTCGTATAAATAGGTACTTTATTTTAACTCTATTTCAAATTATTCTTCTGATTTCTCTTTAATGTGCCCTTTATTCTGAATTTGTCACATATACATGCATGTTAAATTAGAAAAAGACAAATTTAGAGTCGGCTACTGTTTAAATTTGAATCACGGAGGATTTAAAACAATATTTCAGTCTTGAATTCGTCTTACCGAAATATTTGTGAGCACAATTACACACAGTTAATAACAAGTAGATTATTCAAAATTATTTATTCATTTCTCAATTGTAATTTAATTTAGTTCCCCTAATTTTACTTATAGTAAAATACTGGAATAATTAGCTGTCCTAAAAATATGCATATCTTATTTACTTTATATTACATATACACAACATTGTGGGAAGAACACCTAGATGGAGAATGTAATTGAAGACAACTATATTATTTACGATAAAGCCAGATTGACTACTACATAAAATAACAATTACTTTAATCGAAGAATGAACTTAAACCGACGATTTTTATTTAAAAATAAAAATAAATAAACAAAATCATTGATGTATGTTGGTGTAAGCATTTTTTAAAAAATTTTTTGAATTTTTAAGCCTCATATTTTTTTATTTTTATAACGTTTTCTTTTTCACCTGTAATCAATAGTTTGATTATTATAGATAAATAGATATTACAGTCAATCTAAGTTAAATGGTGTGCTACTTGAACAAATATTTTGTAGATGAAAATGGCCAGCATAAGGGTATGTGACATCTAATAAATTCTTAAAAAATATTAATGAAAATTAATGCGGTAAAATTACTTAAATAATATCAATGAAGTATTAATGAAATGTTGGGTACTTGCTGATTTGTGTACCTTTTGGCGTTTAATCAACCCTTATACTTAACTTTTTAAACTGTAAGTTTTTGTTAAGGAGTAATTAATGGGTTTAACGGTTCACCTACAGAAAGCTCCCCGTTGACGTGTCGTCACTTTCAATGTATATATATATGTATATAAATATATGTATATATTTTCATTATTTTAACAAGAACAACTCGAATTATATTCCTGAAACTCATAGAAGATATGTTTACCTTTTATTTTCTATATTTTTCCGGGAAATTTGGTTCCAGACCGGAAGGGCTACCCTTTCCTTTGAAGTATCCTTAAGATAGTGTCCTATTCAGCACATAATATAAACAGCATGAAATTTATTTGCTGAAATCCCACGTTTTAAGGAACTCGCTTCACCAGAAGTATGAAATCATTTGAAAGATTTCATATTAGCGTCTGGTTCTCGGCTTCTGAGGCTCAGTCTTGAAATCTACTCTTCGTTTTGTTTGAGATTCTTTTCATGTAAATGTAATTCAAGAGGAGGGTTTCTCAGTTCTCTCCAGGCTTTTGCTGCGGTAACCCTATAATGGAGCCAACTAACATTTAATGAAAGGTCCACGTAGACTCTGGAGAACTGGTAATAACAGAAAAGTCAGTGGGTTACCCCCCAAAGTTTAGTTTCATTCTCAGGGCGATCTCTTCGTGATTTCCAGTTGGTGCGAAGATTGTTCCAATTTCCTCCAGCCGTCGTAAGCTTCTCGAACAAGTAAATTTAATAATATTTTCTACCTCTTTTTGAATGTAACTAATGCTGTTTTTAGTTGGAAGATTGGGGTACGTGCGAAATCTAGAGGTGTGAACATACGTAGAAGAGGCTTTAACCAACAATGTGGGCTTACCACTAATACAGGCAACAGAGTTAATTCCAGAACCTGGTGGTAATACTCGGTGTTGAGTGCAACACTCAGCAATAGTTGGGAACCTAACTGGTGTCTAGCTCATAAATAATAATGCGGTCACTTTATCTTGGTTGGTATTCCATCTTGGACCACCGGTGCAAACGTGTTGCTGGTAAACCTGTGAACAATGGCATGGTTATCCTGAATGACTCATAGGTCTTCGGCTACATTGGGTATACACAAATTGTATTAATATGTAACAGGGACTCATCTATTCTGGTATATATCGAGAGGTAATTTGTGTGAGTTGGACTCACTAACACAAACACGATGAGAAGATTACCTCAACTCTGTTATGTAGGATAACCTTACTTACCTTACTGGAGTCTGGAGGGGGAACATAATTTGAATTTTCACTAGACTTAGACTACAATAGCGAGCCTCATGTTGCTAAATTTTGATTTCATTCGCTGTAAATCGAACTAATGCTAGAGCATTTCCGCCTCCTCATCCACCGTTTGCTCTTAAAAGCAAGAGTTGATTTCCATTTCTAAATAACTTTTTCACCAGAAATAAAGCTAAGCTTTCTAAAAACACACAAAGAAAGCTGCACCTCTTACTTTATTTTGTTAGTTGAACAATTTCAGACTAAGAAATGATCTCCAGTCCAACATCTATCTACTCGATACAGTTTTTGTGATTTTTACTGGAATATCTGATGTTATCTCTCACTTCGACCTTCTCTCATCGCAATTCACTTAATGTATTCTATTTAACTTAGGAGGAGGAAGTGGCTAATACTCACAAAATTTGTGCAGTGAAATTGTATTTCCGCTCTCCCACTTTTTCTTATTATTTTATTCTTTGTTCAGTTTCTATTGATATTAAGTAGGCATTGAAACCGCACATTGCAGTTAGATGGCTCTTTAGAGAAAAGTCCCCCCCCCCCCCCCACATTCTGGTAAGAAAAATGTTCCGACTACAAGTTGTAGATCTAGGTATCCAACTGTGCGACTGCCGACTTTCCGATTTGAAAATCTCAAATACTCAAAACTATATTCAGGAAAGTGGCATTTCCGATTTTATCCAAATCCTAAATATCAAATAAGAACTTTCCGCGCGATGTTCTGATTTTGGGTTAATTGAGCCACGCATACCCAAACTCAGTAAAACCGCTTTTTCGGATTTTGGGGACCTAGAAATGGATATTTCGGTGCAATATCTTTCAAAATTTATTTGAACTCCCTTTTTTTTACGGTAGTTCTGGGAGAGGCACTAATTTCTGAAGGAACATATCTGTGTGATCACAGCTCTAAAAACTGTCTAGTGTTTCTAGCAAGAAGCAAATAAGCAACGTAAATTTGTTAGAAATACGGAGCAAACAGAACCTTGAGCAATTTAGTTAGAGGATGACACCTGAGTGTTCTCACCAGATCTGAGAATAAAAATAGAAAATTACTTTACTGTCTGTGAAAGCAATGAAATGGAAGTTTGAATCTGGATTATGAATCCGGGGTAAATGCCTGGAGAATGGCATTATAATGCTGCAATTGGTAAACCAATTAGGCAAACTAAAGTGCGCGTTTAATATGTATGAACAAAACAACCAACTCCATATAAATATAGTTAAAGTAGATATGTTTAAAGATGTTTTGTATGTTGAGGGAACACTGGTAATGCCGGGAGAAATCTTGTTGCGGATAGTGGAGGGGCAATGAGTTAACTGTCTGTGGTCTTTGGTTTGGGGAAAAGCATTATGCAGTAATTATGAAAAGTTTATGAACACGGAATAGCTTCTGAGCGAGTATAGGAGGGGGGAATGGAGGTAAACAGGAAGAGCTTTGGTAGGGGAGCGGGGGTGCTGAACATGGTGTATGTAAAGAGTGGAAGAGGATGAACATTTGTCTTAAGGAACGAAACGGCCCAGTGTTAGAAATGCGGCGGAACGTTAAGTAATGTCAAGGGTGTTAGGTAATGTCTGTGTGCGGGGACACCAGCAGCGTACTCACAGTTCAGCGTCAGAACTTACCGCCGAGGAAACTGCTAAACTCTTCCGTCTAATGCGCTCCATTCTCGTCTGCATATTAATGCGCCAGGCCTTGCTCTACATATTATGTCTGCTAACTTAAGTCTAATATCTTTAATGCGCGCAATCATGCAAAACTTTGTATTTAATATATTTATTTATTATTCATAAAAATGCTGACTTTCTTTGTATTGTCAACATTCTCGATCATGATGGGCACCATTATCTTAGTGTAATTATCTCAATTCTCTTTAGGATTTGACCTTTGTCCTACTCAAGCTGGACAAGCTGGTTTGTAAAAGATAAAATACTATATCACTAAATTGACTAATGCATAAGATGTTTCAGTGTTGTTTGAGATGTCTGACAGTTTTTTTATGAGGAACAATCTATGCACTTTAAGAATCTCATATCTGGCATACTCAAGTTTATTATTCGTGCACACATCAGAGATAAATTCACATAAGTATATTAAAAGAGCAAACAACACAAAGTTAACAAGTAATCACAGATCTAATGTAGATTTGGGCGTTTAAGGGTGATGAGGAGTGTGTCAGTCTGCCTGAAGGTAACGCCAGGGTCTCTAATCTAATTACATCTATCCAAATACTCATCACTATTCAAGCGACGGCGACGCCATAACCATCCCTCTTAAATACCCTCAACAATGCAGACATAAAATATTCCTTGCCGCGCTTAAAACAATGCTTCATTGATATTTAGCGGAAGTTGCCTGAGAAGCCCAATTTTACTGGTTACATGACAGGCTGGTGCAGGTTCGCGCGCTAAAGCAAGAGAAACTTCTGAGAGTTACGGGCGGAGAGCTGATCATTGCCGAGTATGTGGAAGGAATTATAAAAGAAAATGGAGAAAGAAAATGTATGGCAGTGGTAAACAGTGGCACCGCCGGAAGTGCTTGTTGTCTCTGCAGTAATTACATCAAGGAGAATCGTGGAAACACAGGAAAGGGAAATTAATCAATCTTGGCCAATTAAATTATCTTTAAAGAGAAAATTACTTGATTATGATGAGAAAACCGTCTCTTTCTCTTAAAGAAGTTTATTTCTTTACTTTTATTTATCTACAGACTTGTGGCAAATAATTTCATTGGAACAGTAAATTATTAAGGCACAATTCTGATTGCTAAAACTGGAAGAATCGAAAATAACGACTTAATGCAATTAGTACTTTAGTGTGGTGGTGGGTTTTGAGAAGTCCGGATGAATATCAGTTGTTTTTGCCGTTTAACTATCTTCAAGAACCTGATAGACGATAGAAGTCGCAAGAAAATTAAAAACAAAAAATAGCTAGGTAAGGAAGTGAGCTAATCAGTCGAAAATATTTAAATATTTTTTAAATTTTGATTGTTTGTCACAAAACATTGAATTGCTCGATCAGAAGATATTTATACTACCTGTTCAGTGTTCGAATAGTGCTTAATCTATTCAATATATCGATGGCTTTACTTGCAAATTTCGCAGGTAAAATAGAAAGTAAGATGATCATAAGGCTTTCTTATTATATGCCTAATCGCCTTGGCACTGGCGAACTCTCAATTGCGGAAAGTGCTTACCTCAGAGTATTGTTATTCCGAGCAGAACTAATTACAAACATTAGATGACAGTACTGAGCAAGAGATGCACAAAAGGCGAAAAAACCTAAAGAACAGAACATTTTGCTTCCAACAGAGATAGGGCTTAATGTTACCCAACATTAATGTCATTGTATTAAGATAAAAAGGGTTGCCTAGCAACGTACTAGCGAACCAGTTTCTGGAGTAAAGAACACCATTTTTGTGAATAATTTTTTGTTTTATTTATTTATATATATATATATATTTTTTTTTTTTTGGCATTGCTATTGCTTTGTAGGAGCTCAGAGGGCAATTAAAAGATAAAGCGAAGTGAGTACCTTGGGGCTCTGCAATCCCATCCACGAACTGCGGCTTTGTCCCCTGTGTCTGCCATTACGTTCTTGTTATTGTGGTGACGCAATCTTTGAGTGTAGTCCTGATTCTAAATAACACTGAATAACGCTGTTCACAACAGCTGACTAAATTATACAGTATTTTACGCAAAATCTCTTTTTGATTTAAAATTAATTTACTTTCCACCATTTTGTGCACCTGCAAACTTACAAGTTAATTATTTTTCTCCCTTAATTTTCAACTTACAAGCTCCTATTAAATTGGGAGCGCATAATGTATGTTGGGTTTGTATTTATTTTGTTTTTACTGTTAAGTAAAATGTGTAACTGTAGTTGACATAATTTATTATATTTACCAAATGTTCCAGATTTGATTTAATTCCGTTTCTAGTGCTAATTAATTATTACTGGAGCCATTTCCAGTTCTGATATATTCAATGAACTGTGTAAACTTGTTTTCATACTGTGAGGAACTCAATCAAGTGAACTCCTCACAGGAATCGTGGACCACCAACTGGGTGTTCGAGTAAATTAGCGAGTTGTTTTTATTTCAATAAAAAATGTTGCGTGGGCTTGATGAACAACCGTCTGGCTGTGGGCTCTGAAAACAAGCATCACATATTGTGGGTTCGATCCATTGAAAAGAAGTTAACTTACGCTTTGATTGAAGCGAAAACAAAATCTGGTCTTGACGCCCACAGTACAATTGATCAAAGTCTGAAACGCAAATTTTTTTCCTAATCTGAAATATGACCTCTAATCTACTACTTGCAGTTTTAAAAATCATAGAACTTCTCACGCGCCTATCGTAGTATGAAGTTGGAACTTGCTGCTGTTGTGCCAGCGATCATTTATCTGCAAAAACTCTCTCAGACAATCCCTAAAACCACATTTTGTACTCTGGGGGGGGGGGGGGGACAGGTCATTTCCTTTGAGAACTCGATGGCGAATTTGAGAGAATCGTAATACGTTGAGATAGCTATGAGAATATGAAAAAATAGTCACTTTAAAAAATTATTCATAATTTTTGTTTTATTTAAGACGCGTCAACAGCTGAGCTCATTGGCTAATTGCCCAGAGGTGTTACGGTAGTCTCACTCCCCTAATTAGTCTGAACTAGGTTGGGACTATTATATGTTTAGCCCATTATCTCTTCAGAATTTAGAACAAGAGGCGGTAACTTCTCAAGCTCGGAGAATGATAAGAACTGGCAGCTTTATCAGCAGTCCGGGGGTGGAGCTTGTTTGTCTAGAAGAAGATGGAGATTCCAAGCGGAAGGTGTCCAACTCTGAATGCATGCTTTAAAGGGATTGATTTTCGTTTGTACTCTGCCAAGATCAAGCAAACAATCCATCAAGCGGAGGAATTGTAAAAAGCGGCGTCAGTCGCAGAGATAAAACAAACAAATTAGATGTATCTGAGCGCATCTTAAATTTGTATTCAAGTCCTAATCCAACGAAAAAATCTACCGTGAAATCCTTAATCAGGAGTGGTTAATCTGTTACACGGAGTGGTTACTCTGTTACACGGAGTGGTTACTCTGTCACACAACTTCCTTTACATACTCTCTTCCTATCTAGCTGAAAGTATTGTAATCAACTCAAATTCTCAAAAATGAACCTCCATCTATATGATATGAATTATATATTACAAAAACTGAAAAAAATGGTATTGATTAGCACATCCGGTGGACGGATTTGGACCATAGCCTTCTATCGAAACGGAAATGTTTTAGTCTTGGATACTCAAAACGTGAGTCTGCGGTGCTAACTCAAGTTCTTGATCTTCCAATATTTTTCCTTCCTCGAGGTGAGTGAAAGCAGTGTAGTCCAAAGGCATGGCGTGGGATAGTAGTGCTGCTGATTGTGCACCTGGAAGTTATGATCTTGATCAATGAATAGAAGGAACTCATCAAATAGCCGGGGCAGGCTTTTCCCCCAAGACATTGCGCGGCCAAGGGGCAAGTTGTACCATCCCTCGGAATCTAATCTTGAAATAAAGCCTCACCTTCTACGTTGGTCCAGGAACTTTGTGCCATTCTCTTATTCAACGCAACTAAACAAGATTTGGAAAGCTGGCTCATCTTCTTCAGTCACCGTTCGCAAAGCAGATTTTGGCTAATCACCCTCACCCTTGTAGTTCCAGTTAGAAAATTTCAATTTTCTAGTTCCATTGATATCACCGCTAATATGCAAGTGGAAATTTTATTGAAAATTGCCGATTGCAAAGCAATCTGATTGGATATAAAACAAGTTTTTTCTGCACTTTCTCAAATTTCAGAGCATCTGGCCTTACTGAAATTGACTGCAGTGCTAGGCCAGATCATGACAGCACCAAAATAAAGCTAGAAATGTAGGATAAACCTTGGGAATGGAGAAAACGGCTAGTCGCCGCCAAGACCCTTATCATTACAGACATGACAGCGAACGGAAGTCAGATCAGAATGACAAGATCTTTGCGCGGACACAGAAGAAGAATAAGCGCAAAGTGTACAGATTTGTTAGACTTAGCAGGCTAGGTAAAGCCCCGTTCGGCAGATGGAGTTGGCAGAGTGAGTTGTTGTTAAAGTACCCCCTCCCTGTGTGCGTTCGGGGGGAACCTGAGCTGGCAAAAGGCTCCCCCTCTCCTCCATCCGGTCTTGAAACTTTCCTGACAAAACTAATGTGGTATAAGTTATTGATCAGTTAAGCATGAAGTTAAAGTTATAGTTAGTTTGCTTTGCTTTAATTATTACTTACTCGTTAGGCTATCACTGGCTCACTCACGCACCCGTCCAACTTGCTCGGCTCCATATTTGATGGTGCACACATGACCCTGTGTTGCCATTACATTAATTAATGAAACGTGATGGAAAATCAAATATCTTAAAGGAGAACTTCACAAAGTACCCCTCCAGCGCTTACTTACTGGTGTAATTCTTTGGTGAAGAACAAAAGAAGCCGAGTAAAAGTTTAGAACAAAGATGTATTTTGCTTGCACAAGTTGGCTTGCGAGAGGCGGTCTCACCTGTTCAGTCAGTTCAGCACCAAGTAGCTCACCTTGCCATTTCATTAAGAGACTTGGGCAATTTCATAAAATGTGGTGAGTATTTCTCCTTTAAAATATTAATTAGAAACGCCAACATAATAAGGAGAAATGTGATGTCGGTGCTTGATTAGCGCAGTTATTACTTTCTGTTGCAGCGGACTCGTCCAATCTGGTCTCTCTGAAGCGTCTTCTCATTCTATGGTGGAACTTCTATTCCTTGTTCTGGTCTTTCCCTACTTTCAAGTTCATTTTCTGATGGCCTCCACGAAGGCTTTTCCACAAAGTTATACCAGCTACTATAATTTTCTACAGATAATTTGCTGCCCTGCAATCTCGAACACTACCATTTCTTTATTTACATCCTTTCGAGCCTTCCCATTGAGCAGTCCTTGCCTTCCTGAGGCATCTTCTCCCAAAATTCCAATCCTCCAAATAGAAACCCCCGGTTTCTATCTAAAAATAAAGTTCAGTTTGTTTTAAATTCAGTTACTTAAAAAAGACAAACATTGATCCATTATTCAACTTTAATTATAAATTTTTAATGTTTTATAAGAAATTTAAAGTTAGTACCTCCTAATTATTAGCATTTCTTAACTTTGAAAAACTTTTTTATCCGCTTATAATTAATACATTCAGGCGTTTTTACTAAAAAAAGCTTCCGGAAATTTTCTTACGAATTACAACTTTTCTCAAGTTTTATATATTTTTTTATTTTCTTTTGAGGGAAAGAGACCTGACTTCAATATTGGCTAGCTCTCTAAGAAACATAGACTAAGAGTATCCCTGCCTCAATTTTGACTTTGCAAGGAACGGATTTAGTTATACGATCGTGGATCATCACGCAAGAATGTTCTGAAACAAATGTTTAAAGCAAATCCTAATCGATGTATTTCTCTTCAGAGAAAGACAAGCAAAACCCAATTTGTAAGATTTTTCCAATCTTAAGCGTAAATCGTTATTTTTCTTCCCCCGTTTTCAACAATTATTTTTCCTGAATCGAGAACGTAACTTCGCGCATGATCACTGGGTTTACTAGAGTATAGCGTAACCCCCCTAGGCGTATTAGGAAGGATGAATCACCAGGACTTGAGCCGCCAACTCATAGGGCTTCTACTATAATGCCGAATCTTAATCGGCGTGCCTTAGTAATCGATATTGTGAGTCGTAATTCGGAAGCTGCGAGTAAACTGGCAGCTACATTAAATATCTCCTAACATCGACTCCTTCAAATTCGGAAATATGTTTTCAAATTATATCAAAACACCCGACATAATTTGTACCATAAAGTTCATGTAATAAACTTTATATTTTGTTACATAAACAAATAATATTTCAAGTTTAATAAGTATTGTAGGAGCCATTTCCGGAAAATGTAAAAAAGAAAACAGAAACCTGTTGCACAAAGTTGATCTTCCGATTAAATGAAATTCTTCAAATTTTAATTCCAGTAAATCGCATTTAATTGGCACTTTAGATGCGAGCTTAAGGATGCAGTTGCTTAGGTTGCTGCAATAATTATTCAGCTTCGAGAGCCCTTGTGGCCTTCATCAAATTCAACTCAAACATTCAATAATTCTCACTCACTTTTGATTAAATTTGATTTTGCAGTTTAGTGTAATGGGATTAATTTAAAATTAAATACTTCACCCATCGGGACCGCAATTAAGTTTGGCGTCGATTGTTCACTAAAGTAGAACTCTTTGTGCTGAAGTTTTACTTCACGGTCACTGCTTTCTATTCCAAGCGGAGTATACTGGAGCTATCCCAGACCGTAACTTAGTCCGGACTTCATCCTTTCCTGACTTGCCCATTTGCGCAAGTAATCCTAGGGATTAAACCCTTTTTCAGTAAACTGTAGCACTAGAGCGAAGGTATTCATGGAATGAGGATTTTTAAACGCGACCCATCCACAATGATCTCGCTGTTCCCCTTACTTTCTCCCGGAAAGGGACTCCGTTTTATTTATTGGCTGGCTTTGAATTAGCCTAAGCCCACTCAACCTCTCTTTTGCCGGTTATATTCTGTACTGTTACCCACTTCGCTGTCCGTCTTCGGATAGGGCAGAATAGCGGCTAGCTAGTGGACGTTTAAAGTGGAGCCGATTAACCCCCTCCCCCTAGGACTGGTATTTTAGTTTGGTGGGTTCACATTAGCGTGCGACGTGGTGTCCTCAACCGGCAAAACGGGAAGTGGTTTGTTTTGGTAAATGAATGACCGTAAACTCTTTGCTTAGTTCTTCGTAACTCTCGGTCACTATCGAGATATGGAAGGTTAAATTTGGGTGGTTTTTAAATACCTCAAATTTCAATTCCTTATATCTGTATCTCTCTGTTACATCACATATCCAGCCCCAACCAAGCTTCTCATTACCTTTATCATTACTTTAACATCTTTATTGTGCACAAGGAGCCAGATTAAAGAGAGATTCTACTTTTTTTGGAAGCCGCTTTTCTATTTTGCCGCTCGGTGAGCGCCGTCAGGTGGGGGTAAACAATATCAACTTTTCTCTTGACAACCGAGAGCTTTCATGCGTAGCAGCTTTCTCCAAAGTTGCAAAAGAACAGTAAGGCTAAGTTATAAATTAAATCATTGAATTAAATAGAGTTCTGCTAACTGCTGTTCAAACTGTCCAAGTTCAACTCGTTCTCTTCGAGAGAAAAGTAGGTAATGTGCTAATAGCCATAGTAAGCTTTTACATTTTCGCTAGAAATAGAAGCAAGCTCAAGCTCAAGTGGCCCCCGACGCGGACTAAATCCCACTCCAGAAATTAGTAAATTACCGAATTATTTATTTTTTAGGGAAGAAGAGCTTTTTTTGCTGGATGTAAACTTCTGGCGTTTATCGACTGTCCTAATGGGGATTTAGTAAGCTTGCTGAACATCTACAGAATATTGTCACTTATCTTCTTGCTGTGAAATCTGGATTAAGATAAAGAATTTTGAACGATGCGAATGGAAGGCGTTGGCGAAATATTAATTTTATATCTCAAGTGTGGCAGCGATTCACGAAAGATGAGCAGTAAAATAAAGAGGATAGGAAAGTAAAGAATAGGTGATAAAGTTAGTATATAATTCCGGTGCAGTGAAATTATGGCCACCACATAGACGTATATGAACATATTCCGCCTTAAACATGGCTGTTCCTTAGTATTTATGGGATATACCTGCCCTCCATACTAGTATTCTATAAATCACATCGTCACTTATATGGAATTTATTACCAATATAATTCTATTGGACATGCTATTCCATTTTTAATATACACCGGCCATAATAATACAATGAGATTCTCAAGGCTTGGATGTCGATGTTTGCTAGTGAAGAACCATGGACAAATTTTGGCGAAGTTTCGCAGGTTTACTTAATGCTACTGATTGCCGTCCACACCCACATCCTCATGGAAAATTCCTTCATTTTATTTCCTGTGAATATCTATCAAACATTAATTAAGAACAAACTTTATTGGACGGCTTTGTCATTCCATCCAATCAATCCCAGTCGTTAACTCTCGCTAACGAAGAATAACTGTATCAAGCTATCTTAATCTGAATTAATCCAAAAATAATACTTAATAATATCTAAGTAGGAACAAATTAACTATTAATTGAAACTCTGGATAAACTTTTATTATCGCGGTATTTTCCGTTGATTGGTTCAAACTTATTACCAAACCTGAGCCAATGAAAGTTGGTGAGTAAAATTATGATTAATATTTTATGAAGTAGAAAATAAATCAGAATATCATTTGATCTTTAGAGAACGTAAATGTTATTTAGAATTTTACGCGTAATTTCAGTTACTATTCGACGAGTCGTCGACGGAAGCTAGTCAAAGAGCAAACAAGCAGCACGAAACGGAACAATAAAGCCGAATGGGGTGAATTTCATTATTTGTTTGAGAAAGGCCAAAAAAAAAGAACTCTATGGGATATTTTAGGGATAGGTCAATGTCGAGAAGGGAATAGCAGTGAGCTTTTTTGTGAGGAGTACAAGAACTAAACCATTTTAGTTGTAATAATCTTGTTCAGTACCTACGAATAAATGCCTGACGAAAAGATATCGATCTCAGTGAAGGGGCGAAGGGCGAATATACGATTAAAAAAAACCTTATGGGGGGCTAAAAGAGAATAAAGTTGCCCTTTTACAGTTACAGCTGTGTAAGTAAATATGGCTATTAAAACTTGTCACTTGGTTTGGAGCGGCTGGTTAATGTAGTCAATCTAGAAACGTGAGAGAGGTAATGGTCAACTCGTGGGTGCGCTACAGGCGACGTTACGCTAAAAAAGAAAAGAGAAAAATAATTTTCCGCACCACTTTTGCTGGGAAACTCAGGGCGCGAGGTAGGTGGCGGAGGTCTTATCTGTACAGTCTGTGATATACTGCTGGCGAGCTTGAAAGGTTGCATGTTCTACGAGTTTATTTAAATATTGCAAGCTTTTAAAAATAGAACAGTGGCGCAATCAGTGGGAGCTTGCGAGCTTTTACACACCTCCACAGGAGAAAAATATAATTGAACGGTTGGTTGGGGAAAAAAAAATATCAAGTATCCTTGAATTCTACTTCGACATCAAGTACAACCATAGGCGAGCCTATGAATTTTATAGAGAAATTTTGTATGACTCTTATGCCTGCAAATGAGTTAAAATTAATAAGTATTAAATGTGAAACTAAATTGCCAATTTGAAGGAAAACAGCTGACGTGAAGGCACCCGTTTCTGTAGAGATGACATTTTTTAGCTGTTTAAAGTAAATATTCCATTGTTTTGTTCTAAACTTGATGTTCACATTGAACAGTTCTGTTCATCGTTTTTCGTGACTGATTCAATAATCCAAAAGAAAGAAAAATCCTCGCCAATTTCAGTCATAATTGGATTACTGAATCAAAAACGATGAACAACGAGTCAAGAGCCAACCACCAAACAATTTCCCTGAAGTAGAGCTTACCTTTGGATTCACTGCCAAGAAAATAACGGAAAGGAATTATTCCAGAAATTGACAAAAATCTGTCTACTTTTTAGTATTTATCCTTAACACTGGAACACCTCTAGAGGGGGGGTACTTCAGGAGCGGGAAATGGAAGCTAAAGGTTCAATGGACAGGAAGAGTCAACTCTTAGCGCGTACCAATGCCACCATAACGTACCTAGAAAGATTAAAATGAGTTAGCACTATACAAACCAAAACTGCAAGCCAAATTTTCATAGCGTCTCAAAAAGAAAACGACCCAACTCATCCATGCCAAGGTTAATTATGTTGGCAATAAGTTTATTCCATCAGTCAATTATTTTACGATTAGGCGATACTGGATTGAACACTAATTGAATTGGGGTTCTGTTGGAACGTTTTCATTACACTGCGCATGCCTGAAAAGTTTTAGATTCATTTTTTTTAAACCTATCGCTTACTGCACATTTCCCGGACTATTAGTGCATGATTTGGTACCCGCATGATCGATCACAAATCAGTTTGAAGTTGGTTTGGATTTTGTTGGACCTGCCGACCAAAAAGTTGGAAATAAGTTTGAGTTGGGAAATCTCATTGCGAGACTCAGAAAGGTTACAAACCATTCAGGAGGTTCCAATGGAAGACTTTAAATCCAATTACTGCCGACTTTTTGATAAAAATGTGATTACTTGAGAAATAAAAACTATTCTATTCACCTAGATCATGCGCAGAAAACATTTTTGTTTTTCTTACAAAAGACCCAAAAACATTCGCTCTTCAAAAGGAGTGTAATGGAAAGTTAAAACGATCTTTACTAACCAAAGTTAACAGCTATTTACAATAAACAAGGCTATTGGATCACCCGTGAAGTTTATAGACTTTGAGGCATGTATGAAGTTTAGTCAAGGTCCAGGGATATCAGTCTGTATAATACTATAGTTCAGTCTGGCCAGCCAATAGTGTTACAGCGTCTTAATTAGAGCGCTAAGACCTTGGTCGTTAGAAACCGGATACAGTCATAAATGATGTGACTATTAATGAATGAAATTCAATACAGATTAGGGTAGGCCCAGTGGCCAAGTGAGCGGCTGCCAGCAAAACCATCCCATGTTGTTGTACGCGACGGCGACGTGGCAAACTAATTGGAACCTAATTGGGGATGGCAGGCCACAGAAGAGCTCGATAATGAAGATAGCCGTTTAATAGCCCTCCCCCCCCTACAGTTCTAAGAATTCACCAATAAGATTCACTTTATTTTTAGCGAAATAATCGACTAATTAATCAACTGTACACAGAGTTTCGATTCAGCCAGTTCAATAAGAAATAAATAATAGTTTACATGAAGGTAATTATTGGGTTATAGTTTATGCATGATTTCCAAATACTTTGCACCTAGAGGGGTTGAGAGGGCTGTATGAATGGGGCGCGTGTCACAGCCACATGAATGAGTGAACATTACCAGGAACTGCGGCTACCTGTTGTTCACCATGTAACAGTTATTCAAGTTTGTTTTCTTGCTTGATTACACATCCTAATGCTTTATTATGCACGATGGTTCTTTCAATTTCCTTTTCATTCCAAATATTTTGTTAATAAATAAAGAATCGACTGTGAACATACACACGATTCCTCGCTGCAGATCTCACAACTCTAAATTCGAGCTCTTTCTTTTCGGACACCAAATTTTAAAAAATATTCAATTCTTACTGCGATTGTACAGTTTGCAATATCGTAAATATACCCGAATAATCGATAATCGATTATTACCCGAATGGCCCTTTAGAGGTGAGAAAGCCATAGAGGTAAGTTCTTGGATCGGCCATACATCGCTAGATTTTTATTTAATTCAACGCGCGTCAACATCATAACTATTTCCGCCTCAAGTTTCAGCAAGTACTCGTACTTCAGGTACAGTTTATTTACAAGTCGTGTACTTTTCGTAATCTCCAAGAAGGTTTTCGGAATTTGAATAAAAATTAATAAATTTAAAAACTTGAGAAGAGTACGGAGAGAAACTGGCCATAGTTTTCGCAGCGGATTTGAGTTTTCTTTGCTGGAAAGTTTGCAATCAGTGGAAAAATCCAAAATTCTTCAAAGGGAAAATTTATAAGAATGAAATAGTAATCATCTAACTAGCCAAGTGCTGGGCAAACTATCTTTAACAGGATGTTAGTTCACTGCTGGACTTGGAAACTTGTTCTGCCCAGTGGTTGGTCGAAGGAGACAGTCTGCAGCAGCTCGTACTCTTCAAACACAACTTCCTACTTGCAGCTGACAACTGTCTGTCCATCAAACTCGCTAACGGCTATTGATACCCTGATCAATACTTTCCATTTACCAACCAACATCCATGGATTTACCCAATTTTTTGTTCCTTTTCACTAGATGTTCTTATTTTGAAGATAACATTTCTTGTGTCAGTAGATCAGCCTTTATTATCTCCACATCATTAGAATAAGAAACATCTATTGTTAATAACTTATAACACCTAATATAACTTAATACTGATTAACCCAGGCAACTTAATTTGTGCAAAGAGAGTGGCATAACTTAACACTTACACCTGATGGAACCCAAAAAATCGATTTACCAGGAAAAGTGTTTCAAATGAAAGTAAGAGACCTTTATGGGCTCCTGTAATGTAAGAACTCAATAAAAAGAACGAGTTTCTTTCGAGAAATCGCTTAAAAAAACTGGTAAATCGCATAGGTGGAGTCGAATCGGCGTTGGATTTCGAAGCAAGTTCGGAAGCGACTGCAGAAGAAAATACAGGTTTTAGGTTTCCGCCCCTTCATGCCCTTTAACTGGTACTAACTTCAAAAATCAAATACCGGAGTGACAGTCACTCTTTCGCTGTTGTTGCAATCTTCAAATTTTACCTACGTTTAGTTACTCTCAACTAAGTTGTTTAAACTAGGGATGCAATCGGTTATTCCCATTTGATATATCTAAATTGACCCTTTTACCTGTTCTATGTTTCAGGTCCGTACATGCAAGCGTGGAAGCGTGGCATCGCCATACTTACAGCCGGTAGTGTGAAAGTAAGTCCAGATGAAAGATTTCGACTAGTGGACGGGTATAATCTGGAGATTCGAGACGTCCAGACGCAGGACGCTGGTAACTATGTATGCCAGATCGCTACCTTGCAGCCGCTCGAGATCACACATACAGTCGAGATACTTGGTGAGTACAAACTAGTATTACTTTTTTACTTAATGTTGATGAGTTGGAAGAATAATTAAGGTTAGATTAGGAAAAGAGGCACTATAGCTAAGAGTGGCTTACAGCGCCGCCCTCTTGTAAATCTATTACGAATATCTTCTCTTTATTGCAGCCTCTTTCAACGGTCGCGTATGATCTGGTCTCTATCGCTGTTAGACAGGAATCTCGTCATTGCCTTTAACCTGCAAACTGTAACTTACCTTCTGGAAATGTTTTCTTAGTCTATCTGGTTCTATGCAAAGCATTAAGCTGTCATGAGCTATGAGCGTCGACCGACATTCGGGGTCAGACCCGTGACCCAGGTGGACCACTTTTTGGTTTGGTGTTTGCTGGACCCCTTACCAGCAAAGTCTAGTGAGATGGACTTACCGCAAGCTGGTCCTCAATGCTGCTGGGATTAATGGCTGGAATACACCTTCAAATAATTGGCCGATTGCGGGGAAGAGACCCTGCAGATCCTTTGACTTCCTGTCCCCCCTGAAAGGTTACTTCTCCTGCGGCTAGAGTGCGTAATAGTAGTTTCTTTAAATTGGTCGGTGTGTGAGTACGTTTAGGTGTTTGTGAGACTCATTTTGGCAAGCAATTTCCAGTATTTCACGATTACTGTGTTACAGATGGAAAATCTGGTAACAAGAATTCATAATTAATTTTAATTTAAATAATTCAATTGGGGACAAATGTATACATAAAAATAGAATATGAGTACAAAGAAATACGTCTTTGGTAAGATAAGCAAGTGAAATTGTACTTCGGCCTGTTTATGAAGAAGCGAACAAAAGGGGATAAACAGAGCGGCGCGTATGCGAGGAGCCAGAGCTCGACTGTGAGCAGTAAGTGACGGATAGCTCTGTTATAAGGTGACTTCCTTTTCTTCGGCTTGGCCGGATGCACCTACAATTTTCATACAGAAATTGGAAAGTTCGTGTGAGGGGTTGAAGTTACCAGTGTTGGTGAACATTTTTTTCTGTAACATTTCCCAGTGTGGGGATTACCCTCCACGTAATTTACTACAGAAAAGGAAGTAGAGAGTGCTGCAGTGGACTACGGAACAAGCGCCGGAAAAGCGAAAATACAATTTCACCCACGCAAAAAACCAAAGTAAGACCCAGGCCTGGGGTAAGTGGAGTATTTCTTTTGTATATAGTTATGTATATAGTTTTCACGGTTTTTTTCCTAATTATATTTTATAGTATTAAGGTTTTCAACAGTGTAATTTTTTTATTTTGTTTGTAACCCTATGAGGATAATTGTATTGGTTTAGTATAAGAAATAGTACAGTTATAAGGAAGCTTCCGCCTTGGGCTTTTTCCCCCCTAAACAAGGGTTTTTTAATTTTTGTTCCTTCTGTAAATACATCAATCACTTGATTTAATATATCGTATACTTGTGCTAAGTACCGTAAGGGTAAATAATATTGTATCAGAGGATATACATTTGCCACCCAATAATCTTTTTTTTTGATTTTTTTTTACAAACTTCTTTTTCAATATACATTGTTGTCTCCAAATTGCCTTCGTCTTTTTCTTTTTATCCCAGAACTCCCTCCCTCCACCCTATTTTATTTTTAGTTGCAGGCCTAAAAACTATTATTATGGTCCCGTAGGTTTCGCTGTTTCCTGCGGAACTAACTTAAAACAGCGTGGCGCCCTAAATACATTTTCTTTTTTTTATTTTCTCTCCTTTACTTATTGCATTTTATTTTATTGTGTTCTTCTTCATCTCGACCCACCCCCTTCTCCATTGAAGTGACGCTGGGCCTAAATGGTAGCGTAACAACTGCTCCAACGATTTTAATTCTATATTTCTTTTCTGAAATTCTATTTATTTTAAACGTTTTGCTTGGACATTCATGTAAGAATGTTTTTAGGGGAAACTTGAAGAAGTTTTATTTCAGTGTAATAAATTATTACCTCATAATTTCCAAATATTATCCAGCAAACTTTATTTAAGCGAGATATTTAGCGAGTGATTCATTTTTACTTTCCTCGAAAAGTGACTATATATACGATATATAGTCTCGTATTTTATGTATAATGAAATATCTTACCGGAAATCGCAACTTGGAGAAAGGTCAAACCATCGGATGTGCCTCAGTTCAGGACGAGAATAGCTTTTTTTAAAGAAAATTTAATTGGCTGGGTTGCGATGAGAGAAAGGCGTGTCCTAATTAAGTTTCATCAGGTTTGGGTAGTGAAACTGTGAATGCTTTTTATTGGTTAATTTCTTTAAAAAAAAAAAATAGGGTGAAGAATAAGTGTATCCCAGAAGAGCGAATCGCAGTAACGGGATTTCAGGCATGTGACCACTCCGAAATATCAGTACGAAGGTACCTGTAATTCAAAATAAATTGCACCCTTAGTCTGGCCTGTATTCTCTTGCTGAGTTTTTCACGCTGTTGGGTTAGTTTGGTTATGTACGTCTGTCCATACATTGCTTATATTTAGATACTGAAAGGGTTGGAACTGTACAATTGTGTTACTTGAACTGTTGTAGCCCTGTTCCCAAGCCCCAGACATTCTATCTGCGGCTATTCAACATCACCCAGAGGTTATTCCCGAGGCTAAGGTTGAATAATCTAACTAAGATATGGTTGTATTCCTGTTTGGAAGGAAGGGACGGCCCTTGTAACATCTAGTAGAACCGTTTTATTTCCTTTCCTTTTTATTTCCCAACTACAGAACATCTTGTAAAGACAACCCTACCTGCTTATATTAGTGTAGCCATGAATACAAGACCTGACCCTTCTGCATCTTGTAAGCCCGCTAGTATTTCTTTCAACAATTCGGGAAATAGATGTTCATTCGCCCAAGAGAAGAATTACGTTGGAAAATGTTTTCCCACCATGGATATCCTAGACAGGAAGGAGTTGGGAACATTGCAGGCTGTATCTCTACGGATTTACTGGTCTGCATTCCCTGATGTTATTTCGATCCCTAAATACACGTGCATTCCTAAGCAAACAGTAGAGAAATTCGGCTAAGCATTTGCACTTTGTAGTGAGGACCTACCGTTAACAACAATCCACATTAAATTCCATTGGGCTACAAAGCCATATCCACACCAGCTTTGGATCCACATCTATTATCAGCGACAACCGAATCTTTATATTTAAATTAGGTATTCTTGTCAGCAAGAGCCGCTTTTGGTTTTTCTGTAGCGAACCTGCAAAAAGTAATCAAAAATCGTTGTAATTTAGGTCAGGGATATTTAGTGAAAGATTTGTTCAACAATACGACATGCGTAGGGACAAAAGGGAAGCAATAATACATAACGGGTCTGGTGTAGGAACATAAGAACAATAGAAAGAGCGGCAAAGATAAATGCTAGGCGTGCGTTTTTTCTTCTATTATATTGCAGAACGTGGCTGCATGAATGTGTTCATGAACATGGAGAATGTGAACATGAATGTGAAACTCAGCGACGTCCCAGAGCGAGCATAGAGTGCTCCACTAGCGCACATGACAATAATACACCCCTCTAATTTCACAACCATGGACATAAATTTGTTCACAAGTACGACAGACAGAAAGCGTCCCCGGACATCGGAGTCCAACTATTTTTCTTTCCAACCCATTTCCCATTTTGGAAGGATGGAAGAATATATGAAAAGTATAACAATAATAAAATAAATTGGCCAATTATCATCACTGTTCTACTACTTTCCCGCTTTTCTTCTTTTAGTTCCTTTATGTTTTCTGGAGTTTTTCCATTTTGGGGGCTGTCCGAAAATACATTATTTGATGCTTGTAAAGGAGAATAAAAAAGTCTTAAACAATTGCTAACGTGATCCCTAGACAGCAAGTTATCTACTCTCCAAAATTATTGACCCTTCAACCTAATTAGTAGCGTTCAAAGGTGAGGTGAACGAATAATAGCATAAAGCATGAAATTTACTGTCGCATGTCGCTAGTTAAGTTTCTTAACAAATGTCTACATCAAATTGTCAACAAAAAAAGTGATATCCGAAGGAGTTTACGAGTGATATCTGAAGGACAGAGCAGAACAGGTAAGTAGTCCAGCAGTGACAGTCGCTGAACGAAATTTTCGCACTAATAACTGGCTATTCCAGGAATCTAGGCAACCCTTAAGACAGTGAGAGAAAGCCGAGTAAGTTTATTTTCTGTTTTAGCCCTGTCTGGGATAACTTGTCTGCTAGCAGAACATGCATTGAGTAGATCCTGGCGAGAAGTGTTTGCGTTCTACTTCACCAGATTTTAAAATGGTTGTTTGGTTACAACGAACGATAGGAATGACGAGCACGACAATATTTGGCTGCACATTTCTTTTCTCTCCCTCGACAAAATAAACAGCTGTGACAAATGCTCAAGCACTCTGATAGCAAATCGGCAGTTAACAACTAGATAATACTATGCCCTAAAGACTGTTGCTTTTGCGTGGAGCCTTACTTCCATCGTCCCACCACAAGTTGTATATATTGAAGTCTGGGAGATGGAGATCACTGGGGACTTTCGAGATTACCGAAGGTTGTGGTACAAAAGGAAGTGGTTAGTATTGCAGGACAAGAGTGGATAAAGGAAGGTGTAGAGGAAAATGAAAAGAGAAGAAGAATAATGATGGCGGCAGAGCTGTGTAGAAGGTGGGCTAGGGCAAAGGTGTGATGTAGAATTAATGGTTGGAACATTGCTGGTTTAAGAAAACGTGTACGCCCGGACGCTATGAAGAGCTCGTCTGTCAGAAGTAATAGCGGCAGTCCTCTCCTTCAGTCCAAACTTCTGTCTGAACGGAGCATCAATTCATCGCTTATTTTATTTTAAATTAATGTCAGTGATTTTACTAGACTATCAGTGATTTTGTGGGATCAAGACAGAGTCTCGCACAGCGGTTTGACTGGTGTACTCAGCACACCAGAGTATTCTGCAAATGAGTACTTGGTGAAAATAGCTTTCATAAAGTCATTAGAGGACAAGTTAGATAGTTTGCCTGCAACTAGTTGTTTCTTCTTATTGCTGGCAAGAGGAACTATTTTATGATCTTGTCGAAATTGAGAGATTAAGATTAAGGAAATACATAAATAAAGACGTCTGAATACGAAAAAAGCGAGTTGTGACACGACTTTCTATTTTATTTTAAACAAAATTATAGTAAAACCGCAAATTGGAATCAAATGATGATGATTAAACAATTTTTTCTAGAAAACTAGTTGTAGGTCAAAAAGTGATGGGTTCAATGTCCTTGAAAAGTTTAAAGAAAATCCTTTTTGCAGTTTTCTAAAAAATCTCAAGAAAGTGGAAACTTCGCTCACTGAAGCATTTTCCTGCTTACACGATATTGTGCAGTTACCTGGACCAATTGTATTTCTTCTGTATATTAACTAATCCATCTTTTCCTCTGCAGTTGGTTAGAGTTCTCAGGTTTTCTGTAAACCTAAAATTGATGGCCTTAAAATTGTATTACTTTGCGCAATTCTCTTCTCACACCATGATTGGTGTGAAAATTATTCTAAATTTAAATTATTCCTATTCATTTTCGTAAAATGAAAAACGTCCTTTTTATTCACATCAGCAAAGATAATTTTCTATAAACATCAGTTGCCGCTAAATATCTTGACGCAGGACTCTAAATTAACATTCAACATTCATGTTTACAATCTGCAAACAAGTCAGCAAATGTCCGGAATTCTCACAAAAATCCACTCTATCGAGCAGGAAACGAGATATTAAGAGTTAAAATTTGCTCCTGTTTTACAGAGTGAAAACTTAAACATCAAATATCTCGTAAACTACTCGATAGATTTTGCTTATATTTTAACTGAATATGGAGGTAACTATTGTCTATCATTGTGTTAAATTTAGTAAAAATCTTTTAAATTTTTTTTTTGGCATTGGCTTCCGCCATACAGCCAGCATCGTCTAGGTGCTTATCACTAGAATATCACTCACTCTCCATTCTTACCTACAAATACATTCGCTTCACACATTCATCATTCTACTAGATACCGCTATTTACATAAACTACTGCTAATGGATGGAGCAGCACTCTGTGCTCCTGCCATCCTTATAGCTTAACCGAAATTAAAATCACGTAATCCTTCTCTACGCATTTTCTTCCATTCATTCTAATTCGGCTATAGCTGTTAAATACATTCATATTTCATTGCTAGCTCTTCTATCGACTTAAGCACATAAATGTTGGTGGAGAATATAATGTCTTCGTAGCGAAATGGTGCATCTAAATACCTGTATATATCGTCAAACATTCGTTTCCTTTCTACCACATAACGTGGAAATATCATTATTACATGTTTGAAATCCTCCACCTCATTGCAATCTACGCAAAGAGGAGAGGACCTTTTGTTGATCCTGTGTAGATACGATCCGCACACCGCGTGGTTCGCTCTCAGACTGCTTATTGTCGTAACAACCCATTTATTAGTGACAGTTCCCTTAAACCATGGTTGTCTAGGTAACTGATCTGCCATAGTTTTATAGAATCTACCTTTATCACCATTATTTTAATCTGTCTGCCATTTTTGTAGTGCTGCTTGTGCAATTATACCCTTGATATCGGTGTGTGGTAATTTATAATTAGCCATTTCCCCATTATTGGTGGCTTGCTTTGCAAGTGCATCAACAATTTCATTCTCTTTTATACCACAATGACCCCTTACCCACAAAAAATTAATGCAGACTCCCTTCTCTTTAAAAATGGCAATAGTTTCTACAATCTCTGCGATAATGTAATTCATTCCTGCAGACTGGTTGTGTATATGTGATAATTTACACAACACACTGGCTGTCACTAATAATGGTATATTTTTTCTCCGACAGCGAATTAATATATGTTAAAGCTGTTAAAATAGCAATTAGCTCCACTGTATAGATGGACGCCTCATCTTCTAATTTAATTATCGTAAAATAGTTCCGAACCGGATCATACACAGCACTTCCGACTTTATTATTGTTTTTGGACCCATCTGTAAATAAACGATATCAGCCCGGATAATGGGAAGAAATGTAATCTTCGAAGGCCGCGGTTCTCATCTTTTCCGGTACCTTTATCAAGTCGAAGGAAGTGTTAACACTTAATTCGCTCAATAAATGTTCGTATTTTAAGGTGTACACATCTAACTTATTATTAGAATATACCTTATCTCTAAAGGTAGAGATTCTAATAAAATTTCTGTGTAAATGGGGACTTTTTTTTTCTCCAATATTTGTGAGTGAGGACTTCGGTATTTAATACCGATAGATTTTGCTTATATTTTAACTGAATATGGAGACTACTATTGTCTATAATTGTATAAAATTTTGTCAAAATCTATCGGGCAGAAATTGAGATATTAAGTGTTGAACTTTGCTTCTGTTTTACGGAGTGAAAAGTTTACTTTCAAATATCTCGTAAACTACTCAATAGAATTTGTTTATATTTTATCTGTATATGGAGGCAATTATTGTCTATCATTGTGTTAAATTTAGTAAAAATCTATACGGCAGAAAAAGAGATATTAAGAAGTAAAGTTTGCTTTCATTTTACGGAGTGAAAAGTTTACCTTCAAATATCCCGTAAACTACTCGATAGATTTTGCTTATATTTTATCTGTATATGGAGGCAACTATTGTCTATAATTTTGTGAAATTTGGTTAAAATCTATCGGGCAGAAATTGAGATATTAAGAGTTAAACTTTGCTTCTGTTTTTCGGAGTGAAAAGTTTACTTTCAAATATCTCGTAAACTACTCAATAGAATTTGTTTATATTTTATCTGTATATGGAGGCAATTATTGTCTATCATTGTGTTAAATTTAGTAAAAATCTATAGGGCAGAAAAAGAGATATTAAGAGTTAAACTTTGCTTCTGTTTTACGGAGTGAAAAGTTTACTTTCAAATATCTCGTAAACTACTCAATAGAATTTGTTTATATTTTATCTGTATATGGAGGCAATTATTGTCTATAATTTTGTGAAATTTGGTTAAAATCTATCGGGCAGAAATTGAGATATTAAGAGTTAAAGTTTGCTTCTGTTTTACGGAGTGAAAATTTTAACATCAAATATCCCGTAAACTACTCGATAGATTTTGCTTATATTTTAACTGAATATGGAGACTACTATTGTCTATAATTGTATAAAATTTAGTCAAAATCTAGCGGGCAGAAAACGAGATATTAAGAGTTAAAGTATGCTTCTGTTTTACGGAGTGAAAATTTTAACTTCAAATATCTCTTAAACTACTTGATAGATTTTGTTTATATTTTGCCTGTATATGGAGGCCACTATTGTCTATAATTTTGTGAAATTTGGTTAAAATCTATCGGGCAGAAATTGAGATATTAAGAGTTAAACTTTGCTTCTGTTTTACGGAGTGAAAAGTTTACTTTCAAATATCTCGTAAACTACTCAATAGAATTTATTTATATTTTATCTGTATATGGAGGCAACTATTGTCTATAATTTTGTGAAATTTGGTTAAAATCTATCGGGCAGAAATTGAGATATTAAGAGTTAAACTTTGCTTCTGTTTTTCGGAGTGAAAAGTTTACTTTCAAATATCTCGTAAACTACTCAATAGAATTTGTTTATATTTTATCTGTATATGGAGGCAATTATTGTCTATCATTGTGTTAAATTTAGTAAAAATCTATAGGGCAGAAAAAGAGATATTAAGAGTTAAACTTTGCTTCTGTTTTACGGAGTGAAAAGTTTACTTTCAAATATCTCGTAAACTACTCAATAGAATTTGTTTATATTTTATCTGTATATGGAGGCAATTATTGTCTATAATTTTGTGAAATTTGGTTAAAATCTATCGGGCAGAAATTGAGATATTAAGAGTTAAAGTTTGCTTCTGTTTTACGGAGTGAAAATTTTAACATCAAATATCCCGTAAACTACTCGATAGATTTTGCTTATATTTTAACTGAATATGGAGACTACTATTGTCTATAATTGTATAAAATTTAGTCAAAATCTAGCGGGCAGAAAACGAGATATTAAGAGTTAAAGTATGCTTCTGTTTTACGGAGTGAAAATTTTAACTTCAAATATCTCGTAAACTACTCGATAGATTTTGATTATATTTTATCTGTATATGGAGGCAATTATTGTCTATCATTGTGTTAAATTTAGTAAAAATCTATAGGGCAGAAAAAGAGATATTAAGAGGTAAAGTTTGCTCTCATATTACGGAGTGAAAAGTTTACCTTCAAATATCTCGTAAACTACTCAATAGAATTTGTTTATATTTTATCTGTATATGGAGGCAATTATTGTCTGTAATTCTGTGAAATTTGGTTAAAATCTATCGGGCAGAAATTGAGATATTAAGTGTTAAACTTTGCTTCTGTTTTACGGAGCGAAAAGTTAACTTTCAAATATCTCGTAAACTACTCAATAGAATTTGTTTATATTTTATCTGTATATGGAGGCAATTATTGTCTATCATTGTGTTAAATTTAGTAAAAATCTATACGGCAGAAAAAGAGATATTAAGAGGTAAACTTTGCTTTCATTTTACGGAGTGAAAAGTTTACCATCAAATATCCCGTAAACTACTCGATAGATTTTGCTTATATTTTAACTGAATATGGAGACTAGTATTGTCTATAATTGTATAAAATTTAGTCAAAATCTATCGGGCAGAAAACGAGATATTAAGAGTTAAAGTATGCTTCTGTTTTACGGAGTGAAAATTTTAACTTCAAATATCTCTTAAACTACTTAATAGATTTTGTTTATATTTTGCCTGTATATGGAGCCCACTATTATCTATAATTTTGTGAAATTTGGTTAAAATCTATCGGGCAGAAATTGAGATATTAAGAGTTAAACTTTGCTTCTGTTTTACGGAGTGAAAAGTTTACTTTCAAATATCTCGTAAACTACTCAATAGAATTTATTTATATTTTATCTGTATATGGAGGGAACTATTGTCTATAATTTTGTGAAATTTGGTTAAAATCTATCGGGCAGAAATTGAGATATTAAGAGTTAAACTTTGCTTCTGTTTTACGGAGTGAAAACTTTACTTTCAAATATCTCGTAAACTACTCGATAGATTTTGCTTATATTTTTACTGAATATGGAGACTACTATTGTCTATAATTGTATAAAATGTAGTCAAAATCTAGCGGGGAGAAAACGAAATATTAAAGTTTGCTTCTGTTTTACGGAGTGAAAATTTTAACTTCAAATATCTCGTAAACTACTCGATAGATTTTGATTATATTCTATCTGTATATGGAGGCAATTATTGTCTATCATTGTGTTAAATTTAGTAAAAATCTATAGGGCAGAAAAAGAGATATTAAGAAGTAAAGTTTGCTTTCATTTTACGGAGTGAAAAGTTTACCTTCAAATATCTCGCAAACTACTCAATAGAATTTGTTTATATTTTATCTGTATATGGAGGCAATTATTGTCTGTAATTCTGTGAAATTTGGTTAAAATCTATCGGGCAGAAATTGAGATATTAAGTGTTAAACTTTGCTTCTGTTTTACGGAGCGAAAAGTTTACTTTCAAATATCTCGTAAACTACTCAATAGAATTTGTTTATATTTTATCTGTATATGGAGGCAATTATTGTCTATCATTGTGTTAAATTTAGTAAAAATCTATACGGCAGAAAAAGAGATATTAAGAGGTAAACATTGCTTTCATTTTACGCAGTGAAAAGTTTACCATCAAATATCCCGTAAACTACTCGATAGATTTTGCTTACATTTTAACTGAATATGGAGACTACTATTGTCTATAATTGTATAAAATTTAGTCAAAATCTATCGGGCAGAAAACGAGATATTAAGAGTTAAAGTATGCTTCTGTTTTACGGAGTGAAAATTTTAACTTCAAATATCTCTTAAACTACTTCATAGATTTTGTTTATATTTCGCCTGTATATGGAGCCCACTATTGTCTATAATTTTGTGAAATTTGGTTAAAATCTATCGGGCAGAAATTGAGATATTAAGAGTTAAACTTTGCTTCTGTTTTACGGAGTGAAAAGTTTACTTTCAAATATCTCGTAAACTACTCAATAGAATTTATTTATATTTTATCTGTATATGGAGGTATTTAATTGTCTACAATTTTGTGAAATTTGGATAAAATCTATCGGGCAGAAATTGAGATATTAAGAGTTAAACTTTGCTTCTGTTTTACGGAGTGAAAAGTTTACTTTCAAATATCTCGTAAACTACTCAATAGAATTTGTTTATATTTTATCTGTATATGGAGGCAACTATTGTCTATAATTTTGTGAAATTTAGTTAAAATCTATCGGGCAAAAATTAAGATATTAAGAGTTAAACTTTGCTTCTGTTTTAAGGAGTGAAAAGTTTACTTTCAAATATCTCGTAAACTACTCAATAGAATTTGTTTATATTTTATCTGTATATGGAGGCAATTATTGTCTGTAATTTTGTGAAATTTGGTTAAAATCTATCGGGCAGAAATTGAGATATTAAGTGTTAAACTTTGCTTCTGCTTTACGGAGTGAAAAGTTTACTTTCAAATATCTCGTAAACTACTCAATAGAATTTGTTTATATTTTATCTGTATATGGAGGCAATATTTGTCTGTAATTCTGTGAAACTTGGTTAAAATCTATCGGGCAGAAATTGAGATATTAAGAGTTAAAGTTTGCTTCTGTTTTACGGAGTGAAAACTTTACTTTCAAATATCTCGTAAACTACTCGATAGATTTTGCTTATATTTTTACTGAATATGGAGACTACTATTGTCTATAATTGTATAAAATTTAGTCAAAATCTAGCGGGGAGAAAACGAAATATTAAAGTTTGCTTCTGTTTTACGGAGTGAAAATTTTAACTTCAAATATCTCGTAAACTACTCGATAGATTTTGATTATATTCTATCTGTATATGGAGGCAATTATTGTCTATCATTGTGTTAAATTTAGTAAAAATCTATAGGGCAGAAAAAGAGATATTAAGAAGTAAAGTTTGCTTTCATTTTACGGAGTGAAAAGTTTACCTTCAAATATCTCGTAAACTACTCAATAGAATTTATTTATATTTTATCTGTATATGGAGGGAACTATTGTCTATAATTTTGTGAAATTTAGTTAAAATCTATCGGGCAAAAATTAAGATATTAAGAGTTAAACTTTGCTTCTGTTTTAAGGAGTGAAAAGTTTACTTTCAAATATCTTGTAAACTACTCAATAGAATTTGTTTATATTTTATCTGTATATGGAGGCAATATTTGTCTGTAATTCTGTGAAACTTGGTTAAAATCTATCGGGCAGAAATTGAGATATTAAGAGTTAAAGTTTGCTTCTGTTTTACGGAGTGAAAACTTTACTTTCAAATATCTCGTAAACTATTCGATAGATTTTGCTTATATTTTTACTGAATATGGAGACTACTATTGTCTATAATTGTATAAAATTTAGTCAAAATCTAGCGGGGAGAAAACGAAATATTAAAGTTTGCTTCTGTTTTACGGAGTGAAAATTTTAACTTCAAATATCTCGTAAACTACTCGATAGATTTTGATTATATTCTATCTGTATATGGAGGCAATTATTGTCTATCATTGTGTTAAATTTAGTAAAAATCTATAGGGCAGAAAAAGAGATATTAAGAAGTAAAGTTTGCTTTCATTTTACGGAGTGAAAAGTTTACCTTCAAATATCTCGTAAACTACTCAATAGAATTTGTTTATATTTTATCTGTATATGGAGGCAATTATTGTCTGTAATTCTGTGAAATTTGGTTAAAATCTATCGGGCAGAAATTGAGATATTAAGTGTTAAACTTTGCTTCTGTTTTACGGAGCGAAAAGTTTACTTTCAAATATCTCGTAAACTACTCAATAGAATTTGTTTATATTTTATCTGTATATGGAGGCAATTATTGTCTATCATTGTGTTAAATTTAGTAAAAATCTATACGGCAGAAAAAGAGATATTAAGAGGTAAACTTTGCTTTCATTTTACGGAGTGAAAAGTTTACCATCAAATATCCCGTAAACTACTTGATAGATTTTGTTTATATTTTGCCTGTATATGGAGCCCACTATTGTCTATAATTTTGTCAAATTTGGTTAAAATCTATCGGGCAGAAATTGAGATATTAAGAGTTAAACTTTGCTTCTGTTTTACGGAGTGAAAAGTTTACTTTCAAATATCTCGTAAACTACTCAATAGAATTTATTTATATTTTATCTGTATATGGAGGGAACTATTGTTTATAATTTTGTGAAATTTGGTTAAAATCTATCGGGCAGAAATTAAGATATTAAAAGTTAAACTTTGCTTCTGTTTTACGGAGTGAAAAGTTTACTTTCAAATATCTCGTAAACTACTCAGTAGAATTTGTTTATAATTTATCTGTATATGGAGGCAATTATTGTCTACAATTTTGTGAAATTTGGATAAAATCTATCGGGCAGAAATTGAGATATTAAGAGTTAAACTTTGCTTCTGTTTTACGGAGTGAAAAGTTTACTTTCAAATATCTCGTAAACTACTCAATAGAATTTGTTTATATTTTATCTGTATATGGAGGCAACTATTGTCTATAATTTTGTGAAATTTGGTTAAAATCTATCGGGCAGAAATTGAGATATTAAGTGTTAAACTTTGCTTCTGCTTTACGGAGTGAAAAGTTTACTTTCAAATATCTCGTAAACTACTCAATAGAATTTGTTTATATTTTATCTGCATATGGAGGCAATATTTGTCTGTAATTCTGTGAAACTTGGTTAAAATCTATCGGGCAGAAATTGAGATATTAAGAGTTAAAGTTTGCTTCTGTTTTACGGAGTGAAAAATTTACTTTCAAATATCTCGTAAACTACTCGATAGATTTTGCTTATATTTTTACTGAATATGGAGACTACTATTGTCTATAATTGTATAAAATTTAGTCAAAATCTAGCGGGAAGAAAACGAAATATAAAGTTTGCTTCTGTTTTACGGAGTGAAAATTTTAACTTCAAATATCTCGTAAACTACTCGATAGATTTTGATTATATTCTATCTGTATATAGAGGCAATTATTGTCTATCATTGTGTTAAATTTAGTAAAAATCTATAGGGCAGAAAAAGAGATATTAAGAAGTAAAGTTTGCTTTCATTTTACGGAGTGAAAAGTTTACCTTCAAATATCCCGTAAACTACTCGATAGATTTTGCTTATATTTTAACTGAATATGGAGACTACTATTGTCTATAATTGTATAAAATTTAGTCAAAATCTATCGGGCAGAAAACGAGATATTAAGAGTTAAAGTATGCTTCTGTTTTACGGAGTGAAAATTTTAACTTCAAATATCTCTTAAACTACTTGATAAATTTTGTTTATATTTTGCCTGTATATGGAGGCCACTATTGCCTATAATTTTGTGAAATTTGGTTAAAATCTATTGGGCAGAAATTGAGATATTAAGAGTTAAACTTTGCTTCTGTTTTACGGAGTGAAAAGTTTACTTTCAAATATCTCGTAAACTACTCAATAGAATTTATTTATATTTTATCTGTATATGGAGGCAACTATTGTCTATAATTGTATAAAATTTAGTCAAAATCTATCGGGCAGAAATTGAGATATTAAGAGTTAAACATTGCGTCTGTTTTACGGAGTGAAAACTTTACTTTCAAATATCTCGTAAACTACTCAATAGAATTTTTTATATTTTATCTGTATATGGAGGCAATTCTTGTCTGTAATTCTGTGAAATTTGGTTAAAATCTATCGGGCAGAAAACGAGATATTAAGAGTTAAAGTATGCTTCTGTATTACGGAGTGAAAATTTTAACTTCAAATATCTCTTAAACTACTTGATAGATTTTGTTTATATTTTGCCTGTATATGGAGGCCACTATTGTCTATAATTTTGTGAAATTTGGCTAAAATCTATCGGGCAGAAATTGAGATATTAAGAGTTAAACTTTGCTTCTGTTTTACGGAGTAAAAAGATTACTTTCAAATATCTCGTAAACTACTCAATAGAATGTGTTCATATTTTATCTGTATATGGAGGCAACTATTGTCTATAATTTTGTGAAATTTGGTTAAAATCTATCGGGCAGAAATTGAGATATTAAGAGTTAAACTTTGCTTCTGTTTTTCGGAGTGAAAACTTTACTTTCAAATATCTCGTAAACTACTCAATAGAATTTGTTTATATTTTATCGGTATATGGAGGCAATTATTGTCTGTAATTTTGTGAAATTTGGTTAAAATCTATCGGGCAGAAATTGAGATATTAAGTGTTAAACTTTGCTTCTGCTTTTCGGAGTGAAAAGATTACTTTCAAATATCTCGTAAACTACTCAATAGAATTTGTTTATATTTTATCTGTATATGGAGGCAATTATTGTCTATCATTGTGTTAAATTTGGTTGAAATCTATCGGGCAGAAATTGAGATATTAAGAGTTAAACTTTGCTTCTGTTTGACGGAGTGAAAAGTTTACTTTCAAATATCTCGTAAACTACTCAATAGATTTTGCTTATATTTTTACTGAATATGGAGACCACTATTGTCTATAATTGTATAAAATTTAGTCAAAATCTAGCGGGCAGAAAACGAAATATTAAAGTTTGCTTCTGTTTTACGGAGTGAAAATTTTAACTTCAAATATCTCGTAAACTACTCGATAGATTTTAATTATATTTTATCTGTATATCGAGGCAATTATTGTCTATCATTGTGTTAAATTTAGTAAAAATCTATAGGGCAGAAAAAGAGATATTAAGAGGTAAATTTTGCTTTCATTTTACGGAGTGAAAAATTTACCTTCAAATATCCCGTAAACTACTCGATAGATTTTGCTTATATTTTAGCTGAATATGGAGACTACTATTGTCTATAATTGTATAAAATTTAGTCAAAATCTATCGGGCAGGAAACGAGATATTAAGAGTTAAAGTATGCTTCTGTTTTACGGAGTGAAAATTTTAACTTCAAATATCTCTTAAACTACTTGATAAATTTTGTTTATATTTTGCCTGTATATGGAGGCCACTATTGCCTATAATTTTGTGAAATTTGGTTAAAATCTATTGGGCAGAAATTGAGATATTAAGAGTTAAACTTTGCTTCTGTTTTACGGAGTGAAAAGTTTACTTTCAAATATCTCGTAAACTACTCAATAGAATTTATTTATATTTTATCTGTATATGGAGGCAACTATTGTCTATAATTGTATAAAATTTAGTCAAAATCTATCGGGCAGAAATTGAGATATTAAGAGTTAAACATTGCGTCTGTTTTACGGAGTGAAAACTTTACTTTCAAATATCTCGTAAACTACTCAATAGAATTTTTTATATTTTATCTGTATATGGAGGCAATTCTTGTCTGTAATTCTGTGAAATTTGGTTAAAATCTATCGGGCAGAAAACGAGATATTAAGAGTTAAAGTATGCTTCTGTATTACGGAGTGAAAATTTTAACTTCAAATATCTCTTAAACTACTTGATAGATTTTGTTTATATTTTGCCTGTATATGGAGGCCACTATTGTCTATAATTTTGTGAAATTTGGCTAAAATCTATCGGGCAGAAATTGAGATATTAAGAGTTAAACTTTGCTTCTGTTTTACGGAGTAAAAAGATTACTTTCAAATATCTCGTAAACTACTCAATAGAATGTGTTCATATTTTATCTGTATATGGAGGCAACTATTGTCTATAATTTTGTGAAATTTGGTTAAAATCTATCGGGCAGAAATTGAGATATTAAGAGTTAAACTTTGCTTCTGTTTTTCGGAGTGAAAACTTTACTTTCAAATATCTCGTAAACTACTCAATAGAATTTGTTTATATTTTATCGGTATATGGAGGCAATTATTGTCTGTAATTTTGTGAAATTTGGTTAAAATCTATCGGGCAGAAATTGAGATATTAAGTGTTAAACTTTGCTTCTGCTTTTCGGAGTGAAAAGATTACTTTCAAATATCTCGTAAACTACTCAATAGAATTTGTTTATATTTTATCTGTATATGGAGGCAATTATTGTCTATCATTGTGTTAAATTTGGTTGAAATCTATCGGGCAGAAATTGAGATATTAAGAGTTAAACTTTGCTTCTGTTTTACGGAGTGAAAAGTTTACTTTCAAATATCTCGTAAACTACTCAATAGATTTTGCTTATATTTTTACTGAATATGGAGACCACTATTGTCTATAATTGTATAAAATTTAGTCAAAATCTAGCGGGCAGAAAACGAAATATTAAAGTTTGCTTCTGTTTTACGGAGTGAAAATTTTAACTTCAAATATCTCGTAAACTACTCGATAGATTTTAATTATATTTTATCTGTATATCGAGGCAATTATTGTCTATCATTGTGTTAAATTTAGTAAAAATCTATAGGGCAGAAAAAGAGATATTAAGAGGTAAATTTTGCTTTCATTTTACGGAGTGAAAAATTTACCTTCAAATATCCCGTAAACTACTCGATAGATTTTGCTTATATTTTAGCTGAATATGGAGACTACTATTGTCTATAATTGTATAAAATTTAGTCAAAATCTATCGGGCAGGAAACGAGATATTAAGAGTTAAAGTATGCTTCTGTTTTACGGAGTGAAAATTTTAACTTCAAATATCTCTTAAATTACTTGATAGATTTTGTTTATATTTTGCCTGTATATGGAGGCCACTATTATATATAATTTTGTGAAATTTGGTTAAAATCTATTGGGCAGAAATTGAGATATTAAGAGTTAAACTTTGCTTCTGTTTTACGGAGTGAAAAGTTTACATTCAAATATCTCGTAAACTACTCAATAGAATTTATTTATATTTTATCTGTATATGGAGGCAACTATTGTCTATAATTTTGTGAAATTTGGTTAAAATCTATCGGGCCGAAATTGAGATATTAAGAGTTAAACTTAGCTTCTGTTTTACGGAGTGAAAAGTTTACTTTCAAATATCTCGTAAACTACTCAATAGAATTTGTTTATATTTTATCTGTATATGGAGGCAATTATTGTCTATAATTTTGTGAAATTTGGTTAAAATCTATCGGGCAGAAATTGAGATATTAAGAGTTAAACTTTGTTTCTCTTTTACGGAGAGAAAAGTTTATTTTCAAATATCTCGTAAACTACTCAATAGAATTTGTTTATATTTTATCTGTATATGGAGGCAACTATTGTCTATAATTTTGTGAAATTTGGTTAAAATCTATCGGGCAGAAATTGAGATATTAAGAGTTAAACTTTGCTTCTGTTTTTCGGAGTGAAAAGTTTACTTTCAAATATCTCGTAAACTACTCAATAGAATTTGTTTATATTTTATCTGTATATGGAGGCAATTATTGTCTGTAATTTTGTGAAATTTGGTTAAAATCTATCGGGCAGAAATTGAGATATTAAGTGTTAAACTTTGCTTCTGCTTTACGGAGTGAAAATTTTAACTTCAAATATCTCGTAAACTACTCGATAGATTTTGATTATATTTTACCTGTATATGAAGACTATATTTGTATATAATTGAGATATTATGAGTTAAACTTTTCTTCTGTTTTACTGAGTGAAAAGTTTACCTTCAAATATCTCGTAAACTACTCAATAGATTTTGATTATATTTTACCTGTATATGAAGACTATATTTGTATATAATTGAGATATTAAGAGTTAAACTTTGCTTCTGTTTTACTGAGTGAAAAGTTTACCTTCAAATATCTCGTAAACTACTCAATAGAATTTGTTTATATTTTATCTGTATATGGAGGCAATTATTGTCTATAATTGTACAAAATTTAGTCAAAATCTATCGGGCAGAAATTGAGATATTAAGAGTTAAACTTTGCTTCTGTTTTACGGAGTGAAAAGTTTACTTTCAAATATCTCGTAAACTACTTAATAGAATTTATTTATATTTTATCTTTATATGGAGGCAATTTTTGTCTGTAATTTTGTGAAATTTGGTTAATATCTATCGGGCAGAAATTGAGATATTAAGAGTTTAACTTTGCTTCTGCTTTACGGAGTGAAAAGTTTACTTTCAAATATCTCGTAAACTACTCAATAGAATTTGTTTATATTTTATCTGTATATGGAGGCAACTATTGTCTATAATTTTGTGAAATTTGGTTAAAATCTTTCGGGCAGAAATTGAGATGTTAGGAGTTAAAGTTTGCTTCTGTTTTACGGAGTGAAAAGTTTACCTTCAAATATCTCGTATACTACTCAATAGAATTTGTTTATATTTTATCTATATATGGAGGCAATTATTGTCTATCATTGTGTTAAATTTAGTAAAAATCTATCGGGCAGAAAACGAGATATTAAGAGTTAAAATATGCTTCTGTTTTACGGAGTGAAAAGTTTACTTTCAAATATCTCGTTAACTAATATCTCTAGAATATGGCGATTTGTGCCAGTTATACACCTAAATTTTCTCTTCAATTCGGTAAAGAATTCATTAAAATCTGATAAACACGAGAAAAGATATAAGCGTTTTAAATTTTAAGGAATTCGAAACGAACTCGACAAGAATTAGAAAACGTACAAAATTTAATCGTGAGTATCTCATTATTAATAAAACTTCGCCATTTATACCGAATATAATGCTAACTTTTCTCTAAATTTCGGCAACGAAATCATTGAAAGCTAACAAATACACAAGGAGCTATAAACATTTGAAATTTGAATAAATGTGAAAACCTCTAAAATTTAACTTTCAAAATCTTGTTAACTATTATCTTCAGAACATCGTAAATTGTACTAATTATACTCCAAACGTTTCTCTACATTTCGGTAAAGAAATCATAGATTTGTGATAAATAAGAAAGAGATATAGACATTAGAAATTTCACCGTATTCAAAACGGATTTGAAAACATCAAACATTTAATCTTGAATATCTCAACTGTTATCAATAGAACATTGCCATTTATATTAATTATTCAGCTAACTTTTCTTTAATTTCGGTTAAGAAATAATTTTTTAAATATTTTTTATGTCCGCCATTATTGATTATTTTTCGCGTACCACCAACCAGCGTACCACAGGTTGGGAATCGCTGATGTAACCTATTAAATATATTGATGCAATAGAATGGCTGAACTTGGACTAGCAGGACGAATGTGCGGTGATTCTGGCAGTTGGTTAGATGTCTAACATTTACAGGCATACATCCTTTTCATTTTAATTGATAACGACCAAATAAAGACCTGTTTGATTGTGACCAATTGGTTGGTGAAATAAATGTTAGCTTTAGCACGAAAGGTGTCCCAACTGTTTACCCAGTCCAATGGAAGCTGGAAAATTTGACAATCCTCTTCTTTTTTTTTTGAAAAATGCAACTTTTTTATGTCCTGAAAGTTACTTTTTCAGGAAGAGGAAGTGACGCGAAATGAAAATCGGACGAGTTGTTCCGCTGACACGATTTTCTAAAAATGGAAATAATTTCGTATTGACAGAGTTTTGTTGGGTTAAGGTAATTAACGTATCGCGCAATAACCTCCGAATTCGTTGCCCTTTTCAGTGCCTGAATTTTCTCTCGTTGCAGTCACCACATTCAGTGAACTGTAGAGGCTCCTCAGAAGAGATAAACTAAGGAGCTAGCAGCGGATTTCCGCTGAAAGGAGAAAGAATGTTACACAAATTCTCATTACCTCGATCAAATTTCATGGGAATTGATTTTTGGCGATTCATGGAAAGTTTTTATAATTTATTTCAATAATTGCTCCTTCAGAACTATTCATTTTTCTCTTCATTATGTTAGGACTTGGATCTTTATTTAGGAGTGGTGCTGTCTTTACGAACCTAACTTGGAAACATCAGCTTTCAGCTATCGATTATTCAAATACAAACCTATTGACCTACCAAGACGACTAATTTTTATTTTATACATATTAGGCAATTTAATTTATTAACGGAATAAATTGTTTATGCCTTTAAAGTCGCCTTTTATTACATTTCGCCGGATATCAAATGACTTGCACAGGTTTGATGGTCATTAGAGATTGAATAGTGGTTTTATCATGTGAGATTGTGGAGAGGGAGGTACTTAGTGTATGAAATAGAAAACCAGGTTACTGTGTTGGGCTGTTCGTGGGGACTAATATTGCAGTGGCATCTGCGGTCAAACCGGCTCTGCAGACTGTTACGCAATGTTGGTGGTCTAGGTTTAATGTTACATGTAAACAGAGCGTGTCCATCAGGACCTTCCTGATACTCTAGGTCTTTAAATGAAGAGGCGTCATCAGAGCAACAATGTGTGTGTAAGAGAGGGAGAGAGAGAGAGAGAGTTGGGCCCATTATCGGATATAGATCCCCCCTGCGGTGTGTGATTAGGGGGTACAAAACAACCATTCGCTACATATGTGGGCGTGTCGGTCTGTTCTTGTCTGAATGGGCATCTGTGCTTTTGGGTATTTGAGCAGGAGAAGTTTAGATGCGATTAATTAATTGCGAACGCTTTTGAGTCCAACCGCGTTCCTGGGTTGCCAGTGTTCAGTTGCCCGAATTAAACATACACAACACATTCATCTGTTCAGATCGAATGAACAGGCATCCGCGTAATCAATAAACTTCACACCTGCATATTTAATCCCAACCTTCTGAGTTTTGGTCAGCTTCGCTTGCTAAAGCATTATTCTCTAAGCTAGGAGATCGAGTCAACCCTCGAGTGTAAAGTTGCGTGCACACTAACTTTAAGTGAATCTGGTTTATAACAACATATTTAATGTTTGAAAATATTTTCTGGCTCCATTAAGCCAAGAATTATATCGTATTAAGGAAATCCGGTGCAATCCCTCGCAGGACTCTCTTACTGCAACCATCGGACCCCGGTTTATGAAATATAATTATTACTTATAACTTTTGCGAAACCCTACAATTCACTATAAATGAAATCATAGAAGGAAGCGATAAGTTTTTATTATTAATTTTTAGAAGACTGTAGATTATTAATAAGAAAAGTAATCTTTAGTTGGGCCAACTTGCAAAGCGGCCAGCAAATTTTTGAGAATGCCTCTGGATTTCTTCCCCTTCTCTGTGTATCTTTAATCTTAATAATTAACACATTTTGGATTAGAAATCGTATTTGACTGAATAAAATTTAATGGTGATTTGAACAGGTAGAGTTAAGATATTTTGACTATAAATTTAAGTACTGTGGGTACCTTAAACCAGTGTTTCTTAAACTATGAGTCGCGACCCCTCCAGGGGTCGCTGAAATATATTGTGAACTGATAAATTAATTCACTTATTAACATTTCAGTAACAAGTAAATAGAAAAAATAAGTTTTTTTTGGTTTACTTCAGTAACTCGCGAACATTCAGCAAGTAGTGGGGATATATGTTGTAGTGATCTTGTCAAAGATACCGAGCAAATGAAGTATAAGTTTGTAGTTCTGTGGCACTACACTTTTCAAAGGAGTTTAAGTTTCGCCCAATTGCACAGTGTCCGTTAATCTTTCAAATACTTGGTAAATGTTAGTGGCAATAAAGTTCTACGTTTCATACAAATTAAAAACATCCTTACTTCCTTACGATTTATATTAGTTGAATTTGTACTCTAGAAAGGATAAGTGGCTAAATCATGCTAAGAAATATGAATCTGAAAAAGAAGAAACCAAAGCGACTTCGAGTACATCGGAAAATAAGTAGAAAATACAAGAAAAGAGCCAGATTTGCCCAAAAAAAGAACATAAAATTAATCATTTCTGCAATACGGGTTTACTTTTAATAATTATCTCGATAAACGCAACCGCTTTGTCTAATCTGCAACGAAACTTTGCGCAATGAAAGTATGAAGCACAGAAAATTAAAGACATTTTGAAACGAAGCATCCTAATCACCCAAATAAAACAGTCGAATACTATCTAAGACTTTCGAGAGATTAAAAAAAAAAACTAAGTCTTGATAAATATGCAACTACGTCCAGGAAAAATACTTATTAGCATCGTACGGAGCATAGTTTTTTGATAGCGAAAGCGATAAAACCTTTTACAATTGGTGAGGAACTTGTATTGCCCGCAGCAGTTAAAGTTACTGAGTTGATTCATGGTAAAAAGTGTGCAGATGATCTGCGTAAAATTCTATTATCAAATGATACAATTTGTAAATCTTTGTTTTTGCATAATTTCATTCTTTATTAAATCCCTATGGAGGAAAAAATAGTGAAAAAATTCTAGAGTACATTTTTCATATCAATAAAAGGCCTAAAAAGTCTTAATGGTGGAAGTTAGAAGTGGTATGTGGGCGTGGTAATTGAGCCCTACCTACCTACGGTCCTATTGGCCAGTATACACGCCCACTAGACCAATGTACGATCCGCCATTAGGATTTTTAATGTTTTTTTCTCCATTAAAACAATAGTTTAGAATTTTTTAACTATTTTTTCCTCCGTAGGTATTCCATAAAGAATCAACTTATGCAATAAAAATGTATACTATAAAAATTAATGTAATTTTTAACTTAACTGTTCTATTCCGACAAAATTCTACAATTGAAACACGATAATTAAAACATTACATATTCTGCCATCATTTATAAACAGTAGTTGTTAATGAAACGTAAATTAAATCTTTAAAATAATTTATGATGGTAATTGCATAAATTCATTCTTTACTAAATCCCTATCGAGAAAAAAATAGTGAAAAAATTCTATACTACATTTTTCATGAGGATAAAAAGCCTAGAATGTCCTAATGGTGGATGTTAGAAGTGGTATGTGGGCGTGTAATTTGAGCAAGGTTAACTCCCACCTAACTACGGTTCTATTGGCCAGTATACACGCCCACTAGACCGTTGTACGATCCGCCATTAGGATTTTGAATGCGAAATATTTCTACTAAAACAATAGTTTAGAATTTTTTAACTATTTTTCCCTCCGTAGGTATTTCATAAAGAATCAACCTATGCAATAAAAATGTATACTATAAAAATTAATGTAATTTTTAACTTAACTGTTCTATTCCGACAAAATTCTACAATTGAAACACGATAATTAAAACATTACATATTCTGCCATCATTTATAAACAGTAGTTGTTAATGAAACGTAAATTAAATCTTTAAAATAATTTATGATGGTAATTGCATAAATTCATTCTTTACTAAATCCCTATCGAGAAAAAAATAGTGAAAAAATTCTATACTACATTTTTCATGAGGATAAAAAGCCTAGAATGTCCTAATGGTGGATGTTAGAAGTGGTATGTGGGCGTGTAATTTGAGCAAGGTTAACTCCCACCTAACTACGGTTCTATTGGCCAGTATACACGCCCACTAGACCGTTGTACGATCCGCCATTAGGATTTTGAATGCGAAATATTTCTACTAAAACAATAGTTTAGAATTTTTTAACTATTTTTTCCTCCGTAGGTATTCCATAAAGAATCAACTTATGCAATAAAAATGTATACTATAAAAATTAATGTAATTTTTAACTTAACTGTTCTATTCCGACAAAATTCTACAATTGAAACACGATAATTAAAACATTACATATTCTGCCATCATTTATAAACAGTAGTTGTTAATGAAACGTAAATTAAATCTTTAAAATAATTTATGATGGTAATTGCATAAATTCATTCTTTACTAAATCCCTATCGAGAAAAAAATAGTGAAAAAATTCTATACTACATTTTTCATGAGGATAAAAAGCCTAGAATGTCCTAATGGTGGATGTTAGAAGTGGTATGTGGGCGTGTAATTTGAGCAAGGTTAACTCCCACCTAACTACGGTTCTATTGGCCAGTATACACGCCCACTAGACCGTTGTACGATCCGCCATTAGGATTTTGAATGCGAAATATTTCTACTAAAACAATAGTTTAGAATTTTTTAACTATTTTTCCCTCCGTAGGTATTTCATAAAGAATCAACCTATGCAATAAAAATGTATACTATAAAAATTAATGTAATTTTTAACTTAACTGTTCTATTCCGACAAAATTCTACAATTGAAACACGATAATTAAAACATTACATATTCTGCCATCATTTATAAACAGTAGTTGTTAATGAAACGTAAATTAAATCTTTAAAATAATTTATGATGGTAATTGCATAAATTCATTCTTTACTAAATCCCTATCGAGAAAAAAATAGTGAAAAAATTCTATACTACATTTTTCATGAGGATAAAAAGCCTAGAATGTCCTAATGGTGGATGTTAGAAGTGGTATGTGGGCGTGTAATTTGAGCAAGGTTAACTCCCACCTAACTACGGTTCTATTGGCCAGTATACACGCCCACTAGACCGTTGTACGATCCGCCATTAGGATTTTGAATGCGAAATATTTCTACTAAAACAATAGTTTAGAATTTTTTAACTATTTTTTCCTCCGTAGGTATTCCATAAAGAATCAACTTATGCAATAAAAATGTATACTATAAAAATTAATGTAATTTTTAACTTAACTGTTCTATTCCGACAAAATTCTACAATTGAAACACGATAATTAAAACATTACATATTCTGCCATCATTTATAAACAGTAGTTGTTAATGAAACGTAAATTAAATCTTTAAAATAATTTATGATGGTAATTGCATAAATTCATTCTTTACTAAATCCCTATCGAGAAAAAAATAGTGAAAAAATTCTATACTACATTTTTCATGAGGATAAAAAGCCTAGAATGTCCTAATGGTGGATGTTAGAAGTGGTATGTGGGCGTGTAATTTGAGCAAGGTTAACTCCCACCTAACTACGGTTCTATTGGCCAGTATACACGCCCACTAGACCGTTGTACGATCCGCCATTAGGATTTTGAATGCGAAATATTTCTACTAAAACAATAGTTTAGAATTTTTTAACTATTTTTTCCTCCGTAGGTATTCCATAAAGAATCAACTTATGCAATAAAAATGTATACTATAAAAATTAATGTAATTTTTAACTTAACTGTTCTATTCCGACAAAATTCTACAATTGAAACACGATAATTAAAACATTACATATTCTGCCATCATTTATAAACAGTAGTTGTTAATGAAACGTAAATTAAATCTTTAAAATAATTTATGATGGTAATTGCATAAATTCATTCTTTACTAAATCCCTATCGAGAAAAAAATAGTGAAAAAATTCTATACTACATTTTTCATGAGGATAAAAAGCCTAGAATGTCCTAATGGTGGATGTTAGAAGTGGTATGTGGGCGTGTAATTTGAGCAAGGTTAACTCCCACCTAACTACGGTTCTATTGGCCAGTATACACGCCCACTAGACCGTTGTACGATCCGCCATTTGGATTTTGAATGCGAAATATTTCTACTAAAACAATAGTTTAGAATTTTTTAACTATTTTTTCCTCCGTAGGTATTCCATAAAGAATCAACTTATGCAATAAAAATGTATACTATAAAAATTAATGTAATTTTTAACTTAACTGTTCTATTCCGACAAAATTCTACAATTGAAACACGATAATTAAAACATTACATATTCTGCCATCATTTATAAACAGTAGTTGTTAATGAAACGTAAATTAAATCTTTAAAATAATTTATGATGGTAATTGCATAAATTCATTCTTTACTAAATCCCTATCGAGAAAAAAATAGTGAAAAAATTCTATACTACATTTTTCATGAGGATAAAAAGCCTAGAATGTCCTAATGGTGGATGTTAGAAGTGGTATGTGGGCGTGTAATTTGAGCAAGGTTAACTCCCACCTAACTACGGTTCTATTGGCCAGTATACACGCCCACTAGACCGTTGTACGATCCGCCATTAGGATTTTGAATGCGAAATATTTCTACTAAAACAATAGTTTAGAATTTTTTAACTATTTTTCCCTCCGTAGGTATTTCATAAAGAATCAACCTATGCAATAAAAATGTATACTATAAAAATTAATGCAATTTTTAACTTAACTGTTTTATACCGAAAAAATTCTTCAATCAAATCAAAATTAGGCCCATGATAATTGAAATAAAACATATTTATGTAAGGATTGCTACTTTTGTATTGAACGTGCAGCTGAGTTGATTCATGGAAAAAAGTGTGCAGATGATCTGCGTAAAATTCTATTAACAAATGATACAGTTTGTAAAAGGATTACTGAAATTGTTGAGGACTTGTTTCAACAATAATTGGAAAGAATTAAACAAAGCCCAAAATTTGCCTTACAGTTTGATGCGTCTATAGATAGCTCAATTGTCATTATCAGTAGGATATTGTCATGAAAATAATGTATATAAAGACTTGTTATTTTGCTAGATATTGGCAAGTCATAGAACAGTGAAAGCTATATTCTTAAAAGTGGATGATTTTTGTAAACAAGAAGGAATGGAATGTGGTAACTGTACGTTGGTGTTTGTACTGATGGAGGTGCGGCCACGACAGGAAAAAAATGTTGGATTTGTAAAGAAACATAAAGCAGAAGGTAATAACCATCGTACCAATGGGTGAGTTTTCAATTTTAATATCAATAAAAACAAAGTACCGTTCCAGTATAAAAAATATTGAAAATGCTAATATTTTTGAGAAGATAAGTGAACTAAACTTGTCTCTTCAGGGAGAAAATACTAACATTCTCCGTCTGATAAACAAAGTAAAAGCATTCATAAAAAAATTAATCATTTGGAAAACTAAAATAGAGAGCAACTCCTGTAAAATGTTCAACAGCATCAGTGACTTTATTATTGTTAATAATTTAAGTTTTAAGTTGTCTTCAGGAAGTACAACAGATTATACTTGGTCATTTGGGCAACTTAGAAAATCAATTTCAAAAATATTATACATTCAGATATTGAATCTAATCAGTTTGATTGGGTATTGAAACCATTGCTGATAGAAATGGACCAAGTGCAACATTTATCACTAAAAGCACAGCAAGAATTTGCAGAACTTTCTGCTGATGCTGAAGTCTTAAACTTGAATTTCCCAAGAAAAGTTTTTGGATTGGAGTTAAAAAAGAATATCCAACAATCTCTGACAAAGCATTGAAAGTTCTTTTGCCATTTGCCGCCACATACTTATGTGAATCATCATTTTCAACTTTAACGTCAGTAAAAACAAACTACCGTTCCACTATAAAGAATATTGAAAATGCTATGAGTCCTTCAATAACAAATATTTATCCCAGATTTATTGTGTGAAGGTAAACAAGCAGATCCTTCTCATTAAAATTAATTAAACGATTTTAATACGAAAATTTGTTTAAGGTTTTCTAGTTTTACAATAATAACTTATTTGTGATAATTTAAAACAAAATTTATATCGTTTATTATTTTTAAAATGTGTTTATATCAATTCGATGTTCTAATTGCTTTTATAATATAAAAATATTTCTAAATATATAAGCCTAAAATTAATATGCTTTTTTTTTTATTTTCAAAAACTTCAATTTTTTCCCGTTAAAAAAAATCGAGGATAAATTTAGGGTGTTACGCCTGATCTTTCCATATATAGGCTTATTATATCTACAATCATATCCATGTCCTTAAACCGACTTACAGCCTAATCGTTAGGTGTTAGGATATGTAGGATCGGAATGAAATTTTTACTTTAAAAAGGGGTAATTTTTGTAATTCTTGTTTGAGTTTGGTACCAGCTTTTATCTCCTTGCTAAACTCAGTAGGCTGTTGCTGGACAGTGTGTGGAGTCACAAAATTGCCATACGATGCAATTAACACTGTGCATTGTTTTGCCTCCAGTATCTGCTCAGTTCATTGCATATAACGTGCACACCCACTGTCGGTATGTCTGTAACAATTCTCTTTTCTTCTGCTGCTGCCTCTAAACACATTCCCACATCCATGAATACAAAGTACCACCGACCTGGTTTCTTCCCCCACTATCATTCTTCCTCTCCACACTCCCTGCCTCTGCAGAAGTTCATACATTATGTAAACGTAGGTCCCGGCTGTTCGCCTCCAGTTCGCCAGTACTTCATTCAATTTGTCCAAGGTTTATAAACAACCATGGCTTCTTAGCCGGACCGCTTTGGATTTGGTTAGTTCAAAATTGTTTCAAATAAATGGTTAGTTGCCACATTCCCTAATTTCGTTTTATTCTCTCTTATTGCTGGAAATGTTCAAGCTAAAGGAAAAAAGGAATATTTCAGGACGCTTAAGCTTTTATTGTGTTTGTCCCTCAACATGGACAAACTACATTAACTTTTGAGAAAATAGAAAAAAATCAAGTAACCTCTCCAATGAAAGAAACTACAGCACCTGATTTCCAATGATCCACGTATTTTAGTGAAGTGTCCCCTTTTCATTTTTGAAGGAGGAAAGAAAGGGTTGCTTTTAGCCCTAGTAGGATAAACTGTAGTTCCGGTAAACTCTCCAGGGAATTCTGTTATTTACTGTCTTTGTTATTTGAAAGGATTGAGAAAAGTGGAAATGGCGTAAGTATATGTTCGGAATGGGAAGAAGGTTGAGGTGAATATATGTTCTAGGGTGGCAAGCAGCCCCCCAAAGAAAGAGGGGCCTTGGCGGAAGGAAGATCTTTCTCGTTGGTTGGACACGGAGGAGCTCTACAGTATGCCCAACTTTTTCTAGAGGACATAACTTGAAATTTGTCCAGTTGCCGCTGTCCCCGGCAGATTGGAAGGGGACTCCTGCACGTTCTACTTTACCTTTTACTAGTAAATGGTTTGGGGACCCTGGATTATATCTGACAGAGTGTAGCTATAGTTCTTCCTAGTAGATTTCTTCTGCACCCTACATCTCCTACTGTTGTTGGTGCGGCGCTTTATAATCGTGTTTCATGAACCATAAGACATCTCATACCAAACCTATCCAGAACCAGAACTATTTCAAATTACACCAAAAAACTATTTTCCACTGAAATGATTTTTGGCTACTATCAAAACTACATTTCTTAGGTTTGCAATCACATTACTCATTCAAAAGTTTTCTTTTGTTGGTAAGAAGATTATTTACTCCAAAGAAGCCCCTCCATACTGGTCGAAACTTTGTTTCTTAAATAACTATATCACGAGCAATTACTGAGAGCATGTAATAATTCTCTAATAGGCAATAATTAAGGCCTTGGAAGTCTTCTTTTTTTGTAGTACAACCTTCGATAGGGATGCCATCCACTCTACAACTGAAAAAACCGTTCTGGGGATTACCAAATCGTGTATTTCCAGTGCACGTTTGCAATATCTTCTGCTAGAGGAAGACAGAAATGGCTAAAATTTAGCATAAACTCTCATGAGGAAAAGGGAGATTACGATATACAGTGATGTAACGGAGGATTTGAGTTGTGCAATTAAGGTCCAATATCTGGGGTTGTACTCATTTAGAAAGAAACCGAATAAAGCCCCTGACAATGCAGGAAAACATGGGCTGCGAGGTCATCTGATCAATGAAAGACTATTAAAAAAGAGACTACTCTACACCGTAGTATTAGTAGATAATGTAAATGTATTGAAGAACAGTCTGTTAAGCAGAAACGGCATTAATGACGAAAGCTATTCCGATATCCGCATTTGAAGCGCATGTTGTTAAGAAGAGGAACGGAAAGTGCCTTAGTGAGAGATGTAGAAAAGAGTGATTATAGGAAGTACCCTAACTAAATTTGAGTGTAACTTTAGAAGCCATTATGTACACAGGCAGACTTCCGCCTGTAGAGTAGAACGTTAAGGAAGTGCAGAAGTGCACAGTTAATGGTTCATTGAAGATTTAACATTCTCAGTGTTAGGGTAAATATTTTTAAATAAATCAAACTTATGCCTGTTACATAAATTACATTATACGAAGTAAAATTTATAAGTGAGCTCACTTACAGGGAGATTATTGAAGGAGAAGGAAGTGGAAGAGCAGGGATAGGGGGAGAAGGACACACATTAATAAATATGCCTGGGTAAAGGAGGAGCGTGAAGTGCAGTTAATGAGATGATCTGAGGGCGACGCGGGGCAGGTAATCTAGTGAAGATGGCTCCTTAATCAGATCTTTCTGCCGGTAAGCCGAGTAGTGGAGGTGGAAGCGAGCTAGAGTGGGGGCCGCAACTGGAGTATTCCTCCAGGCTAACGCTTCACTGTCACCTTAAATTAGGTAAAATCAGGGCCGTTCTGGCTTGAAGCTGTCCCTCCTGTTTTCCACTGCATCACAATTCACTCTTCTTTCCTGGCCGGGACATCCCAACCCACCTATCTTCTCTCTTATCCGAGCAGAGCAGAAAGTAATTTCATCTGTGACGTATTTCATTGGTATCACATGACGTCTGCTACCACACAGTGATGCGGGTCCTTTCATATGCCCACATATTAACAATAAAAGAAACATACCATAATCCCATTTTAAGGAACGTCCTTCCCAAGACTTCCTGCTATGTCCCGTCCGACTACCACAAGCTACGAGTATTTATTTAAAAATAACTACACACACAAAGATCTATAAACTTCGTACAGTTACATACAGGATCCAAAAATCACTTCAATCTATCGTCTTGAAGACTATAAAGTCTCTGATGGTCATTCGTGTAGACTAGTGTAGAAGTGGGTTATTCAACTTTTTCCAGTAAACAAATTTGGAATTGAGCAATGCTTTCAATTTACCCGGATCTTATAGGTGGTGCGAGGATAGTTTGTTCTGATGGAGCCACATTTAGGGGAAGCAGTTTCCCAAACGGTATCACCCAAAACCTATTTTCCTGGAATATAAAACTGATGGATGGGTAATTTAGATGGGTAAATGGTGCACGATGTTTAAGTGTAATCGGGAAAAATCGGAAGTTCGCATCAGTAAAGTGGCGCTTTAAAGGATTTCGGTTAATACATTTCATGTAAACAATTCTAAGAGAATCGTCGATGTGTCAAAACGGAATAGGACGTTCGTTGATTCAGCGATTTTCAGCTTCTAGGATATAGTGATTACAAGCGCAGACAATAAGCTAAAAATGATAGAAAATTTCAATTAATACCGAATGGATTTTCTCATCTTTAAGATTTTCCGGAACATGGCGCCTAAGATTTTCTTCTGACCCACCAGACTGAAAAATAGTTTAAACTAAAACTTGTAGTTAGGAGTGCTTCTAAAGTGTCACTTTATGTATCTACCATTTATTTGCAGTCATTAAAGAAGAGAATAACCTTATTCATCGAAAAGTATGAGATGTTGTCAAGACTCGGCCAATGTAATCAAATCAATAAGATTGGCCTGAGATGCTCACAAGTGCAAAAGCCTCTAGACAGTTCAATTAGACGATAGCAATTGATGTAAATTAGACCATGAACTTCTTTATGTTGACAGTTAAATCAGAATTACATTAAAGCATTGCTTTCAAGGCTAGAGAGAAGGGTATTCTAAAGACCAGTTTGGGCATGTCTGGCGGAGAGAGTTGGGAGGGCTGGGGGGGTCTAGAAGAGAGGCGGGGATCTGCTGCCAGAAAGGAAAAGCAATTAATATGAAAGGAGAGCGATAGCGGACAGAAAGGATGGAATAAGTTGATGAAAACCTTCGATCAGTTGCTCGACTCGTTCGACCCCCTCGTGAAAGACCATGCTCATAGCTCCTGTGTATTACATTATTTGTTTCTCTAACACTCTACCTGATCATCACTAATTCAATCTTACAACAACCTCAACCTCACCGTTCTGCTCGTCACTGTGCCTCGCCCCCCCGTGAATACCCCCTCTCTATGTAAATCCTGGCTTTTCAATTAATAAATCCGCTTTCAGAATTCAACAGAAGAAAGATATGCATTAGGTGGTTTTTTCGAGGGAAATCTTCTAATAGAGGATATCCTTTTCAAGTCTCTAAAGATTTTCCTTGATTAATACTAAAAGGAAAATGTAAATTTGTTTTATTCAGTAACACTCTTATATTTATTAAAAGCTTCCAGAGATACCTGAGTCAGAGTTTGGTAAAGGGAAAGAGAACAGCTGGAGATAATGTGGACTAAACATTTCCACTCTAGTCCTGGATGGTTATTAACGGTTTCTAAGACTTTTGGGGCAGGTATCAAAAGCCTATACTAATCCCAAAACTGCGTCCAAAGAAAAATATTTCTTGTAGGAGATGCAGTTTCAATAATTAACGTTTCTGAAAATTTTGGTTTTTCTACTAAACACATAGCTTTCAACTAGGAATAACCTCAATTATCCGCCACGGTAGCCGAGCGGTTAGAGGCGAGGCCCTCAAAGCTAAGTTCTATTGTGGTGCTGGGTTCGATTCCCTTGGATTTTGTTTAATGGTTACCATGAGAATTTAATAGTAAAGAATGTTTGTCAGTCGCCTCCGTCCACGACACCTAATCAAGTTGTTGGAAGTAAAGCCCGCCTTAAATTAAAGCCATTAAAAGATTTGAAAACAAAACATACTTCGATGACTTCGATGTTACACTTGTTCTATAATAATATGATACTGATGAACGTTGCTTGATGTCACAGCTTTCCAAGAACTACACCAAAATCAATGTAAAGTTTCAAATCAAAGTGAAAGGCCTCACATAAATTAATGATGTCCACGTTTACTTTAAGGAGAAAATATTGAAAATTGAACAAAAATCGAAAAACGATTTATACAGTTACAGTGGACAATGAATGAACTCAACCATAGAATATGTTAAAATGTCCTTTGGGGAAAATTGTGACGTCTGCCCTTCCTAAAAACAGTTTCCTAGAAAAATCATTCAAATAGGATAACAGATTTTGAGTTCACAGGATGAAGAAACTATTCCAAGGACTTTGTGTAAACTCTTTAACACTAGACATCTCGGAGCCAGAAATAATTTTTGTAGGTGAATTCGTTTTAAGACAGCTGGGGGAAAGATTGGAGTTGCTTGTCCTGGCAATCATTTAGTGCTTTGGTTCGCTTAAACAAACGGTATTCTGGCAAGGAATAATTTGTTTCAAAAGTCAACACTAGAATTGTATCAGTTAGAACCTGGAGGATAGCGATTAGAGGAAGTCTTGTGAGGATTCACACCAGTTTACGTCACACTTTAGCGGGATGGCTCACTAGGATGAAAAAAGAGTTAGTTTCCGTAAGTGGAGCAGTGAAGAGAGGTAGATCTAGTTGCAACTCTTCTGGTGGCACAACACACTTCAGACATACCTACGTAATAGTAGTCTCTCCGGTGACCAATAAAAACCCTTCTTTTCCTTCTGGCTATCTGTAACACAGCCTCTTCTATTCTCACACGAAGCAAGGGCTGCACTATAGCCTCACTCTACCACACTTACAACCTTCTTCCGTTTCCCAATCTCCTATTATCCTTGGGGCGGGAAAAAACGCTTCTTCCATCAAGACGAGAGAGAGAAAAAAGAAGAAGAAGAATGAGCCAAAATCACTTGAATTATTCAGATGGGGGTACGTGCAGGATTGAATAAAACATCGTCTGTTCTGATGATAGTACGATCAGTCCATCGAGGAATTTGTACGGCCGATCAACGCAAGGATAAGAAGTAAAGCTTGGCAGAAGGAACAAACCTAAGGACGGATGGAGGACAGTGTGTATCTCTTGACTGGAGCCGCTCCTACCATTGTATTGATTGTTAAGGTTCATTAGAGAGACCCGGGCTTGCTCTGTTGGATTTCCCTTCTGACCTCTTTAGAACCTGGCATTTGTCCTCTTCTCCGTCAGGGCCGTCACATCGCAATTCTATCCAATTCGTTTACTACACAAAGAAAAGAACAACTGAATAACATTGTTAAATAACTAGCTCTTTCGGATAATATTCTGGAAAATCTACCGTATGAACACTCAGCCAACATTCTGTTAGCGAGTATTAAATTAGTGGCGAACATTTCGAGTTTAAAAAAATTGCATTCGTGATTTCTTACAGTTCTCTGGTGACTTCATTAAAAATCCATCGAACTTTCCGGAGAAAGTTAACATAATAATAGAGAAAATTAACAATTTTCATGGTTTGTATGGAGGGCAGTTACCGCATTACGAAGCCAAAACCAATGATAGTAATACTTCCTTAAAAAAATGATCTGTTATCTAACAGATCTTTGTATAATGTAATCGTTGAAATAGCGTTATAGTATGTGAAAGAAGATCAGATTAGATCCTAAATATTAAAACTTAAAAATTGTTAGAGTCCAGACAACTTGTCCAAGCTCCGCATCAGCTGATTTTAAGTACAAATGACTTTACTCTACGAAGCTAATCCTATGCCCGATCTTAACAAGCGGAGAGAATAGCAGTTTGGCAGAGATGGTAATCTCGTGTATATTATTGGGTTCACACCATATTTTGTGTGTACATATCTTGTTACAGAGTTACAATGTAATCAGATTGTTGGCGTTCAGTTAGTATACAATGACATTTATGACGGACATGACGTGGGCCAGTTATATTGACGTATCCATCAATGTTAAGTGATTGACAATCAGTTTGTTCCTCACTTGAAGTAACAACATCTCCAATGTTATGTTATCAAACACAGACGACACCTTGTACATTGATTCACATAAAAAACTTATTTTTTTCTCATTTATTTAGACTTTGGAAAATTCATCCAAGTAAAAGGTAAAACTTTACGATCGAATCGATAGTTTTAGAATATTTGTGAAATTTAGAGAAGTCCCAGGTTTTAAAAATGGGAAGCTGCCAAGTCGCAGTTAATGGACAATTTCAAAAGAAAACAACTGTTCTCCCTCTCTTCATTAGGGAAGAAACTTGACTAATTAGGAGTGCGAATGGGTGACTTCACAATGATATTAAGTTGTTCGTAGGAACCTGGAAGGAGGTAAAGTATTAGGACGATCTGTTAAGGGAAGTAATGCATTAAATACCGGAAACCTACGAGCAATACACAAGGTCGTGAAATTACAGTTTAAAACGTAAAAATAGTTCGTGCATGAACCACTGAGGTCTCACCTCCTTCGTACCAAATTTCATGAAGAATTACGCTTTTAACTTAGTTCTGTTCACAAACGAAAATTACGTAGTTATAGATTCTTACGGGTCATTCTCTTACTAAATAAAGGTTAAACTGCTTAATTAAGGTGATCGACAAAAACTGCATGAAAATCCCATCCAAATCTTACTCCTATTTAGGAAAAATATGGCAATTGTGCTGCATTCGCAGTTTAATTCCTTTTCATTTTTTAGGGAGAAGTCCTGCGATTGCAGTATATCTAAATGTTTTCTTCTTTCTTAAACGGAAGTACGATATTCACATGTTAGTATTTCTTATCCGTCTTTAAGAGAATTACTGTATTTGCAGTTAATTAGTTACTAGTTATAGGTAACTGAACCAGACATCAAGTTACCGCCTCAATCAAGTTTTTTGTTCAAATATTTCCTGTTCGTAATATTATTGAAGTAGGTAAACTAGTTCGATCAATACCAAATAGTTGCATTGATAAATCAATTGTAGGCAGGGAAGTCGTATCGATTTTGTGTACAATAAGCCCTTTGTTCGGCCGACTTTAAACAGACATGAAACTGTTAATAACTAACACTGTGTTCATACGTCACGTGTGAATAATGAATATCCCTTTCAAATCCTGTATTTCCTATTCATAGTTCTTTTAATAATAGAATTAATTAAAATGTATCCATGCCGAGAATCTGGGGGGGGCTTTCACACGGGTTTATCGAGCAACGGTGTTATTTTCTTTAATTAAGGGCGCCGACTTGTGCCTAAAGCCTATTTGAGGGTACGTTTAGCCTCAGGGCAAAGTTTCTTTCTACAAAACCGGATATTGAGCTGTAAAAGGCTTCTAGGAAGAGAAAACCTAAGGGCAGTCAGCTGGGACTAGAATCCGGTCCGTTGGCGGGGCAGTCCAGTGCACTGGACCACTCGGCTGATCTTTCCTCCTCATTCTGAACTTAGTTCAGGCATTTTCTCAAAGTTTGCTTAAATCAGATTATAGCAGGTTGCTGAATGGGATTGCTGTCTATCAGTCTGCTGCTCCCAATTAGTGGAGGACGGACGAATTGAGTGGAATGTAAATGGCGAATTGGAAGGAAGCATTCGTTACTGTTTCACATTTAAGGTTTATCAAAAGATTAGGTTGCCTCCCTTGAAAGAAAAAAGTCTAAGGGCCAACAGCTAGATTCGAACCCGGGATCTCCGCGTGGGATTCCAATCCGCTAACCAAATTAGAACAGTATTGGCCACCGAGGCGCAGAAGGTCATTGTAGCATCATAGAATACTTCTGTAGCTCCGAATTCCCATGAATACTGCGTGTTCTTTGTATGAAAATTGATCCAGCCGGATGAGGTTACATCAGTACCCATTCATTTGAAACATCGTCAACAGTGCAAGTAACTGGTTCGAAAGAAAAATATCATCATTCTAAATAGGAGAAATATACTGGAGTTGTTAGCTGCATTGCCAGTACGCGTGGAATTTAGTTTTTACCTCAATCTGTCCTTTTACTGTAATAGTGCGTACACAATATTTTTTATTATTTCTCGTTAGGGCCCCTACTTCATGTTCTGATGACGTATACAATGTCAAGAGTGCATTATACATAGATCTAAACATTTTCAGTTTTTTTTTCAAGGTCACAACCTGGCAGCTTTGGCTGTGGTGAATGGTGGATTTTTTTCTGAGGTGTCACTTCAGACTGAACGGATCTATTTCTAAGAGAAAACATTATTTTTATAATATTTGAAAACTGAAAAGTAAGCGCACAGGCACTGAAAACGTGCTTACCGCTGCTGTAATGAGATTCTATTTGTTGTATAGAATTCTGTTTATAAAATCCTTGTGAAGAAAGTTGAGAAAGTAATTTTTCTGGCGCGAAGTGCCATTTTTCAAGGCAAGCCGTCCACACCTGTTGTTGATGTCGGGGGTGGGTGAGTCTGGTGACAATCTGCTGCTCCAGGGGCAGCATTGCCGCCTCTGGACTCCATCTCGCTGTTTATTGTTACAGCTGACCACGTGCGCCCCTTCCTGCTAGCCAGATCTTCATCACATCATTTATTTAACTGGGTTTTCCATTATATTACCAAAGAGAGAGAAAATACCCTCTTTACTATATTTCATGGTTTTCCCTGGTGTGTGTCTCCATCAGAGAATGGATTTCCCAAAAAGCTGGCGCTACAAACATTAGGATTAGGTAAAAAACTTCTGGTATAGAACAATTAAACTGTTCCCTCTAACTCCATTACTTACAGATATAAGGTACAATGTACAGGATTCTGTGAGTTACATTCTTCTTTGTAATCCCAAATAGAAAACTATAAATTCTAATGACAAATTTGTTTCTACTTGACAAAGCATCTTTTCAGGAAAGATACTCACATGACAAACTTGCTCCTCAAACTAGCAGGTCCTCTCACGATATCTTCAAGTTGTTCGTCGGCCGGTTAGATTTTACAGACTTTGAATTTTTACAAACGTAAACTTTTTTGAAGGCACTTTTTCGGATTCAAAATGGATATTTCCAATAAGGACCCTAAAATCGAAAAACTGCTCAATAACTTTATCTTTTCTTACTGTTAGAGTGAGAAAAAGCAGAACTTGCTAATTCTGGAAAATCTACTTTAAAAAAGTGTCACAACGATTTGCTGCATTTGTCAAAAAATTCTAATTGTAGGGTGTTCAAATTTCAAAACTAAACAATGGACCTCAAAGTTTCTATCTCGAGTTTTGGACCTCAAAAACGAGATTTCTGATGAAAAATAAAAAATTAAATAATCTGCTTGGTTACAATATGAGAGATATGAGAAAGAAACAAGTATGTGTAAAGTTGAAAGGTTACAAATCAATCTTAATGAAACTACATGAATCTAGGGATATTGAGGTTGCTAGTGGTGGGGCACTCCTGTGGGCTAATGGGAAGAACCATTGTTGGACCCTCTGTTTTATTCATTCACGGCGGTATTAGTTGGGTTTGTTTATTCGGCCATGCAGCTCAAGGAGAACAATTGGCAGCCATGTTTTTCACGATGTTGTTTGGCTTCCGCATTCTCTCAGTAAGAGTAGCCACAGCTTCCTGCTAAATTCCTTAGAGCCGCGTGTATTATTTACCAGCCGAAAACCTCTCGTTTTGATTTGGAAGGTTTTTCTCTGACAAATGGTTTTTTATTTTTATTTTTAGGGCTCCACTAGGAATAGTGACCGACTCAAGGGCCACCTTAGCTCAAGATACAATCTATAGTATACAGAATGGTCCAGGAGTATTAAAAGTATCGCTAGGATTTCAAATGCTAAAATAATCGAAGAAGGAACTTTGTTTTTCTAAACATTCTCCGATTATGGTTCCATCGATATTTATTAAACTTGGATTCTGTTCGATTATTTAATAATAAATCATTTTTATTTGAAACAATTTTCACGAACAAAGTTCTTGCAAATTGTTTTTAAGATGGTGTACTTAACTTAAAAAAATACTTCTGAATTTGATGGTGCCGTTAATGCCAGTTTATTTTCCTGGATAACTAAAAAAGGCAGTTAACTTCAGTATTAATACCAAATAGATTGGAAGATGTAATTTTGAAATGAGTGTAATAAGACCAAGTCTTAGGCGTGTTCACTTGCATTGTGTTCGTTACATTTCACGACCTAATTGCTCTTGTTGCTCCTGTATACTTATTGAAGTATAATAAGTATATTTTGTAGAGTATAGTTCGAGTGTGCTACATATTAAATTTAAAATCCCTTTTTGGGTTACTTTTTGTGAAAACTATCATTTTTGGACTTAAGTTTTGTTATTACGAATATTTGAAGTAAATCCTCTCAATAAAGATTTTTAAAAAAACCACGATAATGAGGCAGTAAGAAGTAAAAAATAGTAAGTTTTCCTTAAGTAAGATCACTATTTCAGTGAAATGGCCACCCAACGCGATAATAATAAAGTTGGAAACTGGGAAATACTTGTAACTGTAATGTGACGTAAGGGACTGTGCAGTGCGGGGTGTGAAGTGGGCTATATTCCTGGTGTAATTTATATTGTATCGTATTTTGGTAGAAGTGTTTGCTGGTCGGACTACATGTGAAGGATGTTAGAGAAGAGGCTGTAAGGGGGTGTATTGCTGGTGCGGCAGAGTGCTCCAGGTTTGCGACAGTGGGAGGAGATACGACTCGGAGAGCCCCTCATGATGAATGTGGCACAGTAGCTCCTCCTCACGACAAGTTTCTCCGGCCATAGTAGCTCTCTGTCTTCTGCTCGCCTAATTCTCTTCCACCTTATGCACTAGTATCTTTACGCTGCTCTTCTTTCAGCCATAAAACACTTTTGCTCGCTTTGATGGCGGGGCTTTGCGAATTTATGAAGTCCAAGAGCCTGCAAAACCCAGACGAGCTTCCTGCAAGTAACTGCCGCCACTGCTCGTATATATATATATATACTATAAACTATATATATATAACTATTCAGGATTTATTCATTACAACTTGAACAAATAAAAATGCAAGTAGAACGTTTTGAATATTTATGGTTTACTTAATTTGGGACTTCGCTCCCTCCTATTCACACTCACACACTTGTGCAATGGTTCTTTGCTTCTCTCAGATTTCCTGCAAACTGAGTCCCTTCCAAGGTCGGTCGTGTGGTCTCTTTGGGGTGGCTATAGGTCCAGAGGGGCTTTGGCTAGAGGGTTTCCCTCCCCTCTGACGGATAATAATGTCTTCTGCTTCCTGTAGAGTTGCTTTATCGTACTTGGCGCCACTGAGACGAACCCTCAATATATCGTTATTAATTCCTGTCTTCCCTTCTATACCGTATACATTCTTGCCATGTAGACGGTACAAAAGGATGGACATTTTTACGTGAGGCAGTACACCCTCTCTAGCCGTCTTTAGGAAGCCGGCCTGCCGCAATGTCACCGTGCTTGCTTGCACACTACAGAGTGTCCGAGCTTACGCCGCGCGCGTTCCAGTGTCTACTTCAAAATGCTCAACCAGCACAGATTCGATTAGCCAATGGATTTGCTTTCTGCACTCTAAATGACATCACGTGTAAAATTAGGTCACCAAAGTCTTATTTTACCCGAATCTAATCGATTAAATCGGCTCAATCGCTCATAATCGTTTATGCAGAAACACTCCCAAAGGTGGGATTTTAATTAATTTATATTAAGAATAATATCAAAGAAATGTAAGTTAAACTAAGCTTTATTGTTCGTTTAGATTAATAATATTGTGGCAATTTAAGAAATTTGTGTTAATATTTACTGTTTTTAGATTTGTTGAGTATCCTCCTTGACGACGACTATATTATTAATCTGAAGGTAAATTAATCCATTTTATTCAAGTTATTAAAGTTGCTCTGCACTTAGAAGGTTTGCTTAAATAGAACTTCGTTCTTTATCTCCTGAACACAGAAATAAAGTAGTACATATTTCTTTACTTTACCTAGTACACACAATATTAAAGCCAGTACGACTTTAAAATTATTCAGCAGTTAATGTCAGACTCATGCCGGGGGGGGGGCTCTTAAAATCCAACTGACTTTGTCTCCCTCTAGTGGGTTACGCTGGCCGGCTAATTTACGTAGGATTTACAAAGTGGAAATGAGCAACACTAAACTTATGTATAAATGTACATATGGTGTGTATGTGTGCATGTATTATACAGTTAGATACAAGGATTAGGCTGCAATTAAGTATTCTCTTTAAGTTCATACAGGGTATGCTTTCTTACACGTCTATCCCATTATATTATATTAGATTTACAAGAGTACATTAGTGGATGGTAGAAGAACACATTTAGTTCGAACTCGATGAATTGAGTGGGTGTTAGTGCGATAAAGAGTATTCCTTCGGACTATTCCTGTACCAAAGCGGTCTGCATGTGATATGGTCCAGATTCGCCTATCCTGTCATCTGCAGTACTCATAAACCATCGAGGGCTAACACCGCTTAGCTTGTTGATTCTCGCATTATTGGGCTGAGTTATTCTCAGGGGTTTGTCTGATTCACTTCCACCTAAAGGGTTATTTCCTCTAGCAATTAAAAAAAAAATCTTTCTGTTCGCAGTTCCGCCCAGAATTCATCAGACCACATCTGGTAACCCGATAGAAGTGAAGAAAGGGTCAATGGTTACTCTAGAATGTCGAGCCGATGGTAACCCTGTGCCAACGATAACATGGACGAGGAAGGTAAGTTCTAATTATGACAACCTACAGTAGAATCTGGAATTGTATTAAATACTAGATCCTTAACATGGACAACGATAATAAAATTAAACATAGCTATTGTAACGATTATTATGTAACAGCAATGGAGACTGTTAAGGAAATTTATAACTTTCCGATTGGGTAATCGACAGGATGAACAATCGACAAAGTGATTGTAGCAGTGCGATTGCGTCATCCAATCACATTCAATCAACTTTTGTTGTTAATAAACATGTTAACGATACCTAACTCCCAGTTACGTAATAGAATTATTAGAAGTCCGTTAAGCGTTCACTATTATATTCATTGTTTCCTAAACGCTCCATTTTATAAGAAAGCTGAACTTGTGCTTGCAAGCCCGAATTTCAAGATGAATCTGTTCTTTGCCAATGAATTCCGTTTAAATCTCAACTGCGCTTCTATTCCTTAAATGTATGCATGATGACGTATGTTTTTATAAGTTTGGCTTTGGGTTTTTTTTTTTTGAACATTTAGTCTTCACCGGCTTAAATTTCCCCCTCTTTAATAAAAATAACAGTAAAATACATAAAAAGAAAGCTGCATGCTAGCTCTCCATAACGTTATCATGTTGCTATCGAACATGTAAGAGAGCACTAAATACAAACGGTTGGTTTGCACGCATGTGCACACTAAATATGTACATGCTAATCATGTATACTTTATGTACATGAATATACTCGAATACCTACTTATGTACAATAATTCTGTTTTGTCCACTTCATAACATACATTTAGCCACATAGTATTGCTTTTTTCTGTATTTGCCAATACATTTATTTAAAGTGGTAGATTATAAAATAGACACTGTATTTATATTGGGTTCATGCGGAAGAACTAAACTATTACATTCTAACTTCCTTGCGCTAGGTTTAGAGATTTCCGTTGTCAACAAAGACAGTTGTAACTTCCTTTTCGTCTCAAATGAAGAGGAAGTATTGCGACTTTGGGTTTGGATCATAAGCCCAAAGCCAAAGAGCTTCTGGGTATGTGAAATGGTGGTAAAGCCTCACTTTACCAATTCTTACAATTTTTCGAAACTAAACTCATACATTGCCCGAATTTCAAAACATGTTCCACTCTCATTTAAAAAGTAAAAAGAAAAGTAAAGTAATTGGTAGTTGGACGGGCTTTACGTCATAACGTAGGTATCATAAACGGAGGCGAGTAGCAAATATACAATACTTTACCGGGAATCGAACCCAGTACCACAATACATATTAGCTTTGCAGGTCTCGCCTCTAACCGCGTGGAACACCATTGAGTTATATGTAGGAAAAGTTATACTAGTTTTACCTCCTAGTGTGGGTCCCAACCAATCAAAATGCGGAGTTTCACCTTCCCGAGATATTTTAGTTTTAGAGCTATTTTGTTCTTAAACTCACAAACAAACACCATTTTATAAAAATTATTCATTTCTGGAATAAGTTGGGGTTAAGCTTTCCCTCACAATTTTGGTGTAACGGTCTGTCTTATCACCTGAATGTCCCTAATTGCAAAACTTCCACTTATCGGTTAGTAAGAGATTGTATAACGGGTGCTCTCTAAAATTACTGGGATGCACACAGTAAGATATTGTAATTGAGTGCAAGAAAACAGTAAATGGGAGGATCAGCAGGTGTCTGGAATAATAATTCATTAGTGGTTTGTACGTCACGTACGGTAGGTGAGTTCCATTTCATGAGCTCGTAAACATCAGGTGTAACGAGTTAATTGGAGATTAGAGCGAGACGGGGTGCATTATTATTACAAGCCATTCACTGCTCCTGTAGTCACCTCGTCCCACCTGTTACTGCATTTATTACATTGATAATTACACGCGCCTAATTTGTAACTAGAGACAACATGTGATCACGCTTCCCAAGGACATTCAATGTCTCTTCCTAAACCGCATCTCCTATTCAGCGTCCGTCTGCTTACAATCAGAGTTCAAGCAAGGGTCCAACTTCAGCACCAGAAGTCATTGCTCGCTTTAATCTGGAGTTATCGCCGGAAGTGCGCTTCTGAGGTATCGATTCAAATGTTTTTCTGAATGAACTATTTGCAATTACAGACTGGCAACATTGCCACATTGACGCTACTTGCCACAACAAGGGGACAGATTGCCTTAAATTTATACAGCAGTTTTTATAAACCGAGGAAATGTTTTTTATTTTTTATAAACTTTGACCCTTAAGATAGTATTTATTTGGCCAATACAATCGGCCAACCTAGTAGAATGGTAATAATTACAGCGAGGGAGTCGCGCGGGTATGGCACACCGGATTTCCTTTCAGAAAAACAGAGAGCGAAGCAGTTGCATACCCACAAAGCTTTTTTAGTAGATACATTATATTTGTTGGGAAATAGAAGAGAGAGTCAAAGGGGAAACAGAGTTTTGGAAAACAAGCGTGGCTAAGTATATCATCACTAGAAAGAGACAAGTGGACTTGCAAAACTGAGAGGCGGCAGAGCCACGTCATCCAACCTACAAGCACAGGGCTCAGTGAGGAGGCGGCAGTGGAGGCGGCAACACACCACTCCGGGCCGTGAGAGCTCTCAACTGTTAGATCACCCCACTTCACTCCAAACAACACTCTGCTCCAAAAACAACCGCAAAATAAAACCTCTCCAGACAGCTTCCTAATACTTCCGGCTTCCTTTCTTTTATCTTTCCGCTCTGTGCACACCTTCGCCCAACTATCTCCTTCAGTGATCCGCCAACGGTTATAAATAAATTAGTTCATATCTCCCCACTACCGTAATAAATAAAGTGAAGTTCCTTGTTGAATTTGACTTTCTTCTCAAGAATCACTTTAAAACAAATTTTCCGGGTAATGCTTCAAAAATGGAAATGAATAATTCCATCGAGTACCAAGAAAACTCTGGATTTTCTTTCGCTGGTTCTTTCCTGCTTGTGCCTGTTCCAAAGAGCACAGCCTCCCTCTACATTCCAGCATTGTCACCTTTTTCTAAACAGTTGACCCGGCTGTTCGTTGCCATGATAACGATTCTTTTATCGTTTCTTATGATCAGAAAGCCTATCTAAAAGGCGTAAAACCCTTGCTCCACAAGATCATCCAAGCTCGAAGTCTTCTCCATAAATTAGAAGACTCTTCTCGCCACTTTTTTCCTGAAAGTCATCTTAGACTCCATCTTGAAAAACGATCATACAGTTGACCAAACGAATTATGTAACTGCTCGTTAGTACATAAACAAACAGGACAGAAGACACACCTACCTTACATATAACAAGGTAAAAAGTATTATAATGGCCTAAAGCATAAGTCCTGAAGATGACGTAGCCCCTAGGGTCGAAAGCTGGCAAAAATAAAAAATAATGACTGAAATTGGTTATACATTTCTTTCTTCTTTCTGGTATATTTACAACCTGCGTCCATAACAACACCGGACGGTCTAAGAACTGGGATAGTGGGAAGATAATTAATTATCTGTCTGCAATCTATGATCATCTGGGTGGATGTAATCCTAAATAATTAACAGAAGCAACTATTGCGAAAAGCCGATAAAGGAAATGGATACCCCATCCCTCTTGCAGACAGACATTCGCACATCCTGCGAACTACCTACACACACGCACATGCGCGTATTACAGTTCTACTATAAAATTTATGTGTCGGATTTGCTCAGGACCCCCTGATAGTTCAGTGCCCCTTATCTTGGCACAGTAGCTGCTATGGTGCAGTACATTCTGTCCAGGGATTGCCGGACTTTAGAGCTAAAATCTACTTTGGTTCGTTTACTTTTACAGGGCATTAGGATTTGCTCGGACAGTGATTGTCAGAATAGTTTAATAGATTGATTTTATAGTAATTCTGTTAACAAGTTATTGCTCGCTAAGATTTGTTCCTATAGTATTGCGACCGTGTCCAATCATTTTGAACTTGACTTTCCACAGGGAATGTAATTTTTAGATGCCGTAAACTTGAAAAGAAATTTCAGCGCGAGGTTTGTAAGTTTGTGCGTCTCAACAGATTATTTTAAAAAGTAAAATTCGCTGAATGCTATTACTTGTTATTCCATTATGATTTTTTTTTTTTTTTTTTTACGACTTCCCCAGAGCAATGTTCACTCTTTCCACTCAATTTTCCGGAAAACACCTCAAACCATGTGCGGATTTTCGATTTGGTGATTTCTCAGGCCAACAAGGGAACACGTGTGCGTTTGTGTGTCGCCTGTACCTGGGAAGAAAAGCTTAAAATAGAAAAATCTTAGAGTGTTCAGCTTCAGTTTGTATTAGATGCCAGTGCGGCTTCCTTGCTGAAGCTTCCGGCGCAACCAGTTAATCGGAACGAGGAATCAGTTTTTCAGAGAAGTGTTGGAAATGTTTCAGTAAATTGATTTTGGATTTTCTTTGAGAGAGGTGAAGTTTAGCGCACTAAGTTTATTTTACGATTCGGGTCCCAGGATAATGCTTGGGAGTCGTATGATGAAAACAACAAGGTTACGCCTTTCATTTTAAAGATAATTAAGAAATCTTTAAAAAAATAAAATAATCAAAGTTAGGTGTTATTCAACGATAAGCTTTTTCGCACAGTATTTGACGATCAACCCCTTGTACAGCTGTCCTGCCGGACAGTCTGAGCAAGAACATCAGCAAACCGGAAGTTAGACTGTTTTAATTGTCCAGGCAAGAGGAGGAGGTGAGTTTCTCTCTGTTAAATCACTTGATGACGCGCTGCCTAATCCTGTCCTAATCCTGCCCCTCACTGGCTCCACACTGCCTGTGGCGGTGGTGGGGGGGGGGGAGTAAAAATGCTCAACACTAGAAATGGTCCTCTTCCTGCAGGCTGACGCTTCAACCCACACACACAGTCACCCAGACTAGAAAGGTTGATGGCTTTGGTCGATGGTGTAGGAGACGGGCATTAATTAATCAAGATGTGGTGTTGCAGTGAGTAAGATTGATCGCGGGTCCATTAACGAGTGTAAGCGCAGAGTGAAACCCATGGGTCTGTATCCAGGGTGGGCGAGTGTTGTGTGTGATGGGGATCCGACTGGCAGAGTCTCTGCCGAGTGTGCTTTGGCGGTCAGCTCGTGTTTCATTACTGGTCCGGGACTCTCTGTGGTAACACATCCTTCTTCATTGGAGTGGCCTCATATCCCTGGCCGCATATATCCTGGAATTACTTCCTGTTCGCCAAATGGAAAAAAAAAAAAATCTTTCAACTCTTTCATTTCGGACTGACTGCTAAGTTTGTGTTTTATTAAAAATCCAAAGGAAGGGTGGTGGAGCGCGGACTCCAGCAGATTGATTCCAGCAGCCTGCACCTAGACTCAGACTGGGGAAATATTTCTGATTTTTCCGGTAAAAATGAAAAATGGAAAATTTGCCCGATCGCAATACCTAGCGCGAAGTAATATTCCCATGTGGCAGCTAAGTAGGGAAGTCTCCTTAGAGTTATCAGTGTAAAGAACACTGACGTCGAGTTCCTTAGCACATACTTCCTGTGAATCCGGACAGTTTGGCACCGTCACCACACCTCCTCTTCTTTCGATCAAGAGGAGGTAATGAATTTTGTTTTCCAAACTGTGGATAAATATTTTAGGTATTAAAATGAGTTGCCTTCATTCAGTAATTGGCCCTTTAATTATTAGCCCTGGACGGCGGACGATGCTGCCATCTGATTGGTATAGCGGCGGACGATGCTGCCATCTGATGGGTAATCAGTTTCTAATTAATCCTCTTACAGACTAATTAGCCTTTCTTGAAAAGTCGATATTAAAATCCAACTTGCCTTTCTTCTTACCCTTTCTTTATTAACAGAAATATTGTCAATAAATTATTTTTAAGTTAAAGTCAAGGAGCTGCTGAAAGTTTCTTCAGCTCGATTGAATAATCCTAATTTGATTGGTGGAATCATCCGAACATAGAGTTTGAACTCGTTCTCTCACCCATTCCGGCGGCCCGAACAGTTATCTCTCATTTCATTTCTAATCTCTTAAAGTAGAGAGACAAACTCAGGTGAGAACATCCGCCCGAATCTCTAGTGACCCAGTTTACGTCAAGTTCATTCTTGAAATTTTTTCAATTTTTTACTGTTGTCTTCATCATAAACATTTGTTTAGAGAAATGGCGCTATTCGTCAGCTAATTTTCTTCAACTTTGGATTTTTTATTATTTAAAAGATTTCTCGTCAATATTTACCTGTTGATGTGAAACGTTACGCTCAAACGGTAATTTAGAGGGGAAAGTCCCATCATCCCCTCTGCCCCAGCGTAGTCATTCATCCCTTTACGCGTGGAAATGTTTCAAACTGTATACTGAAGTGCAGTCATTTTACCGAGACTAAAAACATTGCAGTCACTCGCGAGAAAATCTTTCAGAAGTGGAAGTGGATGTAAGATTTTGTCCACAAATATTGTCGGTCCGGAAGTGCTATCTTAACGTGACGCTGACTACATGCTGAACAAACTGACTGACATTAAGACCACTTTGTGAAATTTGTTAAAACCACTTTTTTGTACCCAAGAGATCCCACACCCTTAAAAAAAATATATTTTCGGGTCAATTTGGAAAACAACATTCGACCCGATCGCAATACTCCCTCCTTGGGTTGTAGGAACAAGGAATAAGGTACATTAAATTTTCTTAAAATTTGAATTTGATTTAAAAAGTTGGTTGGCTGTAGTATACACAAACATTTACTTTCATAATATGATATTGCGACATCCTGTGACTCTCTCCAGCTGCTAAAATAAAAGAGCTCAAATTTATTAGATTTTCTTTTTCAATGTAATTAAAGACGCGCGCGCATCACAAAATACCAAAAAAGATTCCTGCGGACCAATTTGTAAGCGCTGGTTAAAACTCAAGATAAAAAATCTGCACGAATGTAACACAAACTTGGTTTAGTGAAAATAATAAATGATTTCCGCTCTCAAATATCCGTCCATTATTCTAATTATTCTCCCTGTAAGTAAGATTGCAATTGGATGTTGGAGAAGTTACTAAACTATCTATTGTGACTCCCACAACTGTCAAGATTGCACCAGAAGGTAGGCGTTTGATCAATTCCAAGTCGATGCATACATCAACTACCTCTGCAGTCATGTAGTAGAAGTAATTGTACGCCAAGATCACAGAAATAGTGTCTTTCGGTAAGGGGCTCTTTTTTGGCTAGAACTTACTGAAACTTTGGGAGTACTCTGAAACCTGTCGGTCACCGGAAATAGATCACTAAAGAAAAGATCTCTGATGGCTTCCGGTAGACCATGGTTGTTTTATGCCAACTTTTGAATGTCTGTGCAGCGGCCGCGGCTTACCGAAAAGTCTTTTTCAGCATTAAAAAGATCTAGCAGATCAGAAGGCTGCATTCAATGAAGAATCGCTCGGTTTATTATTCCTATTTTTCATCCTGGAAAACAATAAAAAGCATTTTTTTCTTGCAAGATGGGGAACATTCAGCAAGTACTTGAAGCAGATAGTATAGCACGGGGTGGTCCTTGACTATTTTTCAGTATTTTCTTTCTTTCTTTTTCAAGACTTTTTTTTTTTTTTGTTTATGAAAGAAGCCTCCGAGTGTAGAGTGTTAATGTGGTGATTTATTAGCGGTGCTCATAGTTGGCCCATTAATTCACTGCGAGCCGCCATGAGCCGTCTGGAGGGTGGAGGCAGCTCTGGGCGCCACCGCAATGTCCCAGAGCGGCAGAGCCAGCACTTGACGCTGTTCTTGATTACTGGGTAGTGCGCGGCACCTACATTTCGCTGCTTCCGTACTTCCACCCCCTAAGTACTCTTCCAGACACTTGAGACACAAATTCACTCCATTACTTAAACTCTTTAAGGGAAAAGAAGATTCCTCCCACTCTTGCTTTCTCGCTTCCATCCCTTATCAAGAGAACCAAGGCTCGAGTTACTTAAATGGAGAATTCAAATAAGCCTTTAAATATCCTTTTAAGGAATCTACTACCGCGCCTCTCCCCGATGGCGCTAAAGTTCGCAGTAAAGAATTTTAAATGGCCTGACAGAGATCTGGTCTGGATGGGGTGAACTCCTCTGGGCGGTGCGGGTTATATAAAGGAATTTTACTTGAGTGGGGATGAAGAGAGTTTTGACAGGAATGAGATTCTACACAGATGTAAACATAAATACCAGCCGCTCTTTCTCACATTGTGCTCCCAATCATCCATTCCCTTTCTCCTCCTGTAAAAAGAGAACACTTCCAATTTCGGTTTCCCATGAATAATTGAAATCCACCTCCCTGAATTCGAAAAAATGTGGCGTAACACGATTTCTCTTACTACAATTTCCTTAATTATGGAATAAAAATAATCATTTTCCAGTCAGGTTTTGTACCTCAATGATCAGGAACTGCGATGATTAGTTTCTCCTGAAACTTACTAAAATGGACATGGACTGCATTACTATGCACGTTCACTTTTTCCGAACAAAACTTGTTTAAATAGAAAGTGGACTAAAATTAATAAAGCAGCACTTTTCAGGTCAGCCACTTTTATTCATATTTGGATACATCCTTAAATCCATCTTTTACCGACGCCTACATCCGTATTTGTAAAAACCACTTTTTCGTATTGAAAACATATTTCCGTTGAAAAAGCGAAAGTGAAAATCTGCACGATTACGATACCTCCTCTTACGAGAGGTTAGTGAAGGTAAAACTCTTATGATTTCTCTTACAGTTTAGATAATCCCTTGCAGGTGTAAATCGCCCTGGTGAAAGTAGAGTAACGATCGAGTGGAATTTCGGATATGGACTTTTAATGTCTGATGTATTTAGTCAGGGGGCTGAAAAAATGAGATTATGATAAGTTTTATAATTCACTTATTATTATTTCTCATTTACTGTTGAACGATTTTATAAACAAACCTAGATTTCCCTCTGGGATGGAGAAATAACCATCATTTGCCCACGTTTGCAGGAGTGGTGGTCGCCGAGGGCAGGATGAATACATAAGTGAACCGTGAGTTAGGTAACGCTGGAGGGCTATGATTGGACCACTGGTTTTGAAATGTAGTGACAGCGCTAGTGCGCCTCTTACTATTGCTTTGCCGCACCGGCCAGAGCATGTTTAGTGCATGTCTAAACCTGCATGAGTCATTATATTGCCCCCCTCACTCAGTTTTGCTTTCTCTTTTTGTCAAATCTATTTTTACTTTGGATGGCCTGGTGCTCATAAAACGCAAACTCATTTATCTACGCATATTATAGTTGCATGTTTACACAAGCGCGCGCGCATGTAGTAGTATAATAAACATGTGTGAACTAATTTAGTACGTATAGGACTTGCAGCGTCACTAAATGAAGCACATCATTGCTAATTATGTTTTGCCGTAAATAACATGTCAGCCACTTGATAATACGTTATACTTGCAGTTTTGCTAATTCCATCTTATTAGTCCCAATTGGCATCCAATAAATATTCGTAGATCATTTTTTCGTTTTGTTTTTGTTTAAAGTGGTCTGTAAGTGTGAATGTTGGTTTGCGGGTATAATGTAAAGACTCATTCTATAGAAATGGTACTTTAGATTTCTCGTTTATAATTCCCACAACGGGTAATCAAAACTTGAGGTTATATACTACCTTGGAGAATACCATCGATTCTTGATGAATCGATTACATTACCAAAATTATTTTATTTTACTATTAATTTAAGTGAAGGTGAAATGCAAATGTATTACTGCTGCTTTACACAAGCTAGGAAAGTTAAAAAAAAAACGAAAACTAAAAAAATAGTATTACGTTCTGGAAATACTACCACATTTTCAATGGAAGGTCTGCAAGATAAGGGCGTGGCTTAATAACACTTGCCACCTTTTGATTGGCTCACCATACCTCCTACATTTCACACTTCCATTTTTCATTGTGATTGGTCAATTGTTCATTACTCATTATCAATAGAAAAAGGGAAGGGATTAGCTATGAGGTTAGCATACTGGACTCCCACGCGGAGGTCCCGGGTTCGAATCCAGCAGCTGACCCTTAGATTTTCTCTTCCTAGGAGCTTCTTACAGCTCACTGTCCGGTGATAGACAGTGTTGTCTGTAACGAGAGAACACTGTCCGGAGGCCGGCAGTGCACTGGAAAAAGCTCCGGGCGCAAATGACCTCAGCTGTTAATGCGCCAAAAAAAAAAAAAAAAAAAATCAATAGAAAAAAATCAATATATGTACATCTTTTTTACTAATTTTTCCCACTTAGGTTTTTGTTGAATTATGTAATTTAAAAAGAAAATTATCATAAATATGTCCAAAATAATGCTTTTTCTTGTTTAATAGTCTTTGCTTTCTGCTAATGATATCAGGGGAAATGGAAAAGTGCGTATAGTTAGCTATTTACAGATAAATTGGTAAAAGATAATTTTACTTATTTTTACATGTGACTTCGCTATTTTTTACATATGTTTGGTTTCAACCGCCATTTAACAAAGCCTAAATGGTTCGAAAATAGTTAAATGTATCCGGTTACCAAGTCACAACTGATTAGTCATAAAATAAACTATATTAATAGACTTGAAGTGTTCCAAGTGATTCTCAAGCGTTATCTGACCTTCAGGAACGTAAAAAATGTCTAATTTATTTGTCATAATTTGCTGATAAATGAGAATGCCCTGCACCACATAAATCAAATAGCATTAGAAACCTGTTTGATTGGTTGCAAAAGCTGCGAACTGGGATGCTGCCAGGCGAAAACCTCTGGTGGGAAAACTGTGTAAAAAAGAAAGTTTTTCCTTTTCCCTCTCACTACCAAGATTTACCTAGGGCAGCTTGAGAACTGAGATAGCAAGAAGAGGTCTCTCATGTTCGTTTTGATGGTGTTACAATCTCTAAGTTGCGGTTCAAGATCTTAAGGTCTCCTGAGCGTGGAAGAGTTCATTTCACTAAAAAGACTGAGTTACTGGAGCTTTTAATGAGAAAAGGCTTCACCTAAGTAGACATTCAGGTGGATGATGCAATGAGTCTAAAGGAGCGGGTTGTCAAAGGACTTCTTTGTACATTGGGGATCAGGCCTGCTTTGTAACCTGGGTAAAGAGCCTTACGGCACATATCCTGATAATACAGTTAGTGAGTAAAAAATTAGTGTAATCGATGCTATACTAATTGATTTTCTTAATCGATAGGGAAATGTCACGGGCCTGACAATGTTCTTCACTTTGAACCGGCTGCTCATTCGGCCTCGGCTCGCACCCTTTGCGTCTAAACCCTCCCTTATTCTCCATCTGCGTGCTCAGAGATATTCATATAGCTGTAATGAACAGCCGACTAAATAATATATTTATAGGTAATCTGCCAAATAGTTCATTGTCATTATATTGCAGGTTACAAAGCAGGCCTGATCCCCAATGTACAAAGAAGTCCTTTGACAACCCGCTCCTTTAGACTCATTGCATCATCCACCTGAATGTCTACTTAGGTGAAGCCTTTTCTCATTAAAAGCTCCAGTAACTCAGTCTTTTTAGTGAAATGAACTCTTCCACGCTCAGGAGACCTTAAGATCTTGAACCGCAACTTAAGAGATTATAACACCATCAAAACGAACATGAGAGACCTCTTCTAGCTATCTCAGTTCTCAAGCTGCCCTAGGTAAATCTTGGTAGTGAGAGGGAAAAGGAAAAACCTTTCTGCTTTTGGCTATATTCTGCTTCTGTTTTTAATCCATACTCAATTAAATGTCAGCTGGCCTTCGCGTGAATCAGACACAGAAACTACACGGAAACGGATCTTCAATTAGTTGCCACTTCCTCAAGGAAGTTTCGACTCAACAAACCTCATCCTCTTCACATTTCATTGTCAATTTGACAACTCAAACGGAGGCAGTATTAACGGAGCTCGCGTGCTTTGGTGATCACACATTAAGATAATACTCGTACATTTAAGGAGGAGAAAAACAATTTTTTGTTGCTTTCCCTTCCTCCTCGTCGGCGGGAAGTAGCACTCTCTCTCTCTCTCTCTCTCTCTCTCTCTCTCTCTCTCTCTCCAAGTCCTGGTTTCTCCCTTCATTTCCTAGTTAGGAAGAGGTGCCATGGACTAATATTTAGAGTTAAGTTTAGTCTGTTATCTAAATATAGGTTGATGTGGAAGGGCTCTTGAGAGTCGTCGGACATCCCGTTGTTATTCGGAACTGTTTGCGGGAAACTTTGTGAACGAAACTAAATCTTTGTTTTTAATGAAGAGATATAAACATGTGAGTGAACTGAGAATTAGAAATGGAGCTTTCACCCAGATATGCAGAGTGTGGTGGACATACATCTCACCCAAGGAGATAGCAACAAGTTCTGAACAGAGTAACATTGTACAGTCTGTACATAAAAATAAAGTTCATCCTGCGCTTTATATTATAAAGTTCACCTTTTATTTTATTTTTAGTAAACAACAAAGTTTTAAAACTTGTCTGCTAAAGGTACCAACTTTACTTAACAACAAAATAAAACAATCGCAGTCAGGGCAACAATACCCTCTGTCTGACAAAACCTTTTCTGCTTCTCTCAGCGCTTGTAGTAGGTAGTAGTGTAATCATTAGGTTGTACAGGAAATTTGTATCTTAACATAACTCAGAAATATAATTTAAAAAAAAGGTTTTGTTTTATTCATGCGATTTCTTTTCAACAATTACAGTGTATTAGTGAAGCGTTAAAGAAAGTCACAGCGGAGCTAAGTTTGTCCTGCTTCGTTTTATCTTGTGTCTTCATTGTCTGATGTTCAAGTCCTAGTATCAGTTTAGTACGTAAGATACTCATATATTTGTCGTCTCCGGCAGTCAGCGCAATCAATATCCTAGTTAACAAATCTACTTTAGTGAACAGTTTATTTGGTTTTGGTGGAAAATACAATTATTTTTACGAAAGTTATGTTTCAAAGGTGAAGTAATGCCTATTATTTAGGCTTAACTTCCCACTGCCAATCAGGTGTTGTGAACAGAGGCGATTAGCAGACGTAATTTACTGTGCATCATCTCACAATAGACTTCAAAAATAGTGTGAATTCTAGTTCTACCTCGTTTCTCTTATAAATGAACGTTCATTGAACTTAGTAATTGTATTATGCGACAGTTGACTTGTCATTTCCGTGCATATTGTAAAGTGATGCTATTGCAGAAAGCGTGACGTCACAGAAATCAGAAACTCAATAAAACGTTTTAAAACATAAAGTTAGGCATTAAGCAATACGTCATGTCCAAGTTCAAAACTTTGGCTATGCCTAGAAACAGGAAACCAGAGAAAGCACTTCCGATGGTAATTTGCGACTTGTCATTTCATGCACATAAATATCAAGCAGGTGTTACTAAAACGGCTCTTTAGTAGAGAGCCAACCCTCGCCTCCTTCCTCAGAAGGTTTAGAAATTTATTGTTGGAAAAAACGCATCTTTTACTAAAAACCACAAGTTCGAACTCGGGGCCATAAAACTGATCTTTAGAATTCTTTAAACTGAAAATTTTACTAGTAAGAGAAAGTTTAAATGGCAAGTAAAAGGAAGAAATAACAAAAAGGACAGAATTACTCATTTCAGTGTTTGAACTACGTCACAATAAATAACTACATTCCTTAAAAGCATTTGGAAGGTGGAGTGCGAAAGGGTGGTGGCAAAGGGAACAGGAGAAGGAATCAAAGAAGTGGCGCACAAGTGGAGAAGAGCCATTGCCGTCGCAATCACTTGAAGAATTCCTAAGATGAGCACCTGGTGATTTGCGTGAACTCCCGTGGGCAACCTTTTCAGAGTATCTCTTGCCGAGTGCTCTGCATGCTGCACACGGAATCAATATTCCTGCAGTGCGCAGCGTGTTTAGATTGTTATATCTCAACAACAACAACAAAAAAATACCCTTACAACCGCGCCAAGATTATTATCGCTCCCCAAGGACTATCCATCAGCCGAGAGGGTGGACATACTCGTACACCATCGTTCCTTTCTCGTTCGTTTTGCATACCTCTGATAGCAGCAACTTCAGTGATACAATAGAAGTCGAGTATCTCAAGTTAAGACTTGTTCTTGATTCAGGGGTGTACTAACAACTGTAACGCCTGAAGTACATGTTTTAAAGTCGCCTAAAAATGAAGTATTTATTTAAATCATTGTGCCTGTGAACGCCTGTAAGCTCATAGTCTGTAAACTAGTGGAAAGTTCGAGTGAAAGTAGCCTAGTAAGGAAGAAAACTTACACGATTTGTATTTTAAATTTAAATGGAATGATAAAACTGCAATATTTGATGCAATTAAATGGCTTAAATCAGTTATGTTACGCAAGGCTAAAGTAAACAAAACGATCTATTAGAAGAACAAAAAACGGGTCCAAATCTAGCGGAATTGCGTTTAATTTATTCATTGTCAGTTTATGGCAACAATGGGCCGGTGAAGTCTTTTGACAGGGCGCTCAGTCCGGTCGATTATTCATTTTCAAAAACACATTTCAAAATGAAAAGAGCGCCATTATCTCTTCTTCCAGCCTAGACCATTGTTAACGTCCGGCCCCTTCAATATTTCCCCCTATACTTGCCCGCAGAACAGTTACTTACTGTCACCTGGACATTGCTCTAACCCTCTAGCATCTGATTTAATTCAAAACTTTTTTTTTCTGCCGATGGTCTTTGTTGTTGTGATATTTTCGGTCCAAAACCAATGAACTGCTCTGATAACGTCTTAATAACGACTGGTTGTTTCTATACTTGTGCGAATTTTAATAACTACACCCAGATGGAATCCAAAAATGCATCTAAACCCCCATCGAGTTTTTCTTCTTCAAGAGCAGTTCAAGGGAAAAGCTATGCACCTCTCAGTCTGCCCTTAGACATTAGTAAATATTTCTAATTCTGGCAGCTTTTTAAAGATTGTGAACACACTTTTACAACATGAAGAGCTAAGTAGGTCAGGTGATGGCTTGTGCTGCTGCCAGGTAACGCTTCTGCACTGAAGTGATCCTTTTAGTTCGCTCGCTAACTCCCTCCACTAATCCTTTCTGCGCCCTACTCTCACTTCTGCACCATTCTCTTATTGGCCTCCATACCTTCAAAACCCAGCAAGAGAGAGAGAATATGCTTTCAAGACCCTAATGAAGACAGACACATGCCCAGAAGTCTGATATTTTCTCATGGATTTTATACACACAGGATTTAGCTGAATGTTTTCTGTTGCCAACTTCTACAATATTTTTTTCTCGTAGTAGTCGCTTTTTCTTACAAAATTAGCACTACTTTGTTCTTTGTCTATTCCTGGAAAAAGGACGTATTGCGTCAAATTTTGTTATTGATGGCTCATTGAAGGTTTATGTTTTGGATGAAACATTTTTTAAATGTGTCCAAAAGCCAAAAACCAAAAGACCTACATTTGGAATTAGAAATTATCCACTTTTTTTATTGTATCCTGTCCCCTCTCACTACTATTTTCTCTTGACGCTATTTTGGCATCTGCTTGACAAAACCTGCTCTGCAAAGAAGTGTTGAAGAACATGATGTGGTAAGTTTGCAGAATGATAAAGAACAGTGTGTAAGTGTGTAAGTGCGTATTGTGTGTGTGACGTCACGAGAGATATATTCACGGGGGTGGGGCACGGGTTTTGCTAAAGCGCGCCCTCTCTTAATTTTCCTTAATTAATTCTGGTACGACCTCCGGATACAAGGCCCAAGGAATAGTATAGAGGAGTCAATCATGAAAACCAGAGATTATAAAAGGTTCTATTCGCTAAACGTTAAGTTGTTAATATAATTGAAGCAGCTCAAGGTGGCAGTGTAAGGCCGGTTTTGTCTTACGAAGATGGAGTATATCTCATTAAATCATCTTCATACGCAGCATCCCGTCCATAAACACCTTTCCACCACATACACACACACACATTAGTTTTTAATAGAGTTCCTGTGTAAGAGTGAGTAAATGGTATTTCCTAAAGTAATTTAGTTAAAGGTTACGTGAAGGTTATTTATCACAATACACTCACGCGAAATCGTGGTAAAATTATTTAGGGAAATTGATCAAAGAGACTTTTCAAGAAGACTTCCTTCGCTTAGAAAATAATAAATTCATTGTAAACCCCAAGTGTTTCTTGATGTGAAATAAACATATCTTTACCTTCCTTAATGTTCCAGGCAAACTTCAATTATGTCATTAAAACGCAGAATTATAAATTAAAATAATTATATAAATTAACACAAACTTGGTTGTTACCCAGGAAGTTATACCTGGCTGAAAACTTATTACAGGAAATGAGGTTATCTACACCTTGAGACAAAACGCATTGTGTAAAGAGGTGACAAATTGAATTTGCTTTTACTTTTATTAAATTGAATACACAAATAGCAATTACGAAAGGAATTTCGATGTCCCTTTCATTAGGTCGATGCAGCTGACACCAGAGTGTTTTGGCAGTGAAAAATCTGAGAGATTTGAAGCACAAATTATAAGCTCTGGATTCACCAGATTCGACACTTTCTGGCTTCCATAGATTTCTAGAACTAAAGAAGTGTTTAGCTGGAAACCCTTTTAAAAGAGAAGGAGAGGTAATTGCGGCCGGGGAAGGGTGATTTTGCGTAGATTCCAGGATTGCTCTGAAGGAGAATCTATTCATTGGTAAAAAGTTGTACAAACTAGAAGGCGACTGTTTAATCAAATAAATGTACATTTAAACTAAAAGACACAGTCTTTCCTGTAAGAGACCTCTGTAGCACTCTTCTTCAGAGTATCTCGAGTAGGAATGAAGGGAGCGAGGATTGGATATCCCAAACTGCCGTCTTCCAGAGAAGCTGGATGAATTGTTTTATCGTGTGGAGAGTTTTTGTTTGGCACTGTGGGCTTGCCATATGTAATGAACGGCGATAGATCCATATTAAAAACATCTTGTTAAAATGGAAGTAAGAGAAATTAAAATCTAAGAAGGGTTTTCAAGTGCTTTCCTCAGGCTACAATAACTATTGTGATAAATTGGAGCAAAAAGAATCTGAGATAGTGAAATTATCTTTGACACAATTTGCTCCCAGATCTTTGAGTGGTTGGTATTTGCGCTGGGTGTCATGTGGAAAAGATAAAGAAATGGCCCTAAAAAGGTTAGCGCATTCTCTCGCTCGCTCTTTTATTATTTCCCTTTCTTTCTAATATAGGGTTTCAAAGGCGATGATCTGCTTCGGCGCCAGTCATGCGCAAAAATTAAGACATCCTACCAGCCCTTTCATTCTAATTTGCTTTTGCCTCTAACAACGTGTATTCTGCCTGCAGATCCCTTCCGTTCCGCCAGCTCTCGATTTCACTGGTGTATTGCTTCTTTTTTTTGCGCTTATCACTCTTATCTTTTATTCCTTCATCTTCACCAAAGAAAGTAAATATTGAAGAGTTACTTCAATTCTTCTTTCTCCAAAGAGTATAGCCCAATGATCTCTCTTCAGCTAGAGTAATAATTGGAGAATCAGTCACCCATCTCTCCTCTTTCTTAATTGATCGCTTCTCGTTTCATGATTGTGCATTCCATTATTTTCTCAATTTATCCTGCAACAAATTTTAATTCCTACTAAGGCACTGCTGGGCCTTTCCATGAGACATACCCTCGTTCTTGGTTCAATGACCCTTCTCTTAGTTTATTGTAAGTTTAAAGTTACCTAACTCACTAAATATTTCCTACTTTATTTGAGGAATCCTGCAGGAGCGAAGTGGAGTAGCCTGTACTGCAATCTTGGCGCACAATTCTCTTTATCTTTATTTATTATTTCTGGTGCATGAAAACTTGGTCATCAAAAACTTCTCCTGCTGGGATGGCACCTTCTCTTTCCCTGCTACGTCTTTTGGGAAGCGGTATGGAGCTACTTTATGACTGCAGCTGACCGTAGCAGCAGAACCCACGTTTTTTGCCAAGATCTATGACATTTTTTCAACATTGGCTCGAACGAGTTTTCTTAAACTACTTAAAATACCATAAACCACTTCGCAGATTTACGACTATTATTTCTTCTGAAAAATTTAATTGAGGGCAGTCCCGGAGGTTCCTTAATAAGGGATAAATAATAAGTTGTGCTGGGATTGCAGGCGCAGGTGCTGAAGGAAATTCTTCTGCAGGAAGGCTCGCTTTATATTTTCCATTACGGGCCCTTCGCTAGAAAGTGGTTAAAACGTTTATTAATAACATTTTTCCAAGAAAATCAGGTCTAGGTCACTCTTGGAAGTGTTCTCCTCCTTGTTATTTCAGTGCAACCCACGGGGTTTCAGGATGCCTTATGTTAGTAAGGACAGAAAATGTTTCCGACATTCGAAGATAAATATTAAAGAATTATAATTTCACATCGTGATATCATAATGAATCAGTTTATCCCTCGAGAAGTCTTAATGATAAGAATAGATTAAGTCATTTCTAATCAAAAGAGTTGGAAGGTTTTTTACTTGGCTTGCGGTCAGTCACTAGTAATGTCTTTAACATCTTTATTCTGTATGCAACATTGTAAAATCAAATTTATTCTCTTTGTTTCAGAATAACCTGTTACCATCCGGCGACAAGACTGTCGAAGGTCCAACGATAACGATATCGCGCGCGAATCGTCACGATGCTGGTATCTACCAGTGTTCCGCTTCGAACAACGTCGGTCAGCCAGCAGTCAGGGAAATCCAACTGAACGTGCTCTGTAAGTATCCGCAAGAGTCTCTTTCTATAATTACTTAGTGGTCAGAACAAAAGAATTAGTAAGTATGACTCATCCTGCTTGCAAATAGCCCTGGAAACTGGACAGCCATAATATACAGACATAGACCTGTTTAGAAAACCTTAGAAAGAAAATCATGGAAGCATTTTGGAGAAAATCACTTAAGAGGCACTTCCGGTTAGCCATTATCTTCAAATTTGGAATTTCACTTCCGCCGTAATATTGTACAAGAGGCATTACGCTGAAGTGGCTTGTTACAACCACTCCCTCCCTTGAACTGCTCTTTGAGCAAATCGTGCTGGTAAAGTATAACTCAACTGGTGAAGTACTATTACTAAAGCAGTCGGGGCACTGAGTCGAAAAAATATCAAACTTTAACTTTCCGCGTTTCCGTTTTAGTGCTATGCTGAGATATACTTTAATTTACTTACTACTTACTTAAATGGCGCGACAACCCACTAATGAGTCTGGGCCTCGTCAAAAAGCCTCCGCCAGGCATCCCTGTTTTGTGCAGCAGCCATCCAGTTTGTGACGCCAAATAATGAACTTGCGTCCGCGGGAACCCCATCCATCCACCTCGCCTTCGGCCGGCCAATCTTTCTTAGACTGTGGATCTCGTCTTTTAGCACTCTTCTGGCTATCTCGCCTTCTTCAATTCGAATGACGTGTCCTGCCCATCTTAGCTTTCCTAATTTTATGAACCTTACCACATCCACTTCCTCATATAGACTGTAAAGCTCCTGGTTCTTCCTTCTTCTCCATATCTGCCCGTTCCTAACCAGGCCATATATTTTACTGAGTATTTTTCTTTCAAACGCCAGGAGCTTCTTTTCATCTGCCTTTCTAGTGGTCCAGATTTCCGAGCCATAGGCGAGAACTGGCCGTATCAGTGTTTTATAAAGTCCCACCTTCGTCTTTCTTGAGATCAGATTAGACCGGAGGTGTTTGCTAAGCCCAAAATAGCATCTATTGGCTGCAGCAATCCAAAGTTCCTAACTCTCGGGATTTTAATTTTCGCAAACAAAGGAACCGGGTAAACGGATGTCGCCGGTGAAAGTCAAAATCGGATATCAGCCCAACCGCGGCACCACATCCTCATGGGGAATGAGAGAAAATAAAAATTTGTTACTACTAATTTGTAGTATTGGTAGATATTACAAGAACACAGATTCAAGGTTGCCTAACTTGCATTGAATCTGCCTGTAAATTAGGCGCGGTATCTCCGACTGGACGGCTGGCCAATCCCGTTCCAGAATGTAACAAATGATCTAAAGCCGATTCCCATTAAAAATTCTTTTAACCCCAAACTGTTTCACTTCTCCGCCTCTCCCCCCTTCCGCAATAATATCATTTCTCTCCCAAGAGTTCCAGTTAAACCACCTCAGCAAGGGCCTCAACTAACGACCGTTTTCCTTTAAATTTATTTCCCTGTGATGGGTTTTTACTTTTTCCCTCTTTTAATCTGATATTTACGAAATGGATGGTAAATTGCCTCTAGAACTGCTACCGACTTCTCTCGCTTTTTAATGTTCGAATACTCTTCATTCAAATCTAGAGTTTCCGAAACAGTAATCCATCCTGGCTTCACAGTGTTTGCTCAAAGCCAACTTTGCCAAGTAACACTAAATCTGGAATCTAAAAAGGAATTTTCCTGAAAATGCTTTAGATCCGGAAGTGCGCCATAAGTTATGGAAAATGTTTGCAATGAAACCAACTATTCAGTGAAGTACTTCCGGACGGGCTCCATGTTTCCTGTAATCTAGAAGTTTGTCTAAATGAATCCTCACTGTGGAAATGAGTACATTTTTTTAATGATTGTTGAAACTAAAAGTTTTTTCTGTATTTCTTTACAACCATGCTTACTGGTTATGTATCCTGTACACCAGTTTCCACTAAGCCACAAACGGCCATACAGGGCTTACAGTATCGTTGGGTACAGTTCTAAGTGAAAAACCTTATGGGGCAACTATATCCAGGTACCGAACTTCATGCTCTTTTTACCGAATAGGTCTTTTGAGCTCTGCGAGGACTTCTCTTCACTATAACCATATATACGTTAGGTTTTTCCTAAGCAGAGAGAAAGGCACGGTCGTAAAATATATACAGAAGGTAATAAAGATAAAGAAACATACCTTCTGCTCTTTAAACAAAAAGGAGAACAGAGAAAAGCAGGAAAAGTAAATAAACCTGGATCAGGTTGTTTTCCAAAGCAGAGAATGCGCGTTAAGAAAGCTGATAGTCGAGCTCTCCTGGGAGGTTGTGTGATATTGTGTCTACATCTGGTTAGCAACTTAGTAAATATTTACAATTTGGGCAGTGGCCATTTTCCAATGGCCACTTTAGTTTGGATAAACAAACATGAAGTGGGCATGGCGGAGGATAGCTAGAGTACGTTTTGTCGGGAAGGATGTGAAAGGCAGTGCAATCAGAGTGTAGTATTGGTTTGGCTCAGGATGTACCTTCCGGCATAGAAAAGTTCGCACCTTCTCCTTCAGTGAACAGGACTAGATGGGAATGCCAGGATAGCCCAGAGACATAAGCTTTCTGGTCAACCTTCGTAAAATTACCTCTTTGGTAAAATTTACCCACTTCTCATTGCTAAGAGAGTTCTGAAACACTCCGCTTTTATGATATATCTTCCGAGTGATGGATATTCGACGTAGTCCTAAGTAGCCCTTTTCCCCGTCGATCCAAATTTAGCCAGCAAGCAACCCGTAATAGAACCTGACACTAAATTTAAGTCTCTTCTGCCTCTTCGTGACGCCATTAGATTCTTGAAAATGAAACGAGAAACTTGTTTGTAGGGTGGCTGTTTGCTGTTAATTAAAATTAAGCAGGGCCAATAAAAACAATTCAACTAAAAATAGAACAAATTTAATTTCAGTGAGAACGCAATCAGTATCTTGTGTTTTTCTTCTTGGTAACCTCTTTGCTTCCCTTAATATCCCAAAGAATCCCAGATTGCTCTCGATTTGATTTTATTTCTTTCCTCAGTAGTCCTGTTTGGATAGACTTGGGTTGACTCTTCTGGACCTCTTTTTCCCTCAGGTCATGTTTACACTTCTGCTACTGGGGCAACAAGTTTTGATGGGCAGAAGAACAGACGGGTACAAAGTTTCTTTCTCTTGATTTGATCAACGCACACTGAAAGGAGAAAAATTCTGTGTGAGAGAACTGTGCGGCTCTTGCAAAACAAACAGGCGAACCCTCGCCAAGACAAGAGAAGTGCCGGATACCCCTAGAGCCTCTTGGTCAGACATTCATCTATGTTCAGAACAGTCTCTTCGGCTCTCCTTCTCTCGCTAGGAGACACTTCAGCTACCCTAATACTTGGTAGCCTTGGTACTTTTTGATTGAAACAATCCACAAACTTTTGCTCACACATTTCACACACACAGTCACACAAACAGGAGATGCAAGGATTATCTAAATTCTATTTTTGTTTCACTATGGAGAGGTCTCCTGGACCGCTGCTGGAACGAAGGTAGTTCGGGTCATGTTTACAGTGACCAGATATTAAGGAATTCCACATTTCTAGAGTAGATTTACTCTTCACAACTTCTCTTCTGCCAGACCTCAAACACTGCTTCCTTTAACTTCTTTCGACCTCGTACCCTAGTCATCATCCTGACCAAACATTCCTGCCAATTCTTTCTAACTTTTTCTGTTCGCCTCGTCTTACCTAAGACCTATATCCTCGCTAGCCAGGCAAAGATCAACCTGAGAATAATAAGAGTACCTTCTAAGAGAGACGGTGAGGGGTTGAAGGGGAAGCTGGCCAAATATTTGCACTTCACTTGAACTCCAAAACTATGTGCTCAATAAAGGCCCCTTTCGTTCTCTTTTTGTTCTATTCCGCCTCGAAACAATATCTCAGCAACGTTCATTTATTTTTTGGACTCGAATTTTTTAAAAAGCTATATTTCTTTTAGGCTTTTTTTCCTGAATATTATTCAATTGTTTTGTGAGCGTACTTCTTTAAGAATATTATCCATTTTAGCTCTAAATCGGGAGGTTAGACTGAAATAAGTAAATCCAGTAGAAGTTTTCGATTATTATATCTAGGACTAGACTCTGAATGAGTCTACCGTCTCTGCCCCTTCTTTCTGCCTTTCCAACTGTAATCTACTTCTCAGGTACTTCTAATTTTTCCATGTTAAAGAAATCATCTGCATCGGGAATAGAGTTTTCAATACTTTTTGATGCATTTTAAAAAACATCATTGTTTTATTTAATAATTTTTGTTGGGACATTGGTGAAAAATGTTTCATATTCAAAACAATGGAGAACTCGATTGGCTCCTGAGACTAGAAAAGGACTTTTGGTGGAGGTCAGCAGAGTGCTCGATGCGAGACAGAGTTATGAACGAAGAGATAGTAACCTACAGGATAAATGTGTGAAGTGAAACATCCAAGAAAGATAGACAAGATTCAGACATCTAGTGAGAATAGTGTTAGGGATTATTTAAGATTGTGAGATACTTTGAGGTAGATGACCGATGAAAGAAAATAAGACCGAACGGGCATGGGAGGATCAGGTTGGCGGATAAAGGACTCACAGAAGGTTAGAGAAGAACTTAGTAAAGCCCTCTAAAGCAACATTCTTAAGTTGAGCGTGGTTACACGATAGCAGCACTTGCTCTAGCTAGAAGCAAGAGAGACTGCTGGTAATTCGGACAGACAGTAATATAAACATTAATAGTAGAAGTGTGGAGGCAGAGTTGCACTCGTAAGGGACTAATTAAGGGACAGTACGCGCCCTTTTATTGACATTTAGGCGCCCTGACTATCTGGTCGTACGGTTACAGTCCCAGTGGTAACCTTATCAAATATCAATACCATGTGACTACTCGCCGTCTACAGAAATGCCAACTTTGCAAATCATTGAAAACCCGGGTATTTCGTATTTCTGAACTACGACCTATTACTCTGTACCATCGAATACCTCTCTGAAAACAGACTCCTGTGCAAATCGTGGTAACTAAAATCACGACAAGCTCTAATTTAACATTCATTAGGAAACTTTCACCCTTGACATTTAACTTACGGCCACTATTTGAAATCGGAAGTTAAAATACACCGAATCATTTGAAACTTCGTCAAAGGAAGTATTGCCATCGTGCGGATTTTCTTGGCATCGGAGTCACCTGAGTTTAGGCTAGTTGATGTCATTCAAACATTCATAACTATATTAACCTTCATTTGAAGGACTGCAACTTCTGTTAGGGATTGCTACCGGAAACTGCACTTTAGGGTAGTTACGATGAGGAACTTCCTTCCCACTGATGTGAGCATGAAGGCTCTTAATTAAAGTGCAAGTTTAAAGGAAAGCACTTGAAAGGAATCTTTCGAAGATTTCTTCTGCTCATGAAAATCATAGGTTTCGAGGCGGCCGGGTGTTCCCGTACATAATGCTAATTCAAAAGTCCTTTTGTTATAGTCATGCTAAGGTCGATTCTTGGAAAGAAAAACATGGAAGTATTTCAAGGGAACCGACATGTGTTTTCCAGGCGAGAACTTAATTTTTAAAATGGGCTGGTTTTTCTAATTGTAGGGCAAAGTAAATAAAAGCCGGACTAATAAGCATGGTTGCCAACAGTAAAGTAAGAAAATGGTTTAGCTGGGAGAAAACCTGGCGGATCTATTCAGTAAATTCTCATTGACCTTTCGAAGAAATTTTGACTTTGGTTCCTGTTAACAAGGAGTGGCGCCATTTAGTTGCCGCTAATGTATTTGTGGATTTTATTTTTTATTCCCTAATGGATTAAGGAACGTTTATCCGAATAAATCTCATTAGTATTTAGTCTGAACTGGAGCCTAGGTTTCATATTTCACCATTTTCCTTCCTTTTTTTGGTTTTTGCCTTGATTCGGCCTCCTTAATTATCTCTAAGAATGGGCAGCCGGAAGGGAAATGGAGCAACAGTGGTCGGGATTTCCACCACCACCACCATCCCCCCGCTCCAAATAGAAAAAAAGAGAACTACTCTGACGCTGCCCAAACAAATGGGTTTTTAATGTTGCCGCCTGTTTTCTCAGTCGGTGAAAAGGGGCAAGATGAAACCCTAGAGCAGCGCGAAATGGTTTTAAAAACCTTATTATTCACTCTTTCGCATTTAATATTTTCCTTTGACAGTCTCTCTATTTCCGTTTAGTCATTATCGCACCCCCCTCTCTTCTTTGAAGAAAAAAATAAGAAATTAAAATTTAAAAAAAAAGGCAAAAACAAGAACAAAGAAAGAAACAGATTCATTTTTAAAAAAGATTTCATTTCTGAGGTTTTTCACACCTTATAAGCCCTAGCTCGACGTTGATTTACATTCTGTGCCAGAGCCGCCATATTGGTTTTAATTAATTAATTTCCAAGCGATAAGATTTATACGCCTGATATACCAATAACATTTGATTTTAATGAACAATTAGCTAATTGTTTCATTTTGTATCATCAATTTGCGACTGAAGATGATAGAAACATGATTAAATAACCTACCGTTTATACCGGATATGTGTTTAATTATCTTCGATTATCATAAATTGGCTTTCAGTTTGGGCCTCTTTATGAATCTGTTTTTCTGGTTATCTTCCGGCAATCTGAGGCGACTCTCCGCCCCAATTTTCTGGAATCCCACTTCAGCGCACAATGAACGCTGAGTTTTGAAATTAAAAAAACACACATTTTTGAGCTTCAGTGTTCCTCTAGGTAAAACCACTGTTTCCGTTTATGGACGCGACAAAAAGCGGATGATATTTCCTGTAATAACACAATTTATGAAGTCTGACACTCTGGCAATACCATAAGAGAGAACAACTTAACACTAAAACTTAACACTACCAAATGTATACAGGTGACATTTACATTACGAAGACAGACCTGCCCTCCACTAACTATTAACAACAATACTGACCTACCGACTTCCACACAGGTTCGTTATCTAGGGCTCTACCTTGACAGCCGTCTAACCTGGAACCCTCACACAAGACTTAAAAGACAAGAACTGAACAGTCGTTACGGACTACTAAGGGAGACTCCTTGGACCGAAATCCTCCATGAACGTACAAAACAAACTTACACTTTACAAAACACTATTACGACCAATATGGACATATGGAGCAGAATTGAAGGGGCTCCGCCAAACCATCCAATATCCAACCTATCCAATCTTTCCAGTCTAAAGTCCTCCGCCGAATCGTTAACGCACCATTCTATGTGTCTCCAACCGCACCCTCCATCATGATCTCAATATTCCGTATGTAAATGAATTAATCCACCACCCGATTCCTAAATTTCCACAGCAAACTCTCTATGATCACCCAAATCCTCTGGCTCAATCACTATCCACATCGTCCCATCCTGCACAATCCTCCACGTTGCTTAAAACGGCGTTGGCCACGTGACCTCATTGCCTCCTAAACCCCAATAAGTTCCTAGAGAGTTCCAGCGCTGGCTGGTTACTCTCATCCTGTCATCCTGGTTGTGGCACTGAGCCAGCTCTGTAATACACTATTGCTAGATGTATATTTTGTAAAGTTGCAAATAAATAAATAAAAAACTGCATAAAAGGAAGAATAGTCTGGAATGGACTCTCTCGTACCGCCATTCACGAAATTAGGTTAACATGGAAACATAGAATTTTGACTAAAAGCATACCTCGTCTTATAACATCACTACAATAAACGGGCTCCTCTGAGAAAAAGTTCCAAATCAAAATGGAACGTCTGTTTTGTCCTCGATCAAAGGAAACATCGCAACATTGGCAGTACATCCGCTATAAGTCTGCCTAGAATGCTTACCCATACTGCCTCATTGTTTACTGGACTATTGAATCCACACTACAGACTATAATAGTCTGCAGGTTAATTTAAATTAAAGATGGAATAGCAGTATAAACAGGTTGTTAAAATCGAAAATACAATAAATTTGCTGTACGAGCTGAATTCGATATCTAGTATTTAATAATGTAACCTGCGAAGGAAGCACCTTCGCGAGTCCAATTTTCCTTCAAGTCTGGCCACTTCCTTTAGTGCCAGCTCCCTCGCTCCGGACCCTGAATTATTTTAACAGTGGTATTATCTGTTGTCAGGCCGCACATTAGTATGCAAACCGTCAGCACAGCTAACCCTTCTACATTGTGATCATACTCGCCAAGTATAAATTCTGACAGCGTGCTCCAATATATTATGTCATATATATATATATATATATATGACATATATATATATATGTGTGTGTGTGTGTTTATGTCTTCTGTTTAAAACTGCTTATCTCTAATTTTATTACCATTTATTACTTTTAATGGTTGTAATTTTTGGGAATGAAAAATAAAAATTCCTTACCGGATGTACTGATTCTAAACAAAGAATTTTTGGTTTTCCGCGTCCCCTTTACTCAATTAAAGATGTTTATTACTTCCTGGTTTTGGTAAGCAAAAGCAACAGCAAAATTCACCGAAAATACACTTTGAAGCTCTAGAATTGAGAACAGAATCTTGTTTTGTGACTATTTTCCCTTAGCGGAGTTTTTGCGATCACCTTCTTGTGGTTTATACTTAAAGAATATTGACTAAAAGATAGTCAGCTAAAAAAAAGTAGTCTGAATTAAGAACAACCTAACAACATCAGTATATTAGTTTGAATGAATTAGCCCTTCAGTTGGGGTAAGAGAGAGTCGACTGGCTTCTATTCAAGTGTGTGTATGTGATCGAAATGAAGAAATCACCTTCCCGTGTTCATCCAATCAAATTGCCAACAATAATGGTGGAATAAGAAATAGAAGAAATAGGAGTGCTGGTGGATATTAGCATGGAGATAGTTCTGCAGACGCGGTCCAATACAGGCTTAGTGTAATATTGTTTGTGCCCTAAGGGTGCGCCGGATCTAGTAAAGAAACAGCAGTAACAGGTAAAGGTAGATAAACCGAAATGGTTACTGCAAATGAGATATCTATGAACTTATTCCAGCCGATACGAATTGGATAGGCACAGCCTGGGAGCTTATTGTGGCCCCAAACTGGGCGACCCGTTACTCCTGGATTATGCATCCAGGCCGTCTGCCCCCCACTCCAAGATATGCCCTTCCCACCTTTATTACCTTTCTTCTAGGATTATTCATGTGCATAAATGTTTTATCTTCACTTTTGTCAATCATAATTGCTGAAGGAAAATGTCTAGTCTAAGCTCTCGCATGATGTGCTCAACATTTTAGAAAACTATTCTAGAGATCAACGATGTTCCGCAATTTAGAAAATGGAAACTGAATGAAAGAGCGTTCAGTTGGAAGCTCAAATAAGAGGTTCCCAACAATAGAAAACCATTTTCCGGAGGAAAAGTTTCAAAATAGCATTTCGTGAGTAAATAGGATTTATCTTTCTTTTTGGAAAAAAGCCAAAAGATTGAGAAATCTCACTTGCGGACGGTGGACTTTGGCCAAAACCTTGGCAACGGCTGAGCCAATAGGGAACATTCAGCTCGAGCTTTGCTAGCTCATTATTCTCTGAACTCACAGAGCTTCACCGGAATAATCTTTATAAAACGTGAATTTCCGGTAAAACTCCAAATGGGCCGAATAGGTAATTGTGCCGTTAAAGAATGATTTCATCTTTGGAATGGTAATGATATTGCAGAATTAATTAGTGGGTAGAGGGTAGTGGGTAGAGGGTAGAGGGTAGTGGGTAGTGGGTAGAGGAACACAGTGTTATCAAAACTCTATTTGCGCTTTGCGGCACGGCAATCTGTCCGAGCTGCCAGAGGATGCTGCGACTCAGAGCCCTGTACATAGTTGAGCTGTGTGTGAGTGAGCCAGCGAGAACAATGTTCATCCTTGCCTCAGACTGTTAGCAACCCCGGACAATCACACTCCTTGTCTAAATCTCTCACCGTTCGTGTCACTGATATCTTCAGATTTATTATAACTGTCGGAATGTGTGGGACGTGGTAGTTGGAGGTCGCGAGCCCACTCGTGCATATCTGATCTTGATACCCGCTCGCTGTAACTACGAACGAACCGCGCTACGTATCCGGACGATCTTAACCATATCTCCCTAGTATTTAATGTACACGGTCTACACACGCGCGCTAGCAAGAACACACAATTTTTCGCATCCAATTACTTGGCCCCACCCTTGGGAGCAGTCAGACAGTGTTATGACTAAACGACACAATATTAATTAAAATTCAAATTAAATTTTTGCAAAATTTTAATGTATTTAGTTTCCACCGCTACGTGTGCGCGGTTCGAGGTGAGGACCAAAGGGGCTGAATCTCTCAGGAGGTTCTCTTACCTCAATTTGCCTAATTGAATTCGTTTGAAATTGGAAAGAATCACTTTCAACAAATTAAAATGATACCTTTTCGTCAATGAAGATTTAAAAGTTATCTAAAGTTAATTTTATACATTTTCTCTTTTACCACCAACGGTTGACTGATATTCTTGCTACTTTAAGTATTGATTTGATTTTTCAAACTTGAGAAAATTTTCTTTATAAAAGTAATGCACACAGTAAATAATTGGTACGTGTGTAGAATTTTGAAAGGAAATTGTTGCCACTATTTTAGTAAAAATCGCTACCATTTGGAAAAGATATTCAGTACAGTGTCACTTCCGGTACTCCAAATTGGCTTATTTAATGCCCATCTAGTTACTGAAAGAACTATTTTAAGGTGAATTATAGGGCATGTTTACTAGTCTCTACTTGCCTCCAATGCATCATGTTCGGCTTTAGAAACTGTACAATAACAGGGAAAATTATGTCTGAAATTCGACATTTGATTGAAATGTATGAGTAAGAATCATGTAAACGAGGATTAGAAAAACGAAAGCCGTTTATGTGTTTATTCTTGACTTTTCCCATGTGAAAATCTTTAAAGCCAGATTTTGGAACAAACTCATGGACAACAATGATAATTCATTCATTCTTCACTGAATAAACATTAATTTATGCATAAATAATTACAATTTTCTTGTTGGAAATTGTAATATTTAATGCTGTTTACTGAGAGAACTATATCAGAATTTATAATTTCATGCTTAATATTAATGGCAAATTCCATGTTTTCAACTTGTAAATTTAACAATAATTTCAACTTGTACATTGTTATGGAATTTCTTTAAAATAATTCACATTAATATTACACGAAATTAATTTAATACAAGATTGTATTAACAAATAATATAACAAATAATTATGAATTGGAAAAGAAAACCAATCCGAAAGCAGATGTGGTGTGCAATACGTCTGAAAATTAGTACAGGCTAATGGAATATTTATAATGGAGCCTTAATTAAATGAATACCCTCATTTTAATTTAATGATGCTCAATATTTGTTAGGGTTAAGGGGAAGAATAAAAGTGATAAAAGCATAAACGAACAAGCAACACTGTAAACAAGATATATAACATATTATAATCATAGGACAAAGTGAACACCGAAATATTTAACTTAACCTAAAAGGCGAACAATCAGCACAGAATAATACACAAAACCGCGCAAAAGCTTCTCCCTCCACACACACACACACACACACACACACACACACACACACACACACACAGTTGGCAGTTGTACCAACAACCAAGATTTGCCGAAATAAGGAAATAATGTTTTATTTCCTTAACAATATTTGACACGATCAATACATAATATAATCGTCACCATGAAAGTAATAGACTTATTATATGGGCATATGAGAATAAATATGGGCAAACTGCATGCCAAGATAATGTTGCAGCTGTTTACAATCAACTACAAATAACCTCCCAATTCGGTTAATCACTGAATTAAACGATATTAAACTAATAATTGCAAAACATTAACTTACAAAATTTGTATGTACGAGGGTCGTTTGAAAAGTCCGTGCAAAGTCAGAGAGACAGCACCACTGGCGCGTATCGAGGTTATGTTTAGTTAGTAGCATCTCTTGGAAGAACACACACCAAGTTTCAGCCAGATCGGTATATTTCTTTGTGTTTGGCATTCGTTTGAATCGAGGAAGTCGAGTGATTTTCAAAAAATGGACGAAAAAGAATTTCGTGTGTTGATTAAACACTACTTTATGAAAGGCAAAACGCCTCAGGAGACTAAAGAGAAGCTTGATAAACATTATGGTGACTCTGCACCTTCGATTAGAACAGTTTATAAGTGGTTTCAAAATTTTCAGAGTGGCCATATGGGCACAAGTGACGCTGAACGTTCTGGACGCCCTGTTGAGGTTACTACTCCAGAAATCATTGATAAAATCCATAATATGGTGATGGATGTCAGAAGAGTGAAGGTGCGTGAGATTGCTAGTGCTGTGGGCATCTCGAATGAACGAGTACATAATATTTTGCATCAACATTTGGACATGACAAAGCTATCCGCAAGATGGGTGCCGCGATTGCTCACGCTTGACCAAAAACGAAATCGTGTGAAGTGTTGCAAGGACGGTTTGCAGCTGTTTCAGAAGAATCCGCAGGACTTTAAGCGTCGTTTCGTCACTGTGTATGAAACATGGATACATCACTACACTCTTGAGACCAAAGAACAATCTAAACAATGGGTTACCAAGGGGGAATCTGCGCCAAAAAAGGCGAAGACCGTTCCTTCGGCCGGAAAGATTATGGCGACTGTCTTTTGGGATTCGCAAGGAATAATCCTCATCGACTATCTGGAAAAGGGTAAAACTATTACAGGTGCATATTATTCATCGTTATTGGACCGTTTGAAAACCGAGCTGCAAGAAAAACGCCCACGATTGGCCCACAAAAAAGTCCTTTTCCATCACGACAACGCACCAGCTCACACCTCAGCAGTTGTGGTCGCAAAATTAATGGTAATAGGGTTCCAACTCGTTTCACATCCCCCCTATTCTCCAGACTTGGCTCCCTCGGACTACTATTTGTTCCCCAATATGAAGAAATGGCTGGCGGGAAAAAGATTGTATTCAAACGAGGAGGTGATTGTAGAAACGAATGGCTATTTTTCAGACTTGGACAAATCCTATTATTCGGAAGGGATCAACAAACTAGAGCAGCGTTGGACGAAGTGTATAAGCCTAAAAGGAGACTATGTTGAAAAATAAAAAAGGTTTACCCCAAAAAATTAAGTAGTTTTTATTTTTGCACGGACTTTTCAAACGACCCCCTCTCGTATTAAAGTCAAATTTCTAATAAATAATAAAATTGTAAAATTGCTAGTACCTCTTTCAACTAATGTTAAAATACGTTTGAATTTAATTAAAATTATTATTTCAATATTAAATTGTTTACAAAAGATAAAAGGAAAATGAACTGTAAATCTTCTAGTTTATTAAATTAAAAATCATACGATATTTATTGTTTTCAAACTCAGATGTAAGAGTTTGGTCAAATAGAATGTACTTAATCAAGTTAGTTAGGGATTAGATGTAGATATTGTTTCTGAATGTTTATATTTATACATTTCTTCATTGTTCATTAAATTATAGGAATATTGAATTATAGGTTCATTATTTATTACCTCTTTTATTTTCAGCGAAAATTTTTAAAAAGAACTAACATTCCGGAAGTACTCTTATCACAACTTTTGAAATAATATTTACTTAAATCTCGGAACTTGTGTGAATACGTACTAACCTGACTTTCCCCCACTACTCTTCCACCAGTTTATACTCACAAACATTCTACTACGTACGTTTAAGTTATTTTTAAGTTTAATAACTTTACAAGAGCTTCTAATAATATTTTTTTTTTTTTGGAGGGGGGAATGTTTTCAAAATAAAATTTACATACGATTAGCTTATTAAGTTCAAAGGAAATCATTGCAGCCGTTTCTGTTCAGTAAAGGGCTACTTCCGGAGGACTGGTTTTGAGCAAAACCCTTATTGTGATGTCACGTTGGTAGTACCAAAAAAAAATCTTCTTTTAACTTTCTGCGATTTTTCCTTTGAAAATTATTGTGGACACACACACATACATACACACTTAATACTTTCTTACTCTGAATGGGAGGAGGCCTCCTATACGTGAGGCTAACTTCTCTCATTAAAATTACTGTTTAAGACTTTTCGTATTGTAACTAATGTTTCAAGTTTATTAACTGGTCGTTAGTTGGTATTTGTAATTAATACCTGAGGTGATAGTGTGAAAAGGTGATAAGAAATCTATTGGCCATTTAGTTTAACTTCCTCTTTTGAAAACGTTTATATTCTAAAACTCGGCACTAAGGAAGTGTGATCTCACGGCAGCCTTGATCGCTATTAAAATTTGAAAATTGATTTTGTTTTGATAATAGAGGATATTCAGCGGCACCCCTTCATTTTTTTGATGTTTTTTGGGTTATACGCGCTCAAATTAAATATTGTAACCGTCATACAGAATATTTCATTGACACCTTCGCAGCCGAGGTATCATTTCAGTTCTCTTCTTATTTCCCTTGGACAATTGAAAATCTGATGTTACGAGGAAGATGCTGAGGAAGCGCTCCAATGGTAACCGAAACCTTGTCTAACAATGATGCAACAGAATTCTTTGGATAGGCTTTTACTCGAACCTTTGGCCAAACAAACTCTTCCTGACGAAATACGACCAACCAGATAAAACTATAATAGTTGCGGCGATGGCAATTAATGTAACTTTCTGTAATTAAAAAGAGCAATATAACTGGTTGTTATTAAAGCAGAGTTACTCTATTTTGTAGAATTTAGTAAATAGTAAAAACTTAGTAAATAGTTTGACAATACCCACCCTAGATTAATAATACTTGGCGCCGGAGTGTGGACGAAATTTCCCTAGGGACAGTCTTGGTGCAAAATAATAATACAGAAATAAGAACAATACATTTTTTAGAATACATAAGAGAAAATAAAAAAATATATTTATAAAAATTGGAAGGAGAAAAATTTCCCGTTCACTCCTTATCTTTTATTATTGAGAGATACTCCGAGGAAGGGTGTACAAATGTGCTCCGAGGATAACGTTAGCGCCCTTTTTTAGTATTTCTTTATTTTATTTCTCTTGTCCTGTTAAAAGTTACTTCGATAAATTGACTTGAGGAATGGAGAGCTATTTCTTTGCATTTGTATTTTCTTTGTTTTTATTCATTCCATCTTATTCAATGGTTACTGGAGGGCGGAATTTCTTCGCTGAATATCGCTGATGCTCATTTCATAAATAAATAATTTCTAAGATGGCTTGTATTGAGCACAGTATTATTCCGGAAACTAACCCTTTCTGCAGATCTTTTGCTTAATCTAGGGAAACGACCTGGATTGAATTTCCAATAACTTCAATTCTAAGGGCATCCCAAATTAAGAAGGTAGTAGTGTTATAGTATACAATGTAGTGTTGTCGTTATAACCCTTCTTGTCATTAGCTTCCTGGAGAACTCCCAGGGGAGTTAGTGATTTGGCATAACCACACCTCTCCTGAAGCTCCTCCATGTGGGCTCCAGTTGAGAAATTGAACTTCAATTTTGGGTTGGAAATCCCTCGACAAGATGTGTCGATGACTTTACTGCAAAGAAGCATTTTAATAATTTTGGTAAGGTAATCCTGAGAGGGGATTGGATGGGCTACTCTCATTGTCACGCCCCCACAATACACATTTTCAGCCAGTCTATAATGCTAGTGAGGTTTTGAAGTCCGGAGCAGGTTCAGTAAGAACCTGAACCCGACAGCAGTTTTGCCGTTGTAATAATAAATTCTTCAATAAATGTTAGAATCTTGAGATGGGTAGAAGTAGAAAAGTGTGAGAATTTAAAGTAGAGATTGATCTGTTTGAGTAATTACTCGATGTCTGAAAGACGAATGTTAATCGTGAGAGTGCGCATGCGTGGTTGAGTGCAGTGAGTTCTGTTGGCTGGACAAGTTCAGACCTGTCAGCGCTCTCTTTGTCCTGCCAACATCGCTCTCAGTATCATAATCTCATTGAGGGAAAATTACCAGAAATTAATCAATGTCAACTTAGGGATTAAAAAAAAAAAAAGAAAAAGCCGCTGAGGTGATGTCGGTTCGGACAGACTATGTGAACGCGTGCCAGCACTCCCTTGGTAGTCCCACTTCTTTGACCGGACCCTGAAGTAAAAAGGATTTGAAAAGCAGGACACCACTGAGGAATTATTTCTTCAAGGAAAATCTCCCTTTTTCTTCCCACTAATAGACCAAACTGAATTGGGCCGCTCTGGAACATGAAGTGATCAATTTCCCGATCAGCGACATCAAGTGCAACCTCCCTCCCACCACCACCCCTATCTGTCACTACTAATTATATTTACATTAATTCGTGCACATTTTCCATTTTGAATAGTTACACAGATAAACATTTTGACGTACCCGCAAAATGAAAACTTGGTTTCCCAAAGTTGTTTACGTCCATATACGTGTCTTTTTTTATCCTTTAATAGCAGCTTGTTCCACCAGTACAGTTTGCATGCATTACGTCCAGTTAACACTAATCTATAACGTTCTATTAAGATAATTATAATTTAAATCATAATGTTTTATATTTAAATAAAAATCTAAGATAGCAACAAAAAGAGAAGCGGTGAAGGGGGTACCCTCTAGACACGATCTTTCTGAAATCTGCAAGATTCTACTTGACACACTTTTCCAGATGCAATCATAGCAAAGAATACAAATATTAGAGATACATGAAGCAACTGCAGTAGTAGTTTGTGCATATTCTGCAAGACCATGACTAGCCGTCCTCACTTAATAATTATAACCTTCATCCAAAGACGTTCTCTAAGTAAACAAGTGTTTCCTCGAAAACTATTTCTCCGGTCATTTCATCCAGAGAGGTTTATCTTTTCTCGATCGCCTTCTCAGTCATTTCCCTCTATAAAAGTAGAGGAACATAGTTACTTTAAATGGACCTACAGTATGTACAATGAGTATACAAATTCATATATCTTGTTCGTATATATAATTTCATATGTCTGCTTAGTACCTGTACAAAATCACATACATGTAAATTAGAACTGTCCGACAATGTATAAGGATACAATGGATACCAAGTTATATACTTACACAAGATATAAAATGAGTATTTGAAGTTATATACAATAGATACCAGTACAAAGTCATATAATCAAGATGTGTACCTTAAATTTTGTATTTTCAGTAAATAATGATATAATTATGAATTCATATTTCTACTTCTGAAGATGATAGAATATCCATTTGAAACGTTGGCCAAGTAAAAAAGGAAATCTATTCTTTGCAGGGCTGAAACATTCTACTATAAACATTCTAAGAGAGTGTATGTGTACGAGTGTACATTGACAGAGATAAGTGGATTGTTGTCAGCTATTTAAGCTGATTTCTGTTGGTTTTATATTCAGTGTAGCCGCGGCCCTTTTATCTGTTGCGAGGCCAACAGTAAACTTGCAGACCCCCGCCAGCTAAATTATGATGTCCATTTAATTGGGGCATTGAGTGCGCACGTATCAGGCCACTCTAATTGCCAGCGCCCCATCCCAGATATAATTCATCCCATTACAGTTGTTTACATTAACTTCACAATCCACCCCGCACTCCTTCTACCTCTGAAGCCCATTTACTCTTCTCTTAAACAAAGTTAAATTTAATTCCAAATTTTCCACCTGATTTCTGTTGCAACCGATTTTCGTCTCTCTGTTTCACTCCTTAATATTTAATAACAAAATTCTATTTTAATATTTTGGTTTATCTCTAATTTTATTTACCACGGCTGAATTGATTATTAATAAATTAATTAAAATATAAACTTTTTAGCCGTTAAATACGTAAACAGCTTATTTGGTGCGACCGACCATTCGAGTTTCCCTTACCTCAGTTATTACAATTTACATCCAACTTGGAATACCAAATGGACTTTTTACAATACAAACTTTATTGTAAACAGCGAACAGCTGGCTGAAGAGAGTCGAATAAATAGACCAATTTACGTCAATAACAAAAATCGAAAAAAACAAACAAAAAGGCTCAATTTTCTTTTTCCCGCGCGTTAAACAGCTGAATAGAGCTTTAGACTGAAGGCTCTACTTCTTTCAGTAACGGTTCAATAAACGACAAAAGGTATACAAATCAGCAAGTACCCAACATTTCAATCATACTTCAGCTCGTAATTTCAGCCATTTAAAAGCAGTCCACGCGCCGATAATTTGAAATGATTGTAATACTTCCCGTTAGTAGGTGTAACAACAGGACAGCACTTTAATGTTACATAGAATGTAACCCCTACATCCTGCCAAATTTTATCAAAATCTGGATAAGATTTACAGAGTTATTAGTTCAAGAGGGGGGGGGACAGTAGCCAAGATCCATTTTTGAATGCAAAGATGATGAAGAAGGGAAAGAAGAGAAATCATCAACACTTGTCTAGAACTAACTGAAGGTGAACTTGGCCTAAATCCGCGTATTTCTTGGCTCACAGAGTTCCTTGACAGTCATTAGTTATCACCTGCACAACATACAGGATCTTTTCAACTCTGAAATTATTTAGATATAACATCTAAATCCAACGGCACAGATTCATCCACTAACACATACTGCATATCTCTATTGTGGTTCTTTCATACTCCAGTATAACCAAACCTAACCATTCTGTATTGAACGAAGCCATTTACCTAAATGCATTGTCGCACTCTATTCTGAGACTTCCTCAGTAAAACCTCTTCAGTAACGTACACTATCTTTCTTCTTGTGTGACGCGCACACCCTCTCAAACCACTCTAGGAGTGGAACTGTGTTCGGAGTAGGCAGAGAGATCTAATATAGAGACAAATGTATTTCCTTTCCAGGTTGTACGAAGACGAATATACAGACCTACAAACATGAAACCGTTGCGTGAGTAAAAAGACTCACGGAGAACATTCTTGTGGTGTTTGGATGTCAAATTTCATTACTATTTCCATTTTCTATTTACTCTGGGCTAGATAGAGTGAAGTGTAAAATATACACATACACAAAAACACAAGGCCAGTGTGACATTTGCCGAGTGGGGAGACGTTCCGAAGGGGCGGGCTGTCACTTGTAGTGCTGCGCCTTGAGGCGAGTTTTTGTCGCTTTGAAAGCCTGGAAATTTATTTCCTTTGTTTAACAATTTCACAAAAGAAAAGTAAATAAATACAGAATAAAGATAAAATAGATTTGTGAATAACGCCAAAGATAATCTCGTCAAAAAACAAATATGAAGTGAATAAAATGTTTCTGTCGTTGCTGGTACAGGAAAATCTGAAACATGCGTTAGACCTTATTGCATTTAAATATAGTTTCCTTAGCGTCATACCAAATCCAAAGTTTGGTGTTACTAAAAGTGTGGGATTATCGCCTTAAGGATTCCCAGGATTCGAGGACTTTATTTCTCATCCTAGGAGCCTCTAAAAGATCCAGTCTGGTGGAGGACAGTGTTATATGCAACACTTCCGGAATCCGCAGCAGATTAATGATTCTGGCTGGCACTTAATCGTTATCAAACTCTCGTCACTTTCCATTCTGCTGACCACAGATGCACGTAAGCCAACTTGTGATGCCACTTTTCGCCTCAGGGGCCTCCTAAAGTGCATTCGTGTGAAAACTCAAACCTACATGATGGCAAGAACTCCTTTAACCTTTGAGTAAAAGGAAGTATTAAGAGAAAAATTATTCTCTCCCTTTATTATTAATTTAGTCACTTAAAATTTCACAGCGCTACAGTTTTATAACAAGAAATAAGTTTTAATCGTAGCTAATAAAAGGTACTAAATGCATTCATATATAAGAGAATGAAGTGAGAGGGAGGTGAGCTGGTGTGAGTGCGAGAGGTCGCAGTCTCAGCTGTGCAGCTGCTGATTTCGTCTTGGCCCTGGAGAGGTCATCCGAGCGGTTAATTCCACTTAACAGCTCTTGAAAACCTAACCAAGCTACGCTGTGCCTTCACTTTGCTGGCAGCACCCTCGGTTCCGCCTCTCCACTTCCTCACGGCCCTTTCCTCTTCCGGTTTTATACTTTCCTACTTTCTATGCTTTTCACTTCTCCTTCTCCTTAATTTTTCTTTTTATCTTATTTCTATCTTTGGTTGTATTTTCCTCTGTATCTCTCTTTTTTTAAAAAACTACCACGTAGCATCATCAATCGAGTAGGTCAGCAAGATAACAAAAACTACCACACCCTCGACTACTGCACGTAGTTGATACAGCAAAAGGGAAACTCGAAGCATCCTCCACTCTGCAGGGAAGAATGAGGTATTTTTTTTACTCCTGTAGGAATTTAGCCTGGGCTGGTGATGAAACCAAGCCTGCAGATCTGTTCTTACTTCGTCAGGCAGTACAGCAGAACAGAATCTATTTGAAAGGAACGAGGTTTACTCCAGAAGCCGGGGATAAAGCAAGTGGTCAATGGAACCGTTAAGAACAGACACTGGACAACCTACCTATTGAAAGAAAGAGGAAGAGACAGGTTATTTCATTTACTCCTTATAAGCAAGCACAATCAGAGGAGAGAAAAGATGCAAAAGGGAAAAATGCGACGAGTTTTGGGGGACAAAAGGAAACTCAATGAGCTGAAATCAAAGAGCTGAAAACTGTTTTCATTATTTAATATTTCAGTTTTGATTCCTATAAACCATTTCCCTGGATGAAATGTTATTGATAGAATCACATGATAAAAGTAAAAAACGTTTTTTGACAAAATTGAAAAAATAAATAAATTGGTTAACATTTTATTTTAGTGTGACGTAATGGCTCTCTAATATGATACTAAGATATAATGGGTTGCGGAAATTCGCAACAGCCCTTTAGAAGGACGTAGCACCTCACCAGAATGCCCTAATTTACCCTAAAAGACTTTTCCAGCCTATTCAAATTAGTTATATCGAAAAGAAATTCGTTACCTTTTTCGAGAAATACAATAAAGTGCCACTTCCGCTGAAACTTGAATCACTATTTCATTTAAAAAAAAAAAAAAGTTAGAATTTAATGAGACGCAAAATGAGTTCAAAGCATGCTTATCCGGCGGAAACTGCTACACTCTTTTTAACTCGGAGTGAGAGAGAAAGCTAACCTAATTGCAGTAAGAGGAATTGTAAGGCAACATTGGTTGGAATGCACACTTCTTTGCATACTACTTTACACTTCCGGTGTATATATGTCAGCAGAATTGATAATATCCCATTCAGTTACTTAGTGATGTGCCTCAGATCCTGCAACGGGTTTGACTTCCGCGCCTAACTCAATAAAAGCTCTTCCTGTGGGAAATTAAAAAATCTGTATACTTGATAAATTCCATTAGTGGTTTACATTCGTAACTCTTACGTCATTTATTTTCATTTCGTCTCGCGTTTTGGCACCGGACTCTCTCTTACACGTTCACAAATGCATGTAGAGAGTTACTGTGTGTGTGTGTGTGTGTTGCAAAAGAATTTGGGTTGAACACGCCCATGTCTTTCTCTTAAGGCAATATACCCAATTGAAACTTCTTGAAACTATTGTATCAAGAGGGAATTGAAATCAATATCACGTTTACTTAGTTTACATCATGAACGAAGGAAGTGTGACGTCACAAGCTTCTTTAAAAGCTCAAATTCCCACATAGAATGTAGCATACGTCATGTCCAATTCCAAATGAAACCCTTTTGACGGTTTAAAAAATAAATACCTTAATAATGAAAGGGCCGTTTCGAGCGGATGTCGCATTCCCACTGAACTCATTTTCTTCCATCTCTCGATTGCGGTTAGATGTTCCATAGTGATAATTTAGAAGAGTGTACAGACTGCTGGAAAAACACTTCAGCGGTGGGTTTACTCCCCCCCAAAAAAAGTGCTGGGCAAAGCTTAGCCACGAAAAACCGGATGTATAAAAGTAGTAAGAGTAACAAAGTCCAAGTTTCCGGGAGGTTTAATTGCCTAGGGCGGGAAAAGAGAGACTTGCGGGTGTTCGCTTCCGATTCAGCCGGGGAACCCCCATTTTCCAAATCTAGCATTAAAGTAATTACTCTCGGTTACAATGGGACTACAATATAAGGGAAAGCAAAAAGAAAACAGAATAAAAATTGTTTATTTAGGGTAGACGGAGAACAAACCAGAAATAATAGAAAGGAAGTGGGAGTGTAGGAGAGGAAGAAGGTAATGGTCGGTATTAGAGGAAGTGAGGATGCGGAGCGACCAATGAGCTGGCTCGCCGGGGCTGCTGTTTGGAATTCCAAGACTAAAGTGTAAATCCACCGAACTCCCCTTATCTCGCCGGCCTTGAGTATATTCTAATTTCCTTTCTTTTTGTAGGAATGTAATACCAGAAAATAGTACCCAAACACTCCACACCAAATAATAATCTGATGCAGATAATGTTGGGAGAAGTATGACTCTTTTACGCTACCCCCATAATTGTCTGTAACAAATGTCAAATACTGCTTTTTTACACTCGCTTTTTTATTCATGAAAATAGGTAGTGTTATCCAATTCTGTTTGGTAAACGCCAGACTTAACTGTGAATATAGCAACAGTCATGTGAGTGTTCACTCGGTTTCAACGCGCAATGCTGATAATCGATGTTTAATGTCGATGTCTAAATTGCAGATAGGTAGCAAGTTAAATAAGTGTCTCTCAGATTATTATTGAAATTAATGGTTTCCGCTTTTTTGTTTTTGCAGAGAATCACGTGACGTGAAACAGTTATTGTTTCCTAATTCCTATAATTATATAATAGCGTGTTCGTCATAATATTGGCCATATATCTCTTTCTCACTCTATAGTCCTAATAACAATATAACTACCTTTCCACATTGAATGACAACTTGTTTTTTGTCATTTTAGAAGATGAGGTTCAGGGAGCTAGCATGCGTTTTTTCAGTAATTATTTACACTCTATGAGCGAACCCTAAATGCTGTAATTGTGTCCAAAGCACGCAATTGTCTTTAAATGCACTTTATGAAAGTAAATTCTCTTGAAACTTACTGAAAGATGGTTCACTTCAACATTATGCATGAAAAATAGTCAAGAAAGGGGGGATGTGACATAGGCAATTTAAATTAGAGGTTGGAATAGTGGGGGACGCCACCAGTCTTCAAAACACTTTTTACATAGATACAATTCAATACTTTATTAATAATCCATAAACTCTGAGAACAATAAAATAGACAGATGTACAAGGCAATATACACGTGAGGATAAACAATATATATAATTCCAAAAGGGAAGAATAATTACAATAATTAATTGTCCTAGACAATATGTAACTGGGGAAATGACCTTGTACTTAACAACGTGCTTGACGCGCACTAAATACAATAAAATAGTCAAATGTACAAGGCGATATACACATGAGGATAAACAATTTATATAATAACAAAAGGGAAGAATAATTACAATAATTAATAGTTCTAGACAATACGTAACTAAATACAATAAAATAGTCAAATGTACAAGGCGATATACACATGAGGATAAACAATTTATATAATAACAAAAGGGAAGAATAATTACAATAATTAATAGTTCAAGACAATACGTAACTGGGGAAATGACCTTGTACTTAACAACGTGCTTGACGCGCACTAAATACAATAAAATAATTACGCTAATTACATACGAATATATATATATATATGTTGTCCAACAGATTAACGATTTGTCCATAAAACTTGTGAACAAAAAACCAGGTTTTTATATCATCAAACTTGTCACAATGTAAAAGCAAGAAAAAGGACGCTAACATGGCCGACATTACTTCACACAGTGACGCTTGACCTCACGTCCTACCAGCGCCTCCCCTCTCTCCTCGTGCTCACCCAATTCCGCCAACTGACTCAGGGAAAAAACAAGTCTGGGGGGCCGCCACTCTTGGGGAACCAAACATCCTCCCCCGCAGTGGACTCGCAGAGATCCACTTACTGAGTTGGCAGGGGGCAAAGCTTCCGGACAGGCCGGCTAATCAGTCCTGAAGTTGTCTTGACCTCGGCCACCCTGGCCACGTCGTCTCGGCCATGGTGAAGCTTGACGATTCGGCCTATGGACCACTGCAGGGGAGGAAGGTTGTCGTCCATGATCATGACTATCTGTCCCACTGCCGCGGGGAAGGAAGGCGAATGCCATTTGAGCATGGCTTGCTGCTCGAGGAGGTACTCCTTGTGCCATCTTTTCCAAAACTGTCCAACAGTGAGCTGCGCCATTGCCCATTTCGATTTGAGCGCAGTGCGAGGAGTTAAGGAGCTATCGGGAGGTAGCGCAGTCATAGGTCGCATAATCAGAAAGTGACCTGGCGTCAGGACTTGCAGGTCATCTGGCGAGGACGAGACAGCGGTAAGAGGTCTGGAATTTAATATGGCTTCAATTTGACAAATGATTGTGAGGAAACACTCCATGGTGGGCTCTTGAGTGCCTAACATGACCTTCAGTAATCTTTTGGTAGATTTAACGGCTGCTTCCCAGAGACCTCCGAAGTGTGGTGCTCGAGGGGGGATGAAATGCCACTCGATGCTTCTTTTGTTGGATTCTCTTAGAATGGCCTCCTGAGACTTGGCGTCATTTAGTAGTGCAGATACCTCCTTGAGTCTTCTTTTGGCTCCGACGAAGTTAGTGCCGTTATCCGACCAAATGTGACTCGGCACACCCCTCCTGGCAACAAAGCGGTTCAGGGCAGCTAAAAATGCCTGTGTTGTAAGGTCTGTGACTAGTTCCAGGTGTATGGCCTTGGTGGAAAAACAGACGAAAATGGCGAGGTAAGACTGGAGGACTTTGGCTGAACGCAGGGAAGCAATTTTCACGTTGAAGGGGCCCGCGTAGTCTATGCCAGTGGTGGCGAAGGGTGATGAAGCGCTGACTCTTCCTTCGGGCAGTTGACCCATGAGTGGGTTGAAGGGTGTTGGCTTGACACTGAAACACTTGTTACAGGCTCCCAATTGTCGGCGGACAACATTCTTACCATTAACAATCCAATATCGACTTCTCAAAAACGCATGAGTGGCAGTGGGGCCTACGTGGAGGTTGGATATGTGGGCATCTTGTATGACCAGGGCCGTGAAGGGGTGTTGCGAAGGCAACAAGGCAGGGTGCTTTTGATATTCGGGGACATCGGCCAGTCTGAGTCTCCCTCCGACTCGCAACACTCCATCAGTGTGCAGAAATAGGCCTAACGTTTTAACGAGGCGTAGTCTAGGCCGAGGGGACTGAGCATCCTCAATTTCTTCGGAAAGCGAGTGCTGTTGGGCTCGGACTATTAGAACTCGCAGGGCTTCGCTACGTTCCTTTACATTCAATGGACCTGACATACGATGTACTGGATTTTTAGTATTGTGGGCGAATCGCAGGCACCAGGCCACTACATTTTGCAGAGTGTACAGACTGGAAAATTTAGACTCTAATTCCTCAGGGCAGGGCATTACACTTGACACGTTAAGGGCCTGGGAGCGAATTTCTGCTCCTACGACAGGGTCAGACAAATCGGCATTTACTGGCCCAAGGGGCCATGACTCGTGGTTTGATTTCAACCAAGGGGGACCTTCCCACCATAACTGGTGACTCACTAAATCTTGAGGACGTACTCCACGTGAGGCACAGTCAGCGGGGTTTTGTGAGGAGGAGATGTGGAACCATTGCGAGGCGGGTACTTTTTCTAAGATAGTAGCTACTCTATTTCCCACGAACACCTTCCAATGCGGAGGTGGCGTTGCTGTAATCCAGGCCAGGGCAATGGTAGAATCCGAAAAGGCTAAGATGTTCTGAGTGGTTATCTGAGGGAAAAGTAATCTGACCTTATTAATCGTAAGGGCAAGTAGGTGGGCCGCACAAAGCTCCAGACGAGGGAGCGTGACCGGTTTCATGGGGGCCATTCTGGCTTTAGACATGACCAGGCTAATGACAGTGTCCTCAGACTGGGACACGAGGTAAACCACGGCCGCATAGGCTCGCTCAGACGCGTCAGCAAAACCCACCAAATAACACTTAGGATTGGGTAGAGACAAAAATCTAGGGATGTGAATTTTAGACAGGTCAGGCAGGGAGACAGCGAACTGAGCCCATTCCTGGACAATTGACAAGGGCAGGGGATCATCCCAATCAAAAGAGGCTTGACAGACTATTCTAAATATTGCACGAGCAAAAACTGTTACGGGGATCAGCCATCCCAAGGGGTCAAAAACTTTTGCAATCTGACTGGCTAATTGTCTTTTAGTTTGAACATTAGGCACGGAACGGATTAGAAAGTGGAAGTAATCTTGAGCAGGGTTCCAACAAAGTCCGAGGATTTTCAATTGTGACTCCTCATCGTTTTCTAAACAGACTGAGGACATGGCTGGAAGTAGATATTCCGGGGGTATTTTATTTAATAATTGCGGTTGATTTGAGGCCCACTTCCTGAGTTCAATTCGAGCCTGACTCAATAATTGGATTAACTGATCTCTGGATTGCAATGCCACTTCTAGAGTAGGGCCTCCTCCAGAAATGTCATCCACATAGGTACGGTCGCGGAGTATCTCAGAGGCCAGGGGAAAGGAAGCCTGAGAGGTCAGAGCTAATTCTTGAAGGACGCGACATGCCAAGTAGGGGGCTGACGTGGTTCCATAGGTCACAGTGCACAAACGGTACTCCTGCACTGGTTGGCTCGTGTCAAATCGCCACAGTATGCGTAACAAATCCCTGTCTTCCGGGGGGTGTTGTATCTGTCTAAACATTTGGCGAATGTCGGCCGTAAAGACCCATTTGTCCACTCTAAATCTGGTAACCACCTTCCAGATATCGAGCTGTAAACGGGGTCCAGGGAGCAAGAGCTCATTGAGGGAGATGCCTGAAGAGGACTTCTGGGAAGCGTTAAATACTACACGAATCTTCTCCGGGGGATCGTCTGGACGGTTACCGCATGATGGGGAATATAATAGACAATTTGACCTGACTTGAGAGGAGGGGCCAGTTCCATATGATTCGAATCTAAGTAGTCTTGCATAAACTCCACATAGGGAGCACGGAGATGTGGGGACTTGGCATGACGGGATTCAGTTTGTAGGAGACGCCTTAAAGCAATCTTTCTGGATTCACCGAGGCAACACGGACTAGTTTTAAATGGCAGTGCTACTGAAAACCGACCATCAGGAAGTCGGAAATGTGACTTCGAGAAGCACTCTTCAGCCTTCAATTCGTCCGGGGTGAGAGGCGAAACCTCCGACACTTCCTCCAAGGCAAACATTCTTTCCATCAGGCGTGACAAGACTAGGTCAGGGGGGTGTGATATAGATTGGGGAATTTTACCCGAGCCGAGTCGGAGTACCGTGGGTTGGGCAGGAATTGCCGGCATATGAGTGACTAGAGAGGGACCAACAGGTGAATCAGAACCTTCGGAGAGAGCAACCCCGGCAGAGGTTGTGGTGGGGGGCAGCGTTTCAGGAAGGAAGAGATTACAAGTTTGCAGCGGCCGTCGCGTTCTAATCAGACGTTGAGGTTTCGGGGTTGGAAGTTGGATAGCCAAAGTTGGAGGAGTGGGCTGCTGAGTGATGACTTCCTCTTGGGGAGTAGACCTGGCTTGGGCGGAGGACACAGACAAACTAGGGGGGCCTGATTGTCCGGAATGCGCGGGGAGTTCAGGGTTATTGCAAGCAAGCGGTTCCGACTCGGACCGGTACAAGAGGGTTTCGGCCGAAGGCTTGTTTTCTGGGCTAGACTGGTTAGCAGGTGCCTTAGGAGCTGGTAGTTGACCATATTTATGCTTGAACAGAATTCTATAATAGGTCCGATATAACTTGGAGTTGGACCTGCTGTCCTTGACAGAAGCGTGAAAACAAACCCGCCTCGAGGGGAAGCTTCTCAAGGGGCCAGACATAATCCAGCCAAGAGTTGTTAGTCGGGCGTTGGGGGAACCATTTTGTGCCCGGATTATTTGACTAAGGTCGATGGCGTCAAAAACCGAGGCTGAAAATACTACGTCTATAGGACTCGGTTCGTTAAAGTTTGGGTCGGCTAACTGTTTATCCGCCAAATGCTGCCAATCCTTAACAGGGAAATAAGAGGACGGTGCATCTGGGACCGTCTTAGTGACTATGCGGAAGGGGACTTTGATTTGGGAAAATGGGGGACATTGCCTTAGATTGGTAGAAACTTGACCTACGACTTGGGTGGCGATGTTGCCTCCTATCCCTCGAATCCCACCTGACATAGGGTTATAGTTCAATTTACTTTCTTTGGCGAATTTCTTGGACATCAAATTTATCTCACTGCCTGAATCCAGCAGGGCACGAGCGCGATACCAATGGCCATCTCCTCCAAGGAGATGCACCAGGGCAGTGGGGGAAACTGACATATCGGACGGAAACGACTTTACTATGGACTGACGTGGAACATTTGCCGAGTGACACAAACGGCAGCGTCTGCGACGGCAGAACGCAAAGGTGGACAAGGGAGGGGTATCGCGCCTGCCAAGAATCTATAATTCCGGCGGGGGAGGGGGTGCTGGATGACGTCCAAAATACGTTACAGGATGTACGGGGGGCAGTACGTCGGACGAGGAAGACGACGAGGGTCGAGACTCAGAGTCCTTGACCCCGCCTAGAGGCAGATGAGGCTCAAAGGAGCTGGGGGGAAGAAGGGAGCGCCTTGGAAAGGGGGGCGGGGATTCAGGCAAGTCCTGGGAGCGTACCTTTTTGGGAGGAGATTTGGGCCTCGAGGGTCGAGAGGTTCGCAGGGACATCAATGGAGTAATTCCAGGGGCACTAGCTCTTCTCTGACTAAGGCTGGCAGATGGTGGAGGGGGGTGCAAGGAGGTATGATGCTCTCCATGACACTTCGCGCACCCGACCTGGCAAGGACATCGGGATACTGGGTGATAGATGGAAAGACAATTGGTACATAGGTTCTTTTCCGTAACCAAATCCCACTTGTCACTCACTGACAAGTTAACGTAGTGAGCGCATTTAGACAGACGATGTGGATCCCCACAGAGGTAGCACTGAATGGAGGAAGAGGTTGAAGAAGTTGGGGCACGAGGAGTGGAAGGGATAGGCGGTGGCCTTGGAGGAGGTGAAGATGATGACGGTCTCCGTGGTGGACGAGGTACAAAACGGACTGATTTGGGTGAGTACGGTTTAACCTGACTGGGCGAGGGGATGGAAGCTGGTTGATGAGAAGGAGGCGTGGGACTAGGGCTGGGACTAGCCTGGACAGGAGGAGGGGAAGTCCTCCTTGGGGACAAGGTAGGAGAGAGTCGGTCCCCTTGGTCCTTTAGGAAATCCAACACTTGAGAACTGCAAGGCAGCTCGTCAAAGGATCTTAGGTACTTCTTCCTAAATTCCTCTTGTAGACCGGGGGCCAAGTTGGACAATGTAATGTGACAAAGGAGAAAATCGAGAGGGTGAGGGATGGAACACTGGTCCAGTAAAATTTGTCTGCTTGACAGCCAGGCGATGCACGCCTCTATGCTAGGGTGAGGCTCCGGGAAGTGAAGGAAGTTGTCCACCATAGCGCTGGCGACCCGCAACCTTCCCTCATATCGGGCGTCCAGAGTCTCCCAGGCATAGAGGTATCCTTCCTCAGTGGAGGTGGCGTTCTGGACGATGGACAAGGGGGGGCCTTTCAAGCATGATCGAAGAGCCTGAAGCCGCTTGGCTGCAGGGAGGGCTAGTCTATGAATCTCAGTCTGAAAATTCCGCTTGAAATCCCCATACGTCAACACATCCCCCTCAAACACCGGAATCTTAGGAATGATGAGCTCCTGCAGCTGCCTTCTGGCTAGCTCCACAACGGACTCATCCACTACGCCAGTGTGGGAAGAGACAGACACGGGGGCGGGCTTAATGGAAGGAGGGGGGGTAGCCAAAATCGGCAAGACAATAGAAAGGTGGGCGAGTTCAGCCTGTTCGTGGCTTTGAGACATCGCCAAAGCAAGAGGGGCACTGCAGTCCGATGCCAAAGGCCGCAGCCATTCCCAAGCCTCTTTATCCACTGTCTGGGACAGAGACTCAAAAACGGCGGAGAGCTGCTGACATCGGGCGACTGACTCGGGGGACTCTGGGTCCAACAATTGAACGTTTCGAGTCCATTGATCCAGCCTGGCAGTGAGGTGACGGCATCTAATGGCATTCAGATCCCCGCTGGCCTCAGACTGGATGGACGATTTCGGAGTTTCCTCCTGCGAAGGGGGAATGGGAGCTGGCGAACGGGGAGGGGTAGTATTCTCGGTGAACTCTTCCATGTCGTACAGGAAGGCTAGACACGCAGGTTGTGCTGGTGAGAAAAAGAATTATATACAATTGACAAAATAATAGCACAATACAAAAATTATAGACAAAATAACTGAAATAGACTAAGTAACTTAGTAGCTAATGCCCGTAACACGTATAAAAACACAAAATGAAAAAATACAATTAATGAGGTGTACTATGTAAGAAACAAAGCTGAAATAATAGTGTTCTGAAGACTGTTCCCGGGTTTCGGCACCATGAAAAATAGTCAAGAAAGGGGGGATGTGACATAGGCAATTTAAATTAGAGGTTGGAATAGTGGGGGACGCCACCAGTCTTCAAAACACTTTTTACATAGATACAATTCAATACTTTATTAATAATCCATAAACTCTGAGAACAATAAAATAGACAGATGTACAAGGCAATATACACGTGAGGATAAACAATATATATAATTCCAAAAGGGAAGAATAATTACAATAATTAATTGTCCTAGACAATATGTAACTGGGGAAATGACCTTGTACTTAACAACGTGCTTGACGCGCACTAAATACAATAAAATAGTCAAATGTACAAGGCGATATACACATGAGGATAAACAATTTATATAATAACAAAAGGGAAGAATAATTACAATAATTAATAGTTCTAGACAATACGTAACTAAATACAATAAAATAGTCAAATGTACAAGGCGATATACACATGAGGATAAACAATTTATATAATAACAAAAGGGAAGAATAATTACAATAATTAATAGTTCAAGACAATACGTAACTGGGGAAATGACCTTGTACTTAACAACGTGCTTGACGCGCACTAAATACAATAAAATAATTACGCTAATTACATACGAATATATATATATATATATGTTGTCCAACAGATTAACGATTTGTCCATAAAACTTGTGAACAAAAAACCAGGTTTTTATATCATCAAACTTGTCACAATGTAAAAGCAAGAAAAAGGACGCTAACATGGCCGACATTACTTCACACAGTGACGCTTGACCTCACGTCCTACCAGCGCCTCCCCTCTCTCCTCGTGCTCACCCAATTCCGCCAACTGACTCAGGGAAAAAACAAGTCTGGGGGGCCGCCACTCTTGGGGAACCAAACAATGCACGTTCATTACAATAAATTAGTGCTCTCTGTTGGAGAAAGTGTTCTCTAAAATCACTATTTCCGTATTAAACCAAAATTATAATTTGGTCTTAGGCTTAACCAACATTTTTGGCCAATGGTCAAATGAAATCGTCCTGGAAATTACAAAAATCTTAAACAACCTTCTGTACATTTACACATGTGGTGAATTACATCAATTCGGAATTATATCAACACTCTTGATTGTGGTACAAGTGATAGAGCCGTACAAATTTAGAAAAGGTGCTTTAGAGGAGGTACTTTAACCTCCTCATAAGGATCCCGCTTATAAACTTTCCTGGAGAAAAGTTTTTAATAAAAAGTAAAAAATCTATAAGTCCCGGTTTGTGTGTACAAAAAATATTTTCAAAAACTGAATAAATTAGTCAATAAAGTACATTTCCGGTCAATCAAATCTCTTTAAATTTGGAATTTTAGATATTTACTTCCTGTTAAATTATATTAGTGGTGAGACAGTACATTGTATTCAAAAGGCACACTAGTGGAGCACCCTCTTTCGCCCTGTCACACCTATTCATTAGTGACATTTCTACTATACGTAGATTGATTTTGTAAAAATACGTTGTTAGGTGATCCCCTTGTAGCAGCAGCGCTTCCTTTTGAATTATACAGGCAGTGGGATACTCTACTTTATAATAATCACTTTTAAAAGAAAATGTTTACAGATTGGTATCTTTCACAAGCTCCTGTCTTAATTAATAGACTAAAAGAAATATCATAGGATGCTAGAAGAGAAAGGAGCACTGAATTGTTAAAGAATTGCGGAATAAGAGTAAAAGAATCCGCTTGAATCTCTCGAACGCACAGAGACTAACGATGGAGAAAAAATAAATTTGTAAGCAAAAGGAAAGGAACTTAATTAAGGACTGAGTTATTCGCTAATTTTAAGCCCGGTTGCTATGGCGGGGTAAGGAAGTGGGGATGAATTGAGTGCCTTAGTCCTGCCCCCATGAGCGCTTGCTTAGATATCTAAGCATATTGACCAATCTTCAAGTAATTACAATCGATTGGATTAAAATATTGAAATACGATTGGCCGGTTGGGATGGGAAAGTTCTGCTCCAATCCACGAGCCATTATACAAAAACACTTAACGGAAGTATTCAAATAGAAGTTGCATTCAAGTAGTTACTCTTTATTTTATGATATGTCATTAAAAAGTTTTAAGGAGGAAATTTAATTAACAAAGTTTATGACATTAAATACTTCTTTATTAAAACTAGGCAAATTCAAATGAAGTCAACTTTCTGTTATAAAGGTAACATGAGAACTCTTTTGATGCAAAATTTCTGATATAAGTTTTAGATAAACCCAACTGAGACCAAGAACCTCTTTCGGGGTCTCAAAACTCAATTTCCGATGGAAAAACTCCATCTTGACACGTTTGTGAGACTTCCTTTTACCTAGAGACGCCAAGAAAGATTGTGGGCCCACGGAATTAAAAAAAAAAAGGCAATATTTTACGATGGCGCGATACGTGAAAGATCGTTAGAAACCGGGAGTTACTTTCTTGGTCTGTGGTGGCTGAGAACAGAACTAGTTCTGAACTTGCAGTTATGATAGCACTTGCAGCTCGTATTGTTCATGCAGTGATAAGGAAAGGTGGTAGAGTCACGGTTTTTGCCGGCCGCTTCCATAATGTTGGAAAATACTTGAGGGCTAATGTGATAGTAGACAGAGTGGCGAGGTTAACAGTAGGCGAGGTTTCAGTTCGGTGGCACCAGGTGGCGTGCCACTTGACTTATGCTGCGGCCACACGTCACCAGATAGCTGCCACGCCATTCTAATCATCCCGCACTTTTTCATTGTCACACTGCAGCTAATTTATGCCGACCTCTCGTGGTTCTACACCTCTCCTCTATTACTGCGCATGCTCCAACTCTTTTCCCTTATTAGCTTTACTGTTAACTTTCCTTGAAGGCTCTATCTGCAGATCAGCATCTCCTCTGGCTGTTTTACTTGCATTAATAATGCGGGAAAAAAAACTCTTAACAAGTTCCTGACTGGTTTATCAGAATTCTTACAAACTTTTACAAAAATAAATAGATTGCAATTTATTACGATTCAGTTTAGATTTAACTTTAGCTTGTCTTATCGATCCTCACAATAGTTCCGTTCTTAGCCTCAATAAGGGCGAACCCTCTCACTATTTACTACAGGTTCAGGGGGCTCCAACTCGCACATTTTCTTCAAATGTTAACAACATTCAGAGACATGTTCAATTCTTACCTACAACATGCCGGCTGTAAATCCAAAACTTCAAAAATTAAAAATTTGTATAGCAAGAGTTCAGCTATTTCACATATTCAGCTATTTAGTAAATATGTTTGAGAAAAAATATTACAAAATAAATAAAGCTAACAGAATTTTAGAGAAAGTTACTGACTATTGATTTAAATGTAAAAAAAAGTCTTTTATAATAAACAAACAGACAAATAACAGCATTACTACAAATTCACTTATTCATTTCAAATCATTTATTATTATTTTTAACGTGTTTGAGACAAACTTTATGTCCATTTGCCAACCACGGCTCAATTTTCTGTTTTAAAGTTTAAAACATATTTTCAAATAAATATTATATAGGCTTAATTTCATTTAAACTGGTACAATTCAGTAGAATGTCTAATTTGTCTAAATCTGTGTATTCCTTTATAAAATTAAACTGATGTAAATATTTCAATCTGTGAAAAATTCACAACCCAACAAAAGATGTTCAATATTAACCATAGTGTTATCCAAACCACAATTATTTCCCGGTATAAATTCATATTTCATATTATTTATTATAATTCTTGGGAATTTCTTGTTCATTAACCTGAAATTTGGTCTTTAAAAATTCAAAAGGGATATTTAAATTAAGGTAAGATTGTTTGCAGTTAAACCAATGACGAACCGGATATAACTATTACGCGTTAATGTTGTAAATTTTATTAATATCCATACTGATTAGATGGGATTTGTGTGGATTTATTAAATCATTTTTATTTTTAGTTACTTCCAAATAATCTCCGTTTTGCCACAAATCCATAGCCCCTATTTGTGCCAAGCATCCGTTTAGAAAGATACACCAATTGAAGGGCACTTGTTGACGAGGCTGTAAATCCATACTTCACATTGAAATGCACTAAAGGGATACCTCCTGAAAATTCAAATTTTTCTGGAACTTATTCAGGAAAATGTCGAGAACATGCAAAGTCTAGAGGGAATCAGTTGCTAGAAAATCTCAAAGAATTGAAAAAAGCGTTCAGTTATGTTGCTACCATTTGAGAGAGTTCCACCAAATATGGAATTTATCAGCAATTTTAACCTTCCTTACAAATATGTAAGTGAACCTTTACATATTAAGGTACCGTACTTTAAGGTGAAGTGGCAGTCTTCCCACCCCTCCGCCTTAATCACATTTCCCGGGGAAAATTTTTCAAATGAAAAATGAAAAGGACTTGAAGAGTCCTTGCCCTCACAGAAATCAGCAATGAGGTAGGGAACTTTACCGGATGTACGTAGATTCGTATTTCCTGTTACTCCTTGCAAGAAGAGATCTTCATGGTTAAGTTTTCACTGGTAAGAACAGTTTAAAGCCTCTCTTCGTCCAAAAATCCTTTCCGGATCCCGAAAAAAAATCGTAGCTAGCAGGAAACGAGCAAGTTGTAAGCCTCAGATTGCAGTCGTGGGAGTGTCTACACTTGAGTTGTTCTCCTGTTGAACTGTAGGAACTCCAGTAGATATTCTCAGAACTGAAAGGTATTTTCGGGCTCCTGGGATTCATACGAAGCCTCAATTGTGGCGGTTCATCTGGAGAATCATTTAAAATACAGACAGCAAATAAAATGTATAAAAAATGGTAGGTTTTAAGGATATTTAAGGATGTAAACTGCAGTAAGAAAAAGTTGGCTCCACAAGATGGTGGAAAGTTCTGGTTCTTGGTTTCACTAAACCAGTCCTGCCACCTGCAGCCTTAATGAAGAGATATGCAATATAGAGATTCCTTGATGTTATTTATTTCTTGGGTGGGGAAGGTTTTCAAAGAGGTGAAGGCTCTTTCAGCCTTCAAACCCTGCTTTATCTCCATGGAGCGGCGTTATTGGCCTGAGAGAAGAGAATAGGAGCGTGTCGGATAGGGTAGACAGCTCCGGGGATAGACAGCGCAAACAGAGTGGTTTATATGCTTCAAGTTGCGCTCACTTCTTGCAGCATCCATCTCGTTCAGACGCTGCAGCTTCACTGTCAGCTGGCGGCTCTTTAAAACAATCCATCCTGCCCTCATCTTCTCTAAAGCTTTCTCCCAGCTTATTCACACTTCCTACTTTACTAAATATTTACCTTTCTTCTTTCTTGTTGCTCCGCTTAACCCCTCGCAAGCAATCGGCTAGATTTCCCATTTAGTATTCACTGCAAATATCCGTTTTTGAATTTCCTTATGAACGACAAAGTGGTTTGATATGCGTTTAAGCCATCCCGAAGGTTCGTCACAATATTATTAAAGTTTTTTACAAGGTCGGTTCAGATGATTCTGTATCAACTTGTTGGTATGCATTAAACTCTGCACATCACCTACATACATGAATGTCTATTACATAAATTTGAAACATTGAATAGGGTTTTTAGATAGAGGTGAAATTGAGCTCTACTTTAGAGTGCCTCATTCCAAGCTGTTAGACGAGTGGCTCTTTAATATGAAGCTCTATCTGGTTAGTATAAACTCTAAGTATCAAGAAAATGGAATTACTTAAATTATATTAGAAAGAGAAAGAGACATTTTGGGTTCACACCAGATTCTTTGTACCTACTTGTTCTTAGTTTTTGTGAAATGCTTCGATTTCGAATCCCTTTTCTCTCAGTCCCCTACCAAAAACAGGAACCTTTACCGGATCTTTTCTTGCTAAATCTTCCCTCCAACTCCGAAAATTTAAATTAGTTACTTTGAACGGTTACCAACATTATAACAGTACGTGGAAGCTTACTCTACTGAGGAGCCCAACAAATCCCTCCGCGAAGATGCCATAAAACAGGATTCCCTTAGAAAAATGATTGAAGTAGAAGTTACAGAACTACGTAATGTTTCATAGTAATCATTCTCTAGAAAATCTTAAAAAGTGAAAGATCCATTCAGTGATTGTATCAGTTTAAATTCCGGCAGACGAATTCTCTCACAACTCCGAATTTACGCAATAATTCAAGCCTAATCAGAACCGTAATTACATCGAAATGTCACTCAATTTCATCTCCTGAAATGCCTTTAATTGGAACTTACCGATAAATGGGTTCAAATAGCCTAATAAACCCACATTTAAAGGAACAATTCCAGGTTCTTGAAAATCCACTCAATGCACTTCCGGCTCAGGTATTTTTAACACTATCGATATTTGCTGTGGCGCTCCCACAGGATATGCAAGCGATTCAGGAAGTTTATGCCTAAAGCGATTTTTCTTCTTTGAGTTAGAGTGTATTTGAATCACACGTATTCATCGACCATTTAAAAAAAAAAAAACTTTTTTGACTTCAAGAGACATCAAAACTTTCGAAATTTCCGGTGAAAAGTCAATATAAAAAAAATTAGACTTCCTTGGAATACTTCCGTTTAGTGGTCCTTTGGGGAAAAAAAGGACACCATGGTAAATAAACAATTATTGTTAAGATAGAATTGGAGTATCCTGTTGGTGGGAAAGTTAAGATGTTGTGAAATGACTAAAGTTTGGTGGTCGGACAAGAGAATCCCTAAACTACTTACTCCTCTGGTCCTCACTGTTCTGGAGGTAAGCCTTTACAGACTAATACCTGCAGAGCGAAGTTTGTGCCCTTGTCAGCAGTAACATTCACGATATAACTAACTACAGACCAGTCAAAACTAAATCGTACTTAATACGCTACTGCAAACTAGGGCTGCTGTGGCCGTTCTAAACCAAAACTAAAGCGGTATAATTCACTTGCATAGCATGTTTCCACCACTGGATTGTCACTTAATAAGTTAGTTTGTTTCTCTATTTGTTTTTTTATTATTTTTGTCTCGAAGCACTCCATTCTTTATTTTTCAATTCTTTCGAGGTTAGAATAAATCTATAAAGAGGAAGAATAAAATGGATTCACAACTTTGAAATTAGGATTATCTCAAAGGGAAAAATGCAGTTGTGCCAACTGTCAATTCAGGCTCGGTTCCTTTCCCACCCAAGTCACATATTGTCTTTGCAACGCAAACAGATCTCTCCCTACCACTGTAAGCAAAGGGTCCAAAAAAGCAGCCCTTCCTCTTCCTATACCAAGATGTTTCCTGCACCTATTGGGCGCTATAAAAAGGAACGGACCTCTGGCTCGTTAAGTCTATTTTTCCAGGGCCAAAGCTCCACCAACCGTTGGATGTTCCTTGAAACAGCTACTGAATATTTGCCATTGAGTCAGAGAGCGTGAATCGCCAGGATTCGTCCATCTCCTACGATGGCCAAAATTTAGAAATCAGATGTCCCAAATTAGTGATATACCTTACTCTAAAAAAATATCTTATACTACCTCTCCGTAACACTAATATAGTCACAGAATCAAATTTGAGCTTGGAAAGAGCTTCCGGCTTTGTCTTTTTGATCTTTGGAATTGATCGGGTTGTGCTTGTTCAAGCACGTTTAGGTTGAATGATTGGCCCTCAGCGGTGTCTTGGCTGTGATCTCAGTCCTATTATATTTCTTGGACTGATTCTGCTCCATTTGATCAACTAAAATAACTAGTCTTGGATTGAATTTACGAACGAATGTTCTTTTCGGTCTTCATCTGTCCTTTGTCTCATCAGCTTCTCATTCCCTGATTATTGTAATCCAGAATATCTCAAAACAGGCCAAAGCCTGCTCTGGACAGATGAAAATTGGGTTGACTGACTAAATCAGCAATTTTACTGCAACACCTTGTACATTAGACCAACTTAAAACACCTGGACAAAATCTGCCATGAATTTTAAGACAATTTCTTTTTACGCACATTTGCATTAACGTTTAGAATTTTTTACTAAATTTTAGGAATTCAGTGTAAAGAAGAAAGTGAAAGTAGCAAAGTAGAATTTCATTACCTCAGGGAGGGGGCCACCTTTCTCCTCTTTTGTTGCCCGCGCAAACAATTAGAGCGGCTGTTTTGTTAGTAGCCCTAATATAGTTGAAGGACATCTCCAAGTAAAACTATTTGGAGTTAATCCCTGGACAAGGTAGGGCTTGGAACTTAAACAGCACTCAAGTACCTTTAAAGGGCGGAATATAGAGTACAAGCAACCACTTCACACAGTGCACTCTAAATACAAACACAAACACAGAGAAGTTAACACCAGCGGCAAGGTTAAACTGATGGTGAGGTGTTTCTGATAATTTGTAAACTCTTGGTCTCAAAGGACCTAAATAAAGTGGAATAAAACTCTGGTCGACTGAAGATTTAATAACTGCGGGCTGACTGCAGGGTTGTTGCAAAGGAAGAGCAGGGAGAGTTATCACTTCGTAGGCTATATTAAGTTAGCGTGGAGTTCGGCAAGTGTCACAGCAGGAGAACAGTTCACTCTGTTTATGTGATACCTTCAACTCTTTAAAACTAACCTTACCTCCACGAGCTTCCCTTTATCGCCGCTAGATCTCTCGAACGTGCGTGCTTTCTATTTGTTTACACCAAACTGTGTTCACATTCTTTTAGCTGCCCTCCATCACGCCTTCCAATTTCTGGCTTAATAAGAATTCTCCAGTGGGCAGTGATAAAGTTATCTCGTTTATTCTTTGTCCTTTCTCCAGCCAGAAATTCTTTTACTTTCTCGGAGCAAGCACTTTCTGCTTGCAATGCGTCTCTTCTTAAAGTTTCATTTCATCAATTTTTAATAAAATAAGAATGTATAATGGCATGATTATGTTGCTGGTGCAATTCATTTCTCGACATTCAAAATTTGAACATTTCATCCTCACATCATTTTTAAAACCATTAATTTAACCAGATTTCATAAAAATGCCGATGTTCTACGCCACTGCCTACTCAAGAATTTGTGGCCATCGAAAAATAATAGCCACACATGCGTGACTATGTAGACATCAAAACTGATACTTCGATCTCATATAACTAAATTAATAATGCTCAGATGACATCACAATCCATACATTACCCTAAAGTGAAAGCCAATCTCTTCTTCAGCAGCGCCCATATCGAATTTCAGGCAACAAATTTTTTGTAATGATAGTGAACAGATTTACATACGTAATTAGTGTATCATGTTTATTTATAGAAAATAATTGGAACTTTTTCTTAGAGAATCGCTATTATCTGTGTTGTTAACTGTTATTACAACTGCTACTGTCTAAAATGGAAGTAAAGGACCCGTGCTGTTAGCGCACATGTCATTTTCTGCAATAAATCTAGCCGTGCAACAATGGCAATTCCAATTTCATTACTACATGAGTTGCAAAAAAAACTAAAGGTTAGGGTACCGTGTCTTGGGCGAACCCGCTCTCTGATGGAGCTGTGTGTTGGGGTGTGCCAGCGAGGCTGTACTACACTCAGGCACCGGGGGCTAAGAAGTGCAGGGAGTTGGTTATTGGTGGGAAAGTCTCTAGCTAGGAAAGACTTCTTCTTCTTCTTCTTCTTGTTTCAGTGGGTGTAATGACTGCAGAAGGTAGAGTTATGGATAAGGAAGGTAGTTGTTGCCTCTTTTCAGGGGAGGCCTTCTTTCCCCCTTCATCTTGTAGTTGGTGTACCTCATAACCCATCCGAACGTCTGGGCTATTTATTAGCCAGTAGCGCCGGGGTAACAGCTTTTTGCTACAACATCCTCCACTTGTAGGCTTCGTTCCTTTTGCAAGCTCACCTCCCTGGCTGGTCTTCTCCTAGTAGACTAGAATATCCGGGCAGTCTGCAGCAGCCCGTGTACTACAGCCACTTACACCATCACTAACCTGAGGGAAAGAAGTCCCAAATAACATATTACCGTGCGTATTTCTTTCTCTTTCTCACATTCTCTCTCAGACATTTATTTACCCCTTCAGTGATATTCCTTTTGCGTTCGAGGAAAACATAGAGACTCTGGCGGTGTCGGCTATGTGAATCAGCTACTGTCAATTAAGGCCGTATAACATTTATTTTGTCTCCTTCATTCAGCTGTGGCCCTGGGAACTTTGTCACTAAGAAAGAGTTAAGTTGGGGCTGGCTTTCGCTGGTCTACACAATCTGCAATTCTCCTTGAGTCTCACCGTAGACAAGGCGTCAGGTTCTGTACTAAGAGTTTGATATGGAGTTGATATAGCAGAAGTACCTTGTGAGACGTAAATGACATTGTGCGAGGCAAAATAGGCCTGGTGAAAGTAAATATCAGCAAAATATCTATCCCCCCTGATAGCAGAGGAAAGTAGAAATAGTAAAAAAGAAAAAAAAATATTAATATAATATAATTAAATTAGGAAAAAATTGTTAGAGATATTTTAATGTACACCTTGCCAAGTTGTGGAGCTTCTCTTGCAGACAGAAATTAAATCAAAGTGTAAACTAAGTTTTAGAAGTCAAATTGTAAAAGAGAGCGATTGTTAGTGCCTAGGCGCCAGCTGGGGGCGCTGGTGGCAAAGTTAAATCAGCCTCAAGGGTTCAACTTTAACTTTTAAACCAACAACAAATCAACTTTAACAATTACTACTTGTACTTTAATTCAAAAATAGAATTCAAACAGATACAGCACCCAGCTTCTTTTCCATTTAACATCTCCTGCTTTACTTTAGAAATAATAATGATATAACTCCTTTCTATTCATGTAACTTATTGGTGTGTTTGTGCGTGTTATAGTTCCGCCGGAAATCGAAGTTGAAAAAAGTTGGGTTCATACTGGAGAAGGCAACGAGGCCCAGCTCGTCTGCATTGTATTCGCCGAACCGCCAGCTGAGGTACGTACTTCAATTTATTTTATTTTTTGTTTTAAACATTAAATGTGTTATTTTTTCCTCTCCTTATTGGACTTTTGTAATCATACAAATTAGCCATTATTGGTAAGTGGTCTGTGAAGGGTTAAAACTGCAAAAAAAAGAAGAAACTTTAGCGTTCACTGTGTTATTCTATGGTGAGTGTTTTGTTTGTTTAAAAATTGAGAGAATTGGCTCCCAGAAATAGATTTTTTTAATAAGGAACTCTAGACTGGAGTGCAAGCACAAGAGGAACATCACAAACTTCTTTCTGTCGAACGTAAGCCATAGATAATGTAATTAAGCGCTTCCAAGATCGTTGGCACGTATAAAACCGTCATTCATCCTCAGGGCGAGTCGTCCAGGAGCTTCTTGGTCCAGGAAGCAAATAAAGTTGATACATTTTTAGAATAAAGCATCAGGAGTCATCAGTGGTGCTCCTATCATGACACCTCATGAATGAAACCAATAAAGCAGCAGTTTGTCTCTCTATGAGGAGGCATGCCGAAATGGGGGGGGGCGAAGTGCCCAGAGTTATCTGACTAGGACATGTTTTAAAATAGGAATTTGAAACCTCCAAATCTAACTTATGTCCATCGAAGTCATAGCAGGGATATATCCTTTATATGAATGGACTTGAAGCTTTGAAGAATGTACAATTTATGCACTACAAATGCTGGATTTGATGTCTTTGAATTTCAGCTGGATGTATAAGAGAGGTAAAGTACAACTACGACTGAAAGAAGCAGCAAACCATCAGCATTTTTATACTGTTGATCTAGAGATTATTGAGTTTCATTGATCATTGAAAATTTGACAGACGGTCGATAGTAAAAAGTTAAGGAGAAGGGTTAGAAACTGCGCACATTTCGAACTGCCTGGCGCCTTACGGCGGAGTCGCCAAATGAGGGCAGAGGTTAAACTAGTTCGATTTTCTATGCCCCATTGCGCCAATCACGAGCCAGGATCGGCCACTCTCTGATTGTTTTGTTCCCGGTTTTTTGTCTAAATTGTTGGAAAAGACTGCGCATAGATTGTTTAAGTTTCTTTCACAGGAAATATATCTACTTCTGCGGGAACTTGTGACGTCACGCTTCCCTCAACAGCGCAGTTCTGTCATAGTGAACCGTGCAACACCAAAGTTGACTGTTTCTGCAGTAAAAACTCCTAATTTCAATAAAATTCAATTGCGGAAGACACGTTTGTGTTTAAACTGGATTTTGTCAAATATTTTAATTAAAATTACACTGATTGAATACATTATCAGAGGAAGAAATATACTGTTTCTAATTTTGTGTGAATGTATAATTAAGTAAATCCTAATGGAATGTATGCGTTGTGGGTATAGCGTAGAATTATGCAAAATTATGGTGACCTCAGTTCGATATAGCCAGAACTCCAACTAACTATTCTCGTAGCCGCACTGTTAAGTCTGTTTCAGCGACATTCTCTATTTGGGGCCGACAGCAGCAATGCTGTAGCTAAGTAGCTGACAGGTGTGACGGCTTAGTAATTCTGCTCCCATCGGACAGCAACATCTCTGTAGGCATATATCACCGGCATGCCAACCCCACCTCTGGCCTCGGCTAGTTTAGCTGATATGTCCTTGTTTTACCACTAACACACTACGGCTAGCTTACTACCACATATCACTTCGTTATACGCATGTAATACTGTACTGTTAAGAGATAAGTTAGACAAGTCACTTAAAGGTAGACAAACAACTGCTAGTAGACATTCCTCTTACTCCACTTAGTTATTTTAATGTTTAAACTTTGACCTAAACTCTGTATTAACCATCAATTATATTAAAATCAATTATACTGTCACTAACTTCAAACTTAATTACTTACCATTCTTCTTTTGAATAAGTACGCGGTGAGCATACAAAGTTTTTTGTTTGAATTTCACCTTCTCTCACTTCTTAAAAGAAAATATTGTGAATCAGATTACTTTCCCAGAATCAGATATAATGCCAAATGAAAATAATTACCAAAGAGTCCTGGAAACTCACCAAAGTCTTACATTTTGGTTTGAATCTTCATCTCAGGCTCTAACCGTTCCCAGAGATCTGTAAAAACGAATTTCCTGGAAAAAGAGATCTACATTTGCGTGGAAAGTTTACAGGAAATCAGAGTGCTTATGTTCAAAGAGGAAAACTCTATTACGTTGCATTTCCTGTCCAGGATTATCTCCAACCTCGGCATTCCGCAGCATGAATGAGAATTCATGATCGCATAATGAGGCCAGCTGATTTGGGCTAAAAGGCCCTTTAAAAACCCCTCACCTAACAGGAACTCTCCAAATAGCAGTTTCCGCTTTGTGAATTATTCAAATAAATGTTATTGTTTTACTGGTGTCCAGCTAGTAACCCGTAAGAGAATTTTAGATCGGGAAACCACAGAAAAAAATCAAACACATTTAAAGTTTTAACTTCTTGCGTTTGAAAAAGTCTTTGAGGTATTTTGTTCAACTAAATATTAACTATTTTCTAAAAACAACCTTTTCTGATTCAGGAGATTTCAAAAAGGAAATTTAGAGAAAAGGTTTAGACAATCACCATAATTTCGGAGACTGTTACAGTATAAAAGGAAAATAAAATGTAATTAACTGCGATAAATGTGGTTACCTTTCTTTCCATCAATAACTTTAGACCCTCTACTTAGATTGAATATTTGTCACATTATCACACAGTTGCAGGAAAAATTTATTTATTCTTTTTTGTGAAAAACTTTTACTGATTTTTCTTTTTTCTTTTTTTTTACAACTAGTGACAAAAAAAGTCCTTGGCGGAGATTGAGAGTCTTAAAACTGCACTGACAGCTTGAAAGCTACCCTTTTTTTTCTTTTCAATTCTTCAAAAATGCATGAAAGAAACCTAGAATCACATAATCAGTATTTTATTAACGGCAGATCAAAACTTTTAGATAGGTCCAGTGAAAAACCTGTCTGCGATAAAACAAAACCAAAATGTCTGGAGTGATCTCTTACTTCTCTTTCTCTCAAGGTTCGAACTCTCAATTCTCTCCATACACCGTTTATTTGTTTTATTTTTACTAAAATTATGTTTATAAAAAAAAATCACGTAAACGATTCAGGGATTCTACCGCACAATACAACTTACACTAAATACCATATTCACGGGGACCAATTTGTAAAAACCAAACTCAATTAATTGATAATAACCTTCACTGGGAATTTTTTGTTTCTGCCAAACTAGAGTCTTGTTTTGGGATTGGACCAAAACGTGGCATGAAACACTTGGAAATCTCAACTCTGTAGCCATACATACTCTAACCAGTGTGAAGTTAGAAATTGTTTGCTTCAGCGATTTTCTTTCAAGGAAAAAGGTTATCCAATTTGTGTATTATTTGTAAACCCCCCATAGTAGAGGGCTGAGAGGAAAGTATTCTCACGTCAGCTAGTTCAATAAGGGCAAAATTACAAGAATGAATTTGCAATAGGTTACATGAGAGTAGGTAGGATCTGCTGACTTGCACTCTCGATATTGATTGGGCCTTGGAAACTTCAGCAGGAAAGTAAACATTGGCAATCTACGTGGAAAATACGTGATTAGCACACTTCAACAGATCCGCTACCAATTAATACGGATGCCAGCTGGCCAGCTATCATGCCAGGGATTGTTTCCAGGGATGGAGTGTCTGACAGAAACACTCTCATGAATTTGTCTCTAATGCCAAAGTTGATTTTCATTCATTTTCCACCAACTCCGATTTTTGTTTTTAATGTTCTATAATTATTCCATACTAACATCAGACAGTGGAAAACCTCAAACACAGACACTGTAATTTTCAGGGAAAGCCTGACTTTACCCATCGCTTAGAACTGCCCTGAGTTTACATAGAGAAATTATCCAAACAACAGATCTATTTGTGTATAGTGTTACACAGAAATTCGTGGAAAAATCTCCAAAAAAATGGAGGAAAAAGTATAAGTGGAACTTCCAGGTGTGGATTTTCACGACTACTGTCACTTTCCAAACTGATACTCTGCCGACTTTTTATTTCTGAGCTAAAGATAAATAAATATTACCAGTGATTCATCATTCATCTAGTTTTCTGTTCATTTATAAAAACACAAACACGCACAAACCAAAATTCCTTCCGGTTTTAATCGAGTGGAAATACCCCCTAGCACAATAATGGAGGCACCGAAATCAAATACCCTGCGGCCATTTATCACACGGCTGGAGAGTCCAGTTTCATTACCATTTCTATAAATATTTTAAACAAATGTAAAAGCTTTATTAAAATAGGAAACTCGTGCACCATCCTTTATCGCTTACTTATTTCACCGCTAGTACATGTCTTTGCTAACTGAAGCGCTATATGTATAACGAGTGGGACTCTTGCCGTAAATTACATTCATGAATTAGTGGAGACGATTAGTTACCTAACCTGCCTAAGCGGCGCCACCAGCGTACTCGGGAATTCTGTTTCTCTGAATTGTCGATCAATCCCCCTTCTACCTTCTGCGAAAATATTTTTCTGATTAAAATCTTGTTATTTCAAATTGAAGACAAACAAAGTCCTCTAGAAGTTTGAAGTTTTAAGGAAAGTACATGTTAGAATGTGGCAGAAGAATACAGGAAATAGGCAGGTGTGAGTTCGGCCAACATTCATTCATTCATTAAAATTCATGTAAAATTTATATTATGAATGAATGCGATTAGTTGTCAAAGAAGGGATTACCTGAGTAGCTGAGTGGACTTGCAGACCGAGTTCTGCCTAGCCTTATCTGTGGGCACAGCCGAGAACTTTCCACCTTGTCTTGGGATCTAGAGGAGTGATGGATTTAGAATGGATATTGAAATATTTGGAATTATCGTTAGCAGATTGTCAAATTGGAATTGTGTTTATCTTGGCCAGCATAAAGCTACATAACTGTGTCCATATATTTGTGGGAATGTCTTGCGTAAATCTGTAGCTTTAGGTCCGTAAATCTTTATGATATCCCCCAGCTAGAGCATTCTCTTGGAGAGCAAACATGCAGTGAGGGTTTATAACTCAGATTTATCGGCTGCATATCATCAACCAACAGGAAACGGCACTACGATCCCGTCATCAGGAAGAAGTGCTTCTCTCTTGGTCTGCTCCTACTATCTTCTTTCTTCGCTTTCTTATTCTTCTTACTTTGGAAAACATTGTTGGAAAGGTGGAACAAGTGGAGTATGGTGGTGCGTTTGGAAAAAATAAATGGAGTAAGTCTGGTGGAATTGTATTGTATTATGGGCCGTTAGATGTTGGAGGATGCAGAAGGATGTTGTGTTCTTACCTTAATGCCTTTCTACCGTCCTGAATAGGGTGTGGGGAGCTGCTGCTGCGTCCTTCACTCGAGACTAGTCCTTCGTAGGAATGCGGGGGCAAAGTCTGTCAGTGGTTGAGTAGCGTATGGTGCATTAGCCAACATGCGAGTGTCTTTTATGATTCAAAGAGACTAAGCCTCTCCCACCCCTAAATATTGTACATCAAGGTAGGCGAAAGAGGGCGGCGATACAACAGCGACGGCTATCCTCCTTCCGGTTTCAGCTCCCCCGCTGTTCTTCCACTTAGTACGCACCATGTGTATCTGGCAAGCGGCAGACCACCTCCCACTATCAAAAAACGTCGCCCTACCACTGATGTAACAACAACCCCTCTTGAGGATTTAGCAGAAACCTTAATGCTAACGTGAGTCAAATGTTTCCACAAATGGAAATAGGAAAACAAGATGAACACATCATTTCTTCAGCATTTTCACTTTAAGTAACCAAGGTGAATTTTGTTATTGGACATGCGCAAATGGAAAATTTATGTGCCCGGATGCTGAATATCCCCAATCTTTCCTCGCAAACATGGTAACTCCTCGTTGGTAATTATCACGATCGTTTCTAATTTACGAATCTTTTTCACTGGCAATGTTTTGGGTCTCGAAAGTGCGACGAGAATGTTTGCAGCAATAGCCAAACAAATATCTTCCAAGTAATAGAAAAATTCAAACTTGGTATTCTGTTTTAAAGTCCTGCAAGAATGTAGTAGAACTTTTTTACAAAAGTTCGTATCTCCCGGCTTCTTTATCAAAGTTTAATCAGTCCCAAATGATTTTGCAATTACCTGAGTGTTTAGCGTGGGTATTCTTTCACAGTCTTCTTTACGGCCGTCTGATTTCCTCCTACGTGAACGGCCAAACCAGCGTAATCGATCTAACTTTATGGTAGAAACAAGATCGTTTGCAAATAAATACAATTCTTTCTCTGTTTAGACTGCGCAACATTCACCAGGCCAAAAATTGACAATACATTCCTCTCCCAGTCAATCAGCTTCATTTCCTCGGCGGACATCAGAGCCTAGGTTCTTGATGCATACCTGGATTTGCGATGCACTTTTGACTATGAAGACTCTGCACTACTGGGCAACGATTGTTTCAGAGAGACGGACGGTTGGCTGCACACTTCTTTACCTGGTACCCCCCCCCCCAAACAAAACAAATTGAAATGCCTCAAAATTCCAATATGAACACACTAGAGCATTATGCGGAACGAAGTAGCCAGACTTCCTCTTACGCCCTCCAAGTCCAAAACCCATCAATACTTCACCGAGAAGTGTAACTTCTTATTTGGCCCTTGGTGTTACTAAGCTCCCGATATTTTCTTCATCCTCACAGTCAGAGTAAAAAAGACTGCGCTCTACTAAGGCGCGTGAGTGTGTTATTGAAGGGCGTGATGTTTGACTGGTTGTAGGGCATGTTGCGTGCGCGTGTGTAAGGATATGTCAGTTTGTATAACTGTTAGGGCGGTTGCCTGCGGTTCTAGCCTACAATGTAAATAAATATTGGCTGTAAGATAAATACGGGGCTTTTATCTTGCAGCCCTAGTGGCTGGAAGTGCACACCCCGCCTCATCTTGCTCTATTTGTCTCACCTCTGCTTACTTACCCAGACCACACTCATCACCATCTTCTCCGTATATTTGCCCAGTCTAGTAGAATCCTCAACGTGTTGTGCGTTAATGAAAGACCGGCTATGGAGTGCTCCAATCAATATCCCTCCCTTTCCTCTACACCACACCATTCTCCACTAATACCCTCCTCACCAAATTTTTAGCCCCCATCCAAAACAGGTCAAATTTTCTAAATATATATTTTGGGATTTCCCCAGCAAGAAAAAAGTTATTTATAGAAAATGGTCAACGAGAGAACCTCCAAGCTTGTCATTGAAAGCTGTAGGTTAAATTTAGTGCACTATCTATGGAGGATTAAAGTCACGATTTTATTGGAAGCAACAACCCCTGCATCACATGGATGAGCACCAAACTGAACTATTTCCCTCCCGAAAAGTGCACATTCATCGAACTCTGTGTATATATTCAACATTCATGTAGGACTATAACTTTTACTGGCAACATTTTCCATGAAACTTCATCTAAGCGGGGCTCCATTAGGCGGGGGTGAAGTCAAGCTACCTTCCTGTCAACATTATGCATGTGATGAGACCGAACATTACCCTTATTCAGATCCGGATTTAGATGAAAAGGGGCCCTAGGCTATTCCACATATGAGGCCCTTTCCCCTCCCATTTTTAAGTTTGTAAATTACATCAGAGATAATAAAATACATCACTACTGTGATACTTATATATCAATATGTTAAATGTTAATATAAAATATGTTATGTTTTTTAGAATAGTGTAATTTTAATTTTACTAACCATTTTATGTAGGCCCCTCTTCATCCTGAGGCCCCAGGCTGAAGCACCACAATTGTCTATAATTATATAAACGTTCTCAATAATCTGTCGTAAAGGAAACGACAAAAAGTCTCTTCAAAATGAAACTTTAGAGTTAAATTTTGGTTCCATTTGAAACTGTGAGATGTACAGCATCAATTATCGCGAAAACTACTCAATAGAATTTGCTTATATTTTATCTGTATATGGAAGCAACATTAGTCTATAATTGTGTAAAACATCGTAAATATCTATCGAGTAGAAAACGAGATATTTGGAGTTAAATTTTGTTTCCCATTGAAACTGTGAAATCTTTAACGTCAATTATCTCGAAAACTACTCGATAGAATTTGCTTATATTTTATCTGTATATGAAGGCAACTTTTGTCTATAATTGTATAAAATTTCAAAAAAATCTATCAAGTAAGAAACGAGATATTTGGAGTTCAATTTTGGTTCCAATTGAAACTGTGAAATATTTAACTTCAATTATCTCGAAAACTATTCAATAGAAATTGCTTATATTTTATTTGTATATGGAGACAAAATTTGCCTAAACTTGTATAAAATTTCATAAAAATCTATCGAGTAGGAAACGAGATATTTGGAGTTAAATTTTCGTTCTAATTGAAACTGTGAAATCTTTAACGTCAATTATCTCGAAAACTACTCGATAGAATTTGCTTATATTTTATCTGTATATGGAGACAACTTTTGTCTATAATTGTATAAAATTTCAAAAAAATCTATCAAGTAAGAAACGAGATATTTGGAGTTCAATTTTGGTTCCAATTGAAACTGTGAAATATTTAACTTCAATTATCTCGAAAACTATTCAATAGAAATTGCTTATATTTTATCTGTATATGGAGACAAAATTTGCCTAAACTTGTATAAAATTTCATAAAAATCTATCGAGTAGGAAACGAGATATTTGGAGTTAAATTTTCGTTCTAATTGAAACTGTGAAATCTTTAACGTCAATTATCTCGAAAACTACTCGATAGAATTTGCTTATATTTTATCTGTATATGGAGACAACTTTTGTCTATAATTGTGTAAAATCTCGTAAATTTAAATTAAATTTTTGTTTCGTTTGAAACAGTGAAATCTTCAACTTCTTATATGTCTAAAACTACTCGATAGAATTTGTTTATATTTTATTTGCATATGGTGACCACCAGTGCCGGATTTAGATGTAAAGGGGCCCTAGGCTATTCCACTTATGAGGTTTCAAAGGAGCCTCCTCTGGCTAGCAATCCAGGTTAGCCTGGAGGTTATCAACAGCTCTCTGTATCTGAGTAGGCACCTTTGAAGGCACAGTACATGCTTCGGAAGTTGTGTAAAGTGCATTATTTGATAAATTAAGGAATAAGTTTGATCCTTTACATGAAAGATATTGATCACTTAAATATGTGGCAGGAGGTTTCCAATTTTTTTGTGTAATTAAACGCAACTGTCCCAAAATTACCAAATAATTATTAAACCTTCTTGTTTGTAACAGATGTAAAATTAATTTTTAGCCATTTTGTGTATGCTTGAGAACATTTAAAGCTCTTAACATTTGATTTTTCTTAGAGAAATCACTCCGAAAACGACTTATTTCCCGATTTTACGATAAATACTATCTTTACTGAATTGGCAAAATTTTCAGTAGAAAGGGGATGAAAAGATACATAAAAATCGCGTCCTCTTCTTTCTCTTTGATAACAAGTTAAAAAATTGAAATATGATTAATAAATACCAGATTTTGAAATGGCCTAGCACCTTTAATTTTGAAGATATCGAATTGCGGTTTCCGGTTTCTTTCACACTTTTTATACTCCTTAAAACTGTGTATATGAAAATGGGGGTCAACTGCAAACCCTCACTTTTGGTCGCGCGTCAGCCGCGTATGCGGGCAGGAATCTAAAATCAAGTCACATATTCTGAAACTAGAGGCGACGGGAAACAAATTTTACCTCTACCATTTTTTTCACAGATTAATCTTTTAAGCATGAAATGCATTTGTGCCGTCTTAAAATGAACACCCCGTTTATCAGTATGTAAAATGTTAATATTATGTTTTGTGTTTAGAATAGCGTAATTTTAATTTTGCTAACAATGTGAATGTAGGCCCCATTTGATCCTGAGGCCCTAGGCTAAAGCCTAGTTGGCCTATAGGTAAATTCGGCCCTGCCCTTATTAATACAAAAACTCTAAAACGGAAGGCAAGCCAAAACATACTTTTTTCAGGAAGTCTTTTAGTTTCAATTTGTGGATGTCACGTGTCCAGTAAGCATGCCAAGATATAAATATAGTTTTCTATAAAAACAAATTGCGACACTACCGGATGCAAGTTTCTTTCTAAATCTCGTTTTCAGTGCCAATGATGGCGCTAAGGAAATATAAAACGAACTAAACATGGAATTGAACATTCTGTATTTCCGTTTTTTAGTTATTCACACCTCGTTCTATACTTGGATTTAACCAATTTGAAAACTATTTTTTCAGTACTCTGAAGACGTAGGAACGGCATTATTGCAGAAAGCCGAAGTAGAAAGCCAACCAAATTACAATATGGCAGTACTTACGAGCGAAAGTAAAAGTAAGTCCGTGTAAGAATAGGACACTAAAAGCAAGAGTAAATGTTTTAAAGCTCTTAATTACAACCACTGGCCCCTATACCAAAACTTTAGGTATCTAAGGATATAGTTGGAGCGGTATTAGTGGGATAAAGCACCATTAAGGATGGTACTACAGGAAGATGTTTCCAGTCGATATACTTAGCTTTAACCGTGGAGGTACTAAAGTACTTCCCTCACAAACCTGGTGACCACAACTTAAAGTGTCTCCTAGTAGAGCTGTCTCACACACTCATCCAGCCGGCACCCTCGTGCTCCATTCTAGCGTGGATACATCAATGTAGCCATGGTAACCTTTTTAATAAATATTGTCTACTCACTTTTTTTTTCAATGTTTATTTCTTTTTGTCATCCATTTCGTAAGAACTCTAGACAACTCAATCTAGATAATACTTTGATTACAGTTCAGAAGGAAATGTTGCTGTCGAGTAAAAAAGATGTTCTTAGTTTGATCTGTAGAGAACCAAACAACCGGTTCAGCTTCCCACCAACAGACCAATATCTATTTGTAAGATTACTACCCTGAGTAGGAGGGAGTAATGCGATCTGCAGAGTTTAGAATCTTCAGCGGAAATTCTAGTTTTGAGGTCCAGTGATCATAAAAAAGAAGAAGTTTTTATTGAAAGTAGTTCAACCGGAAGTGCCTCTTTACTGAAGGGTTTACCTTGGCTGTAGGAGGGGTTTAGGGTTTAAGGTTTAGTCTCAGGGCTTCGTCACCTCTAAAATTTTAATTTGAATAGACATGAAATCCAAACCCGAAGAAAATTGGTGAGCCCAAACTGCAATCCTGATTGTTTCAATTATTATGCGTAACTTTGTGTTTCCCTTTGCAGATCTATTAATTAAATTAGAGTTTCATTAACAACCTGTGCATTAATAGTTAAATACCTCCTTTTAAAATGAATCTAAATTAAATGAAGCGAGTCTTCTCGCTATACAAAAAAATATTTTGAGGATGAAAATGGCCAGCATAAGGGTCTGCGGCATCTAATAAATTCTAAAAAATATAATAAAAAGAATGCAGTAAAATTACATTAAAGATATCGATGAAATATTAATGAATCATTGGGTACTTGCTGATTTGTGTACCATTTGGCGTTTAATCAACCCTTATACTTAACATTTTAAACTGTAAGTTTTTTGTTAAAGAGATTAAATATGGCACATTTACCCAGAAATTATATTTAAACAAGGTTCTTAGATTAGGGGCTTAGACATGCCTCTAAAGTGCTACCTCTGTCAGACGTTTCTTACACCTCTGTGACATTTATGTGAATCGAATGTCTAACTATATTACGATTTAGAAGAAAGTCATTTTTAAGAGCAGCTTTTTCGATTTGTGAGCTTTTCTGTAATGTGCTTAGAAAGTGAATAGTGTTAGAAGCAAATACATCTAGAACAAATGGGGTCAGGATCTTGCGTATTGTAAAAAAAAAGGAGTCTTGTGAGGGGTTCAAAACGGTTCCCCCCCCTAAACCCACGGTATTTGCGTACGAGTGTATTTTAATTATAATTATTAGAACAGTGTTTTCACGCGCTGGCAAAATACGTAGAATAGAAGAAGGAAAGATACGTCACATCGGCGGACATATTGCGTGTGTAATTGTTGACGTCCATTTTGTTCCGTGTGTGAGTTCGCTTGTTCATGTGTTTTTTATTACCATATATCATGGTGGCATTTGTTACTCTCCACCCCAGTTACGCCAACCTCACCTCAACTCGCCAGTTATGGGCCACATAATATATTTTTCATTTTAAAATCCACCTACGTATGACATGAAAAACAAAAATGAGGCCCCCAAAGAGATATCAAATCATAGAAAGAAGAATAAAGTGTAAAATTTTGATTCAGAACTATATAGATATCATTGAGTTGTTTTGATTCCTTAATTAAGTTGCGTCCCGCCAACGTCTAAATGAAAAAAAAACTATTTTACTTGACTTTCTCCCGAACGTTGGTTATCCCAAACTACGAATTCTTACCTCACATTTAAACTCCCTAAATACTGCTCAAGTGTTTAGGACATACATTGCAATATACGTAAAGCATTTTAGAGGCAATGAACGCGAGAAAATTATTAAATAAACTAAGTAATCGGTAAGTTAATTACTTTTTCTTTTTTGTGGACAAATTTACTGGGGCTGGCATATCTCTAATGTGACATTTCAGTATGTTGTATGATTTACAACTGTATAATGCACGTAAGAATCGAAGATATTTAGTGACGTGATGAATACCAGTATCTCCGGTGACAACTTGAGGTCAAACGGACACGATCTCAAAGCGTGCTCTCACAGTCTCAGCAGAAAAAGGTGATCCGAAGAAATGTATTTCTTCTGGTGGAAATTCTATTTCTAAAATTGATCGCGATCCCATTACTTTCCCCTCAAGAGATGCAAGAGCAGTACAAAAGAAAAGAAAAGCTATTAATACATCTAACATGCAGAAAAGTCTGAATATGAGATAATAATCTGAATAAGAAAAAATGCTCCACATTGCATCAGTTCTGACAGCTGCTCCCCTCATGTCTGCAAGTAATTTGAAAATATGAATGTAATTCAGAAATTATTAAATTCTCTTCAGACCTATATTACTTGGGTTATTTCTATATCATTCAGAAAAGGATTACTGGAACGAGTTGGCAGTGTTATACAACATGTTACAAATCAAGAAACATCTTTTCAGAATTAATAAAATTCCCCCCCTATTAAAAGTAGACTGAAGGCTAAAAAGCGAAATGAACATGGACTCGAGAACATTCTCTAACGGGAGTTAACTTCCTGATACTGTTGGTAGAAGTATCCCCAGTTGTCTTGAAGGGCTCGTTAGGCTAGAAAAATCGGATCTCTTTGAAAGGCATTCTGTTATTAAACTTCCCTAGACACTGATTATAATTGTTTCCTTAAACTTGGAAGAAGGTCACTGCGATAAAATGAAGTTTTAGCCACCGCTTTTCACAAGAGAGAAATCTTTCTTTACAAGGAACACACCTGTACAGGAGACTAAATGTCGGAGTAGCAGGAGCAGAGCCAGTCTGGCTGCCAAAGTAGCTCCGGCAGTTTGCGTTTCTTTAAAGTTTTACGGAAATGGAAAACTTGAACAAATGTAACGACAAGAGGAGTGTTTTGTTTTGTGTTTCTTTTAAGTTGTAGTGTCGGGCTTTATGCGAACAGGCTGCGCGGCAAGGTGTAAAGGAAGCCGAAGATGAACGTTCGGTCGGTTGGTTGTGTACACACAGAGGCGGCTAACAAGACATTCCTTGTTGTTGGGGGCAGTTAAGAAGGGTCCACTGGCGCATGCAGCACCCCCGCCAGCCCTGCCATCACTGCTCCCCTAGTGTGTATATAACATCCCCTAAGGTGAGCTTACCCACGGGCCACCGATGAAATTCAGTCGGTCTGTTCTCCTTCTTCCTCATCCAACATCCAGAGATAACAACCATTCAGTCAATAGAATTTGTCCGTTTGAACGAGCGCACCGTGTCCCAAAACTGGTATAGTAGGCAAATTAAATAAGGAAATCACTAGAATTAGAAAGGCGATTTCTGATGCGGTTAATAAGAATTAGCTGTATGAAGTTACGGTATTGTATTAATTAATAAAATCCATATTTTGTTACTTTCATGTCCTTCAATTTAATGCTTTATATAAAGTTATCTAAAGAGATGGAGAAAGTGGAACGAGAATTCACAACAGATTTGTTTAGAATAAATATTCTAAATGAAACTTCCTCGGGCCCATTCTCATTTAATAATCTTTAAGTACAGGGAATAGACCACATTATCCTTCCGCACACCTTCGCCTCCTTGTCTCCGGTTCCGCTCCTTACTTCTCGTCTCTTTATTCAGGGTGGCGGGAGGAAAGGGCCCGAATAAAGAGAAAGAAGCCAATCTGGGTTTGGCTGAAGTTCTCTGGAAGAAAAATCTAATATAAAACTCAGTTAGCGGAGTCTCTCTATACTCCACAATGAAAATCCCTTTTTAATAAAGTGAGTTTTCAAGTGTACACAAGTGATGGCGGAACGGGGGAGGCGTAGCCGAGGCCTTGGGCGGAACGTTTAGCCAAGTGAAGGGAAATGTCTACTTGATGGGCTTCATGAAGCGTTTCAAACTGCCGGAGCTACTTTGGCAGCCAGACTGGCTCTGCTCCTGCTGCTCCGACATTTAGTCTCCTGTACAGGTGTGTTCTTTGTAAAGAAAGAATTTTGTTTTCTTTGTTGAGAATAAAAGAACAGGAAACTTCATATCTGTGATTCTATTCAGAAATTGGGACATTGAACGAGCTTCGCCCATCTCTTTAAGACGTTCACTCTCGTAATAGAACTTCTTGGCTGCTGCTTCCTCGCAGAATGTTTCTCGAAGAAGGAGAGAGCAGTGCCGACAATGTAACATTTGCAGTACTACCCCTTAGCAGGCGTAAGAGCAGGATGGCACTTAATTGTTAAGCAAGGGAATCCTAACCCCATCATGCTGCCAAATTTTTATAAAAAAAATCGGGATAAGATTTGCAGAGTTATTAGTAATAAATGCTTGAGATGGGGGCCATACATTAATGGGGCTAACTCCTCTCCTTTTGAATGTACAGCTTTGAAGTGCCCCCAAAAGGTACATCTACATGAAAATCCAAATCAAATGATACCTCATTCATGAAAATAAAAAAAAGGGTAACAACACAAATACAAGGACTAGAACAAAGAGTAGTTTTTGCTCATTTTCGGTAACGATTTTCTCGAAGATCTACATTGTTGCAAAAAAAAAAATATATTGTTATAAAAGCGGATTTTTCCTATATTATAAGGAAAATTTGAGAATTTCATTTTTTATAGAAAAAAAAAATTAAAATTGGAAATGTTTCATCGTTAAGCTTTTTCGCTCATTTTTTGTCGACCAATCGTACAGCTTTAATCTCCGTAAAATTGTTGCAAAAATGGAAAATTCACTAAAGTCAGACATGTGTACATCTGTTAACTACGAAACATTATACATCTGTAAAGATTCTGATGAGAAATGAAATTTGAAAACGACTAATTTAGAATAAATTAGCTGTTCAATAACTAGTTGGCGAAATAAACGCACCTTTTTAGAGATGTGAACAAAATGGAAGAACAGATGGTTGTTTTCCTTGCCGTAAGGCGCGAGTGATCTGCAAAATAGTGTTTAGTCGGAGCGCAGCCTCCATAAAAGCACAATGGCCAAACTTCTCACATAACATTCTGCCCTAAATCGGGAAAACTTTCCATAGAAATGCCTGAAGGAAAGTGTCCTAGATTTTTCTAAATATCCGATAAATTCGGTCTACTTTTTCTTCTTTTTTTTTTTACTTCCTCTTTTTCCTCTGATGGGAAATTGCTGCGATATTGAGTTCTCACCGTAAATGTTTTCACAGTCCTCTGAGTCCTAATATATGGTGAATGAGTTCCGCGAAAAGGCGGCCCTAATTAATCAAATCGGCATTAGCAGAATGATTTGCAAGTGAAATCGTTCTAAATGCGGGGGGAAGTGACGTCAGAATACCCTCCAGATTTTTTTTAGTTAAGCCGACTCCAACTCGTTCACTCTACACACCTTTTCCGAAACCTCAATTTTCGCCTGTCCATTTCTATGAAACCTTAGAAATGAAGGTCTACTACATTCTTCATGGTTGCAATAGTTGTTAGAGCAAGTGAAAAATTCAGATACCATTAACTGATAAAGTGTGGTTGGAAATAACTGTTGGAGAGGATGTTTAGAGTTACGAATGAACAGGTGCGATTAGCTTGGTGTAAGGAAGTACGTTTGGATGAAGAGATTGCGGTAGAAATGCCACAAAATCAGTAAACTTTCCAGATGCTGTGGCATCACCGAGCGAAATATTTGATGAAATAATAAAACAGTGGCATCCTACCACTTTATTGCGGACTTGCACATTCCAAGAGGCTACTGGATCTGTGGGCCACTGAAGTCGGTAAGAGGAAGTTGGAATCGTGTGGCAGTGAAGATAGGCCGAAGAGGAAGGCTTGTGGTTAGCGCACCCTTGAGTAGCCTCCACCAGATGTGGGAAGAATTTAGTTGGGCGAAGTTCGGTAGACCCTCTTGTCTACACTCCGCACTCAGCCCGCTCTTAGTTCCCTAAAACCGCTCATAGAGAGGGACATGGCATGTCTTGTTTCAAATGAGATCCGTTTCATCTATTCAACTATCTATCTACAACTAAAACAAAAAAGTCGTTCTAAACAGCCGCACTCTCTTTCGTCTGGTATTTCACATTTTTGTTTGTTAGATTTGTTCAGGAAAAATTCTGTAGATAATGCTTCTGTAAGCAGGAGTGGGCTTCCCACTTTACTTAATATATTTTTAACTTTTTTACACATTTGCTCCCACGATTATTGCTTAATTCACAAAATCGAGCACAACACCTAGTTCTGCAGCACAACACCTAGTTCTGCAGCACAACACCTAGTTCTGCAGCACAACACCTAGTTCTGCAGCACAACACCTAGTTCTTCAGCACAAAACCTAGTTCTGCAGCTCAACACCTAGTTCTGCAGCAAAACACCTAGTTCTGCAGCACAACACCTAGTTCTGCAGCTCAACATCTAGTTCTATTTCTACCTGAAGTATTTTCTCCAGAAAAATTTTATAGAGTACAGTTCCCTTGAAGGAAGAGGAGGAACTTCAGTCTAAAGTGTTATTGCAACGTAATGAGCTGTTTTATGTAGTCATTAAATAAGTTTTACAACTCCCAGTTCAATGGAGGTTTATAAGTTAGAATGTTGAAAAAATCATGTGTGACTTAGGGGCTGAGGGGCCCACAGAAAAAGTATTTCTAGAAAGTATCAATATGAACGTTTTACATGGTCATAATACTATTTTCTCGGATAAAAGGGTAAGATACAGAAAAAGTGGATAAATAATAAATCAAAATAGCGTAGGGAGCTGCGTAGGAAGGGGGCTGGAATATGGAGCAACATGTGAAGTGGTTCAGGAGAATGGCGTTGGTCTACACAGGGTGTTTAATATTTAAACATGTGTACAAATGTGAGTCGGAGAGAAATGGGAACTGGCGGGATTGCAAACTACCTGAGCGCAAGGGGGAGTACAGCTCCGGGACGGTGTCCACTCCAGAACTTCCAGATATGACTAGAGAGTCAAGCTGACTGATTGCACACAATGTGCTCCGTGGTGTGTCGCTAGCTTTGAATGAAACTCCAGCGGTCGGGCCCGGCTGTCTTGTGCTGTCAGATTGATTCTCTCTGGCCAAACATCTGTGCTACTACACCCACATTACCTTTCTACCACTCTAATCTTCATGCTTAAATGAACTTCACCACATAACTGGATATTTTATTTTTTGTCAGGGTAGCGGAACTCTCCGCCTCTTGTTCTCTTATTTCCGTCCCTTCCCCTCTCTTCACGCATTACCTCCGTCAAATTTTATCAAATACCAGAGTTTTTATTATTACTTCTCTTTTTCTGCTCGTAATAAAAAGTATTACAATCAATATGATTTCGTTAACCATAACTTTTTGTGGATCCATCGAGTATGAAAAACTATTTTTACCAATCGATCTGTTATGTGTTTTCGTGAACTTTAGTTCAAAGATGAGTACTGGCAGGAACTGAGGCTTAACCTTGGCAATGCGCCTTTAACTTAGCCTTTTTCATGAATGTATTTTTTACATATTGTATGTAATCCACTCTAAAGAGGTCTGACTTTAAATCTGGAATCTTATTGCACAAATACGTATAGATCTAAAATTTGTATTTGAAACATCTAACCAGTAAATTCGAGTGGGGTGAAAGGAGGGGAAGTGGGGCAGTTCGGTGTTATTGTGGGTACTGTTCCTGGAATTTTAAGGACAATTAATTGAGTCTAAAAATTTTAAATGTTAAAAAAAGGCAATGCGAGAACAGTTGGTTTCTACGCTTTTTTTTGGACAAAGTTCTAAGGAAAGTTCATCAGGTAAATCAAGGTAAGAGATCACGCCTGAGTTTTTATTCTCCTCGTAAAATATGAATGATCTCATATTTGCGTAGATTATTTGTGGCAGAATGAGTTAGTGTCTGTGAACAGAAACATGGGTATTACAGTGGCTTTTCCTTATTACAGTGTATCTTACATATTAATATGACATCATCGTCTGTGTTATGTAATAGCTTTAGCGAGTTGGGCCAAGAGACCCTAGGTTTTGATATAACAGTTTGTTTGAAGATGACTGTGTCTGGCGTTGTGTGGGTTCAAGTGAGGGCGGCCTACGGGAGCTGTAGGGAGAGAAGTCGTTAAATGAGAGAAGCCGTGCTCCATTCACAGACAGAGATGTTATTATGTGGGCCAGCATGAGTTGGAGAGAGGCAAGAACAACCATATAGAAGTGGAAATGGCTGGAAGGCAAACTTGCCGAGTAGATGAGTAGCAGCTCTGAGTAATTGCTCATTACTTGGCTCTAAGATCTGCTCTAACTCCTTGTAGCGCCCAGAGAGCTTCACACTTATTACTTTGCACTGATTCTACTCCCGCTCCTCTGCCGCAAACCCCTGGCTGCCCCCACCATTCTCCTAAAATATATATTCATTAATGAATTCATCATTGAGGAACATTCTGTGCATGTTTATGGCCGTGTAAGCGCCGGTTAACTTGATATTGAAACACAGCCGCACTTTAATTACAATCCTGCACACCCCAGCCTTTATGCTCCTAACAATTATTATGTTCTAACGAACCTCCACGATAGTTCTATTTTCAATCTAGAAGAATAGTTTTTAATTTCTCTAGTGACGCGTGTAGATTGGACCAGAATCTCATGGAAAATAAGGCGAGAACCTCGGAGAGCTTAGTATTAGGCAAGGTAAAAACTTCTTACCTTGAAAGAAAAAAAGTAAGAATAAGGAATAATTTTGGACACCTTTCAGAATGGAAACGTTGGAGTCGTATTGAACTAAACGGGAAGCCCTAGATTGTACACCAACGGGAGAGAAACCACGTCTAATTCAGTCTGCCCCGAACAAAAATTACCGTTACTTATCAGCTGTAACAGTCGGAGTTAGATTAAAATTAATAAAATAAATGGCTTTTAAAGGGTTACATGCAATCTACTTTTGAATTTAATAATTTACCATTTCATTTCCTGCTATTAATCATGGCCGCCTCCGCCGGGTTCCCACTTGTTCTGTGTCCGTCTGAAAAAGAATCATTTGTATTCATGATTTCTCCCCCTCCCCAGCCTGCTCCCTTGAAAGCACCTGTGTTTTTTTAATCGGCTTTTTTCTTTTTTATTTCTTCGCTCACGTTCCCTTTGTAGTCGGATTAGGCGACATTTCACAGTCATCTATACCCTCCAGCACTTCTCCATCACCCGAAGTTTTAATGGTTCACCAAACAAAACGAGAAAAAAAAAATGGCTCTGGACAAATAAAAGTGAAATAAAAAGTACCACGATAAAGATGTTGCGTGTAAAGTATCAAGATCCTCTTGATTGTAGGCGGCAGGATGTCAGACGTAAAAGGAAGTGAGTGGGAGGCCGCTTGGTCGAGACTCTCGGATTACAACTTCCTCCAACTGTTTGTTGGATCTGAAGGTACAGCTGTGGACATCGACTTCTCGTTTATCTTCGCTTCTTCATTCATGTTTAGTTCTTCATTCACAACAGCCTTAAAATCTGGAACGGATCTATCCGTATAACACTGAAGTGGCAAATTCTTGTGAAGTTAGTGAGATTAACCGTGTGCCTCTTTACTAGCTAAATTCTAGATAGAATCGGTGCTGATCCATTTGGTAAGGAGACAGACTAGCCGTACTTTAAGAATAATTAGTTGTTTGCTATACATGGCCGTCAGAAAGAAGGAAGTGCTCAAACAGGAAATAATCACTGTGAAAAAACGATCAGTCGCCATAAGGATAACACAACTCACTCACTGGACTGCCGCATAACTACCAATCAGATGCCTTGTGCAACTGAGACAAGTTGAAACTTGCATAAAGTATGTTCAAACCTGCTTAAAGATAAGATTAATTAATATGATCAGGTGGTGCTGGATTTTATGCAAAAGAACACGTTAATACAATTAATTATCTTGAAATAATTAATTATCCTGGTTACTAAGCACACCACCAAGATTGATCAAATTAATAATAACTTTAATACATTCACAAACTGAAAAGTTTTTAAAAATGAGTTGGAGAGCTAATATACGGGGAGAAGATTTGTAAGTTAGAGCGCGAGAAGTCGTGTGCTATATGCCGCCGTTGAGAAACTAGATTGAGATTAACACTCTGCTTTGTATAAATAATAATAGTTTAATTAGATAGGATAAAAGAGTTGGAGGAGCGTTCTAAAAGAAGAAGAGTGGAATAGGCAGGATATTGGTCCAAGGGTGGAAAACTAGTCTTTCTTAATCAAGTCCTTGCCTAGTTTAGCAATGCAATGGACAGAGTGAGGATGGGTAGATTAATTAAGCCCCAGTAGTTGGGGCAGCTGTTTGAGTATGGGTGTATGGGGTAGCTGTGGGGGTTCACGATCTTCCAGCCGTGTTGTTTTAAATGTTGCTTTTAAGCTAGGCAAAAGCTTTGTTGCCTTCATCTAAGACCCTCTTCAAAAATGTATTCATTTTCATGTAATCTAGGCACCCTTGTACCAAAGTTGTTAAGCAACATCAAACCAGCCGGCCAATAAAGCTACACATTTCGTACTCCCCATTTTGAATGATTTACACCACATCTTAATAACAGAGCAGGCCTACTGGGCTGAAGGCAATGATTCAGGGCGACTCATTAAGTTTATACGCATACAGTCAAGAAAAAGGGAGGTAATTTTCTTTAGAGTTACAAGAGGGGAAAACGATGTTGATCAGGTTGGTTAAAGAAGGCCAGCGCTAAGATCAAGTTGGGACATGGCCAAACTAATGTTCGTTAGCTTTTCAATTCCGTGGACATAATGGTCAAAGAACGCTTCCTTTCTCTGTATCAGACGTTCTCCATTTCTTCCCTTATTCCCTAATTGGAGCTGAATTGTAAAACTCACAATTGTTCACAAACTAAGGAGGTTGCAGGTTGATTTTATAATAACAATTTTAGAATCAGTATATCAGTATTTATAATTACTAATGAAATAATGGAAGGAGAAATTCGTTAGGAATCTTTCCTGACTTGCTCTCCAAAACTGCAGGATGTGCTGACTCAGTGAGCGTTTTATTAGAATTGCCTTCCTTAGAGTCATTAACTCGCTCCAAATTAAGTTAGTATTTAATGCTACATTTACTTCCCTTAAGACGGGGCTGGGCGAAGATGGACGACCGGGAGCAAGCAGAGATTCTTAAGAGACGGGGAGGTCAGTGTTTATAAAGAGCAGTGCAAAAGTGTCGTAAAAATTTGCATGCATGCATTATTTCGGTGTCGCTTGTAGAAAATTAACGTTTAAAAAAAAAAGAAATGCGTCCGTCGCACCCAGTTTTGTTCTGAAATCCCCCTTGGATACATATTCATTAAAACACCCAGCTATCTACTACCGCCATCTTTTCCAGCGCTCCACCAACTCATTCACCGCTCACAAACTACTTAATTCCATGGGTGGCTCAGGGATTCCACCCATTTCAAAGGAGTTGTTAATTAAGAGAGAAATCTCTTTAGAGGAATTAAAATGGGCACTTCCGTTTTCTCTTCTTTTCAAAGATTTTATTTAGAACTTAACGATGAACAAAATGAATCATGGATAAAGTTATATGACATTTTCAGAGATCACATTTACTGTTGCAGGTACTTTTGCTATTGCAACACAAGTAAATCGGATAAATGATACATTGACGAGATGGTGGTCTCCCATGAGTTGATTAATAACTTTCGTGAGTAAATCGTGGCCATCTCAGATAACGAGTTGCCTGGTAATGTCCAAGATAAAAGGAGTTAGAAAACGAACAAAGTTATGAAATGGCATTTTGAGGAATACCTTATTCTCTCGTTATTAGCTCCCAGATTCCATTCATTTGCCGCCAATTTTCAATAAACAGAATTTTCACTATCGAATTACTTCCAGTTTCTAGCAGTTAGCAAGAAAGATCTCTTTTCCCTTCATCTCTTTAGTTTTGGGTTTCGCTATTTTTCATGGTAAATTTCAATAGCAGTTTTTGACAAGAGCAGTGGAGACGATCTTTAACAACCTGCCTGAACTGAATATAGACCTCTGGGACTTGGAGGCTGCAGGAGAGAAAACAAACACGACTTGTGAGCAAACTGTGGGCCCTGTTCATCCACTTCTAAAACTGCTCTTTTGGCTGCGATATGACTGAGACCATTCCTCGTTCTTATAATGAAAACAAATCAACTACGAAACTTTACTTTTCATGTTTTTAGTGTTGCTGCTTTTAATTGCATTTTAGGTTTAATAGTAGAAATAGGAAACAGCTGGTTATTGACGTGTACTCAGTAAAAATAAATTGTGAGAAATACGAAAAGATGGAAAAAAAAGAGAGAAAACAAATGTTGTATAAAAAGGCAAGAAAATATGAGATATATGGTGGAGCATGGTGGTAGATCTAAAAGAGGAGATAACAGCGTTGTTCTTCAAATTGGCATAAAGTGAAAAAACACAGGCGTTTTATATGTTATATTTCGTAATATCTATAAATAATACATGAGGAAAAGTGGAAGAAGATGAGCAGGGCAGAGAGCGCTAGACAAAGCAATATAGAGTGGGTTTTAGTATGTGTGTGCCAACTCAAAGGTCTCTCTTCACATCTCTCGCTCAAGCGACGCTCCAGACATCTTCTTTTACATACTTCCTGTTTATGATATCCGGTCCCACCTGACAACTTCACAGAGAGAAATCTAGAAGAAGAGAACTGCATCGCAGCCCAACTCGCAGCACCTTCCAAAACTCCTCAAAAACATAAAATACACACCAAACTTATGTCTAAAAAAAGTATTCTGCCTACAAAATGTATTTTATCCCTCCTAAACAAAAGCTTACAGTTTAAAGAAATAAGTACAAAGATGGTTTACACGAGAAAAATTACACAAATCATTAAGTACCAAACTTCATTAATATTTCACCGCGAAACCTTTGTTAAAGCGCTCTGAATAAATTTTTTAAAGGAGATATGAGGTGAAAAAAATTAGGAATTTTGTACCTAATTAGCATTTCAAATTGCTGTAAATCCTCTACCACATTAGTTTAATCAATTATAGAACATTTACCTATCTATTTGAGCGAAATTCCAACTTTCTGTCGGCATTATTCTTTGAGATATAAGATGATAAAGTTTGGGAGTCTTGCATTAGGTTTATATTTGGAATTGCTGTATCTCGTCTCCTGTTTGTGTTATTCCCGCGAAAAGACCTACAATTATAGCACTAATTTAGCTCTACAACGGTGCTAAATTCCAGCTTTATACCTACAATTGGAAAAGAGATATAAGGTGATGAAGTTTGGGAGTCTTGCATTAGCTTAATATTTAGAACTGCTGTATCTCGTCTCCTGTTATGTTATTCCCGCCAAAAGTCCTACAATTACAGTACTACAATTGTGCAAAATTCTAATCAAATTACTTTTGTTTTTAAATTTGAATAGAGGCTGCGATAAAGCCATAGTATCTCATTTGAGAGTCAACTTGTATTAGTTTAAATTCTAGTTTTCAATTTAATTATAGAATATTTTAGGTGGGAAAAAATTGATAGAGGTTCATCACATCAGATTTTTTGTAATAATATTTTTCAAATATAACCTTAGAAAATATTGTGTAAAATGAATGCGACTAATCGTGCCATGCAGTTTGGCAATCAGAGATTCGTGTACAGGTGGTTGCACCCATTAACTGTTGGGGTAATAGAACAAGATATCGCCAGACGCGGAGAGAACCCTCGAATGTGAGTGTTCAAACCACTTATTGAAGGTCACATTTCATCCTGTGTAGCACCACCACGATGTCATCAAGGAAAGGCAGACTGCAGCAAACCACTTTATGCCACCCTCTCTTGACTTCCCCATTTCTTCAACAATCTTCCGACCCCTGGATGCAATTCTTTCTTCTTCCCGATGATAGCAGTAATACATCTCCCTAAAAGTGGTTGAGTATTTTTTTTATTTTTCTCCTCCAGCAGTTTACATTAACATCTCCTCGGTGCCTGGCAGGGAGCAAAGCGGACTCTCTCATCCCCTTATAGCGACTCCAGTTTTAGGCTCATTGGACTAAAGTAAGAACAGAGCGGAGGCTGGGCGGATGAGAGACTGATTAAAGCCGCCTTTGTCATTGAAATCGAGTTGTGCAACATTGCCGCGCTTCTCTTTTGTTCCTATTGTCGTCCTTATTTCTAAAACCTATTACCTAAGTCGGCCAGAACGAAGGTGAAGAAGGAAAACCATGGTACTCTGGTCTTTCCTTTTGTTGTACAAGTTGGGTGGAGAGAACACTCTTGCATAATAACATTCAAGTCATCAACATTCCTCTTTCATACTCCGTCTTATCAATTGTTAACCTGATGATAACATTTCAATTTAACAGTTTTTCTTTTTCTGTTTTGTTTTCCTATCCTTTCTTTTTGCCTTTTCAAAAAATTTTCTTATATAAGTCGCCATTATGAGACTTAATTATCTACTTACCGCTCATAATATCCGTTTATACTAATTGCTAACTTCTACCCAAGTCACCCTTTAAACTAATTGTGGTAGATATGTTTGCATGTACTATATATTGATTTAGTGACTATTTCGTGTAGCGCTCTTTTTTCTTGAAATCTATTCACCCCCCCCCCCTCTAAGATTAAGAAATGTAATCGTGCAGATATTTGGTTTTGACTAGCATGTAGATCTCCTGCACTGTTTCTAAAAATTGCTGCACAACTCAACTCTTCAGGAATCCTCAGCCTCATACTCTTCCTGGACATTATCTCACTTCAGAGGGGAGGAATGTGTAGGCAACTGGGAGTTGTTATCCCTGTTTGCAGACTCCCCACTTTCCTGGAGAACCTGGGCAGCTTAGTAGATGTTGAAGGGGAATATACTCTTCCTAGAATTCACTATCTTCAGGAAGCTTTCTTCAGATTTGTGTAAGAAGGTCATTGAAAAGTTGGGGTGTGATGGCGCCAGGGTGTTCTTATCCCTAATGTCCGGCTTCCGCTGCTGTTCCTGTAATTTCCATTGAGAACCTCAGATATCGCTGGCTTATTATATCAGTGCGTGAAAATATTAGTGCTTATAATATCAATCTGCCTTTAAGGTCATTTAAGGAATCTCGACCCTTTAAAGATATTTTTTTACAAATTAGTCCGCTACTATGCCACTATTAATTCATATTTAGTCTAATTAATAGAAAATAATTAAAAAACCAAAAAGTGATATGCGGCGCGCCATTTCACTGGAGTATCGCTTTGCAAAGAAGCGCGCTGTGAGTTTGGCGCGAACACATTAAGCTCTCTCTGAATTTACTACAAAGTGCCCGACGCTATTTTCATTAATGCGGTACGTGTGTTTTCCCACTCAGTGCTAATTTTTCTTGTTCTGGCGGAGACCAGCAACCTGCAATTAATGGAAAACATAAACTCAGCTGTTTTCCGAGCTCCCACTCTCATTCCGCCACTGTAACTAGTTTTTGCTCATTAAAATGGTCCACAATTAGCATTTAAAGCAGTATTCATTGTATTTACTAAATAACTTAGCGGCTTAACTAGCTTCCCTCGCTTAACTATTAATACCCCCTACTATTTACTTTTTACTTTTCCTCTTTCCTCGTGAGGGAAAGTATTGCATTCGTCTAGATTTTCTATTTTAGGTTTCCGCGGAATTTCATGTCTTGAGATCTAACTAAATGGTTTTTACAATTCCATATATTAGTCTGCCTGGCTGCATCGGCGGTGAGCGCAAGGATCCAGAGATCCTTACGATGTTTCAGATTGGAGGCTGCAATAATCTGCCAGATGAAATTGCCACTTTACAAATTCGAAATAGTTAACTTTTTGGGAGTTATCAGGGAAACGGCTCCAACTATTTCTTGCTCCAACTTAGAAACTAATCAAGTACGTGAAGCACCCGTTTACGGTTTATAAAGACTTTTGCTGATTTACTTCAATAACGACCTCACTTTATTTATCCTGTTTCGTAGTACCTATTTACCTCATTCATTTATTTATTTAAAGTCCAAGAGTTTGCATTTAGTTTTAAAAGTGTAAGCAGTTTGGCCAACCTTCTTGCTTGCTTTATTAAGGAAAAAACGCAAATAAATCTGAGAAAAAATCTTGAGAAATATTGTAAGAGAGAGTAGTATGAGTTTCAAAAAATAAATTCTATTTGACTGACACTCACTTTGTCTAGCCGGCCAACTGCAAGAGCCAACCCCCTAAAGGTGGAATTTCACTGTGGAGGGTTTCAAACTACCAAATGATTAGTGTGTTCATTGAGATATGCGAAGTTGTAAGAAAGGAGGTGTCTCTACTAAATGTTAGAGTCTTGCAGAGGAAGTTGACTCTTGAGGTAGCACCTTTGAGGTTGCCGCCAGCACTATGTCTACATAGATCTTAAGAATATCTTGTGCGTGGTGATAAAGGGTGACGAAGTCTCATTCTCGGGAAGACCCACACGAGACAGTAATCTCACTGCCACACAAACTGCACCACTACTACAGTCTCAAACAGTGCCAGTTTTATTCATACCCCGGAGAATATGTTGCAAGGAATTATGTGCTACATCTGTTGTTTAAAACACTAACCCTCCTTCTTAACTTCATACATAAAAACATCTGTCTTGCAAGATTTACGGGAGAAGTTTTCGCAGTTCGGCTAATTGCTCCTGGTCCTTGCTTCTTCCTTCGATAACTTTTTTTTACACTTTCTAATCAATATTTACATGGCATTCAGAAGTAAGGTAGTCAAGGATGGATACGTCACTTAGTTTGAGGCGATTAATAATCGCTGTGTAGAATATACTGAAACTGAGTAGATAGACTACGTCTTTTCAAATTTTGCAAGTTAATAGTTGGCCCTGTAATCGTGACTGTTTCAGTGTTACTATCTACTCCAAATAAAGTCCGTGAACTGAACAATCAAATATACTCGTATATTTACAGTACCACATGACTGTGACAATTTCACCGTAACTACTGGTAAAGGGTTAAGCAGAAAACTGTAAGATATTGGAACTACCAGCTGGAAACACCCCAAAATAGTGGTCTGACTTATAACAGTTTGGCTTTAAGTAACCTTCTACTTGATCTAAGGGCTATGCTAAACTTCTTCGTTTAGGAATCGGCTTTGCTCACGGTGAGTACGGGCATGCCGATTTCTCACCCTTGGAATAATATCCTTGATTATCCGGCACTCCAGCTGTTAGACGGTGCTTAGTCCATGGGTTCTGGTGTAGCTTAGAGAATAGACTCTGGTGTTCTCTTCCAGGCCAGTTTTATACACAGAGGTAGTTCAGAATGAAGGTATCCTAATGTTAATGTGCATGTGAGTGTATGTGTTGTGTAATTTAAGTGGGGCATGAACCGCCCGCCCGTCCAGATTCACCTGGCACTTACTCTCTGTTCTAGCTTATTCCCTGGAGTGCTGTGAGGTAAACTTCTCCGTGTGTGTGAATACTGGAAGCTATGTTTGCTGGATGTGACTTTGGCACAGTGTTCTTCGATGTCTGAGGGTAAAAGGCGGCTCTCCAAGGACCACTAATTACCAAACCAACTTTCTAACCTCTCACATTAAAACATTCTTTGCCGCAACTTCTTGATTTACCATACTAACCTATTTCCACACAGAAAACCTTCCTTTACTTCCGCCTCTCTCAGCTGGATGTTATATTTTCAGGACACTGTTTTGAAAATGCAATGTGTGTTAGTGAGTTGCCAGCATAACTCAGATATGCTTGCAAAAAGTTACAAATTTGATATCAGGCTCAGTTGCCATCAAAGAGAGTCGGTTTTGGTCGAAATTGGTCTGCCGAAAGGAACCATTTTGATTGAAAGAATTTCCCTGATTTTCTATTTTTGTCTCGAAAAGGCTCAATGATTTTCTTACAGCTGCACATGCATACTAATTGCATTTCGTAGATCTAGAATTTTTATTTTGTTACGTTTTTCTGTGAAAATCTATTTCAACCGGAAGTTCTTGGTTAGGCTTGCCTTTATAGTACCATTTCGGAGGGAAACACTTCCTGTATGCCAGTTAGATGAAATTTACTGCTTCCTCTCCCTTCTTTTAAGAGGAATTATGGTTATCGTACAATTTTATTATTTGCAATTGCACCCTAAATGTACGAACACCCTTGAGAATGAAAATGCTGTACTTACCGCTTCTGTGAGGAAGTACCTAGCTGCCATAGGGCCTGACCTTAACCTATCAGTCCAACCGATGTGCAAATTTATTGAATCGATTTGGCGTTTATTGGTTTGTTTTATTAATTATTAATTTCATTTTTTCGCAACAAATTGCACCGATCTTTGACACGATAACTGCGTACAAGTAGAACTATTGAAACGTTTGTCTATTTAATGGCACTTTAGCCTTTAAAGTCACATTTCAGGTTCTTCCTCAGCCACATGAATGTTATTAAAGGAATTACACATGTAATCAGTATATTTGAGGCCAAACTTCCATGAAAAATGAACTTCGAACCCAGGAGAGTGAAATAAGTCTCCTACTTTTATTAGAAATAATTTTCCAGGAAACTGTTTTCCGGTGGGGATCTTCTGGAGACGGTAAGATCTTCCTTAAAGTGCTCTAAGAATATTGTAGGGTTGTAACGCGTGAATATGAAATGGTTTTGAAAATTATATTAATTGCCGTCTCATATTATTATCTAACATAAATTAAACTGCTTATTGCTAAGGTAATAAGGCGGCAGTATTTCTTAAATGAGACCGGATTGCTTCTACCAGACTGGTGCAACCTGCATAAAAACTTAGATTACTGTTTACCATCACTCCTATTGGCAAACAAACATGAATGATGAATTTTTTTTTCTTAAAGCCATTTATGCGCCAACTGTGTACGCCAATTCTTCTCGGTGAGAAATTCATTTATAAATCAAGAAAGCAGTGGCAGTGCCAACTAACTCACTGCGTGCCTTATCTCCCTCGTATTCTATTTCTCCCCGCTAGATTTTTCATTTATTTTTCTCTCAGCTTGTTTGTTTACCTTCCTTTACATCTTCTTACCAACAATAAATTAGAATTTTTTTTGTATACAATCAAAAAAACTTATCAAAACGTTCATCATTATAGCTACGGGTATAAAGCAAGCATTCTGTAATTACAGCTGATTTTTAGAATGTTTTTACTTTATAATTATTAATAAAAATTAAATACGAACTCTGTGTTGGACCAAAATTGCATTTTTTGATCATGTTCATGATGTGGCAGAATTTCATCACCTGTAATCTCGTTTTAAAGAACACCAAATGCGAAAAGAAATCTAAGTCAGTAATTGGTCTGAGATAGTCTGTGGGTTGTCTGGTCAGTATCTCAAAAAAGCAAAATCTCGCAATAAAGTTGATCACTGATATTGTCTGGAACTTCCAGTTTGTCCGGAAGTTTTGAGATTTTCTCAGAACTTCTGCAACGATTTCTTTCAGTTTAGTATTCATGTTACAGATTTGCAGGTTGATTAAATTTAGAGAGAACAATAACTAAGCGGAGGCCCTCAAGGGAAGGTTAACTTCAGCTCCGCTTGTGGGACTTTCAAAAACTAACAAAGTCCTCTCGTCTGAAACATCTATGTGTATGAAGTTAACATACCAAGTTGGAGGAAGTATTCGATTACGCTGAACAGAAATTTTTGCTAACTTTAATTAAGTAATCCTCAGAACTTCGACATGACCTATGTTTGGTCAATGGTTCCCCGAGGAATATCGATTTTCGGAGGTTCTAAGTAGCCGTAACGTCCTACTGCCTCCAACAGTGTACCTTTTTATTGAAGTGAAATGTGTAATTTGGAAGTCCCTATCCCTTAAGTACAAATTCTGAATGCCAATAATATTATTTTTGGAAATTTGGGTCAGCGGAAGTCGGCTTTGTCTGTAAAAGCAATGTAACTAATTAGGCATAGTTGAGAATATTGCTTGAAAAAAGTGATGATAGTTGAAAACCCTTCGCTGAATTTAGAGTTCATTATTTAGCGACTAAAAATATTTACAAATTAGGAAATTGCGGAAAATTACCGATGGAAAAATCGTAAAAATCCATTTCCTCTAGTTTCGTGGGAAATTCCTTTGTAATCTTAACTATAAAAATATGTTTCAATTATTCAAAAATTATTTGCTAAACAATTTAAAAGTTTAATTATAACTGTTTCCGGTGTTGCAGGTTGTCTGGTTCAAGGACACGCTCAGATTAGGATCAACGGAAAGGCGGATTACTGAGGTCCGAGGAAGCAGAAATACATTGATCATTCGTAAAGTTCAGGCATCCGATTTCGGCAATTATTCCTGTCTGGCGGACAACAATATCGGCAAGACCAGGCAATATCTGGAATTATCAGGTAATTTCCATTTTCATACGTTTAAATTTAAAACGCTCAAGCGATATAAATTCACAGAACAACTGTATGGCTTGGGAGAAGATGTTAAATATATGAAAGGTCACCTCTGCCTCTTTTATTCGTGCTCGTTATTCTAAGATTATGATTATTGAAGTCTGATATGCGACACAACATTGTAATTTCCTAAAATGTCTTAAAAACAAACACTGGACGAATTTCAACTTTAAACTAGATCGTAACTTGCGGAAGTCCCACTATTGTAAAGATAGTGAACTGAAACTTCTTTTAGGGCATTTCTCGGAAACTGTATTTCAGCGTCAAGTACGACTTCATTAACTTTATACTGTTTTTAAAAATTAAATACGATTCCTAATTGGATTCTTGAAGAGAGTGAACCAAAAGCGCTGCAATATAAAGTCGTATGAGTTTTCACACAAGTATTTTTGAGAAAATGGAAATGGAAAGCATTAATTTTCAGACTGAGTACATGCTAGAAAAATACACACACAGAATCATAAATTTTGGGAGAAAGGAGGAAATTCATCAAGCGGAAGATTTAAAACGCTGGCGAAGGAAGAAGAGGTTCCAAGTGAGGTTCATGTGTATGTAGGGTATAAGGTTATGTTATCACTTTTTCATAAGGGAGAGAGAGAGATGACGCCGGCGTGCGGAAGTGACAAAGGGTCTTCACTGTGCTCTGAGTGGAAAGCTGAGAGTAGTGAGGCAAACATTCATAGAGAGACCTAGAGAGGTGCTGGTGTACCATTCTGACGAGCCAAGAGAGGGGCACCCTTAGAAAGGATGTTTATTATTAAAAGGGTAGGCGGACGAAAGTTACAGAGTGAACTTGTTTAATTAGGTATGCCAACGTGGACGGGGGGGGGGAGATCCTCCGTAGAAGTTGAGTGAAGAGCAGCGACTCCAGAGCGCCCTGTGGCCGCGGGCGGAACTGCGAGACGCTAGCAACCCCGCCGTCGATATTTAAATAGGAGTTCGCCTAGAATATTATAAACCAGCGAGGAGATCTTGATTAATAAATAGATTTAGTCTATTTACGCCGATGCAGTGGAAAAATGGTATTTTAGAGAGAAGCCTTTCCTCCCATTTCTTAGAACTGGCTTAAGAATATTGTAGAAAAAAAATATCTGAATAGACATAAACGACAACTAATTGGAAAGTATTTCGAATTCGCGTAAAGTGTGGGGAGATTTCTTTCTGAGCAACAATAAAATTCATTCGTCAGATTTTCCTCAAGAACCTTCACGTTAAAAATAATTTTACAAACAATATCGTCAAACGGGCTTCCTGTGTCAAATTCTTGAGCGTCACCCTGGACAGATCTCCTCCGACATTAACGCACTAGTCCAAAAGTGTTGAACTGTTTCCACTTCTAAATATTGTTATATAAGGTCCTTATTAGACCAGCATTGACTAAAGTAGCTCCATGTTGGTGTATAAGATGCGAAACTGGCAAAGAAAACTGCAAAAGATGCAACACCAGTTCTTAAGGTTTGCTATTGTTGCTCCAAGATACTACTGCTGAAACTTGCATATAACATAATTACAGGCGTGCAACATGTGGGAGACTTAATGACGGTTATTTGTCTCAATTTCTTTCAAAATGCTAAATCCGCAATCTAAAAGAGATGAATAATCTAGTATTCTTAAAGCCATTTTATATATAAATATGACGTTAAATAGTTTATTATTATTATTAACAGAGTCTTCCATGCAGTCCAGTGTGTCGGCACTTTTTATTCCAAATTGAGAATTTGGCCTGTGAAATAAGTGTGAATATAGACACAAATGAAAATTAATTAATTTTAAGAAAATGCAGCAAAAAGCTAGAACTTCGGTAGCGGAAGTCCCCTTGAGCGGAAGCCAGAGAGTCATTGGCAGAGGCCAATGAGTATAATTTTGTTTACACTCCAACGAACTCTGACCTTCTCTTTTACTTAAGAAAAAACGAAAACAAACAAACAAATGAGAAATAAATAAGAATTGTCTATCTATAATAAGTTATACGAGTATTTAGGTGGGTTGTGTTGGTATTAATCACGTGATCCAACCCCTAGAGTACATTGTTAGGTGCAGATTACATTGTCAATTCCACGGATTTGTTGCTTTACTGAACATTAATTAACAATGTAAGCAGGACAGTATTAACACTACCACACAGAGCAGAGCCGTGTATAATAACAAACTAATATGCCCAACTTCAAACTAGGTACCTTTATCTACCACATTTCTATAGTGAATCATCACAAAGATATACACTTCACTAACTCCTAATAATAGCGAGATTAACTAACGTTATACATCAAAATATATCGCATTATCACATATATAATCTATCTAAATATTAACAAGCGTATGTTTGTTCGAGTGATTAACCAGGTTGTTGTAGACAGTGTATACTCGAATTAAGTGCACATTTAGAGCTGGCCAGGTTTCGCCACAGTGAATACAAAAAATGTTTCCCAACTGGGTGTTTATCACACCCATACACGGCTAAATTTATTGAAATTTGTAATTTTATTAAACTGAGAGCAATTTTATCGGAACTCCGGTGTCTAACAAACGGAAGAAGCAGAACCTTTCCGGGCACTTAATTCTCTTAAGAGAAGAGCTGAACCCCTTTTTTGACGCCAGCTAAATTTTCTTAGGAAATGGTTTTCCACTTCCACGAGAATAAGTGAGAGCGGAAGTACTTGCTGATGCGGACCAACTGTCCGTAAACTTGTCGCAGTGAGTGAGACGAAAAGCAATCAATACCAAAGAACCGATAAGCAGCAACAGGATGTTGGTGAAGGTAGAGCGGAAGTATTCAAGCCCCTTACTTTTCATCTGAAGGGTGCGCAAAGAGCAAAAAAGAAGTGGTAGGCTTTCATTTTGATGTGAGAGAAACATTTTATGCATAATTCAATGTGTATAAATGAAATGTATATATCTATAGTGAATTAGGGAAGAGATCTAGGAAGCAAGACCTAAGGATTTGAGAGTGATGGGCGGGGAAACACGCGAAATCCTTCCAACAGCCGAGTGAGGAGGCCAGAATTTCGTTTTATGTAAATGGGTCCAGCAGCGAACAGACACTGGAGACAAGTTCACACATCCGACCGCCAGCGGAAGGTGATATCGGTGCGTCAGTGTTTAATGGAGCCATGTCCCTGCTTGGCGCAGGTGTGTGCGTGTGTACTGTTCCCTCCAGTTGTATGCTTTCTAAAGTAACACGATATGCTCGGATCTGGGTACTAAACAAACCGTTTATTTAAAAAGGTGTAACATTTACTTGAGCAAAAATAAAGCACTAAGGGAGATTCTGTCAGATGAAGTGATGCTGAAGCAAGTCTGTGAAAAACCCAATAAAACTTTCAGAACACAGTGTGATAGATTGGCACACGCTCGTCACGTCGAAGTACAAATGAACGCCTTCGGCACCAAATAGAAAGCTCGGAAAGCATTCTGCCGCCAGAGCAAAGTATAGCATCAACTCAAACTTTTGGTTACACTTTTGCTCCTCACACTCATTTTAAAGCTATTTATAGCTGTACAATATATCAAAAGCATTAGTTGAGAGTAGAGATCAACTTCACTCCCCAAGAAGACTTCTTTTAATGAACTTTGCGGGAGCTATATTCCAAATAAGTTGAGTATACAATGAGCATACGAGGCTTCAATCAATTATTATGAGAAACTAAGCGTAGCTTTCAAGAAAACTCCAAAATCCTTAAAAAGCAGCTCTCTGATCGTTCTCCAAAACCTAGAGCAATCTGCGATTTTCCATTTTTCGGACAGGAAGTTTTCTAAATGCCACTTTTTACAACTCACAAGACCTCGAAACACAACTGAAGATCCGCAAGCATGCGAGGATGCGAGAAGGTAAAAAGTGTCTTTAGAAACTGCTTTGTGAATGGTTAGAAGATTAAGGTTTAAATTTGATATTTCATTTAGGGTTCCTCTTAATTGATTTGATTTTCAGATAAAACCTATTCCTCTAAGTTCTTCTAAAATATCAATTGTTTTTGTGCAGGTCGACCAAATCCAGCGAAATTTCGCAGCCATCCGATGGGCCGATCTCGTGACAGTTACAACATCTCGTGGGCTGTGGACAGTTACACACCGATTGAAGAGTTCACCCTGTACTACAGGAAGTTGCCAATCGCCAGCGGAACACAGCCAGGTTCACAGCCAATCTTCCAACATGCCAAACGACCGCAGAGAAGGGTAAGTCTTTAGTTAAGATCTCTTGTCCAAGATATAGCTAGAACCGTGGAGGTCACCGTTGTAATTAATAGAGGTAAGTTCAAAGAAATTCCACGAATACATTACATACTCAATAAGAGTGGCAAAAGAAATTGCGATTACAATACTTCTCTGTAAGAGAGGAGATAAATGAGATTACACTGCTTCCTCTCAATAGGTGTTAGAGAGATTTAGCTGTGATAACGATGAGTTCCTTCGGTGAGAGATAAGAAATTAATAGCAGTTAAATTTCTTGACAGTCTCAAACTTTGACACTCAATATCAAATCAAGAATAATTTCTAAAAATGCCGTTTTAGCCCATTTTTGGCAGTTTTTTTCTCAAAACTTCTTTTTTGTGCTTTTTTTGACGATCCTGATGGATCACTTTCAATTCCAGAGGATATTCCACAGTTGTTTTCATGGCTTTCGGAAGAACTGTTCACATATAAATCGCAAACTGTTTTTATCCCTAATCGAATTGGCGCACTGAACATTTCAAGTAGGACTGACTAATGAAATAACTAAATACTCGTATTGTGTGTTGTTATTTATTGAAGTAGTCTTTTGTTATTGTTATGGATATATTCATTTGGATCCTTCGATGAACCAGTTCTATTTCCGGCAAAACATGCAAAACTGTCAGAAAAATTCAAAAGGTCCACTTTTAATTAAATTACATAGAATTATCGCTATATATTTTATAATTTCTAATTTGTTTAATTCATGTCTCATAATGAATTCTCTTTTTGCTGGCCAACACTCAGGCCTCTGATTGGAGGGCACTTTTCTTGTTAATGTGCAACACACAGACAGGTCTGTTTGTGGGTGTGCGCGTGTGTTTGTTACAAGGAAATTTTCCCAGAATCCCTTTATTGTACTCATTTTGAGAATGAGTATTTTGTTTTAATTCCTTTCAAATAAAATAAAGTCATCCCGGAATTAATAAATGGAATTGTTCCTTTGCAACTGCCTCTGCTATTCGTTCAATACAATTTTTAATATTATTATATTATTGCATTGATATTATTTATTTATTTATTTATTTATTTATTGTATTAGACATTAAGTCGTTACAATGGAATTATGTTTACAAACAAAAACATAAAATAAAAGTACACTTTTAACTTAAACATATAAAGAATAACTAAAAATCGTTCTTTAAGAAATAAAATACTTAATATAAAAAACAAAACAAAAAAATAAAATAGAAGTAATACATTTTGCAATAACCAAATTTATTTATTTATTTATCTTTTAAATTATATTTTTAATAACAAAAAAAACGCACAACTACTAATAATGAATACACTACTAAAATATAAATAAAATAAACAAAAATATAAGGTTAAGAAATAGAAAATAATAATAGAAATTCTCTTAATTTTAGGGAAAAATTCATGTATTTGTACAACAGGAAAAGGCTTTCTTTGTTCTGATTCGTAACTACTCTCTCCATGCTAAGCTGGCCATCAAAAGCTTCCCTATAAAAATATCCTCTTGCCTCTGAAAACACAGGGCAAACGGCCACCATATGGGTGCCATCTTCCACCTCTTTGTTGCACAGCTTACAAACATTTTGACCACGAATTTTAAAACTTACATTGTCTATAGTAAATTTTGAAAAATGTTTGCCATTTAATCTTAGCTGAGCATATAGGCGTTTATATTTTAGAGGAATATCCAACAGGAGATAAGGTTGGCACAATATTTCTTTAGGAATTATTGCATGCAAATGTTTACTATAATTAGAATTTCTTGCTCTGGCAAGATCTTCATTAAATAAATAAGCCCTATATCTATCAACGATAGAGTCTAGATCAGATTTACTAAAATTATTTGGCCACACAAAGGATGGAATGAATTTATTAATTAAAGTTCGCAATTGTGAGTACCAGTTGAAATTATGATTCATCCTTTCACTGTGAAGGTTCACCAATGTTGAAAAACAGATTTTCGGATACCTGGATCTGTCCATTTTTTCTATTTTTAACAACCAATTTAACGTCAATTTCAGAACAAACAGGCTTAAATGGACAACACCAGTTTCTAATCTTATTAGAAAATGAGGAGTACATTGGTTAACGTTTAAGGTTCTTTTAATAAATCTACATTGTACAGCATCCAAATCATCCAGATATCTAAGGCTCCACACGGGAGCACCATACAGCAGAGTATTTCTAATTATTAATAAAAAGATACATTCTTGATTCCCAAGATTTTAAATTATTTTTGTAAAAAATATTAAACAATGAGCCCATTGCAGAGTTGGCCTTCCTAACCGCTTCATCTTTAGCCTCTTTAAAAAGTGAAGATCTAGAAAATGTAATGCCCAAATAATTAAAATAGGAAACCATCTCCAGCCTGGAAGAACCAAAGTAAAAATTTTCACAACTTTTAAGTTTCCCTGTACCGAACTTCAAAACTTTCGTTTTGGCCGTATTAACCTGCAATTTGTTTAAGCTTGAATAGGACTCTAATACTTTTAATTTCTTTCTTAAATCGGAGGGGCTATCTCCATTTCTCTATCTCAATTTTCTTTAAACTTGGGCATGGTACTCAAGATGACGATAGCGTCAATATTATACAATCATTAGATATTTCAAGGTGTCATAAGGTGAAACCGTATTGCACTGACCTTCAACTAGTCGTTTTAGGTTATTCTAGATTCGTAACATATTACAGTACCAGAAGTCCTAGTTGGAGCACCGAAAGTGCGATTGTAAAGTATCCTGTGATTCTCTTGAAAAAACTCAAGTGGCTCCTTTGAATTTAGACGTGTCTTAAGTCTGGACAACCATTTTGGCTTGAATTTTATTTCCCTTCGAAAGAAATAATTTTCTATTTGAGGCGGTTGACATGGACTCCCCAGACTAGACTGAAAAAACAAGAAACTAACCAACGTGACAAACTTCTCGCCAGACTACTTGACAAACGATCGAAACTTAACCTACATAACAAAAGACTCTTATATCTAATGTTACTGCGACCCATTTGGTCATGCGGCATCGAAGTATGGGGATCGACTAAGCGTTCCAACTCACTACGCCTCCAGGCATCACAGTCAAAAATACTTCGAAAACTTCTTAACGCTCCGTTCTATGTATCTAACCTCACTATCCATAATGACCTCAAAATTCCTTTCATTACAGATCTTGCTAACACTCGTTTCTTCAAATTTCATTCCTATCTTCTTCTACATTACTAGGTAATCCTCTAAGGAGAGAGAAGAGAAGATGGCCTCGTGAACTTCTCTCATCGTGAGAGCAATGTAGCTGGGCACGTTACTGGAGTGACACCACTGGGTGCCTTCTCCATTCATGAATTCCTGTTATTTCTTTTCTCTTTCACCATATTTGCTTGTTGCAACAACTGTTGCAGTGGTAAATTACAGTAAAAGGTAAAAAAAAAAAGAAAAAAAAAGAAAACCAACTTTTATTTGAGTAGAAAGGCCAAGTTGGAAGAAAATTCAATGCGGCCAACTGTAGTAAGAAATCGTGTGAGTTTTATACCTGACTTTCTTTCTCTGTGACTCTCACGCGTTGATAAGTCGGACTGCTGAGACTGCACCTAAAAGAAACTAGAAAACAGGAGCAAGGGATTCAGTGAGAGGAGCAAATAGATGAAAAAACTTGCTTTAACTTCTATTTAGCTCGTAATCTTATTTCAAGTCTGTTTAAATAACAGAAAATAAAAGACGTGGAAATAAAATAAAAGATAACACAAACTTAATGGCAACTTTAACTCTGAACGACAAGGACAAGGGACTTTTTTATTGTTACTGTGTGAGTGTGTTGGTAGCAGTGTGTGTGTTGGTAGAGTAAAATGAAACTCTGCCTGGACTGTTCAATGGGAATTATTTGCGTTTGCAGTTAGTTGATTATCTTTTCATCTGCAAAGTAAAGTAGATTTAAAAGAAGTTTGCAAATGAAATGTATTATTTACTGCTGCAACATTAGTGACATAAAATGCTTGTTGGTTGTTGTGAGACTGTGAGAGAAGGCAGGCCTCTCTGCTCTTAAGTCCACAGTTGTTCGGACACTTCCGTGAGCGACTGGAGGAAAGTTAGACGGCTCTCTGGAAGATATCCTTCTTTAAGTGAAACAAACGAGAAAGCTTCAACAAATTTGCATTCTAATACCTTTCAACTCTTCTCTCGGAAGTCCAGCCCAAATCTCTTTCCCTAGATTTCTTCATTTCTATGTGCATGCTGGTCTCCCCCAACTTCTACTTCTGGAGGAACCAATCCTCCGCTTCTCTGGTTATTATTGAGGATGCATTCTGTGAAGTTGTTCCTTCCAGTTTAATTTACGGCTGAATATTCGTGTAAGAAGAGTATGAAATTTCATTTCTTATTGGATATCTTCACGGCCGATTCGAACAGCCCTTATATCTTCCATTGAATTGGTCGAAATCAACTCATTTCTTTCTTTGATAACAGCTACGCTAAAATATTTGATAAAAGCCAGGAGCCAGTCTGTTTCACTCTCGGACTAGATTAGTTCCTGTTCTCCAGGATCCTTAAGCCAAAGGGGCATATAGCACCATCTCAAGGGTCAGGTAAAGCCTTTAAGGACTTAGAAATAGAAAGCGATGAGAGGTTTCCCAGAATTGTTCCCATAATTCTTTTTTATTTTGCCCGCACTTTTTATGTTTTATGTTTCGTGATTTTATTTTAATATTTTATGAGGTGTTTTAATTTAAATTTTAAATTAAAAAATTTAGTTGAAAGGTGAGAAAAATAGAAAATTTAAATAAACTATAAAATATATACATACTCTCGCAAGAGAAGCTGACATCTTGCGCGGCAGATGGTTTGTGCAGAGAGAACTCTGGCCGACAGTGGCGGCCGCGTCCCCCTCACCCGGGGCTAGGAAATGATACAAGATTACTAATTTAAAGAAGCGCGGGAATAATGCGGCGCTATTTTACATTTTAAACCAATGAAGAGAGAGATATTGCTGGAGCGGCGTGCCATCTAGGAGGTTATTGCTTGTCGAGATGGCACTGATTTAACCCCCCCTTCCCTCCTCTCCCTCTCGGCGCACTTTAAAACTTTTTTGAATAAAAGGCAGGTGACCTCCGCCATTCAAAATAGGCGAATATTTTATGCTGTACAAGTACTTTTAGCCAAAAAGAAAGTTTTAGTCTTTTAGCCAGCACGACCTTGGGCCAGCCAGCGTAACGGCTTCTTTAAATTATGTACACCAAGTGTTTTATATCTTCTGGTATTAACTAAGAAATTAATTAAAAACTTTTTAATATCAGCCCGACCGGGGTGTTAAGAAACTTGAGGAATAAAGAGCAGACTGAGGTGGATAGACTGTGGCACGTAGAGAAGAGAAATTTTTAAGTAGATTAAGGAAGGAAGTAGAGCAGTGAGAACTACCGGCTCTGACACCAGAGTGCAGAAGGCACCAGCGGAATTCTATCGCCACTTCAGGCTAGTCACTTTGACATTCACTTCTCTGCTCAGCGATTTGTTACGTTCAGCCTGCAAGCTCCCCTGTCAGATCTCAACTAGCCGCCAAACTAGTTCTTTTATTCAAAACTCTAGTTATGAATAGTTTATCGTATTTTACATTTAGCTTCATCTAGGCGTGCAGTTTTAGCTCATTGCTTTCATGTGTGGCTGCGGTCGTATTCATAAACGGCCATTTATTAGGTATAATCAATCAGTTGGTATAATAATGTTAGGCCTTCGACTTTTCGTCCTCCAGTTACTAGTTCTAGTGAGTGTTGTCTCGAATAGTTTCTTCTCGAAGCGTTCCAATTGGCGGTTTCATGGTATCCGGACTAAGCAAAACTTTGAGAGAGTATCAGTGAAAGTAATTTCGATTATAACTTTATTTTTTATTTTAACATTCTGTTTTTATTTAGTTATTATTTTTGTTTATTTTTACATTTTTAAGTAAATATTCTGGTCATTAAGTCCATATTTGAACTCAAGCAAGAATAAATGTAACTGAAATGCATCCAAGAGGGCTAAAATCCTGTTTGAAAAAATTCCTTGTCCGGAAATGTGATTATCGTAAAAGATTTCTTTGTTTTTCTGTACATCCGGTGGAAAGTACATCGAGCTAATTAAGTATTCTGATCTTAGCTCGATCACAATTCAGACGGGAAATTTCATATCGAGTTAATCCAATATTTCAATTCAACAGATATGGAACTTGTCAGATTCTATTTCGGCTGCAATCTATTGTACAAAATTGTGAAATAACTTTCTTCAATGGAAACATATATGAATGTGTTTACAAATATGTGTGTAGTGCACAATATAAAACTCGCAAATAGTAACTTCCGTCCAAATGTAAAAATAAATTGGGCAGAAATGGAGAGGGGATGCCGGCCCGGCCGACCTGGAAAGGGCCGAGGAGGAGAGACGTAGTGCGCGCAGAATGGCCGGTTTGGATGTGAGATGAGGCCAGTGTGGAATAGTTAGGTTAGGACGGAAGTTAATTGGTCCCGGCAGGACAGGTATAACTCAGTTCCGGTCCCATGGAGCCGCCACTGCAGCCTTGATATATGTGTCCGCCCGGCCCTCTATATCTCTGCCCGGCCGGTTCTGACTGGCATATCGCCCCAGTACCGCCTCCATTACTGTCAGGTCGGAGACAGCAGCTCTGAGCCTATCTCCACTGGACCAGCTACCTTCTGAATTTACCTCTTTTCAAAAAAAAAAAAAACAGAAATAAATATCTTTTTACCGATTCCGTGCTAAAGTTCATACAATAACACATTTCTCCACATATGTGCGGCTGAAATCGTTAACAACCTTTAGCCAGACAATAACTCGGCCAGGACTCCACCAGGACAAGCTCTCTTTTATTTTTATTTAATTTTTTACGAATAGAGATGAAATTACCTTGTTTTGTACCAAAAAATCACGTATTGCGTTATATAGTATTCAGCCTGTCCAAGCCAAATCAGCACAAAAAGAGATAATCCTTTATTTATAGAATTTATTATTTACCTTTAACAAAAAACAAAAAAGTATAAATAGATTATTGGGGATAAAAATTTGAACACCGGTCCAAGCCAGATCAGGACAGCCAACATTATAATGCTATTAATCAAATTACCTTTTATTAACCTTCAAAATGAAACTCCATTTTCAAATATTATTCATATTCGTCACCCAAACATAAAATTCAAAAAACCAAATCAATTGCTAATGGAAAAAGCCCTGTTATGAATAAATTTATTATATTTTACTAAAATAAGTAAATACAGTCCTCATCCCAAAAATGGAATCAAATACAAATTAGTTAATTTAAAAAAAAAATCCCTTTTAATCTTACTCAAAAAGAAAGTTTTGCAGAATTTCATAAAAGTTCATTATGCGAAATTGAAGCTGAACTTCTCCATCTAAGGTATTCACTGACACTCCTCAAAGTTATGTTGGTAACATAACGTTTATTAACGTTTTCCAAGTTGTTGATGGAAGTACATTCATAGAGCAGTAAACAGTAAACAAAAATACAAGTTTTCTGCAGACCGTCGCTTTAAATTGGCCAGATATGTTAACAGTGCAATCAGGCACAGCTATATAGCAGTGCAATCAGGCACAGCTAGATAGCAGTGCAATCAGGCACAGCCAGATAGCAGTGCAATCAGGCACAGCCAGATAGCAGTGCAATCAGGCACAGCCAGATTACAGTGCAGTCAGGCACAGCCAGATAGCAGTGCAATCAGGCACTGAGCAATGCTACTAATGGGGGCAGTTTCCACACATTCCTAAATTCAGTCCCTCTGAATCCGTTATTCAGTAGATTTCCTAAATGATCCTTAGCGATAAAAGTTTTTATAAAAACTATTTCAGTGTATTGATGACGTAATGGTGAAATTATACAAAATTTAATTATAAGAAGGGGGTGCAACTGCTTGCATCACTGATTGCGTAGAGGATTAGTCCAAGAAAATATTGCAATAAATTATCTTAACATAACTTCGAATAATAAGGCTTTTATGATCACACTTCAAATATACAGAATCGTTTTCATGCATAAAACCTCTTTGCAGCATCCCTGAATGTATGAAACTCAAGAAGAAGTGAGTTTAAAGGAATGGAATCTCTATATTTCCCACTTGTTATATCACTTTTTCTTTTTTACATTCTGGTGCGAATAGAAGAAAGAAAAGTTGTATATTTCGGACGAAACTGCTTATTGCAGGCTAGCTGTGAATAGATAATAGAGGAGAAGTCTCTAGCTGCAAGCTTGGAACAGCCAGCTTTATCTCGCACAGCTAGGCCTGCAAACTTCTATAGAGAACTTGTTAACACCACGCCTTCTCTTTGCTGCTACTTTCCAAATAAAGTGCTTCCATACTTATGTGTGATATACGACTTAGTTCCATACAACTTGTAATCCGCTTCCCCTCTAAAAGAAAATAAAAGAGAAAAAGGAAAATTTACATAAATACGAGGATAGGTGAAGTTTTGTATTAAAATAGCTTTAACCTTGGCAGAACAGGTCAGTTTATAAAAGATACTTTTTGCTTCACTGGAAAGCTCGTTGAAAACACAAAATCCAGAATCCTAATTTCCGCTTTTCCAATTGTGAGCAATGAAAGAAAGTAAAAACACCGCTCTGGAGTCATTTAAAATAACTGCTTTTTGCTTAAAAAAAAAACAGAAAACATACTTCGAGCATGGCGGCTTGAGGAGGGCGGGGCTAACAAGCAGTTCCAGCTTTCTGATTGGCCCTATAAACCGCCTACTTACACCTTCAATTCAATAATTCTTATTGTAATTGGCCAATCATTTATTAATAATTATTTTTTTCATATTTACCCATCCATCACTCAAGTTAATGTTAGTAAAACCATAAAGTTACAAAAATATGGGCAAAAAAAATTGTATTTGTGGATCACTTGTAAATACGCCATGTTCTTGTCTGTTTGCAAATGATACAGGCTTCTCAAATACTACAGCCTCTCTTAGCGAGGTCCAGCACTTCACGCCAATTCTCTCTCCAGAGTTAAGTTCACCTCTAAAATGTTGTTGAGCAAATTTTTGAATTTTTAACCATAATGCAGAATTTCAAAAAAAAAAAGTAGGTACAGAATAAAATTTGTATACAATGCATTTTCTAATCTTCTACGTAGAACATTCCTAGAGTAATTGAAAGAGATTTTGGGATCAATGTACGTTAGGGCTATCACTGGCTCAATGCAAGTTAGGGCTATCACTGGCTCAATGCAATTTAGGGCTATCACTGGCTCAATGAAAGTTAGGGCTATCACTGGCTCAATGAAAGTTAGGGCTATCACTGGCTCAATGCAAGTTAGGGCTATCACTGGCTCAATGTAAGTTCGGGCTATCACTGGCTCAATGAAAGTTAGGGCTATCACTGGCTCAATGTAAGTTAGAACTATCACTGGCTCAATGCAAGTTAGGGCTATCACTGGCTCAATGCAAGTTAGGGCTATCACTTTGATTTGAATATATTTCTGCGGGAATGTTGTTGTGGGGGTCGGAAGACGTCATGCTTAATTAAATAAATTTCAAGAAAATTTATTTACGAAAATTGGGCCAAAATAAGTGCTATGGGGATTAGCACCTTGTTCTAAAATAAAAATACCGTTCTGCGGAATATAAATCTACATTTCCACATTATTTCCTTCATGCATAGACTATTTTAGGTCTCTCTATCTCTCTCGCTTCCTTTCTCTGAGATTGGTGCGTCATTGACAAAGTCTCAGGGACAACAGCCTCATTGCTCCATGTCTTTACAAAACACATCCCATTCAGACCTGTTCTGGCACATTTAGCACCGTCCAAAACATTGACAATTTCTAAGGCGGTTAGGCATTTCCTATGTGTCTGCTCCGTGGGTTATGGTTGTACATATAGTGAGCAAAGAGGGAGAAGCACTGGAGAAGATGCTGCCTCCACACTCCAGTGTCGACATAAACCCAATGGATATCCTCTTCCAGGAACTCAAGGACCCAGACACCGGGCTACCTCTACTTCCTTTACCCTTCGCTACTTCTTTCCCATTCCAACTACCATCAAGGACTGTTGACGACATTTTTCTTCGTGCAATTTGTCTCTAAGAAAACTGCCTCCAACTTCCTTTAAAGTGTGGCTCTATCATACACATTCATACAGAACTACATTATACGGCAACACACCGTAAGGACTGTACACAAAAAAAAAGTTCTAGAACGTAGAATACACTCCTGGTAACTTAATGCATCTTTATTTCTGTGAACAGTAAATGTTCGACATGAAATGTTGCATAACGTAGTTCTTGTATGCACATACTCACACATTAAGCGCATATGATTGTTGCTAATGTTGTTTTTGAAGTCTTGTCGAGTTTTATTCTCAGACTAAAATTTTGCCACTCACTTCTAAACTCTACAGAGTTCTTGGATTTAATTTGCTCATATTATCACAAGTACTCTAGAGTTTTAGTTTTATTATTTGAGTTTCGTAGTTTGTGATTTTATTGAGGTTAGCTAAATCACAGCCAGCAGAAAATGGAGTAGCTCTAATGATTTCCATGAAACTTTGTACGCTAATGAATTTTATGTGCGTCTGTAACTTTTTATTTGTAGCCATCAACCAATTAGGTGTCGTGGACGGAGACGGAAGCACAAACTTTACTATGAACACTTTATTCTTACAAATAAAAAGTAGTCATACGCAGGATTCGAACTGGAGATCTCCCACTTTTAAAGCCACGCTCTCGACCACTAGACCAACAAAATGAAACCTTCAAATTGGCACAGACATCTGCAATAAGAGGCTGTGAACCTCTGATCAATACTTTCCAGTAAAAATAAATAAAATAAAATAGAAAGAGGGTTTTATAGCGTGAATTCAATGTTTTGCATAAGAATTTCCTGCAAAAGGTCTGAAATGAACTGCGAAATTTAGACTGCTGGAATATGGTCTGCATTGCTGGATAATTACCCTCACACACTGAAGTCAGCAAGTGTATAATTTCACAGAAACCGACGTGTAAGTCGAATTATTTACACCAAACTGTTCAATCAATCTCTGGTGATGGCAGAAAATCCTAATTGGTGGTGAAGGATAAAATCAACGTGGCCTTTCTTAGGCATCCTGGCCTTTGTAAAACACATCCGTCTCGCTTACCACTGGTGATGCTGAACGTAAGTAGGTGGAACTATTAGAGAAGTAACAAGTTGGTCTTGCTGAACCCTGGAACAGAACACTAGCTTAGATGTATGCACACCCCTCACTTCTAAACATTGTTACTCTTTTATACACTTGTCTCTTGCAGTCTACAACCACAGATGGAGCGATATATCTAGGATCTGGGTCACAGCGGCTTTCAGACTCCGCCCCCTCGCACCAAACTTGCCCAGGATTTACTAACCTTCCAAACTTCTATAGACTCTCTGGGCGGGTACACTTCAAATCTCTTTTGTTCTGATCTATTTCCGTGCTAACCTAATTTTTTTCTTACCACAATTATTCAGCAAATTTTCTTCAAATTGGCATTTTCCCTATAAGGGGTGTAATATAATTGAAAACCGAGGAAAATTTTTTATTATTTCGCTTCTTAGTAGAAATCTACAGAATACGAGTAATTCAAGACCAACGGCACTGTGTTTCAGTTATGACAAACACGAATTCCCCGCTTCGATGCATACACGAAGTGAAATGGAGAGCGGGAAATAATTGGTTTCGCAATCCACTACTATTCGCGGGACCTTGACGCCCCTGCGTGCATCCAAGCCTATTTATGCCAACAACACCTAATACCTTGCATCCTAGCTACAGCCATGTGTAATCGACTTTGCTCTTTCTTTTTTTAGTGCAGGAGCCACCAGCTAACATTGGTTGGATTGCCGCTTCGATCCTAGCTTGTAGTTACCGACCCACCTTCTCTTCCAAAGTAACAAATCTCCACTCAAAAACAACTGGATTATTTTGCGAATGGTTCACACATTGCTGGTATTAGTTATTGGTTATAATTTAACAAAAGTTAGCGTCTAATACTGTTTAGGATAAAAGAAGGGGCATTCTTTAAACATCCTTTCTTAGAGAATGTTTATTTATAAGGAAGCGAGAAGAAATTAGTGACAGATTAGTGTTGGCGATTGGAGAAACATCAGTATGGAGTGTTTATCTGGCCAGAGGTTTGGTTTGGATTTTAGGGCCACCGAGAAGGAAGTGATGGCTTACCCTATTAAAGGTAGATGGCTAGCCACTCTTATCCATTAACAGCCCAGACCTCTCTACCTAACGGCCGCAGATCTCTCGAAGTGGAACATCGCACCCATTTCTCTGTTGGCCGGCTTCCGCCTTTAAGCCCATCAACTCGCTGATTGTTCAAAAGACATTCCCACTTAACCTCAATTAATCCAAACCCCCATTCCTTTTCCTATTCTCTCTCTCGCTCGCATACTCCCTGGGAAACCCATCTTCCCCCTCTATCTCTCTCTCACTCTCTCTCACTCTCTTACCGTACCAAAGCGAACTTGTAATTTGGTCTTACCTCCGGCTAATCTGATCAACTTTCCATTAAATTAGGAATTGCAATAATTAGATCATTAATATCGATTATAAATCAATTAACAATCAATATTAAGAATGTGATTTTTTACTTTCACTCACTTCCCTGAAGATCCGGGATTGAAACTGAACAAGTTTTAGAGAATAAGATTCCACTGAAAATAAGAACTCTGATGCCCATAGTTTCTGGCCCACCCCTTATTTCAAGAGACACCGGGGCTTCAAGACTAAGAAATCCTGCTAAAAATTGCCGGATAACAGTACAATGAACTATTAAAGTAGAGAGAGGACAGTAGGGAGCATGGCGACTCAATTGCCCAGTGCATTGCACAAACCTAGAGAGTTCCCAAAGATTACCGGATGTCACACATCTCCAGGTGGGAAACATTTAACCTCCCGAAGACGAGGAATCTGGTTTTAGAATAAACGGAACTTAATGTGAGAATTAGATACAATTCAAATATCCGGAGTTTGAAAGAATCAATTGATGAGCTAGAAGTTTAGGAATAGTGGTGAGGGCAAAACGTGTGAGTGGTCAGATTTTTTTTTTTTTTTTTTTTTTTTTTTTTTTGGCGCATCAACAGCTGAGGTCATTAGCGCCCGGAGCTTTTTCCAGTGCACTGCCGGCCTCCGGACAGTGTTCTCTCGTTACAGACAACACTGTCCATCACCGGACAGTGAGCTGTAAGAAGCTCCTAGGAAGAGAAAATCTAAGGGTCAGCTGCTGGATTCGAACCCGGGACCTCCGCGTGGGAGTCCAGTATGCTAACCTCATAGCTAATCCCTTCCCTCGTCAGATTATTATTATTTTTTTTTTTCTTTAATCCTAGCAGATCAGTTTGCAAGGCTGGTTGTTATGGTAACGAACACAATACCCATGTAGAGAGATCGCCTCGTTAGTCCACTCCATAATGACGTCATTAACTCTTCATGCCCCCTTTCTCTAGCTTCTCCAACCCTCTCACTGGCGAATTCGCTGGAATTATTTTCCTTGATTATTATTCACAATTAATTTAGGGCCAGATTTTTTGTATTTTAACCGCTGGCACTTCCTGATGTAAAAGGAAGTAAACAATTTGAGGGATTTAAAAAACTACGCGATTAAATTATCTTAAATCTTGAAATATTTGACTTCAGTACTCTATGATCTCAATAATAAGTTACCTATTGAAGGGAAATGACGTCATAGCTCTCTAAGAACCCACTCGAAATCAATACTTCCTTTTTTTCCCTTAAAAAAAGTGTTGCTTCTGCTATTGGGATTTTATTCTTAAGTTTCATTCGGACTTAATCGACATTTCAAGTTTCATCTTTTTGCAATTTCTTGTTTTAGTGGCTATTTCAGCGGCTACTTCTAGAAACAAATATTTTCGGTTCGCAATCTTTGTTAAAAATCTACATGGGAAGTGAAAGAGTGAGGGAAAGTAAGAAGAAGAATAGGATACTGGAAATGAAAGGTCTAAAATTGCCTTGAATATTGCCCTTGGGCAGCAAAGGGCACCGCCCTTTAACTCTCCCTCCTCCACATTAAAGTTCTGGATCGGAGAGAGCCAGTTGATTTATACTTCTCTCCAGGAGAGCTGTGTTTACAAGTTGTTGTGCGGGCCGACTAGGGGCGTTCATTTGTCATGTTCGCCAATTGATTGATCTCCGCCGTTCCAGCTCCAGCATCCCCAACCCCACTTGTCTTCTCCTTTATCCTCTTTTCACTTCGTTGCTTCAAATAAATTCTAAATAAAAAGATAAGACCCCGTCTGTACACAATTTTATAGATTGACGAATTATTTTGTGCATTGAATATATTCAAGTTTCTGTTTATGAATTCAATTCAACATTGTTGTCATTCTATCTCTGTTTACAAAGGATTTTAGCTACATGTTCACCTTCGACGAGTTTAGATTCGGTCAGGAACTAGCTTTGAAACTAACAGTGGTAGTTAGGTGGCAACATTCACTCTCAAACTTCAAAACACTTGCTAGTTTAGGTGTTGGATATCGGCTTCGTTTAGGCGTGGTAACAAATATCAGTTACAAGGAGACGCATCCTGGACAAAGTAAATCTCATCATTGGTAGTAAGCCACAACGCCAATATGGTTGCTTCTCATCGAGATTCTGATAGCCAGGATGAAAAATTAATTTGATGGCGATATTCAGAAATCAGAAAGCGAATCAGAAACAACTTTACTTCAAACTTCCCGCGATCAGCAAATTTCGTCTTGAGTAAGAGGATGATGTAACAGCTGACAGGCAAACTCTGTGAACCAATTAAGAAACCTTTTTACTGGAAACACTCTCTGGTGGTTTCCCCAAAGGGTTATCTCTCCTCGTATGGCCTGTGGATCGTTCAGGACAGCTTGCGACGTACGAGTCCTACTAACTTGAGCTGGTGAGTGGAAGTGAGTCCAACCAAACCTCCAAAGCTTAGCAGAGGACCTCTCAGCTGTGCTCCAAGCCTAATTGTCATCACCAACATCATCTCCTGTCCTACAATCCATTACTGGAGCCTGGCTCACTGAAGAATCTCGTCCCATTCTTTGAGTCGCTGCCAACCAGTTTTGAAAGACCATAGATTTGGCGTAGCTGTCTGCCTACCTGCATTCCGAACTTCCACGATACTCCGACACTGAAATTTATATGATAAGTTCTCTTGCAACATATTGTCGTTCAGATCAGACTGTCGGTCAACCAAACATATAAATCTAGGAGGCAGAACTGCACATCCTTGTGACACAAGTAAGGAAAGGGTCCTGCCTCACAAGTGGTTTAATAAATAAGTAAGCAGATAGCTGGGATTACAGAGCCACCGTCTGCGGAAGCAGAAGATAAATGCTGGTCTGAGGCGCCTCTATTTAAATAAAAATTAAAACTAAAACAGCTGAATTGATGAGAACTGCTTAACTGAGATGAATGACTTTATTTATAGAGAAATCCGTTACCCCCACCCAATGGAAACCACCAGAGTGCAGTTTGATTGGCTAGTTAAAAATAATACAGTGTGGCGGGGAAACCTGCCCCAGTTTCCGTCAACTTGAACTGAGCTCCTGCTTTCTGAACAAACAGCCCCTCCCCTTACAAATTAATTATTTGAAATCGATTTGGACAAACCTTCCAGCTTAATATGCGACGCTTGACAACTTTTTCCTTTTATCTGCCATATTGAAACAATAATAAAATTAGAAATGGAAGCTTTATATCGTGATTACGGATTTTTTTTTATGCCAAGCCGATAGCATTTAAGCTAATTGGGCTTCCGACAGCCCAATAAAGTTTTGTCATATCCTAGCATAAAATTTATCAGAATTAAATCGAATTTATCAAAATCAGAATGACAAGAGTTTTCAACCCTAGTAGACATGAATATAATACCTTGGAGAATGTCTTAATATGAACATTTCAATATGACACTCTCTGGAAGTCTCAGCCGAACTATGAATTGAGTACCATTTTGGCCGTCCCTTAGAATGATGCGGCGTTATTAGAAGACCCGGCCACGCTTCTAACCTGTTTTGCGAGTCAAATCAACAAATCAACAACAATTCTGTCGCTCGTCAGCTGGAAATGCACCCAAACCCAAAAATTTACCTAACTAAAGAAAACAAAATTAGCAAAAAAGAATCTGAAAATATTTAAATAGTGATTGTTAAACGCAATGACATCAGGCGTGTTGCAGGAAATATGAAAACATTGAAGTTTAGTGACCGACTAAAAATAACCGTAATGTTAATTTTATAGGAAAATATACATAATGTGTATTTCAAGTTTTCTAGATTTTTCGCTACTATTTATCTCTCTAGAAAAATAATAGTTTTGAACGTCAGGATAGGCTTAAAAATTAAGAAGCCGGAAACCTAGGTTCAATGCCTAGGTAAAAGAATGTACACCAGCCACAAAATAGTGTCAATAGTAGTGGTGTTAAAAGTAGTTTGGCAAACTGGGCTGAATTTATTCAACACCAGAGTAAATTACTCGTAGAAACACGCTCAAATAGATTGTCTCTGTTTATAGTATTGTAACGAAGTTGACCTGGGCGGAGAAGAAAGGCCTAGATTGTTCTAGAGGTTGAACGACCAAAGTCAGTAACAGGCCGCCACTGCATAAACAAAAGGGGCGGTATCTACTTGTGGCAGAAAAGAAAGGCCTAGATTGTTCTAGGGGTTAAGCGACTAAAGCCGGTAACAGGCCACCACTGTGTAGACAAAAGGGCCGGTCTTTATTGAACTAGAAAGGAAAGGGCTAGATTGTTCAAGGAGTTAGTGACCTGTGTAAAAGCCAGCTAAGAGAAAGGCCTCAGTTGGGGTGGTGGCATATGTGTTTCCCAGCCTGTGATTGACAGGTGAGAGGGAGACAGACGGAGTTGGAGAGAGACGGAGAATGGGAGGAGGCGGCTCACAGCTGAGGTGGTGGCAGTATGTTTTCTCCAGCCAATGAACATCAGGAGGGCGTGGAAACTTATGCTCAGAGAGTTGGAGGAGGGCAGTTCCAGTTGGAGGGAGGCACGCAGTTAAAAGGAGGCCGACACAGCTGGAGAAGTCAGTTTTCAATTAAGTTTCAATCAAGTGTTAATCGAGTTTCAAGCAAGTTTTAAGGAGTTATTAGAGTTTATAGTCAAGTTTATGAGTTAGTCTTGGAGAGTCAGTGTTGCGGAGTGCTTCAGTGGTAGCTAGTTGGGCAATTAGTCAGTTGATGAGTAGAGCTGTGTTAGTGTAGCTGAGACTAGTGCAATTCGGTGCAGTGCGGACCAGTGGTCAGTCGGGGAACAGTTTTGTGGCGTTACGAAGTGAATAAGTAACAGTAAACTGTTGTGACTGTTGTAAATGGTGACTGTAATGAATAGCGTTAGTTGCTTGTAAATGTTAATGTGAGTAATGTTAACGTGTTAATAAATCAGGTTATTACTTACAACTTTAGCGAGTTTTATTATTTAATCAAACCCACATATTTAATAACTAGTGGCAGGCACTAGTTGTGTAAGTAAAGTTTTTATTTGGAGAAAAACATTACATTGGTGTCAGAAGTGGGATATAGTAAAACCGCTAGACGAGTAAGTGCTGATTTTATTAGTTCGGGTGAATTGCCGGAAAGTTGTAGAGAACTGACGAGTATTATATGCCCGTGAGTACTAAGATGCCCAGCATGGAGGAGTTAATAGCACTGATGAAGGAGATGAATGAAAACCTGAAGCAGGGCCAGTTAGAGATGATAGAAAAAGTGAAAAACATTAGAAAAGGCCAAATTGAGATGAAAGAAGAAATAATAAGGAAAATAAAAAGGGAAGTAAACGAGATGCCAGAAGAAATTGAGGGCGTAACAGAAACAAACAACATCCAAGAAGAAGACGAAGGCAGCCAGGATGATACAGACAGCAGGTCAGACTTAAAAGGTGACCAGGATAAAGGGAGACGTAGCTGTGTAGAAGTTCAGGAAGCTGCAAGGGAAGAAGAAAGCATAGAAAACTGCAGCGGACAGGAAGAGAAAGAGCAAGGTAAGGGAACTTTTTTTATACCAGTTGTGGAAGAGAGCCTTGAAGCGAGGACAGCGAGGAAAGAAGAGGGAGATAAAGTACTCCTGCCAGGATCGAAAAGGGAAGAAGGGCTATCGGACATCCACGGAGGTAATACCGGGATCCATCCTGCAGTGAAGAGGGCAAGGGCCAAGCAGAGGCGGCGGTTCTCTTTGGTAGGCTACCACGAGGACGGTGTAGACTGGGGTAGTCGTAGCACCGAGTGGGTAGCAATGAAGAGAACCAGCCGAGGAACCAACGGCGCCCTGCGGCAGGACAAGTTGGTGTTACCGCTGAAGAGGATAGCTTTCGATATGGCAGGACCTTCTCCTGAGTACAGAAGAAGAAGGCGCTTTAAACTGGTTGCGATGGACCACTTCAGTAAGTGGGCAGAGACCCACGTCGTAGCAGATCAAGACGCGTCAATGGCGGCTGCAGCATCGACGGTCTACCAGATCCTCGGCGTAAGGAGGACAAGGACGACGCCGCTACACCCTCACTCTGACGGCATGGTGGAGCGAATCTACAGGACCCTAGAAGGCAGCTTGGAAGCTGAAGAGTCGGACGTGAGCGGCTACGTTGCGGAACTTCGCCGGAAGTGGAGAGCAGCACGTGGAAAGGCACGCGGCAGGAAAAGACTGGACAGCGACCGGAAGAAGGCATCGTATGACAGGCAGGTCATCGGAAGAACGTTCCGGAGAGGCCAGAAAATTTGGGCGTTTAAACGTGTCCGCAAAAAGGGAAAACCTCCTAAGTTGCTGGGAAGGAACTTGCACCATTGTCTGTCGGCTCAACGACCTGGTGTAACGGATTCAACGCACGCCCAGATCCAAGATGAAGGTGGTACACTTGGACCGATTGCTGCCCAACATCACGAAGGAGACTTCTGTTCGGGACGAACAGTTCTAAGAGGGGAGCAGTGTAACGAAGTTGACCTGGGCGGAGAAGAAAGGCCTAGATTGTTCTAGAGGTTGAACGACCAAAGTCAGTAACAGGCCGCCACTGCATAAACAAAAGGGGCGGTATCTACTTGTGGCAGAAAAGAAAGGCCTAGATTGTTCTAGGGGTTAAGCGACTAAAGCCGGTAACAGGCCACCACTGTGTAGACAAAAGGGCCGGTCTTTATTGAACTAGAAAGGAAAGGGCTAGATTGTTCAAGGAGTTAGTGACCTGTGTAAAAGCCAGCTAAGAGAAAGGCCTCAGTTGGGGTGGTGGCATATGTGTTTCCCAGCCTGTGATTGACAGGTGAGAGGGAGACAGACGGAGTTGGAGAGAGACGGAGAATGGGAGGAGGCGGCTCACAGCTGAGGTGGTGGCAGTATGTTTTCTCCAGCCAATGAACATCAGGAGGGCGTGGAAACTTATGCTCAGAGAGTTGGAGGAGGGCAGTTCCAGTTGGAGGGAGGCACGCAGTTAAAAGGAGGCCGACACAGCTGGAGAAGTCAGTTTTCAATTAAGTTTCAATCAAGTGTTAATCGAGTTTCAAGCAAGTTTTAAGGAGTTATTAGAGTTTATAGTCAAGTTTATGAGTTAGTCTTGGAGAGTCAGTGTTGCGGAGTGCTTCAGTGGTAGCTAGTTGGGCAATTAGTCAGTTGATGAGTAGAGCTGTGTTAGTGTAGCTGAGACTAGTGCAATTCGGTGCAGTGCGGACCAGTGGTCAGTCGGGGAACAGTTTTGTGGCGTTACGAAGTGAATAAGTAACAGTAAACTGTTGTGACTGTTGTAAATGGTGACTGTAATGAATAGCGTTAGTTGCTTGTAAATGTTAATGTGAGTAATGTTAACGTGTTAATAAATCAGGTTATTACTTACAACTTTAGCGAGTTTTATTATTTAATCAAACCCACATATTTAATAACTAGTGGCAGGCACTAGTTGTGTAAGTAAAGTTTTTATTTGGAGAAAAACATTACAGTATGTTTGGCAGTAAGGTAATAAAGGAGTTTGTGTGAATCTTGTGATTCAGATATCCTAAACGTCTTATAATCTACCAACAGTAGAAGTAGAGGAAATGAAATACAACTAGCGCCAGAAGTATCTAGTGGCAGGTTTGCCTCCTGATACAGTTCGAACATGCGCTCCGGAAGTAACGTGTGTGAGTGTAGACTTCTGGCTACAAAGCCCGCCTTGCCGCCAATTTACACCCAAGCTATTTCGCTTAATTGCGCGCTAAATCCGACTGCACAAAATTGCTGCCTCCGGCGCGCCAAACGATATTACATATAAATTTAGGCACGCATAAAATTTAGGTCCTAAGCTGTACGTAATTCTCCTGCATGCTAAATGAGATCAGTTTTGGGTGGAGACTCTCCAAGGAGTGAGAGAGAAAGATGGAGCTGTGATGCGGTCGTGGTGGAAAGCCAATCTACTTTTGCGCCGTTCTCAGGGCGAACCATTCGCTCTTCGCAGTCGCTAATCAAGACTAACCGGCTGGAATGGGGAAATGTTTGTGGAAGACTTAGACAAAATAAAAGAAGCGGCTTTCTACGCCACCTGGAGTCCAATCGTGAGGTTGGTCTTACTGCCAGTTCTTTATCCTGGCCAGGGCACTCTTCACACTCATTCAATTATCATCTGCAGACTTTTATTCTTTAGTTGTCAGATCGTAGCAAGGGGGAAGAGGGACTGCTTTTTCTATTGGAAATAATTTATGACAAATTCACTGCGGATACCGACGATATTCACTCTCCCGTTGACAACAGTGCTGAGCTATACATGACACAGAAAATCCCCTTATATAGTTCTTCCAGAAACAAGATAAAGTAAAGCCCTAACAGCCGAAGGCTGTCAGTGGAACTAGGATGTCAATGTAATGTTCTTTTAAGGGTGTGATTCTGCAACCAACTCTAACGCCCACGGTTACGACGTGAAACCAAAAAGGAAAATTGTTTTACTATACTCGGAGTTTTTCATTCTATTGAGTGACAAATTGCCTTCCGCTTTCCTGCACATTCACATTTCTAAACAACAAATTCCATTCCAAACACATTAGGTATTACATAAAATGCAACAATATCTCTTATAATCCATTTTCACAACAAATTTTTTTTAAAAAAAGGTGTCTAAAGAGATCAGCTTGTTTTTTTGGAAAAATCGCGCAAAAATGAGGCATTTTTTTTAAATATGTCGTATTTTTAAAATTCATTTTGATCTGCTTAAAATTACATAAGTGATAGAACCAAATATTACACTAAAAGAGTTCGGATGCACTGTCTTTTAAAGTCTGAGGGCCAGAATTAGTAACCAAGAGTTGATAAAGAACCGCACTACACCGTTTCTCGAATGTTCTAAATAAGCTTATTGTTCACAAGAATATTAGTTGTAATAAAATTATTGATCGAAAATAATTCAAATAGTACCTTACTAATTAATGAGGATGTTTCGGTGGCATTTTTTCTTCAATAAAATTGTAAAACCAAGTATACAAATTTCATGTTGTGAATCTGGCGAGACTCAATCTCAGCGTTCGGATTTCCCCTTACTGCATCTCAGATTAGACGCCATTAGCTCAAATTGACAGTACCGCTCCATTAAGACTAATTAATTAACCATATCTGACCGATTCATTTGCACAGATAGATCTAATTGCGTGCAATAATTCCAAGTCCCGTGCTGCATACACTCCATAGTTTTCTTACTACGGCCAAGTGATGCTACAATTTATGAATGCAGAGTCAGTTATTGTGAATCATAAAAACTGACACTAGATTTCTTTTTGACACCAATGAGGCAAACATCTCTCACTCACCAGACTTTCTGCAACTGAAATTCTCAAGGTTATAATTTATACATTCTACACAAACTCCGAATTTAAAAACTTACACTCCACCTCTCTTCACAGAAATAATTTTTCAAGAAAAACTATCTAACAAAAAGTTAAATATATAGAAGAATATAATAGATATACGGAATTGAGAAAATCGTTCGACCCTCTCGTGAAAATCTAAAAAAAGAAAACAATAATAATTAAATATAAACGGAAGGAACTATTTCCACGCTATCCAAATCCCTCTGGGCCTTCAGGACCACCCTAAAAAAAAAAAAAAGCCATGCAAAGACTTGGGCATCTAAGCCGGGCTTGAAAAGACGTCAACTTTTTCAGAAACCTGCGCAGATACCAAATTCTGGAGGAGAAAAAATTTTTCTCTCAAGAAAATATAGCCAAGCTTTTTCCCCAATGGAGAATAGTTTAGGTAGTCTCGTAACAGAGGGGTGATTATCCCTGAGTGCGGGCTCCCGCGGAGTTCTCCTAGAGAGCGTAGACAGTGTCAGAGGGGTGTAAACCCACCCTACAATGTCGAGGGATGGTATTTTTTTTGGAATATCTTCGGAAGGTTTGTCGGAGAGGAATGTTTTCAAGAAATGTATATCCCTGACTACCAGATTTTCTCTCTTCCTAAAATCTCTCTGAAGAGCCTAGTGGCTGTATTTGCAGAAGCCATCTGTAAGAATATCTGTGAGAATTGCTCTAGGAAATTCTAAAGCCAACCGCCGGCCGCTCTCTACCCAGGGTTTTGTTGCAGTTACGTGTGACTGGAGAGGAATATAGAAAGATATTCAGTAGGTCTGTTTGGACACAACATAGAATTTCATTTTACATCCGGATTAGAGTTATACGATACCCAGAATATCTGAAAAATAGAACAGTAAGAGTTGTGAAAGTGGTGAAATGAGTGCCGCTACCTTTAAGTTTGAGCTACTAAATGGGCGAAGAGGCTCGCTGGCCCTGTTCTCCAGTAAATGCTTTCAAGTACGATTTACTGGCCGTAATACCTGCAGGCTTTTGTTCGGAGGCTGTGCGGTACTCATATTAGTAGAGAAAGGTTATGCAAAGGATTCTGTTCTTGTAAAGCTTACAATTTTTTAAAGGAAAAGCTTGCAAATTCCCTGCTTTCAGGGGCGGCTAATTAAAGGTACGTTGGTGGCACTAATCCCAAGCCCATTAACGGGGGCCGTTAAACGGGGTCATGTCATCGAGCCAACCAACTTGTTTATGAGAGCTGGCCCCCACTCCTTCTCTTTAAGCTAAGAGCAAGTAAAGTACTTGAGCCGCTGTGAGGGCTGCTCGTGCGTGTAGTAAGCACAGCAGGACGACACACTGGCCCGCCTCTGAAAACAAATTAATTTCCCTCCTCTATTTTGCATATAAATAGGCGGATTAAGAAGGGACCTTGCTCGTTCTGTAGAGGGGGGAGTAGCTAGCAATAAATAGGGATACTATATCCCCGAGGAGTGTGTGCTCGCCGATACAGTTGCTCCCAGTGAAGCCATTGAATTCTACCCACTACGTGAACAACCACTACAAGAGCGTTCTCCGGCGAAATGCTCCTTCCATTTGCTAAACCTCCAGGAAGGCTTCTATAACCTTCCGCCTAACACATGGCAACAGGTACATATTTACCTGGGTATATCAACATCATGCCACGTTTTCTACCCCCTGTATATTCAATATCTTGAAATTTTGATACAGTTCTCTAACTTAATTGGAAAATCTGATCACTTACACGATTTACCCTTACTCAAATTGCCACAATTACGAGTGAAGAATTCAGTTTCCCTCACATAAATTCGGATACGATTCTGTACATTTAGTGAAAATCAAAACTCTATCTAAACCTCCAGTTATGAAGAATATTTTGTTCTTTTTCCGCTTTACTGAGATAAAACCTGTGAAAAATTGTTTTCATAGAATAGCTTTTATGATCGAGTTCTGGGACATCATGCGTTTCGAAAAGTGAACCTTTATTATTGCAGTGAAAATTCGACGATCAAACAAAACGTCGAGAATATAGCCAGTTGCGTGTTCAATCAATTTTTGCCATACTCAAGGCTGGCTCTCAAAACGTAAATCTCCATTTTGGAAAAATTGACAATCGCCGTCATTCTTTTTACGTCGCTGTAAGAAAAACTAAGAAAGCACCAACTTCTTTCTAATCTAGAGATTTTATCTTCTGGATAAATCAAGAGAAAAGCACTGCATTTTCATTTCCCAGGCAGGAAAAACTGTAAATCTTATAAAATATTACTTCAAATAAAGCGTATTGTATATCTTGTCGCAGCGACATCTTTCACTATATTCTCCTCCAAAGATGATAAATTAACTTTATCTGCTGCATAAAGTGTGGTTCCAATTTGTTATATTTTCCATTTTCATCACAGTAAAGTAGATTGATGTAACCTAAAGGGAAAGCGAAGGAAAAGCAAAATATATTATCATGAACAAACAACATGGCTTAGGCAAAATAAGAAAAATCCTTGAAGATCAGTTCTTGTTGTTCATTTCTTTGCCCATCATCAGAGATGAGTTCATCACATTTGTGTAGAATGTTTGACTAGTTCTTATTTAGCTTCTATCGTGCAGAAAACTAATCTCAGCAGCAGCGGAGTAGTATTTCGCAGGAATTATGACGAGAAATAAGTGGCATCTTTTACAAACTTCAGTTCGTAATAGTATTATGACGGAACCCGCATAACCTAATGATCGGAAACCTTCAGCCGGAAATACTATTTAATTGAATGGTTGTTTCCACTTTTCTGAGATTTCATCGAAAATGCTTCCAATGATTTTTCTTTAGACTTGGTGTTTACATTACTCACGGGTAATAACTTTTAGTTGAATCATTTGTCAATGATAATTCGATTTTAGGGCAGTCAATGGGAGAAGGGTGAAGGTAAGATTCCCCTAAAGAGTTCTCTAATGAACAGTTTTACGAAAATTGTTTTCTGTTAGTTAGGGATTGAATTTGCTTTAAATTCCTAGGCTGAAACAAAAGAATAAGAACATTCAGAAGATATTAATGGTAGGTCCTGAATAATTGATAAATATACGCTACAGCGTAAAGTTATGTTATGCTAGAGAACTTACAAGTTATGATCACTATTTGGCACAGCATGCTTGCTACTGACCGTGCTTTTAAAGCACGCCGAGCTTTTTATTTTATACTTCCGGTTTTGCCACCCCCTTAATTTCTTCTTATCTAGAGCGCTTTCCCGGAACTAATGCTTAGACTCTTCATCATTCTTGTCTTTGTACGTATACTCGTACTCGGTAATAATAAGCAGTCCCTGTATGTAAAAGTTCACATTTTTCAAGGAAATTGAGTTTTTAAAATAAAATTAAGTAAGATATTTCATTTGAGAAAACAACTAGAGTACCGCAAAGTCCATTTCTTTAGGAAATAAACTTTAGGCAATAATGTCGTTGGAAAATGGTACTGGAAAAACCAGCACTTTATCTCCGACAGCTTATTCCTTCATGAACTAAGGAAAGGTAAATATAATCTTAAATAGAAAATGAACGAAATTTGCCTGCTTTACGACAGAGTGACAGAACTTGTTTTTGTGGCAGCTACTTCTCCTTTATATTCATTTCGGCGTGGTTTCTCTTTTCTGCGGTCTTGTCAAAATTTTAAAATTGGGTTTCCTCTCAAGAAGGATATGTTCTAAAGGGCAATAAGCAGGGAGCTAGCAAAGTGTTGGAAAGTATTTTGAGTGGTGCTCGCGCTTCAAGTGTTTCAGGAAGTACTCGAAGACAAGAACAATACCACCTGCGTGTTTATTGTGTTCTTGGCAATACCTTGAGGAGGCTAATGAACATTTTTACTGTATTGAATAAGAGAACACGTAAATTGAATACTGATAGACAAAGCATGTTCCACCTTCAACTTCATCAAACTGGTTCACGATCGATACTAATTTCCAATTCTCTTATAGCGAAATATCTTGGTATTTACCTTTAGTTAGTGAACAGTCATTTGAATGCCAAATAAACTGCATTTTTGTCTACAGCAGAATAACAAACAAGAATTAGGATTTTTTTAAAATTCCATTGAGCTTCTTAAAACAACAACAATATTCATGTGTTCATATCCTTATTTAATAGATGAGACTGTATCGTTCTCCAGAACTCAGACTGAATTCGGGAGGCAGACTTCTTAGTCATCTGTTCCTCTGTTCATTCATTTCTTTAGCCAAGAAAATATTAGTGACAATAATTGGATTTTTGTTTTTGTTTTTGCAGCAGGAAAATGAAACACATGGCCATTACATGATGGGAAGTCAACGAGGGGAATGGCGTGACGTAATACTTCCGGCGATACCTAGCGGACAGTACACGCAACACATGTCCTATCTGATCAAAGATCTGGAGCCGGCCGTACAGTACGAGGCGAGAGTACAAGCAAAAAACCGATTCGGTTGGAATCAAATGTCCGATAGCTTTCACTTCTCGACAAGAAGTGCAGGTCAGTTAATTCTTGCTTAATCAATATTTAAATTTTATTTCTTGTCTGATCAATTAAAAAATATCGAACGAAATCTCTGAATGTTATGGGTGGCGCAAAACAAATATATATTTTTAGGGAAGGGATTAGCTATGAGGTTAGCATACTGGACTCCCACGCCGGAGGTCCCGGGTTCGAATCCAGCAGCTGACCCTTAGATTTTCTCTTCCTAGGAGCTTTTTACAGCTCACTGTCCGGTGATGGACAGTGTTGTCTGTAACGAGAGAACACTGTCCGGAGGCCGGCAGCGCACTGGAAAAAGCTCCGGGCGCTAATAACCTTAGATGTTGACGCGCCTTAAATCATTAAAAAAAAAATATATATATATTTTTCTTATTCTACATAAAGACCGAAACATCATTAAATTTTGGTATATTTAAGTATATATGTGGAATGTACCACCAAATCGCTAGGTATTCTACTACAATACGCACATCTGAAAAACAATGTATAACTGCTCCCATCTCAGTAAGTAGACAATCTCGCCAAATCTCGATGCCTACCTTAACTAAACTGTCTGAGCATTTATTTTTATTTTTTCTTAAAAAGATTTTCTTATTTAGCTTTAACCAATCACCGCTGCCTCTGCAAGTGCAAAAATTTAATGGCGTTAAAATTGAAATATTTTTACCAAGTTTCAATAATGCGATTCTGGACTGGGAAGCGAGAGCAGGCGTAGGAACTAGTTTAGAATGATGATGGAAGCCATACTTCTTTGGCAAGAAAGTAGCCAATTAGATCCACAGATCTGGATGAAGCGAATTGGTCGCCATTTTGAACTGAATTGACCATTTCATGTTGATTGATTCGAATAACAAAAACACACATTTTCTTTCATTGGTGAGAATCATCGTCTCGCCTTTACTTATCGGCCAGTCAGCTTGATGCCCTAAATATTAACCACTGAAAGACTCTTTATAAAATTTAACTATTTTAACGAATAAAAAATGAATTCATGTTCCTATAATCAAATGCTATTGTTGGAAAATGCGCAACATCATAGCTTCTCCAAAAATCCCATTAAAATCAATGTTCCCTGGGGAACACTTTGCTTATTCATGGCCAAGTTCAAATGAATCCATTAGGTGAAAGCGGAAGAAAATTACTGAAAATGTAAAAGCCGTTCAGCACAGGCGTACTTCCGGTCCACTGACATTCTTACAGCTTGGAATTTCCTTTAGACATTTCCTACTCATAAATATTAGCATATTTAGCATTCTGTGACATCATCTTGCAGGAGAGCCGCCTTCACCCCTTCCTGAGAGTTTCGATTCAAAAAACTTTCCAGTCAGTCTGTGCAAGGCTGAGTATGTGCAAAGTTTAAAAATTATCAATGTTACCAGTTTTAAGAAATAGCAGAAACCTCAAAAATGTATTCGGGTTGGATGATTTGCTTCTAGGCTTATTGTTAATTGAATGCTTATTACTTAATGTGCTTACTGTAAGGTTTCGTGATGTAACTTTAAAAGTAAAACATTTAATTGAAATTTTCGGCGAGATTATGTTTTTTGATGAATTAAGTTTATCACCATACCTATGAACTACACAAGAAAAACTAAATCACCTCTTTTTGGTACTCAGCGGACATGAAAACATATTTTATGATAACATGAATAATAAATATGCAAATTATGATTCTCCCACTTAGGAAGAGTAGAGGGTAAACAATGTCTGTTAGACTTGACCGAGAACGTCACTGAACCTGTTAAATTAGAGCTTCTAATCCAAGTCTATGAGGATATATCCCACTTTTGCTCATAAATGAAAGTAGGATTTAATGGTGTAATCGAAATCACTCCTCCACCTGGGTGAAATGTTCCAGATACGCAAAATTGGGATGTTTCAAAGACTCACATAAATACTAAAGAAATTTTGGCACATGTATGTTTACTGAGCGGGCAAATAATCCAAGCTGCTCATATTTATTTCAATGGAGTAGAGGTTTGTGTAGGTGTAGAGCCTGAGCTGAAATATACTCTGGGGGTGAATTAAAAGTTTTAATTAGTTAATGGGTGAGGAGTTAAATATGTGGACGGAAGTGTCGGCCCACTAGAAAGGAAAACTCTCGGCAAATTCTTGAACTTAGTTCAGCCCCAAGTTTCCTACTGGATTTAAAAGCTTTACAGTGTTACCACCTTACTCACTCGCGGTATAATGCTGGATGTATCCGTTAATATTTACAAAATTAACCACCTTTCATCGCTTGCTCTTTGGTTGTTTTTTTTTTAATCTTGAGCGCAATTGAGTTCAATTTTCTTAGGTTTGCTATCTTAGCTACTTAAGCCAGCGAATAGTTTAATTGACAATTACTGAATGGTAAAAACGACTTACATCTGCTGCTTAACCGATCCATGACTTGAAGGAGACTAACGTGAGTAATAGAGGTCGGTTGGATATCTTGGCTGTTTCGGATGAACAGAGAGTGCAGGAACATCCCTTGCAAGTAGGCCCTTAAATAATAGACTGGCAGCCAAAGTTCTGGACCAAATGAAGGAGGCCATTTAAAACCAAGTTAAAGCAATGGCCTGGCGGAGTTGTGAGGTCGATTGCCGGCAGACGGAGGTCAGTCACCTGTTTTAAATTGCTACGTGGATACAAAGCATGTGCCCAGAATGAAAGTCTTGGACAGTAGTATACTAACCACTGAAGTGAAGAAGGGCCAAGTTAGAAGTGTACAAATGTAAGAGAAAGTTCCAGATTTTCCATTTCCGGTTTGCGCTGGATGTATCCCCTTTGAGGTCCTCACATTACAAAGAGTGGATTTGATTGTGGGTTCATGTGTGCATCTGTAAGGTCAAAGCGGGAAATTTTGGAAAGTTTAACTTTGATCTTCAGCAAGGGACTACAAAGACGCACAGGCATTGCTCCGTTTACTCAGGTATTAAGATCTACTTTTGTTTCAACAGTTCTAATACCTAACTGCGTGCGTATTCTTAATATAATCCCTTATTATATTAATTAATAATTTAATAAAATTAGGAAGATAGTCACTATTGTGAAGGAGCTAAAATATATATTGTAATAGTGGTTGCAAGGTTGGTGAATTAGATCCACCATCTAGCCAAAGCTGGTATTAATATCCTCATGTACATAATTAAAGTACATTGTTAGTGAGCTGACCTCCCTTGCGGCTCCTGGGGATGATGAACTCTTGCTCCCCCTCAACTAACCACTAGTGTTATTAACACCTCAACTCCATGATCCTGTAAATTTACCGGCTAACTCGTACTTATTCCTTCCCTTCATTGAATACTTTATTATTATCAGGAATATTATTATTAACATCCCCATGGTTTCGAATTTCTCTTAACCCGAAAAATCGAGTTAACCAGAAGGAAAAAACAGATGAGCTTTTTTTTGATAATAAACTTTCTTTCTAAAGAGCCTTCTTACTACGCGGAGTTATTCCTATTCTATGTAGGAAGAATTCTTTGGAGGCCGATGCTCTCATTAGACGCGTCTAGTTCTGACGAAACGAAGCCGTTGCTCTCAGTGGACGCGCCTAGTTCTGACGAAACGAAGCCGATGCTCTCAGTGGACGCGACTAGTTTTGACGAAACGAAGCCGTTGCTCTCATTGGACGCGTCTAGTTCTGACGAAACGAAGCCGATGCTCTCATTAGACGCGTCTAGTTCTGACGAAACGAAGCCGTTGCTCTAAGCGGGCGCGACTAGTTCCAATGGACGTGGCCAATGTTTAAGAATTTTATTGCAAAATCTACGCTATTCACTGCGAGTATCATCATTACAAATGCCACTATAATGAACAATTACAGTCGCTTCTTTCTCAAAACCTGCTCCTAAACTATACTTGGAACTTTAAACCAGTTATTCAATCCATTTAGATCTTTCTTGTATGTTTGATAATTTTTTTCAGGGCGGGGACAGAAGCTCATACTTTACTTAAACAATTTTTTCTAACAAATAAAAAGTAGTCATTCGCGGGATTCGAACTGGGAATCTCGCACTTACGCTCTTGACCACTAGACCAACAATAATAATATTTGATATTTGAAAAAAATTTGACTAACAGTATTTGGACTGAGATTAGATTATGCAAATGATTTACTAAAATATAGAAATTACTAAATGTAACACTGTCATCATTTCCCGTACTTCTGTTCACAGGAAGTACTCTTCTTTTGATTAATAATTGTCAGACTATTGCACAGTTTGTTACCTAAATAACGTAATACGCACAAAATATATTAGTTGGAGTGAACAAGCGTTGCTAATGTGGGTTAGATTTGTCATGTGTCGCTCTAGCTCGCAAACTATGTCATGTGCATACAAGGGTAACATATATGTGTACAATCTCCTGAAGAGGAGAAGAAAAAGTAATTCCAAGTGGTAATCCATCACTAGGTGCACCTTTGCATGAGTTTTACTTTGTCTACATCAAAATCCACCGTCTGCAAAAGTTTATTTTCACTCACTCAGACAACTGAACGACATTTTCAAACAGTTTTATTATTTTCCAGTTTATTTATATTTTCATTGTTATTGATAACAGCAATAACCTCTCGTTAGAAGGTAATTTTAGGCTTTCTTCGGAAAATCGCGTTTAGATGGCTTCGATACTTTTGCACTTTTGTTTGCGTCTGTGCAGCTTATCTCTCTCTATAGCGTAGGTGCTTACCATAACTCAAAAACGCAAAAAATCGCAGAAAGTATCGATTTGATCTTTAGTTACCATCGCCAACTTTCCAGACGAAACCAGTTTGCTTATCTTTGTTATTTATGGTGCTACCCGAAGAAAACTGCTTCTACGATCATCGCTAAATGGTGGTTTAGTTTTTGACCGTTGTCAAATAAATTTCATTTTTTACCGACGTTTCGGCTAATTTATTGCTTTCTTCAGGGTGCTATAAATTTTGTAGAGCTATCTCTTTAACTACATAATCATAACTGGTAATGTGCATATAACTTTATGAATGTAATCGTTGTGGAGGTTAGCAGATCAAACTCAGTTGCCTTACATAAATCCTGAAATCCAGTTATGTTCTTTATTTAGAAAATAATTAGGTTTGATTTTTTACCTCAACCATAAATGCACTTCCCATACAAAGCTTTCTTTATTCAGTTTGAGTTGTATGTCCTGAAAAGTAAGGAAAATTACCTCTAGAAATAGATGATGTAGAAAACTACCTTCAGCATGAGATAGGCAGCCCTCCAAGTCAGTATAGAAAAAGTAGGCTATTTCCATTACATTTCAATTGGAGAACATCTGAACTAATGCCGGTTCTTGGTTGCCAAGTAACTACTTCATCCCGCCATAGTTTCCTGGTTTGGTTTGGCGAACGGTAGACCAATTGTTTTAAGGTAATGTAATACTTCGAGCAATCTTATTTTATGTTTAATGGCCAGTCAATGGACTGTTTAAAGAGCGACAAAATAAAAATGCGCATTTGAATTAGAAGCACAAAACTTCAACTATTTTATTACATTTACATAAAATATCTCCCATTCGGTAAATTTGAATCCTCTATAACAAAGTTATTCCTATTAGTCTCAAGGCTAGACTCTATGGGGATTAGCCTTCGGGGGGACTAGCCTTCGTGGGGACTAGCCTTCGGGGGGACTAGCCTTCGGGGGGACTAGCCTTCGAGGGGACTAGCCTTCGGGGGGACTAGCCTTCGTGGGGATTAACCTCCGGAGGACTAGCTTTCAGGGTACTAGTTCCCGTCTAATTTTACAACAGACCAGTTTGTGATTACACTCCAAGGCGATCGCACCAAACTAAAAACAATGGATATTGCAGTTTTAACTCGTTATTTTCTGGTGCTTTCGTTCTTGTTTCTAAGTGTTTTGAAATTGGTCCAATGAATCCTGGCAATATCACACATTGTTCTGTTCGTTGATGTGGATCCTTGAGGTGATTTCACTGTATATTATTTCTAATCGTGCTCATTAAGTTCTTATAGCTAAAAAAGAGAAAAAATGATGAAAAATTTAACAGTCATTAATATTTATGATTTGGGGCCTTGAATCAAGTTGCAAACCCTTTTTCTTACCTCATTACTTTCATTCCTTTATTACCTTTTCTTATTTTAATTTTTTATTTATTTTTAAATTTTGTTTTATTTGAATGACAACCTTGTGTAAGCAAATATTTTGTTTGTCCATTTGATCCAGGTCCAGAGTCTCCCTCACAAACCGCCATTTTATCAGGTCAGTTCCCTACTTGTTTTTGTTTTTGATTTCTCTTTTTAAATATATATATATATATATAATTTTCTGCTTAGCTTTTCCAGCATTTTATTTCTTTATTGGTTTTGTTTTATTCTTTGAAGGATTTTTTTAAAAGCATGCGCATTATTTTAGGGGTACCTATTTTTGGAAAAATTTGTATATCCTATTTATTAAGTGGATTTTAATTTTTATTATAATTATAACTGCCGAAGCATTATCTCACACACTTGAATAAAAAGACAAATAACATTTTATTTAGGCTTTTTATACCACCAACTAACTGCAAAGATCATTTATTGGGTTTTATCTTAAGATTTTTTTTTTTTTTAATTTTCTCTAAAGAAAATACTTTCGCACTGCATAAGTGATATGAGGAAGCATCATCACTCGTAGGATTATCGCTAGGTTTTCTGACGTAATTATTTTGTAAAGGAATATTCATTGAATTACAGGATTGCTTCTTTTTTTTGTAAGATTGAGTTTCTTTGTTTTAACTTTGAAAATGTATAATCTTGAAGTGAAGCACTAGTTTGGTTGTGTTGAGAACAAACATTTCTTTTGTGAACCGGATACTCTGCTAACCGAAATATTCGGTAAACTACCAGAGGATGCGAGACCCATTAGTTTAGTATCCAGAAAGCCTTTCCGCTGTCAAAACTAAATACAGTAAATAATAATAATAAAAAATTATTTTCTTTGTAATGGCCATATCTGCCGACAGTTTGCTACAGTACAGAATTAAAAGGCGAACTCGGATATAAACAAGATTAAAATTTCTAAAAAATGTTCTATGAAAGTGTTTTATTTAAAAAAATGAAAAGGTCATTCAAGGTGATTTTTTTTTTTAAATAACAAGAAAGAAAATTAAGAAAATGAAAAATGCCTGCATTAATTTTCCAATTGCGTGACCACTTCGCATTAATCTTGGTTACAAAAAAAAAAATGCATATATAAACATAAATATAATAGTTTATACCATAAATTAAAAATATAAAGAAGGCCCCCCCCCCACTTTTGTGCTCCGATTTCTCACCCCCACATAAGTCACCCCTCCCACGATCATCTAAATAACACAAATGTTTGTTCTCTGCACAGAAGAAACACCGTTTAGCAAATATTTTGATACAAATTGATTGTAAATAATGATATTATAGATTTGAGTAGTTGAATTTTGTGATTGATACAGCATCTTGAGCACTTTTTACTATTTGAATTTTAATTTCTATTTTAACTACTAATTGAACTCCTCCTAACAGGCAATGAGTGAAGGTATAGGAGTTTGTTGATATAGGGCCCTTTCTCGGTAAAAATGCGGATATTGTGACCTCTAATACTGTAGATTTTAATTATTAAATCCGCATTGACATAATACCTCCTCTTCTTAGAAAGTTATCATCAATAAACTTCTACTTCTTCACTATCTCCTGTTTTCTCGGCTTCCGCGATTTACTATAAAACTGTCAATCCATTTTTTTTTTTTAATCTTCTAAAATTATTGAGCCTTCTATCTGTGCCGAATATAGCGCGGCTAGAATACTCGAAACTGATCGGAATTTCATAATGATCTACTGATTACGAAGCGAGATACTGTGAGTTGAATTTGGAGCAATGAAAATCACATCGTCCATTAATTCAAAGCAAAATTTCAAAATGATTTGATTGGTGAATAACAAGATTTTCAGAAATTTAGCAAAGGATTGTAAGTAGGGATGAATCAAGCGATTCTTGTTACCTTGTAGTGCAGTCCCATTCATAAATGTTAGCTCGCGCAACTTTTCGACACCATAAAGCGTATTTATGTGCATTTAGAAAGTTTGGGTACTTGGATTGCAATATGCACTTGTGAAAAAGTCGGGTAAGTAATTACCACAGATATTACTTCGGAGGAGAGATGCACTGAAGAGACTGTTTTACTTTCCTACTTCTTTTCAAAGGAAACTTGGTAACTTTATTTAAGCAGCATTTGTTTTCTGTCTGTCAACATTCAGAGCCGGAAATGCGAGATATGGGAGTGAAAGCCTTCGGCACGGCGGTGTCTTCAGTCGCAGCCAGTCCGGTCGTGGTGGCAGCCTCAGTGGCCATTGCCGTCGCAGTCAGGTGGTCCTAAGGTACTGGACAGGTAACCATCCAGTTTTATTTAGTTCACTTCTTCTATAATTTGTTTTGTCTTCCCAGTTTGAAGAGCTCAAATTAAGTAATATTTTAGAAGGGATTATTTTTGTATTTAAAAAAAAAATTGTTTGCTGAAAATTCCCTTTAATTATTTTTTTTTTTCGTAAAAACGGAAGCATCCTACAAGATCGGAAGTCTAACTTATCAAGCCTAATCTTTAACAGCGCCTCAAGGACCTAACCAACTAAGATTCACACTTCCGAAGAAATCTGATATTTATACTTTTGGAGACTAGCCTAAGGCATTTCCGCATTCATTCTTTTTCAATATGCCAGAAATTAGATTAGAACAATGCCTTCTACAAGGCAAGCAGCCAACTGAGTCTTACTGTAAAATCCACTGTAAGTAGTAGTAGTATGGTAGTCCCCTCTTTACAAGAACTAGGTTATTTCGTACTGGTCGATTTTGATCGATGGCCAAATGATCGATCTTCTCTAGTCTGAGGTTGCCAACGATCTCCACTACAACAGATTGTTGCAATGTAGAGCGTAGACGTTTACTCCTTTTCTGGGCACAGACTGCGAGAGGCCCTAGGCTAATTAATCACATCCTGTGCTGAGTCAGCAGCGCTAGTTGGTAGCACTGAAGTCAAAATCTCTAGACCAAACTGATAAGTCTACCTCTGGTGATGGATAGAAACCCGAAACCGCTCAGCGATACCATTACGCATGCGTACTATGTGAGGTAAAATAAAAAACTTACAGTTATACTATAGCAAACGTTACTACAACCTTCCTATGGCGCCACGGTAGCCGAGCGGTTAGAGGCGAGACCTGCGAAGCTAATATGTATTGTGGTACTGAGTTCGATTCCCGGTCTTAGGCCTTGGATTTTATTTAATGGTTAATAAAAGAAATTTACAGTAAAGTATGTTTGCTAGTCGCCTCCGTCCACGACACCTAATTGGTAGTTGGACGTTAAGCCTTGCCTGAAAAAATTGGCGATTACTTTACTTTTACAACCTTCCTATTATTCATTCAGATAAAGTGGCAGAAGCTTAAACGAATTTCTCTGTTGAATCCCAGGACATGGATGAAATTCTGAAATCGGATAGAATGAATACCAGAAGCGAGCTTGCAAGGACGATTACGTATCCATTATGCGTCCAACTGTTACAAAATCTGTAGCAGAGAATGGATGCTCCATCTTGAATGTATCTTTTAAAAATATTTATGAAGAGTCTGGCCTGAACATATTCATCATGTTGTCTAGCTGCACCTCGCTTTATAAAACTGTCTTGTTCTGGTTTTATTGGTAATAAAGTGATTAAATAAAATTGAGGAGCAGGAGATGCTAGTATTCCAACAATGGGCACAAAAATAAAAATTTATAATTATCTGTAGCTCAATTACCACTATTACTGAAAATAATTTTATTTAACCACGCGCAAACATGATCAAGAATCTCTATCCAGGAAAATAATAAACTCAAAGTATAATGAAACAAAACTGAAGGAAACCAAAGGAGAAGAAAACCTTAATAGGAAGAGAGTAAAGTAAGTGAAAATAAATGAAAGAGAATTATCCAACTCATAGGAGACAAAAACGACAGAACTGCAATCAAATAGACTTTTCTTTGTTGATAAGATGCACACTGAATGGCGCAGAGATTTGCGTGATTTTAGATTACGTACACCTCTTGAGGCTACCAAATGACTTCGAAGATTGGTCACTTGCCACTCTGCTTTTTTGGGAGGGCTGACGATATGCTCCACCCTCCACTTATGCCTTTCCATTTATATTACCATCATGGATAAAAATCATACTATGTAAAATTAGTATTATTACACGAATTGTCCAACCTAAAAACTATGTATTATACAATGTTCATATGGAGAAGGCTGCGGTTGTTGGTTTACTTTTAACCTAAACAAGATAAAACAACATTAATATTCTCTACATAAACATAAGCTAACTGGAGACCTACGGTGGAAACAGAAATGTAAGTATTACACGTTTGCATTACATTTGTATTTTCTCTTACTAGACAAGAACGCCATCTTCCAGTTTTTTTTTTTTTTTTTAATTTTGAGTTTTCAACGTGAATAACAGTTTGAGGTCTACTGGGTCCAAATGGATTTTAGAAAATGGTCCGCGTGTGAGAATGATTTCTACATTCTAGAGCGAAAAGGAATTTTGTAAACTCAACTTTATAGTTCGTTTCGTTTCAACGAGGGATGGAATTAAGCAAAGAAAATCTCTTTTCTAGAAATGTCAATCTATTAAATGATCTCACTTTTTTTTAAATGTTCACTTTTTCCCATTCCCATTTTTTTTAAAGAAGAAAATAACGTTGGAATAAATAGTGAATAATTCAGGCCATTTTAAGTTCATTTGTAATATTGATAACATAATATTATTTAAATCATTCATGTATGTTTACAGTTTGCTGTACAGTGAGGGCGCTAGAAAGAAGAGGAGAGTGTATCGTACCTAAAGTAAAAGAAAATCCTTTTTTATTAAAAATGATCAAAAAAGAAATAAAGGTTAAACAACGCTAATCACTGAACTATAAAGATTTTTAAAATAAAATGGCCCACAATGTACAGCCATCAACTTGGTGACCTATTAAACATTTCAAAAATAGGAAATATTTTTAATGGAAAAAAGAAAGACTAAAGACTGACGCTTTTTAGTAAAAAAGATAACATCTTAAAGTTAAAACATTTTTAACTGCTAATAATTATGTATAAATTTTTTTCAAAAAAAAAACATTCGAAATACAACTACTTAAAAAAGTAAAGAAAACAAAAATCTCATCTATTTTTATTTTGGTGCCATTTTTATTCAATTAATGATAATTAAATTTTGCGTAAATTTGAAATATATATATTTTTTTTTAAATTATCAATTCTTTTTTTTTTTATGTTTTTGTTAAAGAAGACATATTAAAATTTTAAAAATGTATTTTTTTTAAAAAAAAAAAGTCTTTTAAGTTAAAAATAAGAAAACAATAAAAATGTAAAAATTGTGTACATAAACTAAGGTATGGTTAGTGCTGTAAGGTGTTGCATTCTAGAGAGTATTAGAACAACTAGGACCTAATGTAATAAATACTGACGTAATAATTGCATTTTTTCGGACCCTCCAATTCTGTGTATATTTTTTTAGCATGAATTTTATTACTTTCTACTCTTGTGTTTTGAACTTTGTACTTCAAAAACAAGTTCCAGGAGCGGATAGCAGCTTCCCAGCGTCCCTGAGTGCGTTAACTGAACAACAAATAAGAGTGATTCACTTTTTAAACATTTATTAATGTAATTATATATAGAAAGTTCTATGTAAATAGATGTGGAAACAAATTTAAAAACAAATAAATAAAATTATTAAAAATAAAATTTACGAAATACTTGAATGTAAAATTTGTTCCACACTCTTTTTAATGCTACGAATTAAGGCGTGTGTTTAGAGCTATTTTTATTTTAGTTTTATTATTATTGTTCTTAATGGTAATATTCAATTTATTTTTGTAAATTTTTAAAAACTCCATTTAATAGATTGGAGGAAATAAATGAAAACTAGAACTCTTATTGAACAAAAGTAAACAAAATAAAATGAAGAAAATATGGGAGAGAGAATTCTTAACGTCATAAAAAGAAACTTCTGAAATTTATTCATCGATGTATCTACAGGCGCACGAATGATGTTATCTTTATCGTTTAAATTATTTATAAGATTTTATTGTAAGAAATAGGGGTGAGTTATCTGAAGGTTAAAATGGGGAACCTTATTGTGCAAGTATTTCCAGATTTGGGAATTGACTTCAATACGAACTCGGCCACTTCACGATTCACCCGGGGAAAAAATCGGTTTAATTTTTCGTTTGGTTTTGTAACTGCGTCGATTGGATGTGGAATGGATCGTGGCTCTAACGGGGCCTCAAATAACTTGACGACTAGGGCACCCATTAAGGAGTAACCAGTTCAATCTTCCGCCGAGCTTCTATCACCTCCTGCAACATTCCAGAACATTTCCACTAATAACGGACTTAATAATATAGCCAGTGGGTCTACCAAGATCATGAAAGATTACCTCATAGGAAGAAATCCATTTGCTGCAATTCGTGCAACGTCGTGTTTCTATGGCCCTTCATCACTTATGACCCAAAGAGAAAACACTGCAATGATTCCTGATTTTCAACCTCAAGTTGGATTGCCTGATTCATATTGGGTAGTCCTACCAGATCTTCTCTCAGAATCTGAAGCCGTGGCACTCACTCGTGGATGATGGCAGCCTATTTTTGCCACTTTCTTCAGGGCATTTTTGTTCACAACTGGTCACTTAACCTAAAGCGTAAGAACTCATTTGTATTTAGATCTCTGTTATCTTTAACAATGTTAAAGTTTAATCTTTAAAATAATATTTTGAATTTCAGAATACATAAATGAAAATTTAAAATCAAATAAAAATATTTATAAATATTTTATTACTTTTGTTCTGTTTCTTTAAAAGTTACGATTCTATCAAATCTATTAGTAACTAAGTTTAAAAATGAAATTTCTTTTCCACAGAAATTTTGATGCTATTTATTCAAAAATGTTTGTCTAAATTCTTCTTCTCTAATTAGACAGATCTAGTTCTGTCCATTTGTAGAACGAATATATTGAAAGGTAATTTTATAAAAATTGCCTTAAAAGGAGAAAAATCTAATGATTATTATCAAAAATTTGTCTGCAACCTAAAGTAAGTGTATTATTCTGTCAAAGGTTATGGTTTAAGTTGGAACTTAGATCACAAATGGTTGAAAATAAAGATGTTCATTATTTTTAGTCACTTGAGATGGTGAACTTTTTTTTTTTCGTACACTAAGAACCAAACGTGTTTCATTAAATAGGCCTTATTGCCCAGAACGAGACTACATTGATTTAATGCGGATTTAATAAGATTTAAAAAAACCGTAAACTTCAATACGAGGTAACGTATTATAAGCACTACTTTAGTCACCAGACAAATAACTATTACTTTTGAACCGTTTTTCCATTTTCCACCCTAAAGGAAATGGTCTTATGAAAAGTTCATAACAATCTTCTCACAAATATAAACTATTTTATAAACCAATTGTACTAAAATGCGGAAAAAGGCAATTGAATAATAACCTCAAAATATCGCAATGTTCCATTAAAAAAAAGAGGTGCTTTATTCAATGTGTCTTACTCATTAAAGTATAATATAAAACTCGATGGGCATTCTACTAAAACATTAAGAATAAATTGTTAGTTTACTAAGTTTAAGAAAAGGCGAATAAATTAAAACAAAATGTTTATCTTAATGTTGAACACAGACGTGAATTAACACAACTTGTAATACAATACACTATAAACCAAAAAATTGTAATAACTTCATAGATTCTATTCATATGTTTTATATATACATATATAAAACAAGGAATAAATGTGATTCTCTCACGAAATCGCAGGAAATCTCTCTGTAAATATTAATGTTAATTTTTGTATCATGCTAATATAAAAACAAAATAAAGAAAGCTAAAAACTAAAATTAAAAAAATTAGATTAAGTATTGTGAGAGTAAATGATAAGAAATAAACCAAAAATTATATTTTTAAGAAATTAAAGAAAACCTCTCTCTTTTTGTTTGTTTTTATAATTTCTCTCTTTAAATTAAGTTAGTTTTTAAGGAAATTGAGAAATTTTGAAAAATTATAAAGAAAAACGTGTGTATAGTGTGTGCCAGCTCTATGTTTTATAGTCAAAACTATTCTCCTTTTCCTTTTTTGAGTATCCAATTTTTACATTCTATAACATAATTGAAAAAATTAGTTGATTAATAATTAATATTTAATTATAGTAGTGAAGCCTTTAAATTCAGTGGGAAGTCCAGGTAGCAAACGTGCAAGTGAAAAGTTCAAGGTTTGTGACTGAGATTGTGGCAATTCACAGCAATCCTAACTACAATTTCTGCATTAATATTGCATTCAACTGCAGTAGTATTTTTAAAGGCAGCTCAACGGGAGTAGAAATATCACCATAAAGTGCAAGTCTGAGCATTACTATTCACACATCTGCGCACCCTTGCTGTAAGGTTACTCCACCTAATTATCATCACACATTATACCACAAACTGCACCAACTCCCACGTTCCACTGAGGTAAGAATTTTTGGCAAGATACCGCGGATCTAAATACGGTAATCTTTTACCCCTGCAAAAATCTTTTAAAACGTAAAATGCAGCTTTAAAACGGGAACAGCTTAACAGCTTAACGGGAACATCTAGGGATCGAGTAAAGTATTAAATAACAATTCTGTCTAATGTTGCTTAAGTCTGTGAAAAAGAATATGCCTAACAACGTTGGCCACAAAATTTGATACGTTCAGTATGAAAATTAAGTCGCTTGTTAGTTTTAAATATGTACCACTGCTTTGTAAAACAGAGATCAACAAGACGGAAAGTGCTCCAGGATCACAAAAGTTTGGGAAAGCGAATAAAAAGGGAAAACCCCCATCAGAAAGTGGGCGCTCCCGGCTTCAACTTTGGCAGATGTGAAATTGCCACTTTAGCAAATATATTAGCGGTCCAAATCTGCTATTTTCTTGACAATCTGAAAAATATCGGCCAACGAGGGTTCCCTCAACAATTACGGAAGGACGCAATTCAAAAACGGCATTAAGATTTTTCCCAAAGGATACCAAGCCAAATGGAACAGAAAAAGTTCCGCAATCAGTTAAACCAGTGGTATCTCTAACTACGAGCTCAGCAAAAACTTGTGATAGGTTTTTTTTTTTTTTAATTCTCACTTCATCTAGGACTATGGCCACGAAAAAGAAGTTATCTGCTTTCATTGGCAGGAATCTGTCCAGAAGACGGGGTGGTGTCTCCTTCCAATCATTTGCTGGCCACGGCTGCCAACAACTTTGCTGGGTTGGAGCCTCTTTAGGAGGATCGATGCCATGAACATTTTCTCATGCATCACGCTCGCTGATACAAAGACAGAAAACGAGCAAAGTGAACAAAACAAATGCTTTATTAATCAGGCAGTCACTCTTCTATATTAAAAAATCTCCAACCATTAATTATAAAAGCCATAATTAATTTCTAACACTAAAGTTAGCCACTCTAAATGTGGAAAACAGAGAAGATATATTTTAAAAAATGAGGGTTATATGTTCAAAAATTGGGAAAACTTGTCTACAACAACAAAATTAGGAAGTTTCTGAGTGTAGGTACGTTCAAGTATGAACAGTTAAGAAAGTTAAGAGAGAGGAAAGCAGTCGATAAGTAAACGTCATCGACAGCACAGTTTGTTTTCTTCTTATCACAGACTTTTTACTAAAATTTTTCACCCTTGGACTTCCCATTAAAATGGATTTCCTTCTTTATATAAAAAAAAGTAAAAGTTTTCTTTATGTGCATAAAATTAAAATAAAATTCTTTGTAATAAAAAAAACACAACGTGTGGTATTTTATACTGGCTTTATGTGTGTTCGTTTCCCCTCTAAGAACGTAAGGAAAATTTTATTGTTGCAGTTACAGAAAAAGTTTCAATAAAAAGAAAAATATAATAAAAACAGTTAAGAATTAAAAAGAAATAAATTAGTAAATGTATGGTTTGTAAAGGGAGAGTGTGTATGCAGCTTTTAAAAAATCAATAAAAAAGATTATATTTCGGTGTCTACTTTGTAAAAATTCTTATTTATTTATTCTTTTTAATATAGGCAGCCATTTATCTTTTGGAGGGAAATAAAGGCTCAATATACGTATTGTGGAGCTCTCACTTGCATTTCCTTTCAATGCATCGATTGCAATTGCAACTGAGAAATCACATGTAACGCCACTGTCAAGATCATGAGAAGTTTTAACTTTACATTTCTCCGGAATATTAATCAGTAAAAAGTGTAAGGCAGAGAAGATTTTCCCACAGGACCGTAAGAGGCCTCGAATCTCAAAGGAAACAGATTTGTTTCTTTTTGATGATGTAGTTTTTCAATGTGTGAGGATCGCTGGAAACAAGTGGCCTTTCTAGACTGAACTCAACTTTTATACTCATTTTTACTCAAGGTGACGTTTCAGCCCAATATAAAGTAATTATTATTATTGCGATTTATTTATACAACTAAATTTTTACATTTTTATTCAACACAATTATTGGTATGTAAGTAGTAAATTTAATAGCAATTAAAGTGCGGTTCACTTACAGATTACATTTTCAAGGGATACGAAACAGCAGAAATCGAAAATTTTCATCAAACATCTAAATTGGTTTTGACCAATTTCAAATAGATATCTACTCACAGAATATAATCCTAATCCCAATTTGGCTTCCAGAGTGTGGTAACTATTCTGCAGTTGCAGTCTTTCAGCTGATCTTCCAACCTACCCTAACATTATAACCTTCACCTATTCCGACGGCATCGCCAACACTACACTTAGCATCCAACTCCTTTAACTCCTATGCACCTTCAATGAAGATCAAGATAAACGAACCAAAGTATTGTTTATGTGTATACCAATTTCGAAACTTTGGAATTATCATTTATGTTTGCGCACCAGCGGTTGGAGCGGCCCTTTTAGGAGAATAGTGGAGGTAAATATTTGTTTTATATGGATTTTGTAAATATTAAAATGTGAAGCGAAAGACCGTAAAAATGGTTGTAAATGAGGGTGCTTGTAAAATATGTGGCTGGAAGGCGAACCGAAGTACTTTGGGGAGGGGAGGGTGATAATAGCACTGAATGCACCCCCTCCCAACACTATAAATAGTGCGGAGAGACAAGACTGTCCCAGCTACCGCACACTCGACTACTTTATATTCGGCACCGTAACTTTTATTTATTTCCGTCGGCCAAACACCTCCTGCTTTAAACGTCTCCTATCCCATATTTATATTTTCGGAATGTATGTCTATATTCTGCGCTCCTAACACACATGGTCTCCTATAACTCCCGACAATATTCTCCTACTTCGGCAATGGCAATATGACGGTCTTCTTCATAGCATAGATTTTGGCTTCCGATTATTACCCCCTACTTCCTCTTACCCCTCGTCTTGAGCTCCCTGAGTTTGAGCAAAGATAAAATTAAAAATAAAAATTAGTCTTTGTGAGTTGGTACCTTCAGCATAATTCAAAACGAAAAATCTAAGACTTAACAAATTTTAAGTTTGGTGCAGGTGCATACTGGAATATGAGAATAAACATCAGAATTCTTAAGATTCCTAGTTACATTACACATGTGTATAGTGGTGTTCAGCTTGCCGAAATTCCAAGTTAATTGAATTACAGTCTGTCTGAAATTCGACTTTACAGATGGCCTTTTTCGAGTTTTCTGCAATTTTCTAATTAGCTCCAGAGAATTTCATTGGGATTGGATCATAATTTATGAGCTTACCACTTTTATTTGAAACTTCATTTTGATATTTATCAAATATTGTTTGAGAAGAAGTTCTCAGGCAACTGATACGTCACTATTTCATCAACGAAATCGTTCTATTGTAATAAAATTGACGTGACCTTGTAGTAAAAACTCTAGGTTTCGAGAAAATTCAGATTTCCTTCATCTTACTCACTGTAAAGGTCAGTATTGTTTTGAGACCGTGTAGATTTCCCGAAGTTTTTACTACTTGGCCACCATATACTTAAATAAAAAAGATAGCCTGCTATGAAGTCCCGCTTCTATGTTATTGATAAAACAACTGTACAATACAATTTTCAATTGAGCTTTTGAAAGCTGTATGTTGGGGTTTTTGGTACCATTTAAAATTAAAGCTTTTTTTTTAGTGGCATTCATTAAAGCGGAGCCGCGGCGTCACTCTGCCTTCAAAGGGTGCCATTTTTAATTTCTTTTCCCCAAAATAAAAGCATATTATTATTTTAGTCAACATTTTTAAAACTGATGAGAACCGTGCTTCTAGTACAAACTGTAAGTTTTAAGAAAATAAATCACGTAAATTGCGGTAAGTGAAAAATGTGCAAAATTTGTGCTCTATTTGACTACGAGTAACTTATCCAGTGGACTACAAAGAAGAGAATGTGGAAGCAACACATCGGTAATAATACAGTAATGAAATTGGGTCAAATTTCAGAGTAGTCTCTGCAAATGTATATACATAATATGTTTAACCCTACTGATGACAGTGTGCTACAATTCAGAAAACACTGGCTTGATGTTACAGAGCTGAAGACTGTCTTCACTGTAATAGAGCGGACGATGAGTTGGGCCGTAGTTTATATTAATAGCAAGCCCAAACTGAGCCACCCTCATCACTAACTTCATGTCCATAGTGAGCGAAATTTAATACACAGTCACATTAAATCCACCCACAGACAGTCCAGTGATTCACTCTGATTTCATTAATTATCTTCACATGCGGTCACATCTCCTCTACCTTCACGTGCCACAACCAAACTAATGATGTAACATAAATAGGTGTATACCTTGGGCCGGAGCCTTGGATATAGAGAATGATCCAAGTTTTCCAGTCAAAACAGGAATGGATTGAAGAGCAACATCCGGCAGAAATCGTGCCCCCTTAACGTGCTTCCAACAAAATGGCCAAGCTTTTAAGATTACTTGAACTGGTGAGCTTTATCCACACGCTGAGGGTAAATGTCACTAATGGCTACTGAAGCACATTAGGAAAGAAAGTACTGACTATAAGGTTTCCGCCTCAGGCAGATGTTGGCGGAAAGCAACCAGAGGCCGCTCGCTGGCTCTATGATGTTCCTTAAGAGTATTTAGAGCGGCATAAAAATTTGGCTGAATAGATAAACACAGTTGTGTTGAAGAAGTTTTCTTTCAAATATAAAGTGAATGAATTGCACCAGTAATATTATTTAGGTTTGGCCAAGTAGCGAAAAAATCTGAAAACACAAGTTGAATCTATCTTAACGAAATCTAATCTTTCTCAAGGTGCCTCAAAATATTATTTTCACGATCGGACCACACTCGGCCTCTAATAAAAAAAAAAAAAGATCTGAGAAATTCCATTATACTCTCGGACCGGAGTAGCCCAAAGCCTTTGGCAGTTATTGCACTCGACGTGGTGTGTTCGTGTGTGTAACTGTAGGCTTGTCAAACTGTATCGCCCAGCTAGTAAGCCCTTTACCTTGAAGAATGCAGACTCTCCATTCAGGAATCTATCAATATCTTCACAAAGCAACCCAGTTTTCTTCGTCCGTTCGCTCCACCCTCTACTTTAAGAGTTTCGCAACATTAGTGCCCACTCACTATAAAAGTATCCTCCAGAAATTAAGAAAAGCGTTTTTCCTTTTTTTTTATATATATTTTCCGATTTCCTTTGATAAGACAATATCGTTTCTGAAGTCGAACATGTCCTTAGCTGCCTACGAAACACATAGTATCCATAAACTCAAAGCGCATGTTTGATATTCCAGTGGTGTGGTCACTTTTAATATCAAAGCTTTGGCTAAAGACCGTCTATCGGAAGAGTGATTTTTCAAATTTCACACGATTCTTGCACGAGTAAATTCTTTTTTTGGGACAATTCTAGTGGGAACACTGTTTTTCTTTAGAGTCATTCAAGTACCGTTCCAGATGGTGATTGGTATCAAACTGTCCATTACTTAGGATTAAATAGGCTTCATAAATTTGGAGTTTAAAGCAAGTGTATGAGATAGAACCTAGAGGACTGCAGCAAGAGACGAGGTCGTGTGAGTGGCCAGATCGAAGAACACAGTCCAAAAGGTCATCATCTGTTTGCCCCATATGATTTCTGCGGGCGTGTAACAGAACACTCATTTATAATCGTAAATTTTTACCATATGGAGACGTAATTATTATTTTATTACAATATGTAATTTGATTTTAAGAAAGGGTTAATTTTCTAAAATAATACACCAGCTAATAGAAATGAATATCTATCACTCTTTGAAAAACCATTCCTTATTGAACTATATGCACGAATGTGGCTGCTGTGATCTGAAAATGCTTGCGTACTACGGACAGGATGACATTATTGCGGAGCTAAAACAAAATTACGAACCAGTAGCTGCAGAAATCGAAGCACTCTATGAACTTAGTGAGCTGCAAATAAAGAAAGAAGAGGAATCTGAAAAAGAAGAATCTGTGAAAAAGGAATCTGATTCGAAACCCAGAGAAATAGAATACGTGGAAGGTTTGGATGATCTTCTGGAATCGATAAAGAAATCTGGAAGCATTCGCCGATCGGATAAAGAAGTGTTGATGGCAAGCATGGATAAGGGCTCGACACGGGCTGATGGGCTTCACAAGCCGTACTACATCTCCCCTGAATGCAGCAAGATAGTAGATGTTAATGAAAAAAGAAATAATTTTAAAATTCTGAAAGAAGAAAAGAGAGAGGAAGAAGAGGTTGAAATGCGAGATTCAGAGGCATACAAGTACAGCTCGCTCGTGGCTTTCGAAAAGAGAGAGCACTTACATCGCGCAGGCATTCCAGTTTACCATCGTGAGAAATTACGAACCAAAAGGCAAAGAGTTGAAAATCGACTCAAACGAAGTTACACGAATGAGAAAAATTTAGAGAAAAAGTTCGAAGGGATGTTTTATGGAAAAGAATTCATAGAGCAAGCAGAAAGATGGGACATACCATACTTCATGCGCAGTAAAAAGAAAGTTAAAGAAAATGATTCAGAAAGTGAAAAACTAGAAGCTGAGAAAATAATTCCCCAACACACTGTAGACCGCAAGAAAAAGGTAGAAGTTCCAGAACAAGTGGTTGTGCCAAAGGAGAGCAAAAAATATGTAAAAGATACCGAATGCCTCAACAAATTCTTTGCTGGAAGAGATGGTGATAAAACAGAAAATGAAGCCTTAATGATGCGGGAAGAGCTCCGAACGCCAAGTGAGATTTCAACGTTCGAAGTAGATATTTCAGAATCAGACTCTCTACTGAATGAAGGAACTGTGGTATCACGAAAAGTGTCTCAGTTTTCGGAAAGAAAATTTGAAGAAATTGGAGAAGAAAAGAAAGAAAAAACTGAAGGACTTGCTGAAGAAACAAAACAGGAAGAAGAAGCTGAACCTCTAGTGACCAAGGCGGCCAACTTAGTGAGTAATACCTGAAATTCTCTCAAACCTCTCTTTTGTGAATTGCAACCGAATGCAATGAACTTCTAAATTCATTTTTATTCGAAAAGTTTACATTTTTTGAATGGAAAAATATTTTTAGTGCATGGTATGTATAGGTTGTGTTTTATCTTATCGGCTGATTCTGCATTGCGACCAAAGAAGGTAGACTGCTTCACCATTAGTTCCAGATGGAATCACTCACTCCAACAGTACCCTTTTTAAACCCACTCAGACTCTCTAAGAGAAGTAGGAAATTAAGGGAACCAAGCTTTACAGAGAATTTGAAGAAGGGTAAGAAAGCCAGAAAAGGAAGCAGTCAGAGATAACCACTCCTTGGTGATCTAAGCACCCCTCCAAGGGTCACCATCCAACTCAACGTAACCAGCTGAGCTCTCTCCCCAAAGAATGCAACTATGCACGCTTTCTGGTAGGAGCAGTCTGAGACGGTCTGTGCAGCTCGGTTTAAAGAAACTATTTTTACTCCGCTTAATGTGCTTGGCGTGTCGAATCCATCAGACACCTTGAACGCCTCAGTTATGTTTCCTGAGGCACACTATACCCAAATAATTTTGCACATAAAAAGCACTGTGCCGGCCCGATGTATATTTTGTGAACTTTTGGGGTGTCGTGATGTACTAGGGAGGGATGTCTCCAAAAAAAAAAAAGAGTCGAATCTAGATCTGAAAAAGACGTTAAGCCACATCCGATGCGGTGTAAAGGGAATACCTAGAACATACTTTCGTTTCCGATGCTGAAATGCAGGCTTTGCCCAGAATTCGCCAAGAGGTAGTCTGAACTTTAATAAAGTGCTTTACCAGTTTTTGGCACTGTTTTCTGGGTGTGAAACTGCTAAGTTAAGTTTGTCTTTAAAATGCCTCTTCAAAACTATTTTCAACATCAAGTTGCATTAAAAACGTAGCTAGAACACCGAGAGGAAAATTATATAACCGGAAATGAGAAGTTTAGCATTTTTCCGAAAATGATTGAACCTATTTTCTGCATTCCTATAATTCCTAGATTTGATAGCATTTTGCTGGAAAAGTTATTCCTGGGGTGTCCCAGGGAATGTACGAGCTCAGTTTGTCCATCAAAGGAGCTGAAGTTAGAGTGCTTCTTGCTACTTCCCATAAATCCTAGAAACCATGGTGCAACTCCCTATTTTATGTATTCACCAAAATTTGTACGTTTACTGATGGAAAATAAGTAATTAAAACTGTTCTCCTGTAAATATGAAATGGAGGAAATAACACTTAACTTTTGGTATTGTCAGAAAAGTGAACTTCACAAATACGTGCTTGACGAGATGGTGAAGGTGGTAATGCCGCACTTTGAGTGTAAACGACAGCATCCTGAATTCAAAAAGGTGCACAGGAATCTCATTACTCAGAAGGAGCATATTAACTTATTAAGCACATTATCTGGGTAAAGTATCCAACCGCTGTATTTCTAGCTGTAATTCATCTTTTGTGCATATTTTCTTATTTTGTATACTAATTTTTGAATATTCTTTTTACACAGTTGGTAATGCCTCTTTTTTTTATAGAAGAATGAAAATTGATCTGAGAATAAATTAATTATGAAATCTGGGAAATTAACAACTGTGCATTATTATTTGAATTTGAAAAGTTTATTTACAATTTAAGAATTTATACAAATATATATTTGTATTTATGAATACAGATATTAACAATCAATTAAACTGATATTTTTGGATTGTTTAAGTTAAGTTTAAGAAATTATAATAATAAAAATATAATATTATTACTATTATTATTATTCTGTTCAGTTAGTTTTAATTTAAACAATCCAAAAATATTGTTAATATCTGTATCCATAAATTAAATTTTTATTTTAACAAATGTTAGCTGTAAATTTTAAGTAGGTATTATATAAAATTTTATGAATCCCTAGACCGTAAACTTCTTGCATATTGGAGTAACATCGGCATGATGGGATTAATTTCACCAGATAGGGATGAATATTTTTTTGTAGGGATGAAGGATGAAGGCATCGATTACTTTTACAGTTATTTGATAATAAACATAAAATGTTTTTCATTTAAGCCAGGATATAAGAGCATAAGATTTTTGGTTTGCACAAGATCTGAAGTTGCTTCGCAACAAAATATCTTCTCACTTCTTAAGAGTTTAGAAAGAACTTGCTATGGACAGAATACTCTAGGCTCTAGGTTCTACTTATAAAAATTATTTCGGAAATATAAAGGTGGTCAATTAGAAAAAGATTATGGAAATTGTAACTTACATATAAAAGTTGAGAATTAACATTAAGTTCTGCTCAACAGCAGAAAAAGGTTAATCGGTATGATGAGAGTGTTTGTTATGTAAAGAGTTGTGTCCTGGTTGGTAGGGAAGGTTTCAGGTTTCCAGGTTTTAAAGCATTTAATTTATTAATTTATTATTTTTTTTACTTGAGTTTACCTTCTACTTAACAATTTACCACTAAGCAATTCTCTTTAAACTTTATTTCAAATTCCCTTTGCAATTTACACCCAGTAAGTCTAATGTCACTATAACTTAGCCATTATTAGATAATATAATACTGTTACAATAATTAAAAGAGCACTTTTCATGTTTAAAGTTAAAGAAATGCCCTCTGGGAAGACTAAACAGCGTGCATGTCCGGATGTTGCACAGCCTCACTGGCTCCTTCAGCTCGGCAAGTACGATACTAGAGCGCCATCTTTTAGTTTTGTGTTCAAATTATTCAGCCTGCCCAATCACAGTAGCAAACTTTTCTACCGTCCAACATTATCCACTTTTTCATCACAAGTTCAACGTTAGTAAGACCCCGCTTAACGCGTAGGATACGTTCCATCAAAGTAGAGCGTAATGCGAAACAGCGCTAAACGAGGCTATCTTAACATGTTTCTACTAACTATATAACATGAACTATTTCTTCGACGTCTTCCACATTTACCTCAACTAAACCGGTTTGTTTCGCTAATTCCACTATTTCATCCATATTAAGCGCACAATTTCGGGGAATCCCCGTAGTGCTGCGAGCAATTTCTGGGAATCCCCGGGTTGAATTAAAAGAGCGCTAAACCGAAACAGCGCTAAACGAAACAGCGTTAAGCGGGGTCTTACTGTACTTGCTTTTTGCACAAGAAGAAACTTCCGAAGTATTAATTTGAGCCGATTGTTCAAATCATGGTGAATCGATTTTGCTAGATTTTTCACCATTTTGCGCTTTCAATCACCCACGACGTTGCTAACATCTTGTTGTACCAGACTGTTTGAGTAGGTCAGCTTCCATGAGGTGCTTAGAACATTACCTTGGGTTACCTACTGTAAACCGATCCAGTACGATGAGCTAATTTCCAGGACAAATCTCTGGAGCGAACTTTCTAAATAGCAACATGGACAATGGACCAACACTGTTGGTGCGCCAAAAATCATTAAGTTTTCGAGTCCTCTCTGCAACGCTCTGTCCTACTTTGAACCCATAAAAGAGAATCGTCTATAGTTGGAATATATCATTACCGGAAGTGTTGTCTGTAACGAGAGAACACTGTCCGGAGGCCCGCAGTGCACTGAAAAAAGCTCCGGGCGCCAATAACCTTAGATGTTGACGCGCCTTAAATCATTTAAAAAAAAAAAAAATACCGGGAGCCCTCCTTTTCCGATTATGTTAATGGCGTCCTAAACATTTTTATTCTGTAATGACCTGCTTACAAATTTAACCTCTAAAATTGATAATATTTTATGTTTGTGAGATCAACAAAATGAAAAAAAAACTGTCGCTAAGATAATCTTAATTTCTCATTTTTATATTTGTTTGTTTTTTTGAGTTTTCTTAATATTTTCGCAAATAGCAGCGCTCTGATATGTTTTCACAGTTAGTAATGGAAGGAGCATATTTTTAGTTTTGTGTAATCTACATCGGGAGATTTCCCCTCAATGGCTAATCCTGTAACCCTCATAATTAGCTATTAGTAATTTCATCCTTGGCGCTAAAAAAAAAACAGCAACATTAACAGCGACAAAATCTCAATAGATCATTCGCTCGCTCCTCTTAAGCAACTTGAATACTAAAAAAAAAAAATCGCACATCTAATATATATTTGTTTTCGTTATTTTTTTATACTTTTCTTTATTTAACGAATTTAATAGTTGAAAATAACCGCCGCAAGAAACTAATATTAGGTTATTTGTTTGGACAGAGATTTAGCGCAGGCTTACGAAGAAAGGCTGATAGAGCTGGCCAAAGAGCGAAGCGCAGATCCGTACAATCTCTGGTCTCCCAACAGAAACGCCGAACGTTGTTTCAGAAATAAAATCTTTTACCCCTTCACAGAACAGTGTTTAAAGTTCAGATTCAACTATCAACTGGGGAAGCCCAGGGCGCCAATTAAAAAGACAAATAATAAAGTCGGCGCTCTTTAAAAGAAATACTTTTTATTAAAACAATTATTTTTATTTTTACAGAAGATGCTGCATTGGTTTGCTTCGTCTTTCAAAAGAAAGCATGTTTTTCCTTATTGTGGCTCTGAGTGTACTGAAGATTTGGGGAAACACTTTTCTTTTTCAAATAAACAGGAAATTAATTACCCACCGGAAATTAAAAACTAATACCGAAAATCGCCTGCAATTTCGTGAATTTTCGCTAAAGTTTCGAGTTGAAGAAAATTTCAAAATCGGAAGAATTTTTTACAGAATGAGGTTTTCTATTTGCCGAGTATTTTTCAAAAATTCCTCCGATAATTTTCTCCTCTAATTGTATAATACAATCTGTTGTAAATTGATCGCTAAGTTACACTCCAATTACCTGTGATTTTTATCTTTTGTGTTATTTTTTAAACAAACTTCTACTTTTTTTCTAAAAACTAATTGCGGGGGCTCCCAAAGCGGATATTTCTGACAAACACTCATCATCGAGAAATTAACGCGATTGCAATTTCTTATATTGAGTATGTAACTTATTATTATGAGAAGTTGCGATAAGAGTAATCTACTTTCTACAAATTTAAAATTCAGACGGATTTTAGCGTTTCCTAATGTTATACGAGGTGTGTTCAAAAAGTAACGGGAATTTTTAAATTTCGCGGGTTTTGAGAGTCTGATTGTAAATTTTTTTTTTTATTATGTTGGTACACATGCCCCTGAAGTACGATAAAATTTTCAGTAATATTCATTGTTTACTTCTTAAGTGGCAGCCGTTAAGGTTAGAGGTGTTTTTCGAGCTTGGCGATTTTTGTTTGTTAAAAAAAATGGATCAAAGAATTTGTATTAAATTTTGCGTAAAAAATGAAATAAAGTGTGTGAAATGTTAATAAAGGCATATGGTGAGTCTGCTATGAGTAAAACAAGGATTTACGAGTGGTATAAGCGTTTCCAAGATGGCCGCGAAAACGTTGAAGATGACGAACGACCTGGACGTCCAAGCATATCAACAACCGATGAAAACGTGAAAAAAGTGAAAGAAATGGTTATGAACGATCGCCGAATCACAATCAGAGAAGTCGCTGATGATGTTGCCATATCAATTGGCTCATGCCATGAAATTTTTTCGGATGTTTTGGGTATGAAACGTGTGGCAGCAAAATTTGTTCCAAAATTGTTGAATTTCGAACAAAAACAGCGGAGAATGGAAGTTGCTCAAGAGTCACTCAATGAAGTCGACAACGATGCGGATCTACTGAAACGTGTTATAACAGGTGACGAAACATGGGTTTACGGATATGATGTCGAAACTAAGGCTCAATCGTCCCAGTGGAGGCATTCTGGATCGCCAAGACCGAAAAAGGCTCGACAAGTGCGGTCGAATGTGAAGGTTATGCTCACTGTGTTCTTCGATTTTAATGGCATAGTGCATCATGAATTCTTGCCACAAGGTCAAACAATCAATAAGGAGTACTACCTACAAGTTCAACGCCGTTTGCGTGAAGCAATCCGAAAAAAACGCCCGGATTTGTGGCAAAACAATTCATGGATTTTGCACCACGATAATGCACCTGCTCACACTTCATTGCTTGTTCGTGAATTTTTGGCCAAAAACAAAACTTTAACGATGCCCCAGCCTCCATATTCGCCAGACATGGCTCCATGTGACTTTTTTCTATTTCCAAACATAAAGAGAACATTAAAAGGCCGTCGTTTTACAAGCATAGATGACATTAAAAGCGAATCGCTGAAAGAGCTGAAAGCTTTCACAAAGATCGAGTTTCAGAAGTGTTTCGAGGATTGGAAAAAGCGCTGGCACAAGTGTATTGTATGCGAAGGGGACTACTTTGAAGGCGACAATATTAATGTAGATGAATAAATAAATATTTTTTTCAAAAAACGAAAATTCCCGTTACTTTTTGAACACACCTCGTATATAGCTGATAGGCCTTGTTCAGACGCGCACATTTTTAAGGTTTACAAATTTATCGGAGAGACCCAAAGTCTCGAATCAATCTTAAAAAAGCATAAAAACAAAACACTCCCCCACCGTTAAAATAAATCGTTAGTGACGTGTTCTTGTGAGGGGGGGGAACTGAAAATCGCATCAGTAAAAGTAGAATTTCTCGTTAAAAGATTTCGAATTCATTAGTATCTATGGTTTTCTTTTAATCTTTGACATATTAAAGGTGATAAAGCATGCGCAACAGTCCATGCGCTAAACGCATAGGTATGTTGGGAAATTCAAAACGGCCATTCTTAGTACAATCTTACAGTAAGAAAAAGGGAAAAATCTATTAATTATAAATTTCACTTCTGGTTGGGGAACTTTCCCAAGGTGTCAAGGAGCCTGTGGAAATGGTGTTGTGTAGCGGAAATATTAAGGCAATCACGCTGATCGTTTCACCTCAACGTTCGCCATATCAACGCACTCTGTTATAAGTTAAACAATAATTCTAGTAAAGCATTAAGTATTGCAGGAAGTACAATAATTAGAATTACAACTAATTAAAGTTTTTATTATATTTAATTATAACTAAACTAGGAAGTTATAGAGTTATTTTCAACTGAGGAATGTTATATAAAAATTGATAACAACTTCTAATAAACAACATTAACCTTTTTGACCACTTTAGATTAATTTTTCTTTAATATTTTTATTTTAAATTAACCTCACAACAGCCTTCATAATATTTAAATAGATATATTAATAAATAATTATAAAGTATAATATTACTATTTTATAAATAAGTAATTGATTTAAAAAATTATTCTTTTTTTTTTTAATGAATTGTATCTGGAGATGCGCGCATGTACTGTAATAGTAAAAAATATGTTTTAAAAATTATTATTTCATTTTCTTTTTTTCATCCTTTTTAAATTAACGTGAGTCAAATAACTGTGGGGTGTCTGTGAAGATTGAGGCAGAATAATGGAACCATTAGCTGAAGTCAGCAGGTTTCCCTCAAATTGAAACGGAAGTTCTATAGCGGAAAATGTGTATATAAGAGCTAGTCTTCCTAAGGAGAGCCAGATCAATATTAGTTTCTGTATCTAAGCAGGCCGAAATGAGATCACACTTCTTCAGTCATTTGTAGGAGATATTCTATTCGCTGGATTAATTAGTATGTTGTCTTGAAGGAGATAACTTCCTTCTCTTTATTATTGCCAACTGGTTTTCATAAGTCTTCTCAGCTGGCGGTAGAATATAAGCATGAATCTAGAGGGCGAAAAGAGATCGACTCCTCCAAGTGGAATCCAGTGAACTTTCAGCGGCACGAACTGCCATTAATTTCCCCCCAAAACTATTTTAAAATTTATTAGAAATAAGTGCTTTATAAAGACCTAAGTTTCTTGTGAGCATATGCTGCTTCAAGTGTGCAGTGTGTAGAAAGTATAGATTGTGTGGTATACGTATTTCGCAGTAAAATTCAAATCACTATGATTAGAGAAAGGTGAGAGTGAGTGGTGAAAGTGTAATTAGGAAGGGGCTTTAGAATTAATAGGAGTGGGTTAACAGGAGTGGGTTTAGCAGCAGATAAATGGGGAACATTAGACGGGCTGGGCACAAAAGGAGAGTGCAGCTAGACTAGTTAGCAAGTCTTACCTCTCGCCGAAGTATTTAATTATAGGCTCCTTAAAGTTGGTGACTGATAAAGGCCTACACCACAACTGTAGGTAAAGTGACGGTTATATTCAAGGCATACAGTAAGAGAATTAAGGTAATGTCATACATCTCGCAGCCTACCAACAGCAAATGGTTAGTGGTAGGGTGTGACTTAAAGACTACGCATTTTGCAGTGCTTCCAGTTGGTGAGCTGCCGCATTTGAACCCAATTCAGCACAAATGGCCGCGGTCAGTGGTGGCTGTTCCGGAAATCTCGTTGGACACTCACACCACTTTCTTTCACAGAATGCTTCCAATTCCAATTTTCCTCTAAATTCAAAATTTTTCAAAACATATCTAATGCTTACATCACACACGGAAATAACTCATCAAATCCCAGACAGTCGGTGCAGTTCCAAGAAAATCGTGGAGGTGATTTCGCGAAAATCCTCGAAAACATCTACGCGGTAGTTGATCATAGCAGTGCTTTTCGCCTTGGCTGATCTTGCCCAAAGCTCAAGTCGGGTCTCATCGTAGAACCAATCATATGTAGAATCTAAACTTTTTGCAGTTTCCTTCCCATAGACAGACATTTACTAACAACAGAAAATGACTGTGTTTTTGCCAAAATAAGAGGAAGTTCTTTGGAATTCATTCAATCTTTTTACTTCATGTTTTCTTGGATATATCCGTCCACTAAGAGAGATAAAGAATTTCTCACAAATTGTGTCTAGACTTCATTATCTTGGTGTAAATAACCAGGCTGTGTAAAGTGACTGGCATTAAAGTCTCTATTATTCCTTAAATAATAGAATTAATTATTGAACTGTACACGCCCCAGAATGTAATCATAGTTACTAGATTATCGTGTGCAACGAACTGTCGGAAGCCTTCGAGACCCGTGAAATGAGTTAAAGAAAAATTATGTAATAATTTATAGACTTATGACGGTATTAATTAACGGTCATTTCTTCGAAGAATATTTTAAACGTTAGCTAAATAAAATAAATATTGTAAATACATATTTTTTGTTTTTAATTAATTTTTATATATAGGAATCATATCGCTACAAAATCGACAAAGATTACGATTGTTTAATTGTGTGTGAATCTGTAATCTCCCCCCCCCCCCCAAAAAAAACCTTTTGTAGATCTCGCACTTCTTTCATTGCCAAGTCCATAAAAAATATCGATTTCAAATTTTATACAATTTTTTTGAGTTGTGCTCACCTACTAACTGGCTCTTTCTCACTCACACACCCTAGCTCTTTTACATACATACTTCATCACACAGACACACTGTATCTCCATATTCTATCCCGGATCAAATAATACGCTAAAATTCTTTAGGAATTCTTTTCAAAAAAGATCCCTAACCGATTTCAAAATGACCATTATTAACATTTGGTATCTATTCAAGACAGTTGTTTTGAACTTAGTGAATCTAAGAGGGAATAATACTGGTAGAATTAATTCTTACTAGATTGCAGTTGGAGAAATTGCAAATTAAATATCGTTAACTTTATTTTCACTAATATTCATTCGCCACTAATTGCGTAAATTCAGAAACATTTCATTCAAACCGAGATAAAGTCCGCCTATGCCGAGATGTTTAGTCGCTTAAATCTTTAGGAATAGCATTCAAGTGTCCTTGAATATCAAAAGCGTGAGATATATCAGTATTGCCAATCTCTTTAAATACAATTATTCAAACTAATAATATTATATTTCAATTATTTTACAATTTCGTCCCAAACTAATATCAGTTAACTTATATTTTGTTATTCTTAATTATCTAGACGAGACATTAATTAGAAAAAGATAATAGAAAGTTATCTAATTGCGTTCAAATAAACAAAACTTCTTTATTGTTGTGGCGATAGAAACCAATAATTTATTGGTATGAGGGGGGGGATGGAGTTACAAATTGCACACATCTAATGGCATCTTCTTGTGAAAATGTTTCTGGAAAAATTATTGTCGTAGCATAAAGTTGTTAAAGTCATAAGCAGCACCCAGTCACAAGAGTAGCTATCAGGGCAAGAGAGTACAGTGTATTAGACAAGATAATTAGAGCTGTTTCAGATTTAGAAAGTAAGTAGGAATTAGAAGAAACAAATACTTTTGTTTGCTGTTGTTGAGTGTATTCGCAACTAATTCCAAAATCCTCCGTTTCTCTGGTTTTTTGCCAATGGCTAAAAGTTTCAGTTGAAGTTGGCAGTAACGTACCACAGATCTATGCAATGGCAGTTCAGTAAAAGCTGAAAATTCGAAATAGCATTTAAGAAATTGAAAATAATTTAAAAATTATAAAAACATACAGATTTTTTGCTGCAGTTGCAGGTATTTAGGGGAAATAAAAAGATATAGCAGGATTTCGCTAGTGGTGCCCCAGCTGTTAATCACGCTGAGTCCATGCTACATGTCAAGCTGAAGTTCTCACTACACTGTACTTAGAATTTGTTTCACTAATTTTTCTAGCCATTGAATTTATTTATGTACTGTTCGGGCGATCACCTAGTAACAATGAAATGCTATTAATAACGTAGTTTAATGTAATTTGTAATTAACATATAATATAATTTATAGAACATACTATTTGTCATAGAAATAAAATTTATTATGATCACACAGATCCATCACACTCAGTCCATGAACAGACAAGTCAGAAGACACACCAACCTTTAATGATGTAAAATATCCCTGAAGATGACCTAGCCCCTAGGTCAAAAGCACGGCATAATAAAAATATACCATGACTGAAACTGGCAGTTATTTTTTCATCCTATTATAAATTCTAGGTTTCAAAAAACATACATCCTAAACAGCAAATAGAAAAGTTAGTGTGAGTGTATGACATCAGATTGGAAATAACGGGAGGGAAAATGAGGTCGCCAATATATTTCTTGGAAACACAGGAACCGATCTGAATTATCATTTGAATTACATAATTACCAATTCTGGGAACAAGTCGTAGAGGGGTTTTAATTTAATTTAATAGGAATGTTATACAAAGAAATGGTCTATTTGCCAGCAACCACTTGAACAGTTCACAATCTGCTTGAGAGCATCTGACTCATGATGTCACTTCTATAAAAGGGGACATACAAAAAGCGAATTCCACGCATTCCAAATCAGATCCTACAGGTGTCTTGCAAAAAAAATATCATTTTTTTTTCGGTCCTTATTACAAACACAAAGATTAGCAAATAATTACAGTATTAATCACAAAGAGAGAAAAAAAAGAAAAGGAGTTTCAAAGTTCAAGTAGGTGTTTGCAGTAATTAATTACGAGAGCTGATTCAAGTGAGTCATCACTTGATATCATTCAAGAGCAACCACACAGCGCTTCCACGTGAAAAGAGAGAAAATGCTGAACTCTTAAATGCTTAGTTTTCCTTATTGGAAACAAAGACCCGTGAACGGGTCAAATGTTTGAAATTTAGTTTTCGTCACAGACATGTATTCGAAGCACCCAGAACATAACAAAGGTTTTGTTTGTTTCTAAGTATGAGTATGTCCGTGTGAATGTATAAACAAAGATAACAATGCCAAAAGGGGAAAAAATATATTAATTTCAATATTATTTTTATCTTTTGCCAAGCTTTCGACCTAGGGACTGGGTCATCTTCAGGGCTGTTAACAAATATTTTTTTAATTTGTCATATCTAAGACTGGTGGGTCTTCTGTTCTGTCCGTTTAGGGAGAGTAACACTCTAAATTATGTACTTCATATAATAATTAATATTATTCATGAAATAAATGCTGAAATTATATGAAATAAAAAGTACAGAAAGAAATACTTTCGATTTGCTTTTGTACCGAAAACAGCTGCTATGTGTAAAATTGTAACTATCTTATTTTTTCCATGAAAAGCGACCGCTCTACAGCGGTCTACATGAGTCTCTGCTGTAATGCAAATCAAAAAAAGTTAACAACTTCATGTTTTGATACAGAAATTCCATTGCCGAAGCGTTCTCTAGGCGTTTAAAAAGTATTTCTTTACGTTATTTTATCATTGCTGGCTTGTTTTAAACATAATTTTCAGTATTTCTAAAGGGATTATTAGCGAAATGTTAGTGAAAAATCATTTTTTGTTTTGTATATAAATAAAATAATTTCAAATACGAATACCCGTACATTCAATTTGTTAAAATTATTAAAGGTATAAAATTCTTATTGTGATTTAGATACAAAGGTAAGAAATAAATATATAAAAAGAGAAAATAAAATATTTCCCTTCTTTTTATCAAACCACTAGTATCGGATAGATCTTTATAAAAAGACCACCAGAATGCGCCAGCAGTCTGGAATAATCTAAAGAAAATTTTAACCGGCCCATGCTGTTGTGGCTGAAAAGTTCCCGTCTTTAGTCAACAGATATGTAAAAAAAAGGTATTTTTAAGTATAATTTTGCAAGAGCACACTCTTAGCATCAAACGGCTTTAAAAATTACTGAGCTGAAATTTAAACTACCTCACTATGTCTACAACTAGAGCTCACACCTTCGAACTGCACATATTCCGATCAATTGCTCATTTTTTGGAAGTAAAAATTTTACAACTGAAGAGGAGATGTAAGCAGGTTTTTGCAATACCGTTTGCCACCAAAGAACCTTCTTAGTACAAAAACGAAAATTGCATTACTGACAGCGATATGTACTTGTTAAAGGAAAACTTGTTACAAGCAAAAAAAAAGTTTTTACTTATGTAACTTTTGTTTTCACTTATCTCCTTCTTCTAACTTCTCGCTGGGTTACTCGCCGAATGCCAAATACTAAAAGAAGTTCCTTGTCTATACCTTCTTTTGGATTTACCATAATAAATCACATTTGATCTGTAATTGGTTCTAAAACAACTGGACTTAACAAACCACTACTCATAGGGTCAACTGGATAAAACTAAATCGGTTTCTATATGGAACGAGGAGTCCTATCTGCACTAATTCTAGTGACGTCATTATAAATCGTTGATCTCTCGAATATGGATGAATAAATTTGACGAATTGGTTGCTCTCTCATAAAAAAAAAAAGTATCTATGTATAAATACAATTTATTTCAACCATATTACATGATAAAAGTATTACTACATTGGAAATTAAAACGATAAATTGCTAATTTATTATTGATGGGCTAATTAGGACAAGATAATTACAGGCCGAACCACGTGTTTAGCTAATGAAATATGAAAGTGCGGATAATACTGATGCTAGGGAAGGGATTAGCTATGAGGTTAGCATACTGGACTCCCACGCGGAGGTCCCGGGTTCGAATCCAGCAGCTGACCCTTAGATTTTCTCTTCCTAGGAGCTTCTTACAGCTCACTGTCCGGTGATGGACAGTGTTGTCTGTAACGAGAGAACACTGTCCGGAGTAAAAAAAAAAAAAAAAAAATACTGATGCTACCAAGATCTCCACTTCTTTTCCCATTTTTGGGGGAAAATTTAAAAATGAAAAGATGTAAATTTCAAGTTTCAATTACGCGGTAATTATTAATTCTTTTAATTTTCGCTGTATGCCATTTGATTCGCCCAAACATCGTTGATATCTGATTTCTGGCCGTTCTACGTTCATTTTTAGTTCGTCTATCGGTTGTCTAGCAGCGTTTGCTAAAATCGTGTCAGTAAGTCTAGTTCTAGAAAAAGAAAGAGGTAGTTCTAAGCAGGATAAACAAAGCAGAACGAGTGTTTTCTCCTACGCCCTCGCGAGGGTTCGCTAGTTGGATGAATCTGACAGCCAGATACAGTTTGGATAAACTTTTATTGTAATTTGATAAAACAGAACTGCTGACGAGCTTTAGATTTCTTTTAAAAGCCTTGTTGATCGCTAAAAGTCTACTTTTTACTTCCCTAATGTTGGGAGGCCCTTCCTGAATTTTAGTTTTGAAGGTCTTAAGAATGGTGCCCTACATTCTTGTATTTAAAAAAGTTTTATTGCCTAATCTATTTTTCATCTTAGTTTTTGGAATCTGCTCCTTAATTTTAGACATGGTATTTATTTGTTTTTGGTCACTAGAATGTAATTCAAATATTGTAAACATAATAAAATTGTATATTGCTGATAAGTAAAAAAAGAATTTACTGATATGGCCCCGTTAAACCTCCGGAAGCAGGATTATCAAAAGAAATGCCTCCTATCAGAACGATTAATGATAAGTATTGAGTGTAGATAAGTATCGATAATGAACCGAAATGAATAAAAAAAGAACTGCACATTACTAGTTTAAGGTATGGGGATCATTACTACATCCTGGCGCATCATTACCAAAACACTTTTTAGGATCAGATCGAACTCGCCTCTAATGAGATAACGTGGTCTCGCAAAGAAGTAGAATGTAAGCCCGGTCTGAGCCTATTGTGACAATTAGTCCAATATCATACAATAACGCCAGGGAACTTGGTTAAGCATTTATTCAAAACGTGGTTGTTCAAAACATTAATTCCAGGTTAAACCTAAAAATCTGAAATCTACGTGATTGCTTTAACAATTGTACAAAGGGTTAAAAGTTAATACTGTTGCGAACTGAGAACGTGAGAAGTGAAATGCTTGTTACACCAGAGAGATAAAGAACTAACCCAGATGACTATAATAAGATGTTGATGTTATGAAAATAATTTGCAATAAAGCGGGAATGTTGTTGTAACAGAAGTTAGGAATCTGAAACTACTTCGCCAGCCCTGAACTTCCTTTATTATTTTTACCTTTTTAATATAAATTTGCAGAAGAAAAATCTGTGTCACCTGGAAGAATGTTATTAGGTAGAAGCCAAACTCCGACCTCATTTCGCTATCAGACAGAGTGGGTACAGCGTTGTCCTTCGGTTCTCTCCCTTCTTTCAGCACTTAGGGCTCGGCTTTCTCTTCCTAATAAACGGTTGCAAATATACTACTATGAATAAACACCACCCTAGAAGGTTATTTAAAAATGTTGTTACATAACCTTAGTGTGAGTATGAGGTAATTTTCTGGGGATTCAAGTTCTAAGAGAGGTTATTGTTTCTGTAATGCTGCCGCAGTAGCGTGGTTTGTTAAGGTGGCAAGTATTCTTACAGCCCTGCCTAGACTTGTAATCTTTGTCTCTCTGTAATAATTCTCTCGCATTAAATTTTCATTCTGATTCTTTTCTATGTACTTTCTCTTGTAACTAGTAAAGGAAGTATGCAATATTGTAAAATTGGTTACGATCGAGATAACCAAGGGGGACCCCTGAACATTTATAACAAGGCATATGACGAGATGGTAATATTTGATTTCTAGATATAGCGCTCGCTATATTCCTGTCTGGGAGTAACTTCTTCTTATCTAACTCACTTTCCATTTTTCGATGGAAATTTTCTTCTCGTTTGAGATTTTACTTCTGACCTCTTTAGAGCAATCTTTTTCACGAATATAGACCAAATTACGGATAATAATGGATGGTCTTTTCCAAATCAAAAAGCCCGTTTACAATTTTATTAAATTTAAAGCGCAATAGTTATTTATGCTAACCTAATAAAATACCAAGTTGTTTATGCGCAAATTTAAGTGTGTATTGTTCAATGAGAACGGTGTATATTTTTTTTAATTATCCCTCCTATTTTACTTTTTTCGAGTGTTTGTTACTAACCCCTTGAAATATTTAAAAGTTATCCGTAAAGTGGCACATACTCGATATAATTACTTATAGATTGTAATAAATTCTTGTTTTATCACCTAATTAGGGAGATATTTGCATCATTTCTTACATTATCTTCCTTAGAAACAGAGGCTGAGCATTCGTATTGACTCCAGGGCGGAGCCTACCCAAAATGTTTTTATTAAAATAACAAAAAGTGAAAATTTAATCCTAAAAAGCCGATACCAAATCTGTTTTGAGGATGTTTAATGGGAAAGTTATACGGTTCCAAAAACAGTTTCCTTTGCATTTCTGGCAGCAAATTAAATCGTCGATGTTTTCTCTGCTCTAAGGAGTCCCTTGGCAGAAGTTTTATCGTATAACAATCGGAGAGTTACTCTACGGCTCTACCCATATAGACATCTTCGCTTTTGCTTAGAAACAAAAAGAAAGGTTTGTTAAGAGATACATTTTTATTTAAGATAAGGTTATCGTTTTCTGAATATCTCATTACCATTGTGCAAAGTAGACGAACTATGATGATGAAGGGAGATCTGATATTTCTTAAATATTGTCTTACATTACAAATGTACTTAGCTGGTAGCGCCATGTTAGGATGGAAATCAAGAAATTTTGAACGCTTTTAACAAGAAGTTCAGGCATTGGATCAAGGGCATAAGAAACAAAGAAGTAGATGATTAATTTTTTGTTAATGGAACATTTATTATTTTTTTAATGATTAAATAAAAAAAATGCGGATAATTTTAGCCATATTGAACATAAAATTAATTAAAATAGGATAAAAAAGATAGATTCTCAACTTGAAGAATTTCTAATATCTTATCTGGAATTTATTGATTTTGCTTCTTTTTTTGCGTTTAATCAAGTTGAACTTTAGACTTTTTATATTTTTGTGTAATTAGAAATCTTTAGTTAACATCAATGTCCTCTAATTTATAATAAGGCTACATATGCTCGTATTACGTTAGATAATTGACAACTAAATCCGTTTACAGATATTTTTTTCTACGCATTCCTTTGCTAGCAAAATGCAGAGGAGAATTGGTTAAAGGTTCGCCTTTACAGTTTTGAATGTAAATTTAATTCCAAGTTTACAAAAGGAGATTGATTATTAACAAAGGCGCTTTCCATTTTATCTCTTCCTGTATTACATTCTTTGTGAATCATTCAACGTGTCTTTTTCTTCTGAAATTAAACCTATCGTCATTAACGAACTTAAGATTTAGTTGGTATTAGCAATAATAATTGAAAGAGAAGAAACAATGGGATGTAGCGACGACTTGGTAGCTGTGAAGGTTTTCTGTTGTACATTTTTGCAAATTTTAATTTATAAAGCCAGAAAACTGAAAAAATTTGTAGATTTAAAGTCAGCATTTGTTTCTGTACCCAGACAAAAACTCTGGCTTAAAGAATATTGGAGAAGGGCCATAAAACCCTGCTATTGTGAGTCTAACGGTTTTATGCGTTAGATAGAACCCTTTGGAAATGAAAAGAGGGCCAGACCGGGAGGCAGCCCCAGTCCGTTATTAATTTGACTATTAACGGAGGAGTTATTCAGAATTGGGACATCAGTAATTTTGATTGAAACCTCCTTAGGTTTCATTGTTCTTGCAATTCACGCTCATAAATTAATGCAGATGATTATTACCAATTTTATAGGAAATCTTTAAAAATTGAGTGTTTGGCAGACTAGAGAGAAAAGAAACGGCCATAATCGTTCGCTAAAGCAATGTCCTCTAAGTAGACCGGATCCACAAGGAAGTCCATGTCACATCTAACAGAGCATCAAAAGAAATCCGATTGGATTCAAGGAAGAAATGGGCAAGAGGAGCAGAGTTAGCTTGTCTTGGTTGGTTTGAGAAGGAAAGCGGCAGTAGCAGAGAGCAGAGGAAGAAGGCTAAAAGATCATTTCCTTTTTAAAATCTGTTATCAATTTAATAATTCTGATAAATTTGGATTCAATAATGGACTTCATGGGGTTCACAAAATCAATTATGTTAAAACAAAATAGGTGTGAACATAGACTCGTTTTTCTAACTGTAATTTAGTTATCAATATTCTCAAATCTAGAATTTCAATAAAACGATGGTGGGCTTCAGTGGTACACCCTGGAATTCCTTTCGAGGTTGATCCATATTAAGACATTATAGAATAAAAGTTTCTCAATTATACGGTATAGATTTAATAATAAAAATATATACTTATTTATATTAAGGATTCAATTAGCGAGAAGTCGGCCCAAAAACAAGAAAAACAACAACTCGTCTTTTTGCCAACGTTTCGACAAATTTATTGCCTTCTTCAGGGCGTGGGTCAAAGAAAACTGTTCAACTCAACCAACCCGCCAAATCCTTTGAATGAATTTACTATTTCGGAATGCTGATCGAGTCGTACGAGTCATGCATGTCTATTTGAAAAACCACTGAAGCATCCACATAACGTCTATTACCTGTGAAAATCAGCAAGACTGCCCCTCACTAGGAGGGTAAGAGGAAGTAAAGCCGGAAATATATTCTGAATTAGTCGGTTATTATTTTGTTGGAAATACTTCGCGAGAATTTAGTTAGATACACGCTACATGCGTAAAGGGCGTGATTGTTGGCGTGGAGATTAAGATGCGAGCTGTGGCGGTGGTCTGTGGTCTAGGCGGTCTGACTGACACCACTCGAGTACCAGTTCTCACTCCACTTCTGGCTGTCCCACACGCCACGTCACCACTCTTCACGTAGGTCTTTCGCATGTAAAGCATTTAAATGCCAAGAGAGGGATTGACAAGTAATCAGTCTCAATCTGAACCAGCAGCTAGGAGGTATCTCGCAGTATCTGTTTGTTTATTGAACGGTTGTAGTTTGTCTACCATAGTTTTGTTATAGTAGAGTTAGTTTTTACTTCAGTTCGAAAATAGTTTCATTTTTCTATTGTGTAAACTTACTAAAGGAAATATGCCTTCACCCTTACTGGTAAGTACATTTACTGAATTTGGAAAATAGTAAGAATTTCTAAACGGTCAACTTAAAGATTTTTTCTTCCTGTTTAAAAAATGTTTCTTCTTGAAAATTGATTCTAAGTAACAGCCTTGGTATACACTTTTCTTTTAAAAATTTTAATATTTTTTTTTTTTTAATGATTTAAGGCGCGTCAACTTCTGAGTGCTTTTTCAATGCGCTTCCGGCCTCCGGAGAGTGTTCTCTCTTTACAAACAACTCTGTCCATCACCGGATAGTGAGCTGTAAGAAGCTCCTAGGAAAAGTCTAAGGGTCAGCAGCCGGATTGGAACTTGGGACCACCGCGGAGAGTCCAATACGCTAACCGCATAGCTAATTCTTCCCCTTCCTCCTTCCTTCCTAATCCTTTCTTCTTTTTGTCGTTGACCAAAATAAATTCTAAAATCCAAGCTTTGTTGAGGTCAACACTCATTCAATACAAATTCATACTTTGAAGAAGAAAAAAACCTTAAAAACTGGCCGAAAAATAAGTTGTTAAGTCCGCTTAGAAACAGAAGATGTGTGATGTGAAGGCCCTTTTTAGTTCTAAGAGGAGACCAGAAATTTCAAATCGTAAACACATGATCGCAGTGCTGCCAATTCTCACACAACTTTCTCTTACTATAATTCTCAAAGTTCTAAGGACCAACTCCGAATTCCGGAGAAATATTTCCTTCCTAATAATGTGCAGTTTGTACAAACGGAAATGAGACTTTACTGAATTGATTATTCAGTTTTTGTTCAGTAATTAAAGTAATTCAAATTCCAAATTAGAAGATTACATGTGGACTTTAAACTTTTTAAACATTAATTCAAAATCTGTTCCAATGATTTTCTCCAAACCTTGCATACATACATGTTACTTTTAATTAAATCATTTTTCAGGAAACTTTATTTAAGCGGGCTTTTTTTTTTGGAGAGCGGTTAAGTTAAGCTGTGATCCTCTAGATCCACGCTCTACGTGGTTTCGATATATCGAACGATTCTTTACCTTGAGTACGAAGTGTTTAACCAAATTTCGAGTTAGGAGAATAGAATTCATGTGAAGATGCAACTGCTTTTTTAATACCTTTGACAAATTTCTGTCACTTCCTAGAGAGGGCAAATAATATTATAATTAAGAAACTTATTTTCAGAGAATATTGATTTTAGTGGGTTCTGAAGGCTGAAACGTCTCTTCCTTTAAAATGACCATTTGATTGTAGTGAACATTGGAGTAAACTATCCTTGTAGTGAGGATTTCAAGTTTCAAGAAAGTTTAGCTACGAAGGTGGGGCTCAGAGAAAGTCTAATGAGTTTCGCTCCAGATTTCTACAGCAATGTCTGCCATCAACTGCTTCCATCTTTTGTTATTTCTAGCATTTTAACTGCTTGATATCAATAAATTCTTAAATTCATTAATAAAAGTAAAAATCTGACATAAAATACTTTCTTTGGTTACACATACCTAAGCTGTTTATAACTCATTCATTAACTACGAGTTTCAAAATATTTTTATTACTTGTTTGAAATATAGGCAACTATCATGTTGACATCAACAATATACTTGCTTAACTTTTTGACTGAATTTATCAACTTGAATTAATTTGATGAAGCTCGGTTATTGATTTGAACAAAACTTATTTCAGGTATTCTGCACAATAATGCTGGTGAACTTATGTCTATGGCAGATAGCGCTCGGCAGGGAATTGCACATGGAGACTATTATAGCTGGCCCAAGGGACGAATGTAAAGAAAATGTAAATGAAGTTTATTTCTTGAAATTACGCAAACTGTGGCGTGTGAATGTAGTGGTCGAATGATGGAAATATTATGAGATGCAAAAGAGGATTTATTTAGAGATTTATAAGAAATAGGTACTTAAGGCTTTAATTTTAAATTTAAACTTAACAATTCTTTGAAAATAAATAATGACTAGTTAAAAAAATTGAGTTGCAATAATTAAGAGCTTAGAACTAATGTAATAATGAATATGAAGTTGAATAGATTAATACTTTTGGCGAAGAACTGTAGCTGTTGAAGAGTCCACTTGGTTTCTGGACAAGTTGCTCCATCATGGTGGTGAAACCTGGTCGAGTAAAACCCTTTTGTTTCTTATCTTATTTGCAGCTAAACCTACAAAAACCCTGCCTAACATATAAGTTATAATTGAGTTTCTGCTAAATTGCTGCATTTCTTGTCACATTTATGTTTCCATTGCACATGGTTTTCAGTTGAACTCATTTTGTGCTATTTTTTTTTAGTGATCCATTGTAAGATTAGTTTATATGGTGGCATCTTCTTTGTTCTTTTTGCAATGCCTATTTTTGTTCTAGGCTCTTAGAAAGAAAAATTTAAGGTCCATTGCACTAATCTCTTCCCCAAGAGGCCTGATTCTTTTATTAAACAAAACCTTGGCATTATATATATTTAAAAAATCCTTTCTATTATATCACTAAAACTTGCATAAAGTGGGACCAAATGCTTATCATGACACCCCATGGTCCTAACAATGTCATTTTATGGCTTTCAGCATAGAAGAGATTTGATTGCATTGGCCTCGTTGGCACCTCTGCCATCAACATGACCTTCCCTTATTAGATTAAATGGAACTATACCATTCACTTAATTCAGTAGACAATTTGTCAACTAAAGGAAAAAAAGTGAATAATTGCAGTAAATGAAAATCATATGTGTGTCCAAGACAAATTTTTAAAATTCAAACTGAACATTAAATTGAAAAAAATAATAATAATGAAGAAGATAAAGTATGTTTTTGTCATTGAAATGTCTTCTATTAAAATTAATTAACAATGTTTATTAACAAATACATATACATATATTTGTGTGTATTAGTTATCAGAAGATAGAGAGATGGTTGGTTTGTTAGTGTGTGTGATTATATATTTTTTATTTTTAGCAGTTAATGAGGCCGGGGTATACATACCCTTCTCGGTTGTTTTGGCCGGCCAAAGCCAGTCCAAGTATCCCGCTAGAGTTGTGATCATCTAACTGAGAGGGTTAGAGTGCAATGGGTCGTCTGATAAAGAGTATTATAGACTAATTAATAAATTAGTTTTCTTTATTTTTTGATTTAGAATTAATAAGAATACAATCAACCAGGAACACAATTAAAAATAACTCCCAAATTATCTCTTTTAATAATAGGAAGACAAGTTGATACTTTGTTCCAAAATTATCTGATTTGTCCAACACACAATTATTCCCAATCTATCGACTAGAAATAGATGACAGTTTTATTATTATTAAATCTATAAAATAAATGCGATAGGAAATCTATTACTACGCTCTGAGATAGCCTAGTTGATAAAATTTAATGATACTCTTCTCCTTCAGAAATGTTGTAATTTTGTTTTAGTTACCTTCACTTCTACTGTATCTCACTTTAATGTGCAATTTGTTACATTCTTCCTATTTCTGCGACTTACATAGTTGTAAATTTTAAATTTTCTAAGGATTTGGTGCCAGCACCTGCAGATTTAGGTTGGGAACTTTCCCTTTTCAGTCAAAATCTTTGTTTCTCAATTGTAGAATTCTCTTCAAGTCTCAAGGTGATAAAGTTATTAGCGATTCCACAGCAATCAAAAATGGTACGTTTCTTTCTCTTATGACTCAATCTGCGCAGGAAGTCCGAGTGGATTAATTTAGGACCCAAAGTTATTTCTTCGCCGTGTGGAGACTGTGGCCAGTTGCCGCGAGCCTTCTTGGACATGTTCACTGGCTTGGCCAGCAGTGACAGGTGGATGGACTTGAGGGTATAGGACGACCCTATGTAACCACCTCTTCAGCCCAGATGCTCCAAAAGGGCACTGGTGGCCGAGTCTTCCCTCGGCATCGCCTGAGAGACCTCTTCCCTACATCAGCACAAACTTAGGTTGCAAGCATCCCAAACTCGAAGTCCCCAGACTAGTATCCAGAGAACCCAGCACCACTTCCCGATGGGATTCGAACACAAACTACGGGGAGAGATGGGTGTGTGAATTTTCGCAGTAGGTTTTCTTGCAAGCCAATTGGTGAATACATATCTCGATTATCAGTATGTGATACTGTCTGTACTGCAATGAATATAAATCTTAAATAAATAATACGTTTCTTTTTTGTTTTGTTGATAACAGGAACACGTAGAAACTTTATGCCAAACCTGTGCCAAGCGAACAAAAAGCAACATTGTTTACCCAATGTGCTGCTTTGGTCAGGAAGAAGCCAAAGAATGGTGCGATCGGTATACGAAGTACGGAAGACATCCACTGAAGTGATATAACTTTCCAAACGCTCCTAGAAAGAGTGAAGAAAACAATATTATCGGAAGTGACAAAGTGAGGTGTTGTTAACCAAACTCACAGGACGGAAGCAACGTAAGGTGCCAATGTGATCCTTGTGAATGTTGAAGATTAATTATGTGAATAATCTTGGTGTAGGTGAATAGAAAAAGAAAAACCACGAGTGAGTTGATGTGTGAACAAAGAAATAAACACATTTGATTATTATTTTGATGATTATTTTGTGATATTTGTATATGATATATTTTTTAAATTAATTTGAATTATTATTTCATAAAAAGTTTTGTACGCATGCGATTTCTCTCTCTATCACGACTGTTCTTTTTTCTTTTTTTTTATACATTTTATTGTTCTTTCGTATAATTTTGCTGTTCTTTAAAATTATGAAAAATATTAACCGAAGAAAGGCAGTTTAAAAAGTGCAAGTTTGACCAAAATTAAAACTACTCTGACAAAAGATTGAGAAACTGCAGCTCACTCTGGCTCTAGGAGCTGCAAACTAACAAACTTTCTTATAGTGGTGAATTTTAAAAAATATTTGGTGGCTGTTGAATGGAAAATTTCAAAATTTTGTTCCCTTCAATATTACATTTTTTAACATTCACTAAATGAATTTATTTAAGCCATGAATTTAAAGAAGATCAAGAAGAAGAATTACTGGAATGAAAATTTGGGGTAATCAGTGTAATTATTAAAGAATCAGGAAGAAAGTTGCGCCGAGTGACGCAGCTTCTGAAGCTTCTAAAGTCTTTAGGGCAGTCCAACTATCGGAGAATGCGGTAGCTCTTCTGTTTGTGATACCATATTTAGCATAAGAAATACCTTTAAGGTAGCCATAGGAGTGGAGCACTCTTCTATCTTCTGTTTCAATCCGATTTTTAAAAATCATTAACAAAGAATTTTGTGTGAAAATCATGTGATATAAACCTACACATATCTAGTCAAGTCAGTCAACTATATTTTTAAAAAATATATATAATAGCATATATAATTTAAAATAATAATAAATTTGAAAGAATGCAGGATGGCCTAAGAAAAGAATTTGTATTTTGTATTTTAGAAATGATTACTGTTAGCCAAATTTTTTATCGCTTATAACTGCTTATTTATTGCAGTTTTGGGAACTTACTGGCTGTGATGTAAATTATTGTTTGACTTTGAAATATATAAATATATTTTGTTACCATATTCATTTATTTTGGTCACCACAAATCAGTTCAGTTCAGTAATGCCTATTTTATTTAGGCGGGCTTTACGTCCAACTACCAAATTAGATGTCGCGGCGGAGGCGATTAGCAAACATACTTTACTGTAAATTGCTTCTATTAACCATTAAATAAAATACAAGGGCTATACCAGGAATCGAATCCAGTTCCAGGAAATACACATTAGCTTCGCGGACCTCTCCTATAACCGCTCGGCTACCGTGGCACCACAGGTAACCACACATCTGCAGCGGTATTTTATACTTTGTTCTTCGCAGCGTATTAATAGGCTAGTATATTGTGAATGAATTGAAGTTATGTATATTCAGCACCACGACATCTTTCGTTCAAATAGATTATGTAGTGCTGTTTAGCTGTTAAAGGAGAGCTCTCCATTCGAACTTATTCCAAAAACTCGTTAACTGATTCCATTCAGTAAGAGGTGGGGTTAAGCTTCCATATTTTTGTAACTCTCACTGTCGGAAAATTGCTTCAGATTAACACAGCATTACAAAATATAATTACTTAAAATTTTCCGACTTATTACTTCAATAGTTATGGGTATTGCGAACCCTTTTATATACGAAATATTCTCCAAATCACCATTTACCAGCAATTGACCATATTTTAAATTGAACTTATTATTACCGTCAGTATTTTTTTTTAATTTACGGCACGTAAGAATCTGAGGTTAATGGTGCACGGAGCGTTTTTTGGTGCACTGCCAACCTCGGACAGTGAGCTGTAAGAAGCTCCAAGAAGAGAAAATCCAAAGGCCTGCAGCTGGATTCGAACCCGTCATCTCCGCGATGGAAGCCAGAATTCGCTAACACACAGCTTATCCCTTTCCAATTGTTAGTATTATTTTTTTTTCATTTCACTTATTGTTAGATTGATTTGGCATTGTATTTACTCTATATTTCATTAATATGTTAAAAATATTTAATATTTATTGTGAAACTGTAAATAGCTCCTCGCTTGGGAAAGTTATATATGTACATATGAATTTGGTTTCAAGAGTTGCAATAACTAGGATCGATAATTTCACATCATCATAACCTGTCTCTGTTGTCTGAGAGGTGAGGTTAAAATGTAACCTTACTTTCAAGTGTGAGGATTGACATGTGGGTAAGAGATTTGTGATTACAGTGGAGAGTGCAGCTATTTATTGAATAGTTTTTACTTAAGCATGCTAATTTTTTTTTTAAATGTTTTAATTAAATATTAACTATAGAATATTTTTTAATTTACTGCCACTATAAATGGATAAATCGTTTTTTGATCTTCAACTTAGTCCTTGGATAGTGAGGCAGCTGGCCACCGTTGGAATCAATTCTCCCACACCTGTCCAGGTAAATTGTATCCCACAAATTCTAGCTGGTAGAGACGTTATCGGTGTCGCAAAAACTGGCAGTGGTAAGACATTAGCGTTCGCTTTACCGATACTACATTTACTAGCAGAAGACCCTTATGGAATATTTGCGGTTATAGTGACACCAACGAGAGAATTAGCCTTTCAAATAAAAGAATCATTTGCAGTTATAGGAAGATGTATGAACTTAAGGCAATCTGTAGTTGTAGGTGGTTTAGAAATGATTTCCCAAGGACAAGAGTTATCTAAAAAACCACATATTGTTGTAGGAACTCCAGGAAGGTTAAACGATCATTTAAACAGTTGTGATACATTTCATTTTAGGAAGATTAAGTTTTTAGTGCTAGACGAGGCTGATAAACTGCTAGGCGGATACTTTGACAGTGACATGAAAGGAATATTTCGATCTGTACCGGAAAATAGACAGACCCTACTGTTCAGTGCTACAATGACTGATACGCTTGATAAAGTTAAGCAGGTGGCTAAGAATGATATGTTCCTCTGGCAGCAATCGGCAGAAGTTAAAACAGTCGAACAGCTACTCCAGTATTATGTATTTTGCCCAAGTTATGCAAAAGATGGATACCTAGTTGAATCGTTGAGAAAGTTTACTACTAAAGATGACAGTGGATCAGTAATTATTTTTACTGATACATGTAAAAATTGTCAACTACTATCTATGGTTCTTAATCTTACCGGCTTTAAGAACGTTGCTTTACACAACATGATGCGGCAAAGTGAACGATTAAATTCATTGCATAGATTTAAATCAAATCATGTAACACTGTTGGTTGCAACTGACTTGGCAAGTCGAGGACTTGATATACCTTTGGTTGAATTAGTAATCAATTACGCTGTACCAGTTACTGTTAAAGATTATATACACAGGGTTGGGAGAACTGCACGAGCTGGTAAACCCGGATATGCTATAACTTTAGTGACACCAAATGAAATAGAATTATTGAAAGATATAGAAAAGGAAGTCAATACTACTCTGGCGGAATTTAAAATCAATAATAAAGAAGTAGCAAAAATATTTACACAAATCACTGTTACAAAAGGTGAATGTGAAATCAAATTAGAAGAGTGTAAATTTTATGAAAAACGGGAAATTAATAAGAGGAAGAAATTACTGTTGGAAGGAAAGGATCCAGATTTGCAAGATAGAATACTCAACAAATTGAAGGAGGAAAAGAAGAAAAGAAAACAAAAGAAACTTCAGAAAATAGAAAAATCTAAGAAAGAAAATTTTGTATAGCAAACTATTTATTTCATTATTTGTAGGTGAAACTTTGTACAATTTTGAAATAATCACTTGTGTGCATAACTTTTAATTTTTATAACTTCTAATATATCAAGAACTACTATACATTTCCAATTTTATTTTTCTATGCAGACTACATTAGCTGTAATTAAAAAAAAATATACAATACACAATTTATTTTGTTCCTTCTGGTAAGTTTAGTAAGTTCAGGGAAATAGTGGATAGTGTCTTGCTTGCGTTCCTTTCCTTGTGTGTACTGTCCATTTATGCAATCAAGTTCAGTGTCTGGACTTTTGGGGATTGCAGTTAAATTTTTTACAATCACAAATGTTTTAAAATAATCTTATTATATTGCTTGGCAGAAGATTATTAAAGTAATAATAACAATAATAGTTAAATTAAAACTACAGATGTTGAAAGCATTAATTAGATCAAGATTTCCTTCGCTTTGAAAGTTTAAATAAGGTGAATGTCAATTTAGAAATAAACACTTTACAGGCGTCACTGACTCACCACCCAACAGATTGCCACTCGATTGGCGAGTGAAGTCGCGAATAATAATAAAGAATATAGTCAAATTCTAGAAAGTAAATGTTGGCTAATTCTACAAAGTTTTTAAGCGTTCCACAGAATGAGTATAAGCTTCTTTTCTATTCTAACTTTATAATCGAATTTTCAACAATCTTCAGGTTTTGTTTGATCATTTAATTTCCACTTCTAATTGCAATCAATGCAATGAGAAACAAAATATAAAATTATATTAAAATGTGGACTTTTAAGTAATTATTCTGTATCTCTAGCAGCGTTCATCTATATGAATATATCATATATTTATATGAACTTGGTGGATATTAGGCAATCTAAAGAAGTGGAATCTTAATAGTGCAATTAAGAAAACGACTCACTTTTGAAGATATGTAAATCTGAGGAGGAAACCGCTTTATAGTAACCTTCCATGGTTGGTGAGAATTGAATCTTCTATCAGAAAAGAAAGAATTTGAAAAAAGTAGGGCATATTTCCCTTTAGCATTATTCTCTGTTTACTAAACAAGCATATATTTTCAAAGACTATTTGGACAGGAATCGAATGTTGATTCGTATGCCATCTCAGCCTAGTAGAAGAGTTGATAGACAAATGTCCCATCTTTTCCAGATGGCTAATTTTACCTGGCAAGATGATATCGGGCTACAGCAGAGCAAAAATCAAGATGCTGAAGTTATAAAATAAATGAATTCGCACGTTCACTCTCTGAAGATGGATAAAAATCCAAAAAGTTTTGACAAATCAACGAAAAATTACCAGTAGTAAAATTATTATGCTTGGTTATTTTCGTTTTAATTTTTAAAATATGATTACTGATATACCATTAAAGTCTATTTGAAAAATTAATTAATTAAAAATACATTAAACTTTATTACTAATTGATAAACTAATAATCGTATAAACTTTGTTCACACCAATTTAAAGTAAAAAAAAAAAAATCGAAAAATATTTATAAATGCAGCAAATATAATCCATTCACCCAAAATTAACGGGATAAAAAATCTGGAATACCACTAATAAGCGCAGAACTTTTGTGGCAGACCAAAATTTATTGACTCACACACTACGGATTATAATATTTCAAAGTAATTCACACTAAAAATACAATTTTTTTTTTTTTAATATAAAGAAAGCGTACACTTTATTCAATTCTAAAATCAATTTAAAAGAGTTCTCTTTTCAAATATTCAATAATCACTTGGTGTTATTACTTACAGAAGAGGTAAAGAAGTACCTACATAGATTTAAAAACTTGTTTTCTTAGTACAAAATTAATTAAAAAACAAATATTAAAATAAAAACATTTAAACAACAAATTCACTCACGTCTTCAAAGTTCTCTATTTATATAAAACATTTAATACTTTATTATTTCTCTGCTGTTCATCATTAGTTACTTTGAAATAAGAAAAACTCCACGGTTGTTTAGTCTGGAATGTTAGATAGCAAAATCCTTAGTCAGCCTTGCGAGCTTTCACACGTTTCCTCACATTGTTCGCTTCCGGGGACCGTTCATCATCTACTTCCTCTTCATCTGGTAGGTCTTCATCCTACATAATTTTCAATTATATTCAAGACTTATACAGAAATTATAGGTGATGAGAATATTGATTAGAAAGAGATGACCTTGAGAGGATGGAGGTGTACTGCACCTTCAATCTAAATACAGAAACTAATTCGATAGTCTTTTTCTGTACGTATTTTCTTAGTATTATAAGTTAAAACTTTCGTCATAAAAACCCGTTGGGTTTTGCGCCCTTATGAAAATGCCAACTCTATTCACTGGTCATTCTGGCACTATTGACCTTACCCTGAGGCAATTAGGACTCACCTCCGCATCAACTTGAGGCCATATTTTAAAAGAAGATGTAGGGCAACAATAAAAGGTTTTTGAAAAGACTCCCTTCTCTTGGAACGAACAACCAGCAAGCCAAACAACTTTCTTCTCATATTTAATTTAAGGGTTAGCAATTTACAAATAAATTCTAGATACTTACAGTTTCCTCCTCTTCGCCAGTCTTCACCTCAGCTGTTACTGGAGTTCGATGCACGACTTTTGGTGGATAAATGAAATCAATAAAGCATACCATGATCTATAAAAATCAAAATTAAAAATAAACTTACAGAAAGATACGTGTGGGGCAAAATTTACAAACACAGACTTTTGCCTTACCAAGCCTAATATAGCTCCTAAAATAATAGTCACCAGCGCAAATATTAGATAGGATCCCCAATTTGGTAGACCATAATCTTCCATCAATTTATTGTGTATTGTCTGAAAATACAAACAGAAATAGCAAATTTTACTGTTTTAATGATTGATTATTAAAGATAAGGCAATGCATGTGAATATTTCTTCTTCTCAGATCGTTTCTGGTTAGTCCTCTGCAGCTAACGATAATCTCAAATTAATGTTAATGTTCTGGTAAGATGAAAAATTGTTCATCCTTACAACTTTTAAACAAAATATTGTATTCTCATCGAATTCCTTATCTTGTTAATAGACTGTTTTATTTCAACTTCTTTACTTATTAGCTTATAAGTTCATATCAAGCTTTCTCTCGTTAATTTTGATTTGAGGTGAGTGCTAAACTTTGAGATATGTATCACTCCCAGAAAGATATCTACCCACAGGTAATTCACCTATCGAAGTAATAAAATTTTACTGACTCAGACAAAAAGAATGTCGACTTTATTAACCAGATTCCTTTTATTTGAGCGAGTATTACTAGCAGAATGTAACCAACTCTCCTGTTGGTTCAAAATAAATCTTAACATTTCAAGAAAAGTATTCAAAATCAGGGAGAAAAAATAAGTAACTGAATTCAGGAATACACCTAGAGTATTTGACTAGTTTCTTGTAAAATGACAGTTACATTAAAAAGACTACTAAAAAAGTTATTTTAAAGGGAAAAAAATATAAAGTTTACCCTAAGTCCTTGCGAAAGTTTAAAAAAATATGCGACAATTGACATCTGAATAGAGGATGGTGACTTCCAACCGGGCACAGGCTCGACATCTTTCCATTTCTGATCTTCAACAAATGACATAAAAGATTCTCGATCTCTGGAGCCTTTATACTGACGGAATTCTCCATGAATTACGCTGAGGAAAAAATGGAAAGAGACGTTTTACTAAAATAAAATAATATAAAAATCTTGTTAAACAAAGAATACACATCTCAATACGATGTAAAATTAAATTGAAACAACTGAAAATTGCTCTTATTTTGGAAGGGAAATTAAAGTTATAAATGTTAATGACGGAATTATTGTATGTGAATGATAAAAATCTGGTGTTTAGATCCTCACCCCTTTCTCTAACAGCAATTCCCAATATACTATCTATCCATTTTTCATCTATAGTTTAATCAGAATTTCAAAAGACATTCAACTCTGATTCATGTTTCTTTTCATTTAAAATCGTACATTATTTACAACGGAATGACAAAAAAAAATCCACTCTCAAAAGAACCGCACCTAAACGAATTCTCAGAGAAAATTGTACAAAGATTTAGATTTACGAACATAAAATTTAAATACGTTGCATTACAGAACATCGTAGAAGCCATTTAGGAGAAACACTCAAAAAAGTAAAAACTTTACACAGCAAAGTGGTACGCCTAGTCGAGGGAATAAAAAATTAATTAACTAATTATATATTGTACGTATACTAAACTTTAGTTGTATATTACAATAGAATACAAACTTATGTTGGATCCGCAAAGTTATATAAAGTAGTTGATTCTACTTGTCATCATGCACGTTTTTTCTTATACAGACGGTTTAAAAATAGCATTTTAAGATTGAATTAAAAATAAGTTTGAACACAAGGTATTTTGTAAAATTAAAAAATAATAACAATTCATGGTGAGAAGAATTTAGCAAACTAGACTTGTCTTTTTCAACGCTGAGTCAAAATTTTTGTTTCTGCAAAAAAATAATAATGATAAAAAATTAAAAATTAATTGACAGAGATATTTGGTCTTTATTCATTTTTGTAAAATAGCTAAACATATGTGAAATTAACTTAAAAACTTATTTGAATCTTTACTTAATCCTTTGTCAAAAGAAATCTGAATATCTTGAAAAGGCCTATGTATTCATCATTCATTCTGAATCTGCTCTGAAACTGAACTAAATAAACAAGTTTGTAAATAAGTCTACAATGTACTGACTGCTTATTAGCAAGTGCTGAGACGGCCTGCCTATTTTATAAATTCGCCTCACATTTAACCTAGGACAGTACTTGTAGGTAGGTTTGGACGTCAAGAAAAATACTCTCAGTATGAATAGTGTTTGAAACAAAATCACTTTTTTAGATTTTGCTGATCCCAACATATCCGTTGCAACAATGTAAGCAAGCTCATATTCTTTAATGTATAAAATTGATTAAGAAGCGAAAACACCCCTTAAGTGTTCCAATCAAAATTTAAGTAATAAATTAGCCAAAAAGTAATATTCACATATGTAAAACCTGAGGCTCCGGAGAAGAAATGAAGCCCGGGTATAAAAAATATACCGGGCAGTGCTTTTAATTTTTATGCTTTACTTCAGTATTTCTTATACCGTTAGTTTAAAGTAAAGTTGCTGAACTGCACTTATTGCTTATTGAAGTTTAAATATAGTCAAATTTTTCCGACATAAAGATAATAATAGAAGTAAATATCGTAATTAGCTAGAGCCATAATTTTTAAAGATTATATAAGATGTAATAACAATTGTTCAAATAACAAGTCATCAAATATTTTGTTTTTCATCATGCTTGTTCTGGAACCTTGTGACGGTTTTGGGATGATAGGTTAACATCCGATAGAAGTCAAAATATTTCAGAACAACCATATCATGACGAAAAAATCTTTGGAACTGTCCAGCATTTCGGATCCACCCACCAATTTAAAAATTAACTTACTGAAAAATTGTTGGTAATGCAGTAACCATAAAACGACCACTAAGACCGGGAGAAGAAGTAACATCAACTTGAGCTACTGACAATCCTAGATCTTTGCTCCAAGATGAAAATTCCTCCCATAGCGGTTGTAATTGCTTGCACGCTGGACACCAAGGGGCATAGCTAAACGTAGCAAATCAAGTAATTAAAAAATTACATTTAAATGAAATAAAAAATAATAACACAAAGGTTTGTAAATACATTTCTTCTTAAGAAACAATATACTCACAACTCGACCATCCATTCCCCTGACAGCATATTTTGCCAATTGTTTTCGTCTAGTCGTATTAATTGCGATTTAGAATAAGTAACTCCTAAATTTATATACGCTATGCTTAAAAATAATAAAAAACTAATGCCAGTGGCCATATCAATTAGAGGAGACTAACATTCACTAATGCAAAATGAGTTTATAGAAATAAAAATTACATTAAGTCTTACGATAAATGGTTTGGATGGTTAGATACAGGCTAGATTCGTTGGTTAGGAATGGAACTGCAAGAACCTTCAGTCAGGTGTGAAATAATACATGGTATTTACATAAATCTTACAGAAATGAATCAAAATAAATTTATTTTGTTTACTGATACAATTTTTATTTGTATTTTTCAATGTGACTGATATTGTGGAAAAAAGTTTCTTACGTTTCAATCGATTATTCTTGAACGCTATATGATTTATAACCAGTTTGAAACCTCTCAAGTTACACCAAAGAGAGAGAGTGACTTGTTGTTTGTTTTTATTTAAATAAGTGATCAACTAGTTGTCTGATCACAATGATGACAGGATATTCCTCATCTAAGATTGCAGTTAAAGATAGTTTTGATGACGACGAAGCGAGCGATGATGTTGAAGATGAAGTATTTATTAGAGATGGACGTAATGGATTTAAAGTTGATGAAGAAATAGGTGTCAAAAGACCACTAATGGCTCCCAGACGTAAATGCAAACCTAATAAATTTCGCTCAGAAATTCGTAAAAGGCCTTTTTACAGACGATTTTATTTTCCGTATTGTTATACATTTTTGTCCATTGCTGTAATTTTAGGTATGAATAAATAAGCTGTTTATTTTTCTTCTGAATCATATTTTAGCTTTATCAATTAACCTTTTCATATGTTATTTAGGATCAATAATTGGTTTAATCATGGTTCTGAGCATATTTCCAATTCCTTTCGATAGACTTAGGCAGTGGAAAATTATTGGAAGTAGGAAATTTGAAATCACTATATTGCCTTGTACAGATTATTCTGTAAAGGACGTCTGGCACCAATCATTTTTGAAGTACACTTCAGAAGCAGCCTTAGTTTTAACTGATTTGAACGATGATGAAATAGATGACATTGTGTTAGGCTATGCAACAGGTAACTTTTTAAATGACTAATAAGTGGGATTTTATTCGCTTAATTCGATAAATATTGAAATTCATTTCGAGAAGACGTATTCGTATAGAGTTATTTTATTGTAAAAACTAGCATTGAAATGTTTATGTTAACATATTAGTTTACGGTAAATATTTAGAAATTATGATCTTGCATAAAATATTGTTTAGCTAAACCGTATTTTCATTTCTATGTGCTTTGCTCTCATGTGATATGTTTCTGGCTGGTTCTTCAATATTTCTCTTGTTGATGACTAATCAACGACTGGATAAACATCTCTCCGCAGCCTAGAAGACACCTCCAACGCTAATTCTGGACTCTTATATTTTTCATTTACCTTTATATTTGAGTATCGCTATTTAGTTTCACTGTAAACTCTACTGTTCATTTTCGTGGCACATTTTTATGACTCTTTGTGCCTATCAACTATTTTTCCTTTAAAATTTTATCAAGTAAAGCTCCATAACTACGATTTATTTGAAACATTCTAATGATTAGTTTTTTACTTTGAATTACACTACGAATACAACTGTCTCTAATTGAGTTTCATATGCACTAATTGCATATAATTAAAATTGCATTTTCATTATAAATTTTGCAATATTTTGGCTGAGAAACTCTCATTGAGCTGTTGAATGTTTTCTTCCAGTTTCACTATTTTCATTCCTTATTTCTTGATTAATTATTGAAAAAAGTCCTCTGTTTTAACTATTCTGATTTGCTTTTGTTATTTTTTCGTGTTTGTTTTATATTTATTTATTATTCTTTTTTTCAGACGCTTAATTTTTTTCTTTTGTGTCGAGTAAGTTTATTTTATTTCTTTCCTTTATTTCATTCAGTGTGTCATATGTTTGTTTTAATAATTTCTTTTTGAACAATGCAACCATTATTTATTACTTAAAAAAATGTTACTGATTAATAAGACATAAAATTAGGTGTTGAAGATATCTCTTCTCAAAGAAAATGTTCAGACTATCCAGGAAGTAGTGGCACCTGTGGTGGAGGTGCAGTTGCTCTAGACGGAAGAACTGGTAGCTATATATGGCAGTATTGGACTAGAAGGGATGTACTGTTTGTGGACTGTTCGGCTAACGTTAATGCCGATAAAACCAACGATTGTCTTCTTTCTGGAAAAGGAGGAGTAAGTTAATTTTTGGCAGCCTCTTAAACGTTAGTTTTTAGGTGCTTTTGGCAAAAGCCCTTAAGGGACTGAGCTCCCAGAAGTTGAGAAGGTTCATCGGTACCGACTTTTTTAGGAAGACAAGCTGAACAGAATTGTTCCGGTCTGAACTGCGAGCTAACCAATTGATTCTTTCTGTTCCCCGGGATCACAGTACTGTACTTGCTCGACTACAGAAATTGGTTCGGAAAATTTCCTCTTTTTGAGATTAATTTGCCGGAAAAATGAACTAGCTGTTAATGGAAAGTCTTGCCTTGATGAATAGTTCACTGTGGGTTTCTTAGATTACATTTTCAAAATGTTAGTAGAGATGGTTAAAGTAGGTATTTTAGATAACTTCCAGACTATCTCTCACAATACCCACAGTCCTTCAATCATTCAATTTGTTCCAGTGGCTATTTTCCATAAATACAAAATATGCACCGTGTGTGTATATTCCATGAGTTTTATTTTGAGGATTACTTTAGAGTAAATTAGAACATGCACATTTCACTAGAACAATTCATTACGCTGCCTCTACAATTTGAAAATTTCATTGAGATATATGCTGTGCTTTATTTTCCGTTTAGATTAAATTTCTAAATTTAGAATGTAGTTATAATTGCTTTAAGAAATATTCTTCTTTGATGTTCGTCCTAGGTTTTTGTTTAAACAATAAGTGGTGCTTCCAATACGTGCAAGAAAATTGAATTCAGTGTATGATGAATAACGAGTTGTTTATTTAAAAAGTAAATTTTTTAGGTTCTTTGCACTGTCGATGGCAAAACTGGTAATTTAATCTGGGAAGTCGAAAAACCGAAAACTCATTATGAAATAGACATATATTCAGCCCAGTACACGTCTGATTTAGATGGTGATGGATATTCAGATGTTCTGGTTGCACATACGTCAGATCAATCAGGTTCTTTTTTATATCATTTATTTTGTGAAAGTGTAGCTGGTGAGAGGAAGTGAAGTTGTTAGTGTTTTCTGGAAATTTAGATACACCAGCTTTGTGCCTGGTGCCTTGGCAAACGTTTGTGAAATTACAAAAGTACACTAAAAGTGTACCCTTGAGCGCAATCGGGTGTTAGGATCGAAAAATAGTTCTGTAGATCAAGAAGATTTTCAAACCTTTTTTTTTTAAAGATTAGAACTCATTATTAAACAATTTTTCTGACAGAAAAAAGTGGGCACACTAGCACATTTTTCGTTTCAATTGTTAAAACTTTTTGGTTAAAGCAAAGAGGCAGTTATGAGCCATAACTCCGGCGCAGAGTTTATAATTTTCATTAGCAATACAGATTTTATAATTATTATAAATTTACAGGATTACTAATTGTACTGAGCGGCCGGAATGGTGTAACAATAGGCCAGATTGAAACACCAAGAAGAGAAGGTTTGTATACTGTTCCAAGGATAACGGTGACCCCCGACAGCACTTACATGGTAATATTTGCTACCGGCCAGCCGAATATAGACAGCGGTGGTGCTCTGTACGCAGTACCCCTGCACAGCATTGCTATGTCCGATGAGAAAAGATGTGCTGAGGTTTGGCGTGACAATGAAGCCGGAGTCAGTTCAGGGATTGTACTTGCTGACATGAACAATGATGGTATATTAATTTGATCCATTAGTCAGTCGCTATAAAATTTCTGATTGTTATATTAATTAATAAAACATAAATCAGATCTTCTAAATTTATTATGCCCTCTTTTTCATATTTTTAAAGAAATATTGGACGTTAGCAAAAAACAAAATTTTCCTAAAGTGTAATATTTTTATGTAATGTATGCTTAACAACTAATATTTGTATTTATACCAAAACAAAAACAAAAATGTTGATAATATACTTTTATATGATGGTTCCATGGTATTAGGGCAAGAGATCACATGTCGCAAAATGCCTACTCTGCAACGCAATAAATTAATGGCTAACTTATTATTATTGTAATTAGTATTTTTTTTTTTTTTTTTTAAGGAATGGAAGATATTATCATCACTTCAGGCAGTAGACTGAGTGCCATAAATGGAAGTAATTTTGCATTACTTTGGAACATAAGCAGTAATCGAGAAGTTGACGATGAATTGCCCAAGCAGATTTTAATGTAAGCTAGATTCTGTTCCTGCTTTTCCGTTGCTTGAGATACAGTTGTTGCATAACGATCATTCTTGTTTTTGCAGTGGACCCACTCCAGCGTACTTTGACGATGATTCTATCCCTGATTTGCTAATTAACCATTTAGTTGGACCTTCTTTCCCATTGTATTTCTTTTCACAAGTAAGATTTGGAGTACTTACCTATATCTTGTGATGTAATTTTTACTGAATGTCGTTATTAATTTTTCAGACTTGGGTAGCAGGAGGCAAGAATGGTGAACCATTACTGGATGAACCCATGATCGGAGCTGGTGACATTACAGCGCCCGGCATCACTGTTAGTTTTAACGGAGTTGGCAATGATATGTATCTATTTTGGATTACGTCTTGCAACAATCATGTGCAATTATTAAAAACACCTTTCATATTAGCACAAGGTAACTAGGTGAATATTATAACTAATTGTAGTCAAATTTTAGAAATTTAGGCATAATTTAGCTGACGGCAACTAAATTTTGATTATCTGATATTACTCCCATCCAGGAGTAATATTTATTTTCTTTGATAAGGGTTAAGCTGAAGCTTTACGTACTACCTTTACAAAACTTACATTAATTTACATAGTTTATGGCAAGAGTTGATCGCAAGTTACACTCTTATAGTATTAAGAAAATATCTGCAACCATGCCATAAGCTGAAAGTTGCTCACATCTTCATACTTTAAAGGTGTCTTAATACTTCTAATAAGACATCATTTGCACACGTCGGTGACTTTTCAGTTGGGAGTTAAAAATGGTTGTATTTTTTGAAAACTCCCAAGCAAGTGTCGTTGCCGAAGGGAGAGATCGTCAGGCTTAAGTGCTAAGAAAGTGTCAAATGGATCCCACATCGCTTTGGATTCTAGAAAATAATAAAGCTGGCTTGCTTGCAAAAAAGAGAGAACCACATGCCAATTGCTGTATTATCCAAAGCTGAAATTATTGATGAGCTGAGCAGGCTATGCTTGGAAAACAAAAATTTTTAATACTTGGCAAAACGGACTTCCAAAAAGAGTTGTTAACTTTCAAGTTAACTGCTGACTAGGAATTTTTTTTTTTTTTAATACTAACAGCGCCATTTCTAGAGTTATAGTGGAAATTTAAACAGAAAACCTTGTTGATGCTGTACAAATATAATCTTACCTAGTTCTAATGGTTTAATTTTTTAGAAGTAAAATTTAAAGTGTAAAACCTAGAAGCGTGTTAAAATTACCTATTGCATTGCAAAATAAACGTATTCTCCTAAAAATGTAATTAAAAACATTTGGACAGTCTGGCTCTGCACCATCCATGTATTGCTCACACGCTCTGCCTTTGTAAGTGCAAGAATTAGTTGAGGAATTTTAACATAAGTAATCAGGAGTCAGGAAATGAGAAACATTGGTTGAACTTGTGCCGCATTACAATGCTACATTATAGTATATAGTAGATAGTATAACAAACCATATTTGATACTTTTCATGTCCGATTTTTCAAACAGGAAGTACTATGCATGAAAGAACGCACACAGATCTTTGTAAACTTCGTTTCAACAAAACATTAGAAACACATTTGTACGCCTTAAATCAGCACATCAAACCTCCTGGATTGTTAATTTACTCTTCAAGTAAATATTCCTTGTATTTAGTTTATGATTTCTGTTTCTTATTGTCAATGTGCATTGTAACCCACAAGAACGTTAACTATTTTTTACAGAATCTCATTGGGATGTAGAACATAATAATACATTCCCATTTGAAAACATTAAAAAGGAGAACAAAGTAAACCGGAAATGGTCAAAAACAAATAAATTTAACAAAAATAAAATTAAACCTCAACAAGATGTCTCTAATTATTTCACTTATCCACAAGAACGAAGTAAGTACTAGATATTATTAAAGTTTTTGTCAAGAAAACACCTTTAAAAGCCCATTAGCATGTCAACACTTTGGGTGGCATTGTAGATCCGACCGTGCGTTCTAAAATCTTAGCCAAAAAATTGTAATTATAGCCCCAGTTTCTGAAGTATATATTCGAAAGATTATACCAGCTATAGTGGAACTACTCGTATAACACAAGTGACCTAGAACAAGTATCTAAAAAAACGTTTTTGGTTTTCATCTTTTTTCTTCTTTCAGGTTTAGATTTCCACTTGTTTTCCCTCATAGACTCTCTCTCACCCTCTCACCTCTTTTTCTCTCTCTCTAAAAATCCAATTCGCAACACGTAGTACGGGGTGCCTAACATCATATTCACTCAGTTTTTCTAGTTATTCTTCCGGCAGTTCGTTACTTGTTTCATACTGGAAACTAATTACTCCATGGTTTTAGGATCCACAATACGCTCTTGATGGTTCACTTTCTCAATTATATGCTATCGTTTAATGAAAAAAAAAAAACAGGTGAGTCTGAAGTTGCACTCAAAGTGTAGACCGGTTTCTTCCGGGAAACAGATAATAACTTTCTGTCAAAACTACATCATCCATCGAAGGACTCTAGTTCGGGATAGATTACAATAACGTACTAATAGTGAAGAAGCTCTGTTAAAATTTTCTTTTTGGTGACACTTTAGTTTAAAGAAATTTTCTATATTAGAATAGTGCTAATTGTTAGGAGATTTAATTGTAAAAAGTGTTTAACGCCAGGTTTGCTTGTTTAAGTGGAGGATGGGTCACTAAATAATTTTGCAAGATATCAGGAAAACTTAAATGAACAGTCACAATCTCCTGTAAGAACTATGACTGTGTAAGTTTGAATTCCAAAATAGAAGATGGGAATAAGTGTGAAATGTCAAACTTAATAATTTAACCTATATTTTTAAAGGCCCTCTCTGGACATAAACTTAGGTGAACTTGCCATGGATTATGAACCGTTATATTCTCAAGAAGTTGACCCTCCAGAAGATGTTACCGTAGATTTGGATGAAGGAAGAGATGAAAGGGCGAATATAAAGAAAAGAATAAAAAAACATTTGAATAAAGATTCACAGAAAGAAAGTTTAGCTCGTGCTACGACCACCGGTAAGGTGTGAAATTTTTAAGTTTTGGTTTTTTCTCTCCCTCTAATGATAAACTTCATTAATACTTCAGTAAAGTTTCTTGTTATTTATAATATTGTATATTTTTTTCAGCTTCCTTAGCAAAACCTCTTAGTGGGAAGGGAATAGATATCATATTTGCCACTTACTGGGAAACGCCAAGCAATGCTCGTATCCTTACCGAAAGGGACCAATCTTGTATTCAGAAGAGAATTAGTAGCATACAACGTCAGTCTAGTTAGTCCATATTAGTTTGCTAACATTAGTGATTGTATTCCGCCCTAGTTTGCTTGTTTTCTATTATTTGTAATGGTGACACATTTTTGCCCAACTGTCCACAGTGATTGATTCATCTGGTTTTTCTGCGAGTATTTAACTTCCGCTTATAAAGTTTTTGTCAAATATTATGCTAGCTGAATTCGTACTAAAGGCTACATTACCTTATTTCATCCTACTCGTCGTGAGATTTAATCGAGCAGATTTTCAACTAGCATTGTCTATAGGGAAAGCTATAACATGTATTAGGTTGAATTTTGAACAAAGGTTGAATAATATAAAATGGGCAACATACATATTAGGAAGCGTGGTGTGATTAAATGGGATAAATATGTTAATCAATAGGTGATTAAATATTTCTGAAGAATATTTTGCTATTTCCTGTCTGTATCTCTACAGTCCGATGAACCAATCACTGAAAATGGAATCGAATTGAGTGACAGAAAATAGACTTTCTGTGACGAATGATACCTATATATAGTTAGTCTTCATTTTCATCGCTGTTCTATTGTTGCTAATAAATTATCAATTAGTTTGCTGAAATGTATAATGAAACGATGTTATTGGAAATGTCTTTACAAAAAGTAGTCGTAATATTCACCTATTTTTTTTCCAGGCCCACTTAACGAAATGGAAATGGAAGTTGTGGAAGGAAATGCAGAACGAGATTGCCTGCCTCCGAATGAGGCAGACACCATTGACGGTGGCCAGTTGACCATCTACCGAGTAAATTTACAGTGTAAAACTTGTGGTGCAATGTCGGCAACTGAACATTGTTCCACTCCGTTACCACTTGAAATGCAAAGTTATTCACACAGAGCGTGTAACGTTTATTTTAAAAAGAGATACAATCTTCTACCTGTTTAACTTTGGTCATTTTTTATTATCTTTCTGCTATAAGGGGTAAAGTAGTTTTAAAGCTCATTTACATTTTATTTATAGTATATATTATTTTCCTTTAGTCTTTTTGGCTCTAATACGTTTTTGCTTAAATTGATAACATCTGCACACCAATAAGACCTTTGATAAATTAAATAAAAATAAAATAACGAACTTTCTTCAAAATCCAAATTTTGTTTGGCCTAACTGCTTCAAATGCTGTATTACTACAATGATAATGATAAAAATTAATTATAAGCTAACAATTCTTTTTAAAATATTTAATTATTGATTATATTTATCTTTACTAATTGTAACTACTATTTATTTGTTTTTTCAGTTTCTTGCAAGTTTGACAAAAAAATAAAAATAAATATAGATAAACAAATCAAGAAACTATAAATTAAGAAAAACAAATTCAATTTTTTAGTAATTATTCCCTTTGATTTTCATGATTGTTAATAAAAAGATGCATTTTGTATAGTAATCTCAACAAATAAATATGAAAAGAACTCCAGTTAAAAATACCTAAATTAATAAGCCTCTTTTTACTTTTATTAACCAAGAAAATATCTGAATTTTAAAATGCTATAAATTGCAGATCTTTTGACAATGTGTGAGACATCAATTTCATTATTTCCGCAGATATGTAAATCATTTCACATCATTTTCTTGGTTGCTAGGTCATTTTTTATCGTTCGGTTTCGGCGTTCGTTATACTTCAAGTTGTCCTGATGAGCAATAAATGTTCGTCCTAAACCACCAGATGACAAAAAATGTGCCCCCACGAGAAGAGTACAAAGTTAATTCCTGCTCCAAGATGTGTTTTAATGTGTAAATACCTTATTATTAATAATTTAAGAAACAAAGTAGTAAAAATTTTAATCAAACAAGCCGTATAGATACACTGCTGTATAACATTTTATAAACAATATCAAGAAATGTTTGTTCAAACTATCAAAAGACTGGCTCATTGTAATATCAACTTAAACTTATTGTTACGATACTGAATGAGAATTATTTAATTAATAAAAACTGTATTAAAGAAAATATTGAATCTTGTATTTGATTCCCATTTTTGCAATGAAGATTTTTTTCACACTGCCTTCAATGATCCTTCAGTGAGGTGATTCAATATTATTTACATTCCTGCTCAATGTCAACGCATATTTCATTTTTTTAAACAAAATATTATTGGCGCATATTATTGGAAGCCGCCTACGCTGACAGCCATCTAATTATTAATAGCAATTACATATTTTTAAGTTGTGTAAGGGATTGATAATTTTTGTAGGTTGACAATTTAAAATTAATTATTTATCTTATTTAACATCCATATTTCTCAAAAATTCTATTCTTTACACCAAGCAATTTGCTCAATCACTTTCATTCAAATTTGAGTAAATTTTCGGTGGAATCCAGATATAAAAAACCTGATACGATAGTAATTCTTTTTTCTACGAGGAAATAACAGTAAATCAATTAATAAAACAGTATGAGGAAATAGCAGTAAATCAATTGATTGTTAACATTATTGAGAAAGATAATTATACTTTTTAAACAAAAGTTCGTGCAAGCAACCAATCAATAAAGTAAATAAGCCACGCTTATTTAGATAGAAGTTATATACAATAAATCGTAATCAGTGACTGCAGTAGTTCCAATGGAAGAAGAAGAAATAGTGCTTCCGATGCCCAAGTCCTACCGTTGGGTTAGGATGACCATAACGGTATCTCAAGTGGCCGGCGTTAATCAGAGCAAGGGAAACAGATTATACTTACCTTTAGTGGCTTATTCGGCTTTATTGTCCGCGATGAGTGGATTTACGATGCTGTACGACTATGTGCGTCAAGCGGCCGGGGGTCTGTTCCCGGACACCGCTGCTATGGTTTTGTCTTCATTGATAGTTGTGGCCACGCTGTGTAATGTTGGAGTCAGCTGGAGAAATACCGTCTACCACGCACACCTATCGTCAGTGTTTCGTCAGCTGGATGAACTTGCTGAAGATATTTGTCGTTTAGGACTGCAATTGGATTTAGATAGGTACTTTGATCTATCCAGAACGGGACTCTTGTTACTATTCATGATTACAATGTATGTATTGGAAAACATTTTGTACCCACCTGAAGAAACGTTAGTGTTACTCATAAAACTGTTGGCATTCTTGCCACTTGTACAAAAATCGCTCACTGAAAGGCAATTCTTGGGCTTACTTCATGTGATTTCAAGGTACATTCACTTCAAGAGTTTATTTCAATTTTCGAAGATTTAATTTATACATTTTCAAATTCTTCATTTTCAAAACTTTGAAGGTTTTCCAAATATTATTCGGATTCAATTTTTGGTAAAGATTTAGATGGAACGTAACGTCATAGCCCCCCAAGGCTCATCTTCAAATCTGTCTTCATGTGTAGGTCTGAGTTAAATACCAAAAAACGAAAAAATATCCAAGAGTTAGCACTCCACACTCTGAATTGTTGCAGATATCATTCTCACAATATTTTGAGAACCTAGTTGTTACTTGTTAGGGAAATACAAAATGACCCTTTATGGGAATGATAAAAAATTCCCTTCCCTTGAGCCCTCAAAAAATGGAAAACTTCAATTGGAAACAAAATATTTCAACTAGAAATTTAAAAATCTTCTAGCAGATCCTACACAAAAATTAAAGAAATCAGTTTTGATGGTTTTGGTTTAGAGGAGTAAAAAAGCAACCTGCAAGACATGCAATAGGAAAATTGTTTAGAAGTTGAGGAAATTTATTATTTTAATGGAAATTTTCGAATACTAATCGGATAATTTTTTTGTGATATTACTTTAAATAATTATGAATATGCTCTTTATTTTAAAGAAAATTTTGGAATTTTATCTTTAATAGAAAAAGATAAAAAATTGTCTAATTTGAATGTAATTCAACATTACGCTTTTTAGTGCAGTTTTTGATGGCCCATCCTTATATCTATCTTATCCAACTGGATAGTTTTAATAATTAAGATAACTTTAACCTCAGTGGTCACATCAGATTTTTATAAGTTACACTCTCCAAATAGATTAGAGGATTTCAGGATTTTGCTTGAAATTAGTTACCACTGAAGAGAAAATTTTACCATCAGTTATTCAGTTAATTTCAGGAAATCTATTTCTGATTTGAAGGATTTCATCCCAGTAGCTTGTATGTGTTCAGTTGCCTGCTGCAGATTTATATTTTTAGAGATAGACTCACAGTTTTATTAAGAAACAATTGATTCCACATAAACTTGCTGATTCACTTTCTATTGATGGATGAAAACCCGAAACCATTTATATTCCCTTCTCCCCCCAAAAAACAGCTTCTAAGATAAAATCGTTGGTACTTTTCAGCATCTGAATCTTACCTTCTGTTCAACTACATTATTGGTTTAACTAAATATATTATAATTGAAATAAGTATGCTTTTACTCTAGATACTATAGTGCGATAGATACTGGATTGAAAAGTCCAGAAATAGAGAAGACATCACTGGTGAAGATCCACAGATCACTGGCTTCATTATGTCACCAAGTGAACCATATATTCAGCTTACAGATTTTCTTGTCAATAGTATTCATCTTTGTTATTGTAATGGTAAATCTGGAAACCATGTTACCAGTGTTCGTTTATTTATACAGTCTGGATGTCGACAATCAGAATATGTTAATGCTTAAAGTATTTCAGTCACTTTTCTTTATGTTTCAAATATTTGATTTGATGTCGACTTCAGCTAGAGTTGCAGAACAGGTATGTTTTGTAATTGTTCGTAGTTAAGTAGATTTGAAAACAGGAAACGTTAATTCAATTCTTAATCATTTGATTCCAGGCTCGAATGTTTGATTGGACGTTGTATCAAGCAATGTTGGATGATCAACTGACCAATATTAATAAAGTAATTGTTTTTTGAGGTTAACTCATCTGAATTGTCAAAAACAAAAAATGAAGCTTCCTAACTAAATGAATATTGAACTGCAATAACAGTTTTTATTTTAGTGTACGCTTGCATTATATTTAATCTTGTTGACTACAAATATCTAATGCATTTCAGGACCTATTACTTTCTCACTTATCAATGAAAACAGAAGTCAAGTTTACAGCGTATGGTGTGATTGGTCTGAATTATCAAATGATAACTTCAGTAAGTAATCTTGTTGATACGACAAACCAGTTACAATGAGTAAAATATTTATCCTTCTAATCAAATAAAACAAATTATTGCAGATACTAGGAACACTAATGACATTACAGTTGATGTTATTGTTAATTAATTTACGTGACTTGGATGGCGCTGATAGTGGTAAAATTAGAGCAAAATTAAATTATATCAAATAATATGTTTTGCCTATTAAGATTTGACTTATATTTTTATGGAATTTTGTACATTGATTACAACTAAAATGGTTGGTTACCGGCAGTAAGCTTTCGAACAAAATATACATATGTACCTACTGAATGTGTACTTTAAATGGTTTTTTTCTGTCAAGTTTTATTGAAAACAGCTCTCCTCCAATTTCCTTTTAATTTGATATTCACCTTACCTATAGTAGACTTCTTAAAACAAACCTAAGGTTTAAAAAGTTAAGTATAAAGGTTAATTAAACTGGTATATAGTACATAAATCACTAAAACGTTGCTATTGATATCAGTTACAGAGAAACATTTCTCTGTAACATTCGGGAAATAATTCATTCAAATCAGAACAATACAGAAAGAAATATAAAAGTTTGAAATTTTAACTATTTACAAAACCTAAAAAATTTAACCTACTATATCTCAATAACTATTATCTCTAAAACATTGCTATTTATACCAGTTTATAGAGTTAAAATATCTCCACATTTCGGTAAAGAATTCATGGAAGTAGGAACAGTACGAAGAGAGATATAGAGGTTGGAAATTTTAACGATTTACAAAACCTAAAAATTTAACCTTCTATTTTTTGCACCAATTGTTTTAGAAGGAAACCTCAGAAATATCTGTGGATTCAGGCCCTTTCCTACTTGCTTAAAATGTAAATCCGGATTGCACTAACATCTGCTTTGTTACCAAGATAAATTAAACGTAAATAATTTACAAAATGTACTCATAACATTGTTGAAATTAGTTATAAACTGAACTAGCTAATTAATTTTAGTTATTAATTAATTAAGATTGTAGATAATTAATGACGTCATTCAATTTAGAAATAAAGTGTACCTAGATAAGATAGAAGTTAGTTAATTTATGTTATTCTTAGTTGGCTGACATTTTCTGCTGTGTCATTGAATGTATTTCTTTACTATCCGCTTATCTATAGAAAGAAGATTGTTTCGTACCTTAAAATTTGTTCAGAATGATATTTAGATATTCTACCACTTTACTGCATTGATTTTCGTTTTAACATTCTCTTTGCTTTAGTAAACATCGAAATAGTGGAGAAAGTAAAACAGAAATCTGAAAAATGATTAAATTGTTAGCCAAAAGCTTTGTTTCACTAAATTTTTGCTAAAACTCCTAGTGGTACTCAAGCGAAATAAAAAGTCGAATTCTTTTTTACAATTTTTCTTGTTTGAATAAAGTATTCATGAAGAGAATAATTATGAAAAAAAATGTCGGAAGAATAAGTCGGTGGGCAATGTCAGCACTGTTCCTGCATCTTCTTTATTCCTCTGATTGTCTAAATGTACGGGCTGATACAGAACCTGATGGACATATGTACCTAAAACAAATACTGAAATATGAAACTGATGTGTCAATTTTTGACTGATGAAGATTCAGATATAAAGGAAATTTTGATTATTACTTTTGTTTTATTTGAACTAATTAATTAAGTATTTTTAAACTTAAATTATGCAGACATTAAATTGTTAGTTTTATAGTCATTAATTTTAATTGGTCTTATTTGGTATGTGTAAATCAGAGTTTTCCCAGGCTATTTGAGAGTTTTAATTGAACACCCAAGTCCTAGAGGTTTACATCTTTATATTAAGTAAATTTATATTAAGAAATTATCTCTTTTTTTCTTGAAGAAGTCATTTATTAAGAAGACAAATTCACGAATAAACTTGACTGAAACTAAGGAAAGAAAATTGCGTAACTGCACTTACTTGGCCAGAACTTGGTGCAAGTACACGCATCTAGCGTCGAGAAAAATGTCCACGAGGCTGGACAAAAAGGATGGTCTTTTAGGCGGAGCTGTAATCATAAAGCGAGTCAGGTGGCTACCGAGTTCTACCAATTGAGGATGTAGGAATTGAATTATTGAGGCTCCTGGCTCTAATTCCTAGATAGGACTAATCTTGAAAAACTTTTCCAGCAAAAATAGGATCTACCACTTTCAGGATATAGGATAACAGGGGTGGCGGATCTGTCATAGAAGGAAAATTAAAGATGGAAGAAAAAAAACAAAATGCCATATTCAGTCATAATTTTTTAATATAATTGCCGAACTCTCGACCAAAGGACCAGACAATCTTCAGGGCTTATGCTACTGGCAATTATATTACTTGACAGATAGGACAGTAGACACACCAACCTTACATATAACAAAGTAAAAAGTATTATAATGGCCAAAAGCCCTGAAGATGATCTAGTATCTAGGTCAAAAGTTTGGCAAAAATATAAAACTATTATAATTATTCATTCTTTCTCCTGGATTAATGATTTAGTTACCAAAATTAATGACAAAGAAAAATAAAGTTCATCAAAACACAGAATGTATTTGACAAGTTGTATTTGTTTGATAGCAGTGATTAATTTATGTATTTGCAGCAGGTTGTAAACACAGACATCATTGTATCTAGTATTTACTTAAATGTTATCTTTCAGATATGATGAAATTTCGTCTATGAATGGCAGTAAAGAAATCCAGTAGTGGTCGTTGTCGTACAGTGGCCGTTTTTTTGTTAACATTTTCTGCAGGTGAATCCTCTTCCTCGAGTAAATGGAGGCGAACAAGAGGAAGTGGTCGCCCCATCCATTAGAACAAGCTGGATTTCTTTCCCGCCTCACATTCACGTTTGTACAATTTCTTTGATTTCTGTTTCGTTACCTTCTCTCACTATTGCTGAGGGGAAGTGCTATAATTTCGCTAAAAATTCGAAAATGACTTCTGCCCAGAAATTTCTTCAGACCCTCTAAGTCCGGAAAAGTTTAAAAAAATAAAATGATAGATATAAAAAATAATGTTCTTTTTCCAGGCCTGTGTTTCCAACATAAGAGACAGTTAAATTTTAATTAAAATTCAAAATTATATTAAATGTATGTCTAAAGCTATTTAAACCTATAAATTAATTATAACTAATTTCTGTTGCAAGTGAAGTTACCACACTAACGTAACTAAACATACTAACAATTATAACATACATTTAATTAAACATAATATGGCAAACTTGGAAGCGAATGGAAGACATAATAGATACTTAGATCGCCGCTCGTTTGTAGCAAGTCCTAAAAGAAAACTAAATCTAACAAAACACTAAAAAAATAAAACTAACAATAAAAAAGTCAATAAATTGAATTGTAAATTTAAGTGAACAATGTATAATTGATGGAAATCAATTTTTGGCACCTACAGGCTGAAATAATTTGCCGGCAACGGTACTTCATTATCTATTGTGAAGTCTGCTCTTTCTGAAAAGGGCATAGCGATTAACGTTCACTGTGCCAAGAAGGTTTCTCGCTATTATGGTGAATAAGTGTAGTCAGGCACGATTATTCCCATGTCCACTTTGAGCCTCAGATATGTAGAAATCCATTATAGAAAGAGGGGATGTTTTCCTACTTCGATAAGTTGACGCGGGTAGGGACTATTGGCGATTGTTCTACAGGACACCCTCACACTACTAAAGGCATAGACTGGGTTCTCATTTACAGTAAAAAGAATTTTCTGCTTATGCATAATTTAGTTGTGTTTAATCTTTTAGTTCTATTTTGAATCTTTGTTCAATTAGTAAGAAGTAATAATGCAGTAGTAAACTTATGTAATTTTAAGCATTAAAAAAAGGAGATCGCTTGTACGAATGAATAAAATAAATTTATGAAATATTATGCAGAGTGAATAATATTTATATATTTATGTAGATTTACTTATCTTTCTTGAGGACGGAGGAAATTTAAATGAAACATTAGCACAATCAATAGTAAAATAATTTTTACTGCAAGAAAGAATCCATAAAATATGGTCTCAATTATAATTTAATTTCTTATTTAACAATTTGGCAACTTCCTGTTTATAGATGGATATTTAGCATATTCAAAAGCGATTACAAGGATCGTTTGAACGCTGACAACATCTGGGGTCCTTATCACAAACACAGATCGCAACTGATTGGAGACAGGCTTGAAAAGTAATTCTATTTCTGTTGAACATCTAAGTATTAAGTGTTAAGTAAATAGATTTTAGATACCTTGCCTTACTCTAGTAGCAACAGAAGGTATTGTAATCTGCAGATTTTCAAAGTTTTATAGATATTAGTAAAACAAAAACACAGTTTTTAATGGTTAGTTTCATTTATATTTTCTAGAATATGGTTAAATGATCCAAACCAACCCAATGAATTAAATAAAGGTTAAATGAGAGTCTACTACATTATTATGATTTGAGTACTATAAGTCTCCTATACAAAAAATTACAATTTAAAAAGTTAAGAATAAGGGTTGATTAAACAACAAAAAGTACACTAATCAGCTGGTACTAAACATACTTCAGTATTTACCATTTAGAAACGTTCGAAAAAGCTTACGAGGTGTGATTCAAATTTTATATCAATAATATCATTTAAGTAACTTTACTGTATTCAATTTTCATTAATATTGTTTACATAGAATTTGTTAGATGATGATATGATGGCCATTTTCATATACAAAATATTTGTTAGATAAAGTGTAGCACCCATTGAAGTAATATAAGGTAGCAAACTATTAATCATTATATCTTTAAAAAGTGTTAAATAACAACCCTGTGCTACAAAATGGTGGGGAATAATAGGTGAAAAATGAGCAATAATTTTCTTTTACCTGCTTCTCAAGAAAATAACCATTATTCCCAATTTCCTGTTTACACTTGCGTTATTAGTATAGAAAACAAGATGTTAAGCAAGAAAAATCTTTTACTTTTTAATGTTTTTATTGAGAAAAAATTTTATTGCATAATTTGATTCTTCATCAAATACCTACGGAGGAAAAATTAGTAAAAAAAATTTAACTTTTATTTTTCATAGAAATAATTAAGAATAAAGGATTGGCCAGTCACAGAGAAGAATAGAAGTGTGAAAAGTAGGTGTGGTTGAAAAGCCAATCAGATGCGAGAACATTTTATTAAACCACGCCTACCACCATGCATGGGGTTAAACTACGCCCCCTTTGGACGGTCATAAAGTGGAAGATTTAAGTTTTCTATTTTCTATTACTTTCGACAAACGAAAGTATTTGCCATTATAATAATAAATAGAAATGAATTAATTAATAGTATTAAAATATTCCAGCATAAAAAAAAAGCTAATAAATAAAATTATTACATTATTTTAAAAAATAAAAACTCATACACCAACATTCATTACATTAGTTTAATCCCTTCTCTTACAATCAGTCTAAGTTAAATGGTGTGCTACTTGAACAAATATTTTGTAGATGAAAATGGCTAGCATAAGGGTCTGTGACATCTAATAACTTTTAAACAATATTAATGAAAAGTTAATGCAGTAAAACTAAAAAAAAGTATCTTGTCTTGAGGCATCATTATTCACACATCAATGCAAAAACAAAAAAGTGACCAAGGTAATTTTTCTGTAAATTGGATTATTGATCCGTCTTTCATTTTAAAAAAATAATAAAAAATAAAACGCCACTGCTGCCCTGACTGACCAAAACAATTGATTTAAAAACCAAAAATCGATTAGTTGCCTTTAATTTGTCTCCATTTTGTATTTTAGATTGTAGTTGTAATGTTCCTCCTCATTTAGTTCGTAGATTACATTCGTGTAATTTTAATTTTTCTCTTTAAATTAATGAGTTTAACTTCGTTGAATCTAGTGATAATATGTAAATTGAAAAAAGAAACATAATTTATAGTGCAATAATTTTTTAGAAGTTAGGAAGATTTAATTAAAATTTTGTTCCTTTAGGCTGTAATTACATATATGTTCTTCCTGGATTATCGTTCGTGATAAATGAATGCATCTTTTTTATTTATTTACTTGTTTATGTATCCGAACCTCAACCACAATCAAAATATTGTACAAGAATTTTGTTAAACAATAAATAATTGTCTAAAAGTCTATTAGTTACCTTTCAAGTGTTTAAATTTTCGATTACTAAGATGATGTTCCATTTACCAGAAGCAACCTGTTCTTCAACAAACAGAGATCACCTTATCACCATCAAGACAATTAATTTCCCTCCCCCCCCAAAAAAAATTTCTGGTATCCCTAATTATATTTTTTCTTTTTTCAATTTGTGAAGGTTCTGGGTGGAAGAACTGAAGAAGAGTAAGAACAACCTTAGCAAAACTCCCAGTTTGTTGACGGCGCTTTTCAACACATTTAGAGGAGATTTTATATGGTTGGCATTCTTATGTGGAACCCAAAGTCTAACTGAAGCGTATGTACAGATAGTTTTACTTTTTTGTTTAACTTAATTGTAATTATTGAATGGGGGTCGTGCTGATAAGAATACCTTGAGAGACTGATAACCATCAGTAGATTTCCAAAAACCTCTTATCAGTGTTGTGAGAAGGCTCTGGAGCTTTAATGACCTCACGTGTTCACACGCTGAATGTACGATATAAGTTCATGTTAAAAATGTTTTATTATTATTATTTTCAAAGTTACAGAAGAGCATAAATCCTAATTTTTGTTATTTTTTTTTAATGCAGCATTTTATGGCCAAAACTTCTCGGCCTGATGCTTTTGAACTTCACACAAGGCAGTGTGCTGGATATGACAAATGCTTTCGTCGGCGGATGTGGATTACTGCTGGCCACATTGTTCACTAATTCAATGGCGAACCACTACATGCTGACGGCATTCACTCTGGGCATGAAGATGAGGGCCGCTTGTGTCTCTCTGGTCTACAGAAAGGTCTTGCTTTTATTTCTTATGTATTTTTGCCGTTCAGTCACCACCTGTACACAATCCTCAACGCAAAACTAAGCCACGGCATGTATTTCTGTAATATCGAAATAAAAGCGCTTTATACTTCAATATTTCAGAATGTAATTGGACTAGAGTAAAGCAGTTCAGACCATATGGATACGAGAAATATTGCCTCCAAAAAGAATTATAGATCCTCAGCCTTTCAACAAAACTATAATAATAATAATAAATGAAAATTAAAAAATGATTGTATCTGTTGAGCTGGGTAATATCGTTGATTTCATCTGTGCAAGCTTAGCTGTAAATATTTTACGATAATCTAATATCGTCACACACAAAGCCCTCTTGGTCGATTGCTCTTATGGTAGGTGCAAAACGCAGTGTGGGAAAGGTTGGGTTTAAGCCCCAGTTGGGTTTCTCAATAAACCTCCGGGCTTTTTGGCCAACTCATGTTCAATCTAATTCAATATTAAGATCTGCTTTACGAATTTACAAGCATTTCATTTTTTAATGGATTTCATGGTTGTTCCAATATATATATATATATATGTATTGGAACTATATTCCATAAACACATTGTTTACTTGTTCGCAGTGTCTTCGGCTGAGCAAAGCTGCGCTGAATGAAATATCACCTGGTCAGATCGTAAATCTAGTGTCAAATGATGTGAGCAGATTTGATGCTGTGGCAGTAACCATGAATTATCTGTGGACAGCTCCAATTGTAACGCTGCTTATTTGCTACTTCTTGTACTCCGAAGTTGGTTTAGCTGGTTTCTCTGGGATGTTGATCATCGGGATAATCGCCCCTCTGCAAGGTGAGAAATTAACTTTTACTACTCGGTGGAACATAGAGGTAATGAGCGCCATGGTGCCTTCGCTCGACCTGAGCTCTTATATGGCACAGCCGCACGCCTCACTAGTGCAATCATCAAGAGTGGTGGCTGGAATATAGGGGATAGAGACAGGTGAAGCAGTTTATTTCAGTCAATCAAGATAAGGTTCTCCTTAATAATAAATCGAATACTTATCACCAAAATAGTAATAGTAGATCACCAGTGATCTCATTTCTTGTGTCATAGACGAAATACAATCTTTTATTTTTAAGGTTCTATTGTTTCAAATGAATTAATGCTTGACGTACAAAATAAGTTTAGCATTTCCGAATTCAAATGCTTTAGATATTGATAATTTATACATTGTTATTAAATCCAACCAACAATACTTAGTTTTAATTTGTTCCTAAAATTAATAATTTATGCTGCAGCATATACTGCCAAGCTAACAAGCAATTTCAGGAGTAAGATTGCTGTCAGAACTGATGAACGAATCCGATTGACTGATGAGGTGCTTACAGGTGTACAAGTGATAAAACTATATGCCTGGGAGAGACCATTCATCAAACATCTGGAAGAAGCCAGGGAGTAAGTGGCCTTTGGTTAGTAAGAAATGTAGAGTGTTTAGAGAAGCGGAAAAGTGGACCTCTAGAACGCTTTCTTTCTAGTATTCGGCTAGATTTATTGCTTTTGATTTCAGTTTTTTGCTATTTTTTGAAGGGGGGAGGTGAGAAAATTGATATTATTAAAGTTTTCATGGACTTCATGTTTAGCTGAGAAGTTCTTTTAGGTTCCTGTCTCCCTGAGTTTAGAATATAATAAATTTAAAAGCAATGCACTTCACACTTTTGCTTTATTTTATTTTTTGTGCAATAGGAAATGAAAATAAACAATCCATTTTAAACACAAAACACATCATTTTGGAGTGACAATGATAACTGCTCTTGTCAGGTGACCAATTTTTCAAGAGTGACTGGGTAACGGCCATAAAATGCGTAATAGTCAATAAGAATTTCCCTTTTTAGTTTACATACTCTTTCCCAACTTTTACCTAGAAAATACATCTTTTTCCACATTCTTGTACATTGGTTAGTAATATGCAAGTTCTTCAGTCCGGTAAATAACACTACTCTATTAAAAAACATTATTTTTTATTTATTTTTGTATCTTACAGAATCCACTGAAGCAAGGAATGTTTGCAAACATGATAAACATTTTCCTCTGTCAATGTTAATACAACTTTCTACTCCCAGGAACAGGAGCCTCGATTTACTACTAACTTAGTCCTTAATGATTTTTTCCTACCGATTTATAATTCTGTAGAACCTTGCTAACAGTGAGCTAAGATGCTTAGTTTTTCGTCGAGTCCATGTTTTCTACATCTTTTCGCTATTTATTTTAACGCTTTTAAACAGTTTAATTATTGTAATTTGTATATTTACCCGTTAATTACTTTTAATTATTTGAGAATAATTACTTTTGAATTGCAGACGAGAGCTAAAAGAAGTTGGAAAAGCGAATTTCGTCAGGGGTTTGTACATGACTTTCAGTCTTACGACTCGTAGAATTGCACTGTTTCTGACGTTAACAGTCTATGTTCTGATGGGCGAACGATTAGCAGCTGACAAAGTTAGTAAATATTTTGGCGAATTTTAAGTCTAAATTTAACACTAGAAGTTTCAAAGCTTTTTAATTTATATTTCACTATGGACAATGGAAATGTGTCTTCTCATGGCGTGATTCGACTTCTTCTTGCAGCACTCCTGCTAAATATATTTAACAAATAAACCCTACTAAACTGAAATCTTTGTTAAAATGTACTCGTTCTTTATCGTAAAAATCTTCCTTTTACCATAAAATATTTTTTTAGGTACACAGAGATCAAAAACTGGAGCCACATGCTAAAATTAAGACAAAATTAGGAAAATTTCTTATTTTTTATTAAAATAAAATTTTTAGTAGCCTAAACTGTTGAAATGTTTCTTGGCATGTTTTTAAATTAAAATACATTTACTTCTTTAAGTGACTCTTTTATTCATTAAAAGACTTGTAAACGTATTCTTAAGACTATGCCTCAATTAGGAAGTTAAAAAGGGATTCTAAAGATTATTTTTAATCACCAGGTATTTGTCTCATCAGCATACTTCGCTATTTTGGCCATCAGCATGACAGGTGTTTTCGTTAGAGGCGTTGGAGAAGTATCAGAAGGTCTTGTATCAATCAAAAGACTTCAGGTATCTCTAGTTGTAAACTTAATTAGATTTGCACTCTTGCTTAATGAATAACTAAATAAAAGAATTTTCAGACATTCCTGTTGAAAGAAGAGGTTCATGATAATTGTGTGCTTGATAAGCCCGATGAAGATGCAATTGCGGACATGAAACAGAAAACAGCCATCGAGGTTTCCGATGTCAATGCTAAATGGCAATATTCATCTTCCGATCTTACATTAATAAATATGAATTTCACTATTTACGAAGGTCAAATAGTTGGTGTCATTGGTTCAGTTGGCTCAGGTAAAGTAAGTGTCAATTTAAAACAGAGCAATATTTATTTTACTTTTGTCTGGTGTTATATGAAGCAATCTGTATTCCATGTAAAAGGCAAATGGTCTTTTGCCCAAAGTAAGAGTAAGTATAGAGTTCTGCAAGGTTTGCTTACTAACAGAGTTTCAACTTAAATTTTCAGTCATCGCTGTTATATTTATTACTGCAAGAAATAAAAGCTCTTGAAGGATTAATAAAAATTAATGGCAGACTTTCCTTATCTTCGCAAGAGCCTTGGATTTTTGCAGGAACTGTAAGGGACAATATATTGCTAGGATTACCGTACGACCGTAAACGATATAAAGAGGTACTGAAATTCAAGCAAATTCTTCTTTAAGGAAAAAAAAAAAACTAAATTGTCCGATATCTTAAGTAGTTTGTTGAAATAGAAAACTGTAAATTGAGGCATCTAAAAAGCTGCTTGCCTACAGCGACTAGAGACAATCAATTTCTTTATTATTTCTCTGCTTTTCGGACATCCTTTATCAGTAACTTCTGCAAATGTATCTAATACAACTAGTATTAGATAGGTTACAATTACATGATGAAGTTGTGACGAACTTATCATAACCATTTAATTTTGTATTACCATTTAGTCACTGTGTTTACATTGTCCTTGTTCTTAGGTTGTTTTTTATTCTAGTTAGTAGTAACAGTGAGCTAACCCTAAACATGAAATGTGTAGGTATTACATGCTTGTTCATTGGAAACAGATCTGGATCAGTTTACGTTCGGAGATATGACATCAGTCGGTGAAAGAGGAGCCTCCCTATCAGGAGGTCAAAAAGCAAGAATTAATTTGGCCAGGTATTTCTTTATTTATTTTGTTGCCCGCCAGAAGTTGTAAAAATTTGTACTAAATTAAAAATCAGTCGGAAACGATTGTTAAAGTCATCAACAAGAAATTTACTACATCATGAAAACCCATTTATAATCTTGTTTTTACATTTTCTGAGTCAGTAAGGAAAATATTGCGACCATCTCATATTTTTAGTATCGAGTTTTTAGCGGAAATATCCGCTTTGAAGACTTTTAAATAAAAAAAAAAAAAAAAGTGAAAAATTAAAATAAAAGGGAAGTGCAATGAAGTTTTCTGTTTTTGAAAATATCATTAATTTCTTTTTAAACTTTTTGCTTCGTCAGAAAATATTATAAGTTCTATTATTTTTAAAAAAAATGATAAAATATGATAATAACTATTGATTTATTGAATAATAAGTTTAGAAATAAGTTGCACAAATAATAGACTTGAAAATTAATTTTTTCTCCCTCTTAAATGCTTGCAAGTACCATTCCTACAGTTAATAAATTGTTTGTAAAAATTAGGGCTGTTTATAAAGAAGCTGACATCTACCTGCTGGATGATCCTCTATCAGCTGTGGATCCTCAGGTCTCTAAAAGACTGTTCCACGATTGTATTAAAGGTAAATAAAAAAAAACCAACGTTGTCAGAGTACAAAGCGAGATATTGTGATTTAAATTCAGAATAGAACTAATAACAGAATCTGAAAGAGTGTAAACATTTCTAAACCTAGTGCTTTCTAATCTAATTCATTTATAAGATTGATATCTATCTCGTTTATGGAGAGAGTACTAACAATAACTAACAATAATGGGTACGAAACAAGCAATAATAATAATCCATCATTGCTTTTTTTTCTTTTTCTTCTTTTGTACAGGGACAAGAATATTGATAAAAATACAAAATATCGAATTCCAAGACATAGTTTTCCAATTAGCACTTACGAATTTTATTAAGGTTAAGTTTTTTAATACTTAGATCCATTTTTTCGCTACATTTTGCTTGCGTTGGACAGGACAGAACTGTAAGTGACACAATTGTTCCTTATTACTCGTACTTCCTGCTGATGGGTGAAGATTGATAACCACATGATTGTAACTGGCCATCTAGGAAAACAAGTCCTAATATTTTATGGCTACATCTACATCCATCTACCATTAGAATGTATTAACACCAGATATGGAAGAGATTAGTTATGTGATTTCCACGCGGAATTCCTTGGAAGTTTCTTCAGCTGACTGTTCTGTGTGAAAAGAATGGTCTGAAAGGAGAGAACACCGTCCGGCGGCCGGCAGTACACTGAAACAGCTTTAAATAAAAAAAAACAAATGTTTCATTTCTTTTAAAAATAACTTCATAAATAGGTCGAAAGTTTTAATATTTAAAAGTTATTTCAGAAATATTTCATTCTGGAATCAGCTAAATTTAGTTAAATAAACACAGCTAATTACAAATTAGTAATATCTCAATCCAAACATTTCGGATAAACTAATCTCAAACAGGCAAAGAGTTCAAAGCAAAGATGTCCATTGCAGTCCTGGGATCGACTCCCAATCGACGTGTAGCATGAAAAATGTTCAGTTATGTTAAGTCGGCGACTATCTTCTGTCGTTCAAGACACCTGTTCGGTTTATGGTATAGGCTTAACTTTACCTTACTTACTAATCGTGGCTAATTCAGTATAAATTTTACTTTACAACTTTTTCCAGGTTTTCTTAAAGGTAAAACTATAATATTGGCCACCCATCACCTGGAGGTGATCAAGTACACGGATCATATAATTTTATTACAAAATGTAAGTACCAAATATTTTTTGAGGAAAGCTTTTTATTTTCAGTATTGATTTACTTTTAAAGAACTTAAAACAACCAGTTTTATAATAATTTTTAAAATTGTGAACACGAAAAATCAAGTAAATAACTCTATTTTTTAATGAAAATATATTAGCTTTTGAATGCTAGAATAGTAGAAAGCAGTGTTAACCTATTTGTTTACTGATAGCATGAAAAGTTTTATAAAGTTTATTAATTTTCGTTTATAAATAAGCCTTTTTAAGAATTGACCGTACCTGCAATTAGCAACCTGAACAAACTATTTCTTATATTGTATATTTTTTGTAAACAATATTATTTTTTGTTTTATTTTGTATGTATTTATTTTTATTTTTTTTAATCTACTTATAATACACTTCATCGAATTAAATTCTTTGTATGCCTCCGAAGAAATTGGATGAATTTCCAAGTCTAGAAGTTCTCCAGAAATTTCGAATGAGAGTAAAAGGGCTGGCGTGGAAAAAAGGGAGACGTCTGATACTTCCAATAAGCAGCCATTAAATGAAATGAAGGAGGAATTATCTGACTTATTGGGCTGTGTATATGACGTCATTAGTAAAAACATGATACGTATTTAGTTAAGAGAGACCCTAAACTATGAGGTTTAAAGTGTGAAGTGGGTTAGTTTATCGTAAATCCGATAGATGGTGCAGAAAGGTGCTTTATTAATATGCTTCACACTCGAATTCTGATTTATATTGTTTTCTTTTACATTAAATTATCTACTGTTTAAGGGTCAAATTGAAGATCAAGGAAGTTTTCAAGAATTTTGTGAACGTGGACATGATTTCACTAAACCTGTGGTCTATGTCGCGAATGAAGTTCATGACCGTACAGGTCCTAGAACTTTCTTGAGAATGTTATCTTGTAAAGTGAGTATTTCATTTTTCTAATTTAATCTAGTTTAAGACTCATGATATTTCCTCATTTCTCATTTGAAATTTCCTGGGATAATGTTTTGCATTTTTAATCTCATTCATTGGGTTTCTTACAGAGAGTAAAATAAAACGTTCTATCTAAAAAAAAATTATAAATTCATTTAATTGAAATTGTTTACTTTCGTAATGAAATATTTGTTTCCAATAATAAATTTGTTTTCATTTTAATCAAATATAAAGTCAACATTTCTGTTGATTTATTCAATATCTCAACGTGACCGTTCGCAAAAATTTTATTTTAAAGTAACGATTAATTTATTATTTATTAACTAGTAGACCAGACGGTGCTTCTTTCTACTATCAATGTTTGATTTTATCATTGTAAATTTTATTCTCTTAATTAAAAAAAATACATTACACAGGTTTTTGGTTACGAATATTTCATTTTTAAGTAAATATTTATGTAAACATTAATTTGTTCAAAGTGTTTTACAATATTACTTGTCAGGAGTTTGATTTTACAAATTATTACTTTTTTTTTAAAGATTTTTTATTGTTAATATAGATTAATTTGTTGACTTTTTTACCAATAAATGTGAGAAAGGACTATTAGTAATGACGACCCATTTCTGGGTAATGTGGAATTCAATATTTAATGACAAGAAGAACTTATTACAGACTATTCTTTTTAAAATTTGTTGGAAATCAACTTAGAATTTCGAATAAAAAGAAAGTTGGCTTTAATATCGTACATGGTCTCTGTAATAAAATGATTCTGTTCGTGAAACCATGACATCACAGCTCCTCCATTACCCCAATAAAATTAATTTCCCAAGAAACGTATCAAACGGAACTTAAAAAACTCTTGTATTACTGTCGAACTAGACTTTTTCGACATGAATTTTTTTCCCTGACATTTCACACTCATCAATACCTTTCCATATAAGAGTTAGAAACGTACAATTGCCTAGACCGCACTTTAGAGGAGAGCTTAACCCCCACTCTTAAAACTGTTCAAAATGAATTTTCGTGGAAAAATACTTAATAAGTACTTTCAAGAACTGGAAAAGTCATGTGAGATTTTTTTCCTTTTGTAATTTGCAGAGCATTAAATCGGTAAGCATTACTGGTGATGACAGCTCAATAGCAACAGATTGCGATATAGAAGTGGAGTCTGTAAAAGAGACTTCCAAGGAGGAGTATACAACCTACAGAGGCAACGTTTTCCTTGGATATGTCTTGAGTGGAAACGGTGGTCTTTCCAGATTTATTTTGTACATAACTCTCTTATTGACGGCACAGTTTTTCGCTAGCGCTTGCGATGTCTATGTTGCAAATTGGTACACCATTATTGTTTGATATTATAATAATACTATATTATGACTCTGTCTATTAAAAATGGCTAGGCCAAAAATTACTTCTTTTCAGGACAAACAAAGAAGAAGATAGGTTAGGAGAAGCACATTCAAATGTAGACAATCTGTTAACTTATGGTGCATTAGTTGCAGCTTTGTTTGCTGCAGCCATTTCTCGTGGAGCTGCGTTCTTCTTGATGTGTTTGACTTGTTCCAGAGGATTACATAGTTCAGCTGCTGAAGGTGTACTCTCCACTGACATGTCCTTCTTCAATAGTGTCCCCACAGGTTTGTTACTCAGTCATAATTGAGCCGTTTATTTTGAAAGTGGCATAAGTCACTTTGTTTTTAAGTCGAGATATTTAAGGGTTTGCGTTTTAACATGTTTAAAAATATGGATGCTAACTTTCGAGAAGATTTACTTGTACTTGTTATCTCATGATACTGATATTTCAAATTGCAAATTTTTTAAAAATGAAAAGATACCGTTCAATTGTATTTAGTGTTGCCATTAACTCGTTTTTTTTGAAAAAGTGACTTATGCCACTTTCAAAATAAACGGCTCAATTATAAATAAATTTGGTACATACGTTTACTGCATTTTCAAGGTTATGACTAATTTCTTTGATTCCAACTACGAATAAAAATTTTAATAAAGTAATTTTTGCTAACTTGATTGAGAGTTGTAAAGGGTTCGGTTGCAATTTGCTAACCAAGGAATCAATTTCAGAATACCTCCATTGTTCTAATCCTTCACATGTACCCCAATTCCCAAAAAATATTCTCCTCCTAAGAGTTACATTGTGTACATTCTTACTGCTAAACACTGTTCACATTTTTCAGGCGGCATCTTGAACAGATTCTCCAGAGATCTTGGATCAATTGACGAGATTCTACCAAAAGCAATTCTGGATTCTAACCAGGTAATCAGACAAGATATTAGAAGTACAGCTGTTAAGGGCGGTTGTGTCTTTCGTAAGTTTCCATTTAACTTCTACAGTTTAACTTCTAATGTACGCCTCTCAATAGCTCTCAGTGGCACATCTAAATAATATTTGTCAGTTTCCTGGCAAAAAGTAAAGTAGGAAACTGTTCTTAGAAATCACGTGCGAATTTCCTTAAAGAAATATTAGCAGTCAATAAAATCTGGATGTAATGTAACTTCTGGTACAAATAAAGTGATAAGCGGGGGTGTAAAAAAATACATAATTATTGAAATTTCTTTTTCTGAATTTAATTAACAATTTGTTGAATTTATTAACATTTTCTAGAGTATGCAGCGCAACGTATTCCTGCATATTTCCTATCGTTTGTTTAATTTGTTTGCAATCAAAAGATATAAATTTATAATTAGTTTTGTCATCCGGAATGAAGTATGCAATATTAATTATAAAAATTATTAGCCATTTTGGCCCATTCCAATTTGAATAATATGTCACAGTAGGTAACATTCGACCCTCATCCTCATCCACCATTATTAAAATTTAAATGGAGTTTTGTTTTTTCTTCTGGAATATAAATTGAACACCCATTAAATAAAAGTTGTTCAATGCAATGCCGAACAAGTTTGTATTAAAACTCGACTGCAGGTTGTTGAGAGAGAGAGAACGGAGTTTGTAGAATTAATTTAGATTGTTTTGTAAAGCACAAGCAATTTTGCATTTTGTACCAATTTCACTTATGCAGCTCATCTAAACTTGTATTGCGCAAAAAAAAATCAAACCAAGGGACTTGCACTTTCAAGCTTGTTTCAACAATTCTGTCATGTGGTATACTCTGATTAGAAAGCAACTTCGCGTTGATACATCTTTGCAAAGTTACGGGAAAGTAGAATTCGTATTTTAGTAAAACATTATTAATTATCTAATTTTTTGTTGTGCTGTAAATTTAAGCGACTTAAGAGCTATTTAAACTTAAATTGTCATTACCTCCTAAACTACTGCAATTCTAAGTTTGATATTTGTCTAATATAGGAACTGGCATAGCACACTGTAGAGCAAAATTTGGGAACTCTCTGATTATTAAGAATTAGGGATTTTATTCTACTTAAGTTTGAGCTCTGAAAATACCATCTCTCAGTAATTTCAAAACTAACGCATAACCAAGCTATTTTTGATTTTCAATGAACAATTAACATTGGTCTATAATTGAGCGTAATGTCAAAATGTTCTATTAAGCACAAAGCAAATATCTATGCGAGATTTGTGCTGTAGAAATTGCTACACTATTGCTTCTGTGTGATTTATGTTTGTCATATGAAGTTAGGTATAGACTTTATAGTACAATGTTTTTTAATGATGATTACAATTTATTTTTATTTATTTTATTTATTTGCCTTTGATAGTTGCTTAAAGGAAGGAGTTAAAGATTTCTTCATACTACTTTTGTCCCATTAATAAATTTTGTCAGTCATAATTACTTTTAATTTTAAGCAAACTTTGTTATTAAAGTGATAATAATTAGAGTAAAAGAAAGTAATGTGGGCACTCCGGAATTCTTACCTCATGCGCAGGAGTTTAGAAGAGAAGTTAGTTATAATAAGAATTACCTAAAACTGTCGGGCGCATTATTGTTAAATTCCAAGCGATAATAATAGTCAGTCATTACAATATCTTATATCATTCACATTCTTGCGCGACAACATAGCTGGTAAACATTTGAAATTGACCAACCAGTGGACAATTAATGGCCATAAACGGTGTTGCCCTGGCCATTCATTGCCTTCCCCTCAACTTGCACATTGCTTTATAATAAAACTTGAAAGCTCTTATTTCTCTTAGCACATTTTGCCCTTTAATGAATACTTTGTTCACACTAATTAAATTTCTTTAGAATGTTATTGATTTTAGCGTTGTTAAGTTCCACATGCCGCTCAAAGCGCATTGCTTCCGATTTGAGCAGCAAATTGAACCGCCGCCGTTTATAATATGTAAGATCCAGAACAGCATATTATGCTGATGTACGAGCATTAGAACTGCTGGGCAGAAGCTGCGGCCAGCCGCTATTTTTCCCTCCCAAAATTAGGGATTTTGTACAACATAAAACATTTATTTTCCCACCTTCCTAGTCCGAACAGTTCCAAATTACCGAAATTAATATTTCGCCAGGATTTGAGGTCACTTCAAAACGTATACAAACGCATAATTTGGTTGGGTATTTACATAATTTGACAATTTGTTTGGTCAGAATTTTTCAAAACAGAAAATACAAAGGAAGCTGAAACTAGGTAATTCATTTCTACCTTTTCGGCTACCCTTTGAAACAGCTTTTTCTCTAAAGCGTTGGAACTCGAGCCATTATTAGTACCAAGTAAGGTCTTTTTACTGTTATTTAAAACTTTTTCCTAGAAAATAGTTTTCTAGAGGATTTTTACGACCTACGAGTTTAATTCAGTCTACGAGCAATTTCCACCAACTAAATTTAAGAGATTTCCAATTTTAGTTTTAAGACAATTCTAGTTTAATGGAGAGCTTCTCTTCGCTTAAAAAAATATTTTTTAGACGTCGGCGACTTTAAATAAATTCAAAAAATATTAATAGTAAGCATTTAATACAAATTTGGCAGGTATTCGGCCAGGTGCTGGGTGCTATAATCACCTCAATGATAGTGAACGTTTGGCTCATCATACCTGTAATTATATTCACCGTCATTGCTACCACTATTAGACGCTATTATATGAAGACCTCGCTAAATCTAAAGAGAATGGAAAACATGAGTATAACTTAATATTGATGAGGCTTAATTCTTTGAATTTACATTATTTAGGTAAGTCTAGTTATTCGTTTTACAAAGAAGTATTTATTATTTCAGATAGAAGTCCTGTATTTATACATCTCAGCACCTCTCTCCAAGGAATTGCAACCATCAGGGCGCACGGATCTTCAGAATATCTGCGAAGGGAATTTGACTTGCATCAGGTAATCTACCGTAAGTTCTTTAGTAGTTAAAGATTTATGTACTTATTTTCGTGAACATTCTTTCCAGTGCATGTTCCTTTGCCAAGAAATGGAATAAAGAAGGGCACTCCATTTTATTGCAAGAGAGGGCTCCCATGAAGTCGAGAGAAATCTGAACAATGTAGATGTAATACTAAATGAGATATAGGATGATAAAGTTTACTAATCTTTAATATTACCCTAACTTTGTTTTGCTATGATTGCGAGAAAAAAATGGTCAAAAATGCTGAAAAACAGGATTTTTAGAAATAGTTCTTTTGTTTTCTAATGCTGATTTGGGTAATTTTTGTCGTTTAATTATTTACTTTCTAAGCAGTTAATTTTTTGTTAACGAGATTTTTGTAGTTTTTGGGAAGTTTGAGTTTATTTATCTAATGATAGATAAATAGTGATTATACTACTTTCTCTTGAGGGTGGTAAAAATATTAATTGCGATTGCAGTACTTTTCCTTGAAAGGGCAAAGTGGAATTAATTAAGCGAATTCGGCGCGATTGTAATCCTTTCCCTTAATAGTGTAAGAACTGGATTTCACTTAAATATCTCTTAACCTCTTTATCCTGCTAAGTTTTACCAAATTCGGGCAAAGATTTTTACTAAGTTATTATTAGTAACTAAATATGGCCTTACTTGTTCGAGGCTAACACTGCTTCCATTAAATGTACAGCGTTGAGACCTCCAAAAGACAAATCTACATGAAATTTCGAAAAGAATAACACCTCATTCGCAAAAAAAGGTTGACGCGTTTAGGTGCTACGTTGGTTATAAAAGAGGTAACAACAACAAGAACTACAATTTCTGAAAATGCCGTTTTTACCTTTTTTTGGCACCAGCTCTCTCGATTGTATTTGATCTGTTTTCTTTCAAAAAAATTACTTCATTTTCTTGCAGTTTTTGCTGAACTATGGGCTAATAAAATTTTGCTGTTTAAGTCGGACAGTAGAATCTGGTTTAGAGCTTTGTTTCTATTCTCATGGCATGTTAAAAATGACTTTATGCTTTCTGCAGGATCTGCACACAACAACTCTGTACACGTTTCTTTCCGCCCAGCAAGGATATTCGTTCTCGTTGGATCTGATGGGCATCATCTACTTATCATGTGTAGTATTCCTCTTCATCATCCTTAGCAGCTCTGATGGTATATTTTTATGGAGTTTAAAAATTTGTAATAATAATATCTGTTTAGTTCGTAAACATCAAAATAACTATCTTCTCTGCCATTAAAACAGAGTTACGGTATGATTTTAGTCCAGCCAATAATTTATTTTTATCTCTTTACTTCTTATTGTTTTCTGTCTGCTATTTTTTGAGTAAAATTTTCAATTTAGAGTTGTTATCGGATATATCCGTATTGAGGACCTTTAAACCCAAAAAGTGGTTTTTACAAATGTATCTGTGAGAGTATGGTTACAAATAACTCAAAAATTAAAAATAGCAGGAAGTACAAATTTAATCAGGTTAGACTCGACCAATACGCACACCGGAAGAACAATTTCACAGAATCATTTTGAGATTTTCTCAAAAACGGCTCCTACATTTGGTTTTAACTCTGCTTATGGATCTGCAACTTTTATTTACAACAATTTCCCGGTTAAAGGAAATGTCATTTCCAGTAAAATTAATTAATTACCTATTTCAAATTAATAATGAGTTAATTTGTTACCAAAATTCCAAATTGAATCGGCTGACCGGTACTGCCATTTACTATATTTTGTATTTTTTAGCGACTTTAACGAATTATGAAAACTGAGGTAAGAGAAAGTCGTGTGAGTACCCACATTGCAGTAACTTACCCCAGGACTGTACTCGGGTGGAAGCGTAAATCATTTCAAAAAGCACATTTATTTATTGTTTTTTTACTGTAATAAAGGAGTTCATGGAGCAGACGTTGGCCTGGCAATATCCCAGGCGATGACAATCACCAAATTGTTGCAGTGGGGCATGAGACAGTCTTCGGAAGTCGTAAATCTTATGACTTCTGTGGAGAGACTGTTGGCCTTCATCAGTCTACCACGAGAGGAATCAGATACAGGTGAGTTACTTCGCAACACAAAACAGATGTGATAAGAAATTGTGTGCTTTTTAGTAATGCTAAAAAGTTAGAGTTAGAAGTTACCGGAGGATACCCCCAATGGGGAAGAGCGACTACTCAGACTGTTGTTAATCTGAAGCTCCCATCTAGAGCAAACTAGCCTATCTGGAAATAGAGTTGGAGAACAACTGTGAGCAATCCGTTCTAGAGAATGTTTTTGAGTTACAGTTATAATTATTTATTTGGATGGAATTTATAATATTTGTTTTCTAAGTCATTGGAATATTATTATTTGGGTCATATTTATTGTTCATTTTTTTTTATTGTTTTCTATTTTTAATATATTGCTTATTATTTATCTTTCCTCTGAAGGAGGAGAAGCTGTCCTACGGAATACATCCGTCCGTTCAATTTCTGGCTTTTTGTAGGCTAAGAACCTAGATAGTCATGGAACGTGATGTCAGGCGTAGTAGTCTATCCTTACTTTCTGAAATTAATGAATCTTTCAGCTGAAAGCCTGTAACTGAGATCTTTTACCACGGCTCTTTAGTTAACTCAATGATTTATCCGCTCAATTTAACTCACTGAGGTCGGTAGAAGTAATGCTGCGAGTAAATGTTGTGTTGTCTTACGGCTCCGAAATTTGGGGCAGCAAGAATGCAGTTTTTTACTCTAAGGTGGTGTTAATCATGAAGGAGGCTGTCAGTTGACAGTTCTTTTTTTTTGAAGACAGTAAAGTGTGAACAACATTTGTTGTAATCCCTTTATTTACTTTAATTAAAACATAATTTCAGATAAAATATGTCCACCACCTCAACCTTGGCCAGAAATGGGAGAAATTAAATTCAACAATGTTACACTGACCTACGATAAAGAAAAGCCGCCCTTCATTGAAAATTTAAATCTTCACATCAGACCTGGAGAAAAGGTATGTTCTGCTAGTTATATCAAAGTCTCTGAATTTTCTGTTTAATGATTGATTGGTAAAGTGCCAGCATATATGTACCTATATGGACAGGTTAAGTGCGTAGGACTGAACAAGCTTCAGAACTAAAGGATTAATTAAAATAGGAATATTAAATTTCACGCGTAGATACCGTACAATAGACAAGTAAATGATAGGTATTGATTAGCTATCAGAAAGTGGTGCTGTTTGTGTAATAAATATTGAAGTGGCGTTTGATGTGAAGTGGCTTTAGAAGCGATCAGCGGGTGAACTTGGGGAATTTTTTAATAAAAAAGTTCAGCTTTCTTCACGAATTACGGTTTGAGCTCTCTTACCCCCGTAAGAAATGAGAGCATTGCTTCCGTGACAGTTATTGCTGATTGGATTTTTGATAAGAAATTTATCGTTCAGATCACCTGAACTCTAGCGGTGTTAGGGAGCAATTGTAGTATTTCAAAGAACTCATAGTTTCTCTGATTGAAACAGTTCATTGGACTTGAAAAAAACACATCCGCACTGGTTAAATGTTTAGAAAATAATTAATGACCAGGTCTTACGGTGTGCAGCTGCTTTTACTTTTAGTACTCCATGAGAATTCGAAGGCAGGTAGTCTCAAACATTTAACAATGGCGTTATGACGTTGAATGAAAGACTATTCAAGAGAGTTCAATAGGTCCATCGCGTGATGAGGTTTTTCAGGCAGCTGACGGATCAGACAAGCACTTGTAGTGAGTGACAAGTGTTTTGCGGAACTGGTAATTTCAAAACGTTTATTTCCTTTGAGAACTAAATATCGACAAATTTATACGATTGCAACATTTCCTTTTATTTAGAGTAAGAGAGAGTAAAAATCATATAAATTTTATCTTAAAAATTTTTGAAGGACTTCATCTAGAGGTCCAGACAAAATTCAGACTGAATAATAAACTAAAAATTTAGGAACAAGAAAATCTGACTTGGGAGTCCGTGATACGGACAAAAACATTTAAATTTACGAAGTCTGTAGCTAAAATGGACTGTCGGAGTGACTTATTTAAGTTGTAAATCGATTTTTCACTGCCCATGACAGTTGATTTTATTTTGGACTTGATAATTTACCTCTCTAAGAAATGATAGGAATACTTAAATGAAAAATTTAACTTATTAAGATATTACGATGTTAGAAGTGTAACATAATTATGAAGCGATAAGAAGCCGATAACCTGTAAGTTGCTCTGGGTTGAGTTGGTAACCTTTGCATCAAATATACACAGACTGTGGAAGGTACTAGTTGGGCGGCAAGTCCCTAAACAAACATTAAGTTTCAAGTAAAAGTTGTGTTTCCTCTTGGGCGGGCGAAATCTCTTAGATAAACAACTTGAAGAGAAGTGAACAGGACTTGGTAGAATCTTACCGGCATATAACCAATCTGCATCTCCATAACCTTTCAACATTCGTTTGCCGCATTTTGTACCACTATCTTCTAGGGCAAGTTTCCTGACTGCACCATTCATTTTAGTGAAAGTCAGTCGACCATTCCCTTCCAGTCATGGCTGTTTTCTTCGAAGTCAGTATTTTAGTTTTTCTTGAGTTCTTGAGGAGGAGGCGCCCTGTGCATTATAAACAGATTTTTCATTCTGTAAACTCAAATTTAAGAATAATTAATGCAAACGCAGCGTTCCGCTGTTAAGGGCAGTCAAAAGAAGTGATAAAATTGTTTATAGCAAACATTTCGGTTTGCTGAATTTTCTTTGTCGCATGTACAGATTGGAGTAGTTGGTCGCACCGGAGCTGGTAAATCTAGTTTGGCGAACGCTCTGTTCAGGCTCACGCCTGTAGAAGGCTCCATAACTGTAGACGGAGTGAACATAGCCGAGCTCTCTCTGCGTAGCCTCAGATCCAGTATCGCCATTATTCCACAGAATCCAGTCCTCTTCTCTGGAAATCTACGACGTAATCTAGACCCCTTCAATGAACATCCGGATTACGTCCTTTGGAGAGCTTTAGATGAGGTACAGTTTTATACATTTTTTTCTTTCCTTTTTTTTTAAATACCGCTGTAGCCCGTATTTCTTATCTGTTCACAGTTAGATCTGAGTGAGTTATTGAAGGAAGGACATGGTTTAGACACTAGAATCAGCGAAGGAGGCAGTAATTTCAGCCTGGGACAGCGACAGTTAGTATGTCTGGCCAGAGCTGTCATCAAGAACAGCAGGATCATCGTACTGGACGAGGCTACAGCAAGTATAGATCCTGAGTTAGTAATTAAACTTCAAATATATGCAGCTTTTTTGTTGAGCTTTTATACTTGCTCTAGGACCGTACTTTGGTCAGCCAAATTTACGGAATTGAGTTCCTACAGGAAATTCCGATCTAAAGGAATTTTAATCTGGAAGTTTATATTCCTTTTCTCTAAATTTATGCCTGTTGCCCACACGGAGGAAGTTTATTACTTTAATTTGAAACATTTACGCAGAATGCTGGCTGAGTCGAAAGTTTTCTGCAGTATCATTTAAGTAAATGTATGGCCTCATAACCTGTACACTATCAAAAGTTATTAAGTTCGGAAATCAAATTTTAAATTCGAAGAAGATCGGTTGAGTTGAAGTGTCTAAGTAAATGTTCTAATTTTTCTTGCGATATCTTCACAAAGTACTTAGTTTGAAGGAAATTCTAATACGCACATTGTGGAAAGAGAAAATTGTTAGATATCACACCAGATTTTTTATTTTCTCTCATTTATTTTCAAGAGTCCTCTTGAATGTGGATCTTATGAAATCGTTTATATGAATATTGTTTATCTTACAATTACCCGACATCAGAATCAACAGTTTCAATGGCCCAAAAAAAGAGCAAGTAAAAGCATGTTGGGTATTTGATTGAAAAGTTGATAAATAAATCAAGTTAATATGATAACTAAGATTGGCCAGTAAAAGAATTGTTATTTCTAAGTTTTGCAATGCCAATTGCCACTGTTTATTGCACACAAACTTTATCGCCTAACTCAAAACGACTATTAAAATTACTGCAGCTGATTTCTAGAACAATTTACGAGCAGTATCCGTTCTTCTTACGAAACTGCTAATGTGTATCCAGCCTTTTTGAAGTTTGCCTATTGAACTAAGAATGTTTTAGTTTACAAAGTAGCCGTTAGATAGCAAAGAGGTCTCTTATACGTATTAGATTAATAATTTTCTTTCATGAGGGGGCCTATCACGTTTATTTGTGTCAATTTACACTAGACAAAAATTTATAATTTGAAAAAATTCACCTCTCAGTCATTCAGGTAAAGGTTTTATTATAAATTGCATAATTTAGAAAAAATTATTATGTATAGATAATTCGAAGTGTGAACTTTAAACTTCACATTTGAAAAAAAAGCCTCATGGTTGACACTTCAAAGTTTTGTAATTTTTATGAAAATATTTCTTTTGATCTTAATTTATTTTTGGTATTTTTCAGGACTGATGGTCTAATTCAGAAAATAATCAGGAAAAAGTTCAAAAATTGTACAGTGCTGACCATAGCTCACCGACTACATACTGTAATGGATTCGGATAGAATTGTCGTTATGGATGCTGGATGCGTTGTGGTAAGTTTCTATCTGAGGCGCTTCAACATCTGAGGTCATTGAGACTATGGTGTGGGGTTCCCTGGTTACAACGCCGTACAGAGAACTGTAGAAACTTCTGGATACTCGAACTAAGGCCTCTTCAGTTCAACTTCTTCCTTTCCTTTCTCATTTTAGAAGTTCTGCTACTTTTTCTACTGAAAATTAGTTTTTGTGTCGTAGCAGAGAGGAATCCAGTTCACGTTCCTTCTAAGGCACATTTGATTGCATTTTTTGGTTTTACGATTTAATCAGATGTACTAGATGAATGTTGTAATTGAGGGAGGTAAACTCTTGTAATTGGTCCGAATAAATTATAGACCGATTCTAAACTCATTTCGAGAAAGAGAAGATTTTATAAGAATTACGTGGGGAGCTGACACAAGAGATCTCGAAACTCTATGCTGAAACGAAAATTAGCAGTACATCAAGTTAGTGCGTGTAGTTACTGGTGCTCCTTATCAAGTTCTGAACATTTTGAAGGGGCATAACTATTTTTATTTTTTAATCTTCAGACCTCTCCATAAAAACAACTTCAACTCCTAGAGGATAAGAGCAACAGCAAATTTAATTTCACCAATCGTAAGAACATTTAACTTTCCATAATCTTAAAATTAGGCAAAAGAAACAATTTTCGAAATTCACAACATCTTCCTCTCTCACTAGCTCTGTTTCCATCTGAGCTGGTTAATTATCCCTTAAATTATTCGCAGTGGCTCTTTTCATATGTTTATTCTATCTTGATTTACTGGTTCAGGTTTTTCCTAAATGCACAATAAAAATATTACGTACAATAACACTCTTGTATTCCTAAGCTTCACCCTACCTTGTTGAGCAAGGCGTTGTGAGTGGAAGCTATAGGGTTGCCTGTGTCATCCCAGCTCGAGTGGCATGTGGCCTTAGGAAAGAGAAAAGAAAATTGACAGTGGGCGCTTAACCAAGGCAGTCCAAGTACAATAATAAATAAAACAAAAAATCAATCTTACATCTATTTACATCCTTTTCTTGTTCACCAAGTTTTTTAATAAAACTGGACTTAGCGTTCTTAGAGATAAATGTGAAAAGTGCATAATGATTTGACGAACATCATAAACAGAGATAGTTCCAGACGAAGTTAATTCAAATTGATTCCTCATATGCAATGTACCTCATGTACACCAAAAACTTATGGAAAATTTAACTTCCTTGCCATTAGTGTGACTAAACTCATTGTAAGCTCCAACACCCCTAGAGTTGACGCCATTTTTAGGAAAATGTGAGCTTTAAAACTTATAAAGTGGTCTCTTCCTCGAAATCTGTTGTGAATCGTTACTTTTTTTTTCAGAACTATTGTTTGGTAGGTGATTGCTTTTAATGATTAGCTAGCTTGCGCGTGCTTTAAACCTAATAAGTTGCACACATTAACTATCTCTAGAGACTTCACTGGGATGCCCTGAGGGCATGTAGGTTCAAACCTAGGCTGAGATAACGGACTTTAACTGTTAGTATTACAGGCCCTAGAGGAGAACTTTACTCTTGGTGGGAGTTAGGTATCTCCACATGAATTTAGGGTATTAGTTAATAATTAAACTTGCTTTTTTTCGAGATTTTTTAAACGATGTTTCCATTAACCTTGACATTTTAATGAAAAATACTCATTAATAAAGTGGTAATAAAAGGGTTGGAAGCAAAAAGAATTACAAACCCGAAGCGAAGGGTGCACCAAAAAACCCAGTTCATACGCTTTAATCAGTCTCTCTCCCCTTTTGTAAAGGATGTTCACTACCGTAGAATGGGATTACCAACGGCCGAATGGGGAAGCCATTTTAATTTCCGTCCAAAATCACACGAGTCCAAACTGTATCCCTCTGGCTACTACATTGGTCTGTTAATTACATTTAGAATTTACTGAAGATGTTTTAGCAGTGATTACTGGAATTTCCGACTCAGGAAATTGATGATTTAGTAAAGGTAAAATAATTGCTTGACTTAAATAGTCCCGAATATCGCTTTTGAGTCGTGTCTTTGGGATTAAGACATTAACTGACCTGATTGCAGATGCGAATAAACTTAAATACTTGAACTATTAATTTCTGTCGAATCGTGAGTTTTAATTTACTGAACTTGTATTTTCGATCTTTAAGTGGACAATTCTTTTCTAGTATAATCTATGACAGATAAGGTGAGCCAGATTGTTAGTAATATTAAATAATTTTACTAATCGACGCCATCTGAAAGGGCATCGATAAGTAAACAACCCAATATTTTTCCTTAATGATGCTCAATTTAATAAGTTGTTTTGATGCATATGTTATTTTGCGTCCTACTATTTCATATTTTATCCTCAGTGTTGTATTGACGGAACTGATGAATACATACATTTGAAAATATGGCTTTACTTTATATAAACAGAAATTAAGTTATGTACTTATAGGTAAAAGTTTCTCTAAGGTTTATATTTTTGAGGGGCCTATGTCAAGTAGACCAGAGGTTCACTCCGACATCTGCTGTCGATTTGACAAGGGAGCAGCAGAGGCTAAATAGGGAAGACAGGCAGCAGATAGAGAAATTTTAGTCAGAGCACGGTAAACAAGATGTCTAAAAAAATTGAAAATTTTTATAAAATTTAGGCAGATGTGATTTCTGCTGCAAAAGCCTTAGTGCAGGCCAGTGAGCATTATGTGCAAAAAGTTGTCGGGTGACAGAAGAATGGAATCAAAATGCGAATTAAAATGAATTCCCGTATCGTGTTGGCCTTAAGAGTCACTATATTTCAATAGTTGTGCCATAGAGAGCTCTGCAAGGCGCAACACCACACAGTGGAGACTAATTATGATGAGACTGGTTGCGTACGTGCGCTGAGTCGCAAAGCCTTCGTAACGTTACAGGTCACGTTGTATATAGGCTCACTCTCCTAAGTGTAAACTTACTTCCAAGGTCTATAACATTTTCATTACGTTCTTAAATAAGTCGGAATACTCCATAATCCAAATGGTTTGATTTCAATTTAAATTAGTGGTTTGTTGGATGTTGAATGGAAAGATCGTGTTCCAGTGAGTCTTAGATGTCGTTTAACATTTTTAAAACCGGATCAATGAAGTTACGATTTTAGGAAAAAGAAAGTTGGTTTTATTATATTATGCATTTTATTATAATATATACACGTTCAAATACACTTTAGGACAGTTCTGAGACAAGAGGTAGGCTTTCCTTGCTAACTGACAAGACGTCCGATAAGTTTTAGGTCCTAAATTTGTTAAATTTTGCTGAATTTTCACGACTAATATATATATAATATGATAGATATATCTTTGATTAAGATGTATTGTATTAAAATAAATATTCGTATAATTCTCATGAGGTTATAAACAAATGTACTTACAGGAGTTTGGCGTGCCGTACCTTCTGCTGCAATCAGCCGACAGTCACCTATCCAGAATGGTGCAAGAAAGTGGCCGAAGCACGGCACTGCATTTGGCCATGCAAGCTGAACAAGTAAGTACTTCTGGAAGATTCTCTCTTCTGATAAATTTTTTCTAAACCTCTAGAGTTGTAAGTTCGCCTGGACAAGTACTGGTCAAACAAAACGCGATTTGCAGTATTCTAGTTGAACGTATGTCTGGAACATTAACGGGAGAGAAAGTACTACTTCCTATACCTAATCCTCTCATTTTCGAGAACCGGGCTACTCGGGCGAAGGTTGGGCATTATTTAAGCGTCCTCCAGCTGGTACCAGGCCGCTGAAGCACTTGGATCTGAGAGGTTTTTATTTTGGGCCTGCATGCCACTGTAAGTCAATATCACTAACCTCTGTAGAATAAGGATAGATAGCTCACCCATTCAACCTAGCCTTCCGACTTTTTATATTCATGAACATATCAACAATAAAAGTTAATCGATTTAATCATACTCGTAGTGGGGATCCAGCTTTTAACAAGTGAACATCGTCTCTATAAAATTTCAATTTTTTTGGTGGTTTGATTAGTGATTTTTCTGTGAAATTTGGCAGAGAAGTAGTTAATGTTATAGTTGTTGATACTGTATAGTTTTAATACAATCATATGAATAGGTTTTGAAATATTTATTGAAGAAATAATTGTACATTAAATAAGTGAGTAATTAGTTGAAGATAAAGTGCAGTGTGGTGGGAGTACTAGGCAGTGAGGCTGTGTACAAACAGACGTGCATGAGTTAGACTTATGCACCCAGAACTTTAAATAATACTATCGCTTTACAGACGCTCTTTACAACTATACTACCACAGTTATTCTGAATTTTTTTTTTTTTTATTAACAAAATTAATAAGCATTTCTCTTTTTTCTCTCCCAATTTTTTAAATTTGTTTTCATTTATTAAAATGCTGTCTAATGTGGATATGATGAATGAAATGAAAAATATGTTGATGCAGCTAAGAGCTGAGTTAAACGAAGATATGGAGGAGAAAAGAAAGTTAACATTGTCAGATTTAAAAGAGAATATAACTTTCATTGAAAATAAAGTAGAATCCTTAAATACGCGAATTGGGCATACTGAACGAGAGATTCGCAAAAGAAACATTATTATATTTGGAGTTGATGAAGAGTTTAATGATTATTGGGAGTTGGAAAATTTTGTTTGTTATTTTGTTGATGATAAATTAAACCAAAAATTGATTCCAGAAGATATAGATTTTGTTAGAAGATTGGGTAATAGAGGCAATAAATCACGTCCTATACTTCTGGGCCTGCGAACATATCGTACTAAGCTACTTATTCTCCAAAATGCAAGGAAATTGAAAGGTACAAAGTTATACATTGACCATGATTTTCCCCAAGATGTTCAGCAAAAAAGGAAACTTCTTAAAACAGAAATGATGGAGGCTCGTAGAAGTGGCAAATACGCTGTTCTTAAATATGACCGCCTTATAATGCAAAATAATAACTACAGAATGAAGGATAATCATACAGAAAATAAAAAACGGCTCTTATCTATGTCTCCAGCAAAATGTGACTCCGACCTCGGCCTTAAGAAAAACAAATCTGAAATGGATAAGAATAAGGCAAAACAAAATTTAGAACGTTTTTCATTCAGAAGTCGGTCAACTTCAGAAAGTAATATTTGTGGTGGAAAAGACAGTCAATCAGGTAGTAGAAAGAAGGGAGATGCAACTTCTTAGCAGTTACAATTTTCTGAGAATTCCCTGAATACATTGGCTTACAACGTGGCAGGTCTCAAGGGTAAAGCGGATGCAACTGGATTTTTTGATTATATTAGAAATTTTGATATATTCTTTTTATTCGAAACATTTGTTACTGAAGAAGAAATTGGTCTATTCGAACATAAATTTAATGGATTTCAAACAATTTGGATTCCAGCTAAAAGGCATTCAGTGAAAGGAAGAGCTTCTGGAGGACATGTTTATGGTTTTAAAATAAATTTATCGAGGTATGTTAAGTTTATAAAAATTTCTGGTTTTAGTTTAGTAGAGATAAATATTAATAAAACTGTTCACATTGTTCCGATATACCTAAATTGTAATAACTGGTTAAATGATTTTAATCTATTGTATAATTTGGTCTTAGAAAATAATAATATGAAATTTCTTCTAATTGGTGATTTCAATGGTAGAGTTGGGAATAATCAGAAAATATCAAAAAATTGTTTTGTTAACTGTGATGTTATTGAAAATTATAAAAGAAATTCTAAAGATTGTATAGTAAATAACAATGGCTTGAAACTGTTGGAGTTGTGTAGCGATTTTAAATTATTCATTTTGAACGGGAGAACCAAAAACGACCTTAGCGGCGAGTGGACGTTTGTAAATGCAAATGGCAGTTCAGTGATCGACTATTCCTTGGTGGATGCAGAATTGTTACCTTTAATAACAGACTTTAGGGTAGACTCTTTAATATATTCGGATCATATGCCTATTGTGACCTCCATACTTTTTCATAATTATGCTGACAATAACCATATCCTCCCTCTTTGCCCCAAACTAGATTGGAATAAACAAAATAAGGTAAACTATCAAGAAAGATTGCAATTTTTCCTTAACTCTATCAATTATCTAACTGAGAGCACTGAACAGAAAATAATTTTTTTTTGTAAAATTATAAAACGGTCATCGCAATATAACCCGAATCCGAAAAAGTCAAAATTTAAGGAAGGTTGGTTTGATAAAGATTGCCACCACTCTCGAACCAATTCTTTTAAATTTCTAAAAAAATATCAAAAAACAAATCTAGAGGAAGATAAGTTAGGGTATTTGCATCATAATAAATTGTATAAAAATGTTTGTGAGTCCAAGAAGGCTGAATATTACGCGGAAATAGTAAATAAAATTAATAATATTTCGAATACGAAAGTTTTTTGGGCTTCAGTTCGGAGATTCAGAAAGAAGGACAACCGCTTTACGGGAAATATTACTGCAAAACAGTGGGTAGAGTACTTTTCAAATTTATACACTCATGAGATTGGCGCTTTTAGTGTTCAGTATGCCGAACCTTATGTGTTTAATGATGAACTAGACAAATCGTTTACTCTAGTGGAACTTGAAAATGTTCTTATGAAAGCTAAGGATGGTAAAGCACCTGGTCTAGACCGCATTCCCTTCGAATTTTTTAAAAATGCTACACCAGAATTTCAATATCATCTTTTGGAAATTTATAATGAAATATTCATTTGTGGTGATACTCCCTCGGCATTTAAGAATTCCATAATCTTCCCTCTTTATAAAAAAGGTAATATAAACAATGTTTCCAATTATAGAGGTATCTCCTTCAACAATGCAATTAGTAAATTATGCACTGGGCTTATGTTACAAAGGATAACTGATTGGGCAGAGAGGGGGATCTTGAGGGACTTTCAGGCAGGATTCAGGAAGAATTGTTCGACAATTGACAATATATTTAATTTAGCTAATATTGTAAATTTAAAATTAAGTAAGAAGCGACAAAAAGTATATGCGTTCTTTGTCGATTTGTCTTCTGCATTTGACAATGTGGATAGAGCGGCTCTATTTTATAAACTACATAACTTAGGTTTGTCAACAAGGATGGTGAATGCTATTAAGGGCTTGTTGAGTGATACTTACTCTCAAATATGGTATGAAAACGGTTTAACCGATGCATTTGAAACGACTACAGGCGTCAAGCAGGGCTGTGTTTTAAGCCCTACTTTGTTTTCACTATTCTTGAACGACATTGAGGACTACCTAGATGGTGGGGGTGTACTGATTGAGGGTGAGAGGATAAATATCATGGCTTATGCTGATGATATTGTATTACTGGCCTCGGAAACGCAATCCCTGCAAAGGCTGATTAATTGTCTCAATAAATATCTCAGCACTTGGAATTTAAATATCAATCTAAGTAAGTCTAAAATAGTTATTTTTGGTAATGGTTGTAAAAGATCGCGAAAAGAAAAGTGGTACTTTGATAATGAAGAAATTGAAGTTGTAAATAACTATAAATATCTCGGGCTTACTCTTACCCCAAAATTATCGTTTAAAAAACACCTAATTGGAAAAGTTAATAAAGCAAAGTTAGGGTTAAATTCTGTCTGGCACGAATTGATTGAAAATAAATGTGTATCATTTGATTCTAAAAATCGGATATTCAATAGTGTTAGTCGATCTGTCCTGTGCTATGGGGCACAGATTTGGGGGGGAACGGAATATGTCGAAGTCGAAAAACTATTGAGGTTCTTCTTGAAAAAACTCTTCAGGTTGCCCAATTACACACCAACAGCCTTCTTGCACTTAGAGACCGGAATACTACCCCTATTTTTGTTTACATTAAAATTGCACCACAACTATATTATTAAGATCATGAACCTTCCTGAGGATTGTCTCACTAGGAAACTGGCGGTGCAAGTGATTAAGCAGGACTTATCTTGGTTTAACCATATTAAAAAAGTAATGAAAAGTATAAATATGGAAACTGTCCTGTCACTTAGTAATGTTTCTGAGTGGGATGGTGTATTCCGGAATATTCGAATACGTTTAGAGGCACGGTTCCAAAACAAATTCGTTGAGGGTGTAGCTGACAATGAATATTATAGGCATTATAGAGTGCTTCAATTCAATTTGGAGGATGGTCATTACCTGACTAGTAATATGTCCTTGGACCATATAAGATGGATCATTGGAGTAAGAAGTGGTACAATAAAATTAAACAACTGTCCATTTAAAGATGAATTCGATGTGTGTCCAATGTGTAATATGGAGGTTGTGGAAGATTTGCATCACTTTTTGATTGAATGTCCAGCGTATGGTGATCTAAGATATAAATGTTATAAAAGAACCAATTTGTCCACCATAGAGATGGTCGGTTTACTGAATGGAAAAGACTGGATGGCACTAGTCAGTTATTGTAAATCTGCATATTTACGAAGAAATGTGAATATTGTATAGATGTCATATTTATTGAATAGTAACCAAGAAGAAGAAATTTTGATTTTGTTTGTTTTTGTGTTGTTGTTCATTAAAGTGTACATAAATTTAGTTTATTATCACCATAAGTTGGTTTATTTTATTTTTTGTTCGTACAATTTACTTATTTCATCTTTTAGTTTGTATTTTTATTTATTTTGAATATAAGTATATGTTTTTTTTTCCCCACTCTGTAACGGTTGTACAACCAACATAGTGCCTTTATGTACATTCATTACAAGAAGTAATTTTTTGTCAAATTTATGTTATTATAAATAAAGATTATTAATTAATTAATCATACTCGTAGCCCCAAGGCATATTCTGAGAAGAAAGCCGGCATTTTATAGCATACCTACTGGTTGAATGAGTTGCAATCGTTAATTTGCGAAATGAGGCCTGTGGCATTTCCAGACCAGAGGCTCTGATGGAGTCAAATGATTGGTACTTTATTAATCGGTTTTTTCATCTGTCTGAGATTTTTTCCGAATATAAATCTTCCACTATTGTCGGCAAAACTCGCATAAACGTGTCTTACTTGTCTATCCAAAACATTTATTTGATGAACTTTTCAAGATTTGTTTAGGGCAATTTTGGGAGAGAGGTACGCTTTCCAAAAAAGTGTCATTCAGCGTAGTGGACTTTTATGTACCACATAATGTTAGCAGGTTTTAAATTCAAAGTTACGAGAAAATTGTATAATTAGAACCCAAAAGATTTTTTTTATTACTAAAACTGTCCGGTAGGACAGTCGTATAAGGGTTAATTGTCAAAAACTGCACGAAAAAGCGTAACGTTGAAAAACACCCAACTTGACAATTTGTTTCTCTTTTTCTATAAAAGATAAAATTCCCAAATTTTCTTTATAATATAGGGCAAATCCTCCTTTATAACTGTATTTTTTTTTTTTTTTTTTTGCAACAACCCAGATCTAATAGATTTCGGGGAAAAAATTGCCAAAAATGGGAAACAACGGCGTGTTCAGAAAATGTTCTTGTTCTTCTTCTTGTTACCTTTTTTTTTGTAAACAACGTAACGCGTAAACCGATCTTCATGAATGGGGGGGTGTCACCCGAGTCCGAATTATATGTAGAAGTTTCTTTTGGGGGTCTCGACGCTGTTCATCGATTGGGAGAGGACAAAATCATTGATGTATGTTAGTGTATACATTTTTTTTTAAGTTTTTGAATTTTGTAGCCTCATAATTTTTTTATTTTTTTTATAACGCTTGTACGATCTTTTTGCTACGTTCAGTAGTTGATTGTTGTAGATTAATAGGTATTACAGTCCATCTAAGTTAAATGGAGTGCTACTTGAACAAATCTTTTGTAGACGAAAATGGTCAGCATTAGGGTCTGGGATATCTAATAAATTCTAAACAATATTAATGATAAGTTATTACAGTAGAATCTCTAAAATGTTATCAATTGTTATAATAATTCCATTAAAAACCTGCTTTTTCGAATTTTTCTTAATGGCTGAAATTACGAGCGGAAGTATGAATGAAAGGTTTGGTACCAGCTGATTTGTCTACCTTTTGGCGTTTAATCTACCCTTATGCTTAGCATTTTAAACTGTAAGTTTTTGTTAAGGATTGTTATACGCAGATGTTTAAATTCAAAGTTACGAGAAAATTGTATAATTAGAACCCAAAAGATTTTTTTTATTACTAAAACTGTCCGGTAGGACAGTGTATAAGGGTTAACTGTCAAAAAGTGTAACGTTGAAAAACACCCAACTTGACAATTTGTTTCTCTTTTTCTAGATTTGCAAATAATTTGCAAATAAATTATCACCTCGCGATATGCGTTTTGAGGCAATCTGAATAATTGTGAGGTCAGGTGAAGCTTCAAATTAAAACGAGTTGTAGTGTTTAAGTTAGCTCAATTAAAGAATTACCAGATTCCGGGATTATGCGGTTAAAAAGTTGCGAGAGTTTGGAGCAGGAGGCCATATTGGAAGGTTGAATAATAAAGTGTTGCCAATAACCGGCGGATTTGTTGATGTAAAGCAGAACAACAGCGCGATGTGGTTGCATACAAGTAAAATATCCAACACAGCGCTAGTGTATACAAACAGTTCCGTTTGAGTGGTGCGGTTGTTTCAGTTGTTCACACATGTGTGTTTACTTTTCATGTTATAGTTCATAATTAGCCATGTATACGACGACGAGCAATCAACTAGGCTAAAACTTGTACGAACCGACTCTGCATGTGCACTCCATAATTCCATTAGGACTATTTTGCCTGATATTGGTAATTTTAGTACATAAAATTGGATGTCTGGCTGTATGGGTTTGGATTTTATTCATAGATTATTTTCTGTTATCCTAATTAGAAACAAAAAGTTCTACATTTGAATATTTACAGTGATTTTGAAATTTGCCGTGGTTAAATTTGGCGAACACACAGGACAATCAAACCTGTCAAACGTAAGCTTCCTTTTGATCAGGATTCCGTGAAATTTGGCTCAAATAAAGACTAGCGCACAAGATTAGTTTTTGTATTCTGGGAACTTGAAAATATTGATTACCTGTGAGAAACTCTACTTCCTCTATTTCACAAGATCGCAGTCCTTCCTGTTACTAGGAGGAAGAGAAGATAATAACAAATATAAATAAAAGTAATAGCTTAGGATTATGTTAAAAGTGCATTTAGTTATCATTTTAATTTGCGGCCTGGCGCTCCTTTAATCACGAATTAAACCAAGCAAAATGAAAACAGAATGCCCACAAGAACGACGTCGTTCTTCTCTAATTACTTTTCACCATTATTCACTCATTTATAAATGATATTTTAATTAACACTCTGCTTTCTTTTGCTTTGCAGCACTATGTAAGAAAAGAGCACGAATCTTTGCAGGAGTAGAGGCGCATTAGAGAAATTAAAATTTCGTTGCTGAAACTGAAGTGAAGTCCAGAGCAAGCAGTCGCTATATGACTGCATCATCATTACTTAAGAAATTTATTTTAATATCTGTATCTGTATCAAGTTTTAATTTTCTTAAAAATAAAATTGTTCTTTTGGTAGAATATTCAATTAGCTCAGAATTTCCCGATATTCACAAATCTATTCTTCAAACAACTTGTGTTATCACTCAATCTATTTTTTTCCTTACCACTATCCTGTAACGCCCTCTAACTGACAGTTTATTCAAGAAAAGTGGTTGACTTCACCGTATCGGGAATCTGGTGTGAATCATCGTCACAAGACTTGCTTTAACAATTCTTTAACAATTAGTGTTAATGTACTAAAATCGGTGCGGATAGGATATATTTCCGAATACCAATGTCATTTTTTCGGAAACGCAAATAGCCAATTGCTCAAGAATTGCTAAACGAGTAGTGGATAGTGGAGTTTTAATAATCCCTAAGTGATACCTTTCACAGCGTTGTGTAAACAAGCGCAATTTTTTTATTGTTCGGTGTGAGTCATCGCAATGAAACTATTAAAAACAACTGTCAGATTTGCTTTTTTATTATTTTGAATACAGATGGTAAGCAGAGTACCAAAACTAGACGTAACTTAAATTCATAGTTGGTCTGCTTCTAGTAATAATAGATTATTATTTCCAGATTCAAAATAAAGTAAGTACCAGGTATGGCAGGAGAAGGTTTATCCCCCCTTTCTTCAGATTTAATTCAAAGAAAATTTAATTAGGAAAGAACATATTTTCTTGGATGTCTTTATTTTATTGACTTGTTTTATAACTTCTCTAAATATTTACAGTTACATTTCCTTTTTTTATTAGAATCTTAGACGCTCCATTTTTTTATTTACAATAAGCGAATGTTTATTTTTAATTCGAAGTTATGCGGACTACTATATCAATCAATATAGGTATTTTTAACTTTATTAAACATATCATTCAATTAATTAAAAATTAACTTATAACGCGGAATACAAATGTTTTGAAAACAACTTCACCGGGCGAGCCGCCACTGTGTTAAACCATTCCAAAATTTTAAAAAATTCTAAGTAAAAAAAACATAGAGAATTCTAGTTTGAGGATGTCATATGAGTGTTCATAGAGATTTATTTATTTTAAATCCGCAGACATTGTGCTGCGGACAGTATGAGGCAGAGATAAATGTCAATATTGACTGGAGCAAGGTACAAAGACAGAATAGAAATACGTAATCAATGAGATGTATGCATTACAGAAGGTTGAACCGTCTACAATTTCTTCCAAGCCCAAGCATGGATGATGAAGTCATGTACACAAGGGTTTTTATATATAAAGCGGAAGAAAATAAGAATTTGTAGGAAGTAGAGTAAGATCCATGGGGCGTGTCTGTTGAGGTGTGAAAGCCGAGGGAAAACCTTTGGGACCTTTTCCTCACTTCGTTAGGCTGCACACATAAGGAGATTGTCACATGGAGCAGGGAAATGGCGCCAACTCTATTTCCACGCGTTTTCCACTGTCTCTAACTCAAACAACTCATTGTCAGTCAAACCCTTTCTGCCCCCCTTGCTCTGTGTGTTCCGAAACTTCTCCATCTGTTCTTTCGCCGCCTCTAGGACATACACACTAATCTGATGGGGTTTTTTCGGTTCCCGGCGGTGGCCTTACTCTCGTTCTTGGCGACCCAATTATTTTCGTCCGCATCATGTGTGTTCCACTTTCCTTTCACACAGCAACCAACTAAAACAAACATCCTGTGAATCTTGTCTACTTCGTCTTTATTATTTCTTGCAAAAAGGTGAGTAAAGTATTCCGATCATGCCAAATTTCCGACATAGTTTTTTCTCCAGAAATAACCGATTTATTGTCAACCAATTCCAAAAAAATATATATATATTTTTTTTTTTGATCTGTAGAAAAGGATGAAAACAAAAAGTCTAATAAATGAAAGATGGCAGAAAACATGAACTTGGTGTCCAGACAGTAGCTCAACGATCAAAATTCCCTACCAGCAATAACACCTTTACTGAATGGTTCATAAAATTTCATACTTCTAACGAGTTTCTAAAAATGGTTACTAAAGTTTTCTTTGAACTTTGCCATTTTACACTAGTGGATCTGCTACTTTTATCTGAAACACATTTAATTTTTCTAGGTAAATTTGATTTAGGCCACTTCAGTGAGGCGGATGTTAGTGAGGTTGACTGCTAAAGTGCCATAGCAGTGTAATGTATGCTCTCGCCACCTGTACAGTGTTGGAAGGAATTAAATAAGTTCGGAATTTAAAGATAACTAATTTACCGGACCTGCCACTTCTACATATTCTTTATTACAATTTTATTTTACTTAATATCTCCAATAACTTTACTTAGCACGGCGTACATGCTGGTGCATCAGTTTGATTTGGAACTATTTGCCTGTAAACTTCAATTGAACAGGATTCTATGTTGGGAAAGAGTGAAGTTAAGAGCTTCTCTAAATTCGTTCTACTACATTTACATTGAATTTTACCAACTGTATAATATAAGAGAATGAACTGCGTAATCAAATCCGAGTGGGAAGAAAGTATAGTCTACCGGAAATACCACAGAACATGACGACTTTTTTTTTAGAGTTTCGCTGCCCACAACAATATGTGTATTTATTTGAAAAAGAACAGTCTTGCAACTTTTAATCAACCAGCTAACTAACACAATCTGAAGAGGCAGTGGATCATTCGGGAAATTAACCCCGCTCCTTCAGGTACAGATTTCAGTTATTGTGACAAAATAAACTTCAAACGTATTTGCATAAAAGGTGATAAGCGAGTGCCCACCATGTCCAAATAGAGCTTTTTCTATTTATAGTTTTTGTGACAAAATAAACTTCAAACGTATTTGCATAAAAGGTGATAAGCGAGTGCCCACCACGTCCAAATAGAGCTTTTTCTATTTATAGTTTTTGTGATAAAATAAACTTCAAACGTATTTGCATAAAAGGTGATAAGCGAGTGCCCACCATGTCCAAATAGAGCTTTTTCTATTTATAGTTTTTGTGACAAAATAAACTTCAAACGTATTTGCATAAAAGGTGATAAGCGAGTGCCCACCATGTCCAAATAGAGCTTTTTCTATTTATAGTTTTTGTGATAAAATAAACTTCAAACGTATTTGCATAAAAGGTGATAAGCGAGTGCCCACCATGTCCAAATAGAGCTTTTTCTATTTATAGTTTTTGTGATAAAATAAACTTCAAACGTATTTGCATAAAAGGTGATAAGCGAGTGCCCACCATGTCCAAATAGAGCTTTTTCTATTTATAGTTTTTGTGATAAAATAAACTTCAAACGTATTTGCATAAAAGGTGATAAGCGAGTGCCCACCATGTCCAAATAGAGCTTTTTCTATTTATAGTTTTTGTGACAAAATAAACTTCAAACGTATTTGCATAAAAGGTGATAAGCGAGTGCCCACCATGTCCAAATAGAGCTTTTTCTATTTATAGTTTTTGTGATAAAATAAACTTCAAACGTATTTGCATAAAAGGTGATAAGCGAGTGCCCACCATGTCCAAATAGAGCTTTTTCTATTTATAGTTTTTGTGATAAAATAAACTTCAAACGTATTTGCATAAAAGGTGATAAGCGAGTGCCCACCATGTCCAAATAGAGCTTTTTCTATTTATAGTTTTTGTGATAAAATAAACTTCAAACGTATTTGCATAAAAGGTGATAAGCGAGTGCGCACAATGTCCAAATAGAGCTTTTTCTATTTATAGTTTTTGTGATAAAATAAACTTCAAACGTATTTGCATAAAAGGTGATAAGCGAGTGCCCACCATGTCCAAATAGAGCTTTTTCTATTTATAGTTTTTGTGACAAAATAATCTTCAAACGTATTTGCATAAAAGGTGATAAGCGAGTGCCCACCATGTCCAAATAGAGCTTTTTCTATTTATAGTTTTTGTGATAAAATAAACTTCAAACGTATTTGCATAAAAGGTGATAAGCGAGTGCCCACCATGTCCAAATAGAGCTTTATCTATTTATAGTTTTTGTGATAAAATAAACTTCAAACGTATTTGCATAAAAGGTGATAAGCGAGTGCCCACAATGTCCAAATAGAGCTTTTTCTATTTATAGTTTTTGTGATAAAATAAACTTCAAACGTATTTGCATAAAAGGTGATAAGCGAGTGCCCACCATGTCCAAATAGAGCTTTTTCTATTTATAGTTTTTGTGATAAAATAAACTTCAAACGTATTTGCATAAAAGGTGATAAGCGAGTGCCCACCATGTCCAAATAGAGCTTTATCTATTTATAGTTTTTGTGACAAAATAAACTTCAAACCAATAATTTTGCATTTACTCATACAGAGACTTCCTGTCAGAAGGAGTGTAAGCACTTAGTAACTACTTTTCCGCACTCAGGGGATCGAATTTTTCCAGTAAAAACTCAACATCAACAAATCCGCACGGTTGCAATGTGGTAAGGTTACACATTAGTCAAATATTGGTTGATCTTGCGGAGTAGGGTTGGTGATCAACTCGTCGACAGTTCTCAGCCAGAAGTAAATAGCAATTGCATAAAAATGGTGGTGTTAGTAGTGAATGTTTTTAGTGCAGAAATAGCTTGATGCCATGTTGAATTTAAAGGTCGCGAGCTTAGTAGTAAAGAGGCAGTGAGTGAGCGAAATCGTTTAGATTTGAATGTTGCAAGAGACGGTTTGCATGGCATTGCAAAGTGAACCTTTTTGGTAGGTTATAAATTATTCACCAGCTGTAAAAATCAATGAATCCATCAAAAAAGACAGTTTAGTGCGACATCTATTAGTTATTTATTGTATTTGGACACGCGTTACACTGTTTTGCACTCTCTATATTGACGAAATGTCAAATGAAAATTGCAGGAAATATCTTTTGTACATGTATGTATTTATATTTGAGGGGTGAAAGGGTTACTTGTTGACTGTACCCCCCCGAGTTCAGGATCTATCTCCACTCTGGTAAATTAAAATGCTGAAAAGCACAACATCGTAATTCATTTTTTTTTTAGAATTATGAGATTTTTAATGCAGTACCAACATCATGTTCGGATTTATTTCTTTCTTTAATTACTAAAAAGAGGAATTAAAGTGATCTATTTCAGCGAAAAGGAGTATTTGGATCGGGCTGATTTTCGGTTTTAGTTTTCATTGTCCTTTTATATAATAATATAATATACCTAATAATTGTAAATCTTATTTGTCTTGTTCCTTGATGGTATCTTAATGAAATATTAAGTTTCAGTTTTCTTTAATTTTTCGTTTTTGAAATACACACTACACATTTAGGAAGACCGATTCGTGAAAACTATTTTTTTCGTAGACTAAACGGATAACTGCTGGAAATGTAGAAAATCCAATCTGCAAGAATGCAATTCTTCTTCTTCTTGCAATGGGTAAAAGATCGTAATCAATAACTCCAATGACGGCTTCTGACTGTTAAAAGTCCGAAAGTTTATAATTTCCCCTGATAATCAGTTTGAAACTTTCCGATGCCAACTTGAAGAAAAATAAAACGTGACATTCTTTGATAGTCCAGAAGCTAGTATTAGTTTAAGCCACTAAATAATTAAAGATCTATTTGCTAATCAATACGTTACGCCAGTATAGAGTAAATTATTCAACAATAATTCGATAATAAATTCAGTAATCTGAAAGGCCAGTCCACTAATATGTAAATAAATGTGTAAGTAAGGGATTGTGTATGTAGGGTCAACAATATTGATTGTGAAGAGCATGGCTGAATAGTTTAACGATTCTAAAAGCTAAACTTTATTTATTTAATTTTCAAGTGTAAATGTTAAATCAATCAACACTGCAGGTCATTGAGCATTGTAAGTTGAGGTTAAGATCAAATGATAGCCGATGAAATGTGGTTGACTGGAAAACAAGATTGAATACCGCATTGCACGTGTGTTTATTTCAACATGCTAAAATTATTGTTCAGCAGGTTCACGTAACAATCAGATTTAGGGCTCGAGAGAAATAAGATTCTTGAAAACATCATCTGTTCTGGAATGTTGGCCACCGTGGGACATAGGTCATAAAGGCGACGAGTACTACTCCCTACGTGAATACGTGCTGCGTACATTTGGGTCGGATGCTATCGTGCCCTCGTTGGGCATCGCATCCTTCAGGACTCACTCGGGTCCAACAGGTTCAGGGGGATACCCCGCTCATCGTTAAAGTACACATTTACTTCCTTACCTACTTCTCTGTTTCTTACCGCAGTGGGAAGAACTATTTGATTTTCTAATCTGATTGGACACTTGCTGACCCAAGGTCATCTTCTGCTAATAACTTTTATGCAAACTTGGATTAAAGAGCTTCTGAAACGTCATACTTCTGCCGAAAATCCTTTTAGGGCGCCTTGAACCTGAGTTTCACTGCTCTGTTATTCATGGTAGTACCAGACTTCAGCCTGTCTTCTCAGCAATCATACCTCTTCGACCAGCCTCTTTCATGGACCTTTTGCCATTTTTTCAGGTTAGTAAACCTGTTATTTGGATTTTATTTTCATTGCTTTTTGAAATAGTAAAAAAAATAGGACGGAAATAAGAGAGAAATACATTTTTGCAAGAAGGATGAATTTATTTAGAATATATTTATAAAAACAAAATAGAAGTAAGACTCAGGTTGCCTTTATTCGTGTAGGTCGTAGCTCTGGATAAAACGAATAAAGTTCTCCTGCTGTCAAGACTTCATCCACCACAATAACTTTCTCCGCTCATCCTTCTCATTTCCCTTGTTCGAATTATCTTTCCTGGCAATTTTTTTTTAAATTTTCCATATGAATTCTCTTGTGATCACAACGACCCACCTTATCTCCACTTCTTTCCTTGTAATACGCTCTAGGAATTTTTTAAAATTAGTTGACCTTTCTATGTAAGATCATAGTTATTCATAATTGATGATTCACGACTAAATAATAAAGGTTATAGATCTAAAAACAAATCAACTGTTATTACACCGTTTAAATAAATATTAGGAGCTGTTTTTCAGATTATGTAAAACAACTGAAAAAGAATTTTGTAAAAACGCCCTTCCTGGTGAGGATTTTCTCCAAAAATCTCTTTGGCATCGCTTACGTTGCCACTAAGCGGAAATATCGAGCTGCGGTGGTTACTTTCATACAGATTTTCGATGTTCGAGTTGTCACAGAGAACATATTTTTTGAGATTCCCTAAGAGGAAAAGTGACTTCTGGCAAATTGATCAATGCATCAATGGACAGTGGAACTCCAAAATGAAAAATCGCGGGAAGTTGGACTAGATGCTACCACGGGATCGGCCAAGAAGCCTATGGGCAAAATCAGCCAACCGCATGTCCCACTTTACTCAATCGATTTTTCAGTTCTTTTGGGATTTACTCGAAAACGAATTAATTGATTTTGTTTAAACTTCGCTTGCTGATTGCTTATGTGTAAATCTAGAATCTTTTATTTGAAACAGATGATTCTTTTTGTTCTAGATTTAGCGCATCCAAAGAGAAGAGAGCCATAGAAATCATTGGTGTCGAAGAAATCTATGAGCAATTATTGCGAGGAGTCTATCAAGTCGTAATATCAGAAGGAGGGAATTATAAGGTGCATCGGTCGTGTGTGTTTGCGCGCGCTTGAGTGGCGGCAAGTGTACTCATTGGCGGGATCATCTACAACACACTCCGATACCGGCCCCTACTCCGCCAGCCACCAACCCTGATGGCAGGGGAGGCGCTACTGCTGTTAAACACCCTACACACTGCCTCAGTTCTGGCCCGACCTTCGGTTGGTGAACTTCGTGACGGTGTTTTGGAATTCTATTTGTTTAAAATTACGACACGAAATTTTTTATTTCTGGAAAATTTGTTTATATTTGGAGATAAAAATAAAGACTTTTTAAAAAGACTCTTTCTGCATCAGCAATTAAACTAATTAATGAAAAGAACGTTTTATAAATTTACCAAATTTGGCGCTAAATAAAATTTCAGAAAAAAGTAGCCAGTTAAAATGCGGCTGGTATTGCAATTGACGTTGCTTTTCTCGGCTGTGGGCACACTTTACGGATCTGCAGTTTTATCCAGAGGTATGACAAGGAAATTTATTTATTTAATTATTTTTATTACTTTTGAGCAATTAGCATCAAATTCGATCAAAATACGGGAATCAAAAAATGAAGTTAATTCCATTTCACATCAAGAGAGAAATAGGGTTTTGTAACTTTTGCTGCTGAAAAGGACGAAGCGATCTCGTCATGTGGTTTACTAAATTGTGATTGTCTTTCAACAATAATTAATTTTTACTTTTTTTTTAAATCGTGATTTTTTAAAACCTTTTTTTATCAAAATATTTGAAGGCGAGCTTTCGTGAGCAAATCTGCTAACCATAACATTTTATACAAGTGCTGTCAAAAGCTGGCTATTATTTTGTTTGTAGGTTGGTCTGGGTGCTCGTAACATAACTCAAAATCGGAATATCGCAGAAAGATTACATCTGATATTTGGATTTACGATGGAACGTGATTATAAGCTTTTATTCCTTCAGACTAGGGAGGCAATTTTGAAGATTTTTTCAAATTAGATCTTATGATTATTCATTTGACATTGAATACTCATTGCACGTCTAGATCCATAACCTTCATTTGGGAAAGGTTGTCTGTAAATACTTGGAGCATTTTGTGAAGAAAGGTGGAGGGTATTCAGCTGCCCGCTAGTAATTCAGGCTTAACTTGGGATATCCTATAGCCACAATCATTATCTCAGTAGTACCTGTTTGTAGCACTTCAGTGTTTGTAAAAATTACAAACTAGGAGGGCATTTTTATCTCATTTTTAAATTTATGTTTCATTAAATTTTCTAATAGTTTGGATATAAAAATATATTTAAATTTGTATTTTGTATTATATTTTGAAGTTTTTCTAATACCTAATTTAATATTTATAAAATTATGTCCTGCTGTATTTGATAATTCAAAAAAGATTTATTTTAAAAAGTTATTAACGCAAAATTACAGTTTTTGAGGAGGCTTTAACAGTGTATAATGCACTTTAGCTCGCGTTCTGTTGGAGAAATCTGCTGACTTCTTGTCGAATGCGATATCTTTTTGAGTGTTGGTAAACAGGCCGAGCTAGTTTCAAAAACTAGTTTATATCGGAAACGAGTAGTTCGGATGACGAACAACTCTACTTCTCCTGTAATCGTTAGAAAGTTAGTCATTGAAAAGAACAGTAGGAAAGGTTCTTATCATGTTCAAAAAGAAACAAAACAGTAGTTGGAACACTAAATCACTGTTCTTTGTTAGAGACATACTTTTCAGATAACTGTTCATTCTAAGGAAAGAATGGTTTCCCAATTTTCGTAGCCAACTCAAACTGGAACGATTTTCAAAGCCCCGCGGATGGAACTATCTTATTATCGACTCATAATTAGTTCGTTTTTGAAAAGTGCGAACTTCTTTGTTAAGCATTTTCGCATTATTTTCGACCTCCGATCTATCGAATAGAAATCTCTGCTAGCGCATGATACCCAAATGTAGCTTTATCAGTTATCAGATTTCTTTCAAATTTGTTTCAGTTTGTGGAAAAATAATGTGATACTCTTCGATATGGGCTTGAATTTTCTGCTAATTATTGTCTCTTCGCAGTGGTGTGCTGCGCGAACAATGCTCGTCTTCTGTGTTTAACACTGAATCGCTCTCTTTCGTTGACTTGTCGTCACAATGACGCGGTAAAAGTAAAGTAGGTTTTTGCGTCTTTGATTAATCTGTACTTGGGTACGGCACAGAAATGGTCTGTAATATTAGGGCTCACATGAGTTGTCATGTCCTATAGGGGTAGGTCAGATAAGATGCCCCACGTTACCCCTGGTTAGCGAGTTAAACTACTTCTGCAAAAGGAGACTATACTCTACTGCCAGACAATTTTTATTTTTAAGGAGGGTTGCTCTACTTTCGAATTTGAAAAAAATAACCTACATTTTCCCTCTAAAAAAGTGTCATTTCAATGTAACTTGCGTATTTGAAATTGTTTCACGTTTATAGGAATTAAATGTATTTTGGAAATTGGGTGTTCCAAGAGCATGTATAAGCTGAGAATTGCTGTTAGAGAACGTCTTGCCAGAATCCACATCAGATATTCTTTCATCAAGATAAAAGTCAAGTCGAGTATTTCCATCGTAGACTCAGTATCACAGATTTACTTGATCACAGCATCACCTCTAACCGACAGTTTAAGAAATTAAACAAATAAAGGAAACTTCTTTTAATTGTGGAATGGGCTAACTATAGAACATAATGAACTTCAACTAAAATTTTGCGCTTGGATAAATAAATAAATATTCTTAGATTATTATCCTTCTCGGATAAATATAAGTAAATCTTTCACATTATTATTTCTCTTTCATTCTAAGAAAACAAAACGACAACAATACTTTCAGCCAGACATAACACTGACACATTGTGTAAAAGTCAAAATTTGCGTTCACACATGACTGTGCTAGCACAGAGGTTTACTTTGTTTGTTTACAAAGAACTTCTGTTTTTGCGTACCAAATATGTTATGGCTTCAGTATACAAACAAATCTATACTTTTGCAGATATTTTAATGGTTGCTTTTTTTGGGGGGCAGAAAAAGAGATAACATTGAACTCATTAACTGAGTCTTTGTTTTCCAAATATTTCAATGGCAAAAAAATGAGTTGAGCAAAAAAAATGGTTACGCTTCTCATCAAGTAACATTTCTGTGTAATTTATGGACCGCAACTGAGGTAGATCATGTTACAAGGATTAGATGGGATACCCAGCTGGGATGCTGAGTTCGAAGAAACTCGCTGGACCGCAAGGATTCATCTCTTGATATTTAACCTTCACCATCTTGCCAGATAGAAGTCTCCGCTGTTTAACTCTGTGAATGTAAATTGATTTTTAAGAAGTTCAGGAATTTCGCGCTTCCCTAACATTATCAGTTTACCCAAGCTAACTAACATTCCTAACCATACAAATTTGGGGTTAAAAGGAAAACCTTGAAAACTCAAGGTGAGAAAAGTCGTGTGAGTGTGGAAATGCCAGATTTTTTTTAAATTTTCCTAGATAGGAAATGTTCCTGAGCAGATGTTCTAGAGAGAAGAGATGTAAAATTCTCATAGAGGAGGTGTCACAGGAGTGTTCATCCGTCCAAATGAGTCACAAGTCTTTGTAGATTCAAGACTTAACTGGCCCCTTAAATCCCAATTCTGAGGGGATAAGAAAACATCGCAAACCGGGGGTCCATGTGGAGGGGCTTGGAATAAATGAGGACCGAAATAAGCGATTACAAGGGGAGCGCAAATCCACTTATGATATTATTATTTATTTATTTTTTTTTTTTACTATTCAATGTTTATTCCTCGTTGCAACAGAGGGGGAAGAGACTATCAGGGTGTTTGTTGGTGGGGTGTAGACACAGAATGCCGTGATCCGGCCAGCATTGCTCAGTCTACCCTTAGGGTCTGTCGTGACCCTTGCGCCTTACGCCTTGAAAGGAGTCGTACTGTAATTTGAGTTTAAACTGAAAATATCCCTCTTAATCTCTGGATGGAAAAGTGATTTTTACAAATTGGCCCAAGAGGAAGTGTACAATAAAGTAACGGCATCACTCAAAAACGGGAAATAACAGAAATTTAAATTTGAACATTTCGCCTAAATGCCACGATAAATTTTGACCATGTCAAACACAACGATGTTGAAATGATTTTTTTTCGTTTTTTTTCCAAAAATCGGTTTTCAAAAATGACCGACGATTATCTCTGAACAGTACAATGATTGAAAAAGACTCGTCCCTATAAGAGTGCCAGTGTCTGGGATGATGTTTAAGGTTACCTCCAAAGTGCTTTAATCGAATTTATGTTATCATCCTTAATATCAGTTAACAAGAACTGCGTGAGTTCTGAACATCAGAGTTTAAAATGATAGAAATAGACAAATGAGTGATTATGCCAAATTTACTAAATTGCTAGAAGCCTGTTTTGAAATGTTTTGAAAAGTTGAATTTTAAACATTTCTTAAAGCTTAACGAAAATATTTTGTAGAATGCTTTATTTTCTTTACACTAGGGGTTCAAAAAAAATTGATCGAATTAGATCGAATTGGCCATGAATATACCAATTTGACTAGCATGTTGGGCGACAGAACTTTAAAACGAACATCAACATGTCCCGGCAGTCATCTTATCAGTACGGCAAAGAGCGCCTTGGGCAAGAACTTCCTTTTGTAAACCGGTATCGGCTTGGCAATAGCAGCATAGAGATAGGCGACTACATAGAAGCCGATATCTGGAGCCGTCTGACATGTGCTGTCACCAGCGGCCATTTCTTCTACTTCCCGCAAGTACGCAGCTCCTACCATTGGATCTCCTTTTCATTCTTCCGCATCTCTCCTCTCTCTCTCATGCCCGAAACATCTCCTATCCCATTCTCTCCGTCACTCCTTCATCTCCTCTTCGCTCTCCTGTTTTTATTTCTTTAGTTTCTCTTACCTACTGACAATAGGAAGATGGCAAGAGTTTGCGATCAAGCCAGAATTTATGTATTGAGTTTGCGAGAAGGAAGTGGATATTTATATGACCTGTTTACAGCACACAGGTGATTGCGGTACTTTAGTTTTAGCGGCAATGTTTAGAGAGGAAGTACTCATTTTGGTAGTTATGAACATTAACCAAACCATGGTGCTCTTTTTTTGATAAATTTGGACATTCGTCTTCTTATCGGGTTTGTCTCGAACTTATACTCCAAGTTCACTCATCCATTACCAACTCCCTACTCCGCATTCTCCCCTCATCGCTTGTTGTGTACATTATCACTCTTGTAGTTTAGTCACTCTTAAACTTAAATAGAATTACTCGACAGACGTCCTACGAGCATTAAACCATTGTCTAAGGTGCGAAATATATTTTATTTGAAAAGTTATTTTGAATTTTTTGTTAGTGAACTTTATTTATTTTTACATTGTTTATAATTTAATTTATGTTTAATTGGAGGATGTCATTCTGTAATAAGTACATACTTTTCTGTTCATGTAATTTTCATATATTTTGTAAATATACGTCATTCTTCATACTCCGAGTTAATTTCTATAAATCTTCATTTTCTTCTGTTATTCTTGAACTATGAAAGAGCTTGCGCTCGTGTACTCTAAAAGGGGGTAATCAGTTTTACAGGATTTTCTTGAAAAATTGATTTTTTTTTTTAATATCTAGCACGCTGGCTAATTTGTGTAAAAGGTAAGAACTGCCCAGTTAAATTCCGTTTATACCTCCTGAGCGATATTGGGAGCAAGTTGCTAAAATTGCGACCGAAAGAGTTGTGCGACTTCCTTTAAACTTCCGTAATCTGCCCGTTCAAATACACCCTCTTTGCCATTCTTACCTTGCTAACGGTCTTCTTCTTATGAAGTTCCCACATTTAGGCTAACTAAATTTAGTAAAGATTCACGGTTTAAAATTAGACCTTGAGAATTATTGTTGTATCGAGAAAGTCTTATCAGAGTTTTCAATTTTACTTTTCCTATTTTTAAACACACTTGAAATGGACTAAACCGGAAGTGAAAGATTGTTTCCATTATTTGAGTATCGATTGGTTTTGGGAACAAGGTTTGTCGTCAAATACTTCTCATCGGCTGAGATACGTTGTGTGTGTGTGTGTGTTAGTGAAGTTGATGGCAGTCGGGAAAGTTGGCCAGGACAAGCTAATACCCGCCTCTCAGTCACAGACTTTGTGTTCTCCCGCCAAATACCAACAAAGTCACTTTCCGCTGTCAGTTTCCAGCCACGTGTTTTTCAAATGTTCCTCTTCTTGATGTTCGCAGATATTTTTAAATTCTCGATTTTTCAATGAAACTATTTTTAGAAGGATGATTAAGATAGATGTTTCAGTTTTACATTGACTTAATGTATCTAATAGTCTTCTGAGAAAAATTTAGGTGCTTTTTTCGACAAAAAAAAACACGTGAGAAATTAATTTAGTAATTTCCGGTAGAGGAACCTGGAATTTTAATAACACATTTCCTATTTTACAGCAGTCTGTGGGTAATGTGAAGAACAAATTTCGAAAAATAGGACTTATACCGTACTTCATTGTAGCAAAATATAGATCTGGCACTTTACAATGAAAACCTGTTCCACTTTTTCCACAAAAGCGCCCTTAAATGATTTATTTTGTTGAAAATTTAAAACATCTACTTGTGATTAGTTACTATTCTATGGTTTTCCGGAAATATACCAAAAATAGGAAATGTATATTTCTAATCAGACAAACCCTGCGGGCCAATTCATTAACACCGTATTTTATTTTTTTTCAAACTCAGATGGCCAGAAAACAGGAGGTAACTCTAAACCGGAAATCACCTAGGTAGGTACTCTTGCCTTACGATGGTTAGTGGGCACCAAACATGCCGAACTGCAATTACCAGCGGCATTACTATTTTTAGTTGAACATGTTGAAGCTGAATGTACGAGTAGTAATGAAGCGTGACTTCAGACATCCAGACAGTCGATCTTATCATTTCTGATCATTATCTGCTGAGAAGGGATGCTGCTACCCTGGTAACTGTCTCGCCGTCTAACTACCCCAAGTTTGTTTCCGGCTGCACACAAAATTGTAACACTAAAACAAAAACACTACCAAACTTTCATTTACAATATTTAATTGCATAAACAATTTCAACTAATCTACTTCCTTCTGCCTTCAAAAGCAAAAAAGAAACACTCCAGCCTCCAGGCCGGAAGGCCTTTGAAATCAATTAATCCCTGGTGGAGTGAGTGACAAGATCAGAGGAAACGTCGCTTATGGCGCTTCAGATCACTAGTTCGAAATAGAATGCAGAAACGACTGTTTGACGAAAACCTTTGACCTATATAAACGCAAGGTTTTTGCGACTGGAACTACTTGCATTTTGGTAACTGCCTTCCAGTTTGACTGCTTTTCCATCGCTAAGACTTTGTACAGAGCGAAGACTTCACCAATTGGACATTCAAACAATAAACCTCTTTGGCTGCACTTTACATTGAACCTAGACCGTCCCTTGTTCTAACCTAATCTATCTACAACTTCCTCCTTCTTTGCTGATCGAGCTGGGTATTGGAGCCAACTAAGATTTACTGAGTACGCAGAAAATTGTGAAAAAAATCTCGACGATTGCATCAATAGTAAATTATTATGGAAGCTCTCGAGAACTTGTAAAGGTAGGAAATTTATTAGCTCCTTTCGATGCGAGAGGATGTCCTTCCTTGGCTGAAAAAAAAGAAGCGATCACTACGTAGCTGAGTGAGGTGTGTTTAGGAAGAGCGGTCGAGTATTGTGCCGTGGAGCCCCCGTGCTCCCAGAAGACCTGGACGGCCACATTCCCCGCAGTCTCCCCAGTTATGCGCTATTTTCTACTCTTCCAAAAAAAAAAAAAAAACACCATAGTGTGCTGCCATCTTGCTGCACTAACCATAACCATAATTTGTGAGAAATTGGATCCCATTACAGAATGTGAGATGGTTCCCAAACTGTACTTTATAGCCGCCCCAATATTTATTATATAACGGAGAATATTTGTTCTCCCTTATTTTCGATTATTAAAAGACACCGCTGTTATAATTCTCCTCAATCTTCAAAATCTGTAACATACCAAAATACAAAAAAGAAAAACTGGCTTCATCCTCACTAGACTTTTCCTAACTCAAGATTCTCAAGATTATAACTAACAACTTCAAATGTTTGTGCAAAATGTTTATTGTTCTTGTTTTTTGTTTTTTCTAAGAAAGATCGCTCCTATTGAAGGAAGCGCGATGTCTCTGAGAAGTCTTTTTGATAACACTTTGTGCGAAAACAATTTGCTAACAAAAGTGGTTGGGATATTGTGGGAGCCAGGAAACCAGGGAGCCGCAATATAAATTCGGGAAGCAGGGCGTAACGCTTTAACACAGGGAGCGTGACTAGTTCCTACACATGTGGCCGGCCGGCTTCAGGAGATTGAGCGCGATGGGTCCAGCATTTCGTTTTAATTATAACTCTTTGTCTGACTACGGACTGGCAAACTCCTCTTTTGCCCACATCTACCCCCCCCCCCCTCAGTCCACACTTGCTCGTCGATGCTTTTTTTATTTTGAGTAGTGGCCACTGTTCAGGGTTGGGTGGCTGGATGACAAAGAGAACATTGATTTGTCTGTCGTACTTCGGGCCAGATTTGACGTCCTGATTGAGCACGCCTGGGGTGTTTTTTTTTTTTTTGCTTCACTTTGTTTTAGTTTAAGTGATTTCTGGCCACCAATTGTATTGTACACAATTCGGCTTCGGATGAATATGTTTTATGCAGAATGATGAAGAAGTAGTTACTTCCGGGAGCACTGTTTATTTTAAGGGAGACAAGTAGGCAAGATTGTGTAACATAAATAGTTCGTGATCGGCGCAGACAAACGAACTAAATGAGGATTTAGGACTTAAAATTAAGACTATCCTTTAAATAAATTTGGAATTCTATCAGTTAAATAAAATAACCTGAAATAGGCGCACCAATAATAAATATGTAATAACTCGAAATCAAACAGTACCTATATATAACCTTTACATATGTGTGGTATTTGTGTACGGATGTTGATTTTACATCCACCAAAATGGACTCAGAAATGTACACCTTCACAATCTATTTCCACCACTATTTTCTGGTTTCCGGTAGTTTTCCACCCTCTTTCTCTGATTGCTAGATCAGAAGTTTTCGTTTAGATGCAGATCTGACAGATTCTTCCAAGTTCTTCAAGGCACTACTCACTCTTCCATTAATCCTTGCTGGTGTACCACAGGGAAGTGTCTTAGCTCCTCTTCTTTACACAATCTACACTGCCGACTTACCTTCTAACCTTAATACCTCTATTTACACCTTCGCTGACGATACTGCCATTCTCTCCACACACTCTGACCCTATCCTCGCAGTGCGCTCACTATAGTCCCACCTTCACTCAATAGAACCTTGGTTAGAAAACTGGCGTATAAAAATGAACCCAACTAAGTCTAACTCCACCACCTGTCTTCTTACATCATACACCTATCCCACCAGCCGACCATGTGCGGTACCTTGGAGTGTATCTAGACAAGAGACTTACCTGAAACCCCCATACGAGACTTAAACGTACCGAACTAAACAAACGATACAAACTTCTAGCCAGACTACTCGACAAACGCTCAAAACTCTCACTACAATACAAACGACGACTCTACACAGCTCTTCTCACACCAATACGGACTCGAACTTTACGGAACAGCTAATAAATCCAACATCAATAGACTGCAAACACTCCAATCCAAAATATTCCGCCGCATAGTAGACGCTCCATTCTATGTTAGCAACCACACAATACAGACAGATCTCCAAATTCCACTCATCTCCGAAGAACTTGCCAAAATCCGATATAAAAATTTTCATCAAAAACTCTCATTTCATCCCCAACCCTTTAGCTGCAAACTTGTCTTCAACTACGCTACCCTCCAATCCTCGAAGACGGCTGAGGCGCCGTTGGCCCCGTGACCTACTGAGTGACTAATGGCGGCCATCACTGGATGACCGTCATTCACGTCTGCCACGTTATCTATAGTATATACATTTATCTCATTTACTTATTGTGCCCTGTGGGTACCCAGGGAGGGGGGTAAATCTCAATAAATAAATAAAATTTCACTCATACAAATTACTCGGCATTATAAAAACTTCCTTACAAAAATTTCATATTTATTTAGATAACAAATTTCAATTAATTTTCTGGCATCTGTTCCAATTAAATTGCCCTATCTGCGACCCAGTTAGCGCAGCAGCAATCTGTAATGATTCAGCATTCTCCAGAGAAATCCAAACTCCATTCATGGGAGACTACCATTTCCCGTGGAACTTGCTGCTCTCAGACTGCAAGGTTAAAGTAGCCATTAATTTGGTTAACTACTTTTCTCCTTCCTGTTTCTACATATTAATTAATTTCCGTTTTTTTTTTGGTTATGCAATTATTAAATAAAAGATCAAATTTAAATAAGTTTTACTACTGTTTAAGCTGAGGGAGATTCTTCCTCATACTTACTACCTCATCCTCAAATCTTACCTAAAAGATCGATATTTCAGAGTCAACTGTGGAGCAGCAGACTCTGATATCCGTCTAGCTCGAGCTGGTGTTCCTCAGGGCAGTGTCCTAGGTCCTATTCTTTACTCCTTGTATACAGCAGACATACCTCAACATCCAAATACTATCCTCTCCACCTTTGCTGACGATACTGCTATCTTATCTCCACATTCCGATCCCCTTATCGCTACACGAACTCTACAAACACACATCAACCACTTACAGGACTGGCTTTTCAAATGGAGAATCAAAACCAACGTTACGAAGTCTAAGTTTATAGTATTTACTCTCAGACGGAAAATCCTACCTCCTGTCATCTTGAACCAAACTCCTATACCAGCTGTGGACAAAGTACGTTACCTTGGACTGCACCTAGACAAACGGTTGACATGGAATCCCCATACTAGACTGAAAAGACAAGAAACTAACCAACGCTACAAACTTCTCGCCAGACTACTTGACAAACGTTCGAAACTTAACCTACATAACAAAAGACTCTTATATCTAATGTTACTGCGACCCATTTGGTCATACGGCATCGAAGTATGGGGATCGACTAAGCGTTCCAACTCACTACGCCTCCAGACATTACAGTCAAAAATACTTCGAAAACTTCTTAACGCTCCGTTCTATGTATCTAACCTCACTATCCATAATGACCTCAAAATTCCTTTCATTACAGATCTTGCTAACACTCGTTTCTTCAAATTTCATTCCTCTACAGCAGCTCATCCTAACCCTCTCATAGATCACCTATCTTCCTCCACATTACCAGGTAATCCTCTAAGGAGATTGAAGAGAAGATGGCCTCGTGATCTTCTCTTATCTTAAGCACGTTACTGGAGTGGCACCACTGGGTGCCTTCTCCAATCATGATTTCCCGTTATTTCTTTTCCCTTTCACCGTATTTGCTTGTTGCAACAACTGTTGCAGTGGTAAATTGCAATAAAAGATCTAAAAAAAAAAAAAAATAAGTTTTAATTGTCTCTAATGCAATCTTTTGAAAACTCTTCTTTTGTGGCAATAAATAGAAAATCACAATAAGTCGGATCATCGATGGTCTATAAAATTTAAGAAAATTCAACTAGCTTTTCCTTTCTGCATTAAGTGCCAAAAGTTTAGAAATTAATTTTTCACAAAAAGTGCGCATTTGAGGTCCTCTGAATACGAAAAAATGCTTTTAAATGCAAGCTGTGGAGTCTGTGAGGTTTATAGTTAGTGTGGGCAGCAGATCTCAAAGTCGATATATCTCAGCGTGCTCTGATTTGAGGTTTGGTCTGGCGGTTGCCATGGGACCCAGCAGGAAGTAGACCAAACCGCCAACCGGAAATATCACTTTATAGAATCGATTTTTCACGTTTTTTTAAAAAAATTTATTTAATCTCAAAAACAGCTCCAAAGATTTACTTGAAACTTTTGGTTTATTCGTTGTATTCGTGCACTTTTGTAACATTTGTTGGAAATATAACGGAGATCATAATAAAATTAAAGTGTGTATAACGAAAACAATGTGTGTTAAATTTCATCTTTTCACTAATTTCGAACTTTAGTAAAAAAATACTTCCTCGAATTCCTAACTAAAATAACGGAAGTAGGTAAACTGGAAATTGGTTTTTGTGGATCAGGTTCCTGTTTTTGTTTGGTTATTTAAGTTTCTGGACTGCGGCTTCTTCCGTTTTCATTAAACTTGGTCGGCTAATGCTTTATCAAATAAACTATCCATTACTGGCGGGTATTTCTAGAGGGAAATCTATTTTAATTTGTGCATTAGTTTGGGCGAGAAGGGAACTAAATTTGGAGAAGAGGGAGCGCGTTTGATCCTGGAATCCAATGCGGAGGTCCCGGGTTCGACACCAGTTGCTGGCCCTTAGGTATCTTCTATTCCTAGAAGCTACTTACAGTTCACTGTCTGGTGATGGACAGAATTGTCAGTAACGAGAGATCACTGTCCGAGGCTGGTAGTGCACTAAAAAAAAGCTCCGAGCGCCTCAGGTGTTGACGCAACTTAAATTTAATTTAAAAAGAAAGGTGCGTTAGAAGCAAATAAACCCAGATCCTTTCCAGCTCTCTTACAGTCCCTCCTCACCCCTGGCCCACGAAACCAATCCTACATCCAAAAAGTCTAGTGCGACCCTTAACATTTCAGTAAGTCGTGTGATTCCCCTTAAATTGTAAATTATTTTATTTGTAATCCTTGAAGGGCAGTTTGGAGCTCGCGCGCGACCTAAATCCAAGTATTAAAGTAAAAACATTTTACCAATCTGACATAGTTATTAAAAAAGAAACAAAGAGAAATATTTCTGCGAATACAAAGATAGATATATAGATTGGCAAAGTTTAATTGAGTTAATCCATTTTCCAATATCCTAATTGGGAGTAATCCTTCATCTGTGCTCTGCCCGTTCTGCATTTAGATAATCCTTGGATTTCTGGTAATTCTGAAGCTCTAAAGCTCATTTTTATTGTACATGTTTTACTTTCTATTGCACCACTTTTTGGAAGTATAGTGATCGCAGTAGTTGTTTCTAGGAAATTTGCCTCTGTAGGCGTGTCTGCGAGGTTTACATATATTCGTTTCCGGTGAGAGTATATCTGTATATTAAATTTTCCAATTTTCCAAATACCGTAATAGTGCCTTGGCCGGAAGCGGAAGGCAACATACTCTTCTTACTTTTCTTATTCCACCTAGTAAAATGCATGGCAAGCCCGAGAGTCAAATCCAATAATCACTATTTTTGGGAGAGGGGTTCTTCAGGATATTCAAGGAGAGCATTGCGGAGAAGAGTGAGTTGGCAATAAGAAAAGTTATCACTAAATGCCGGCTCTGACCGTCTACCGACAACTTCTCTGGGTGAGTCCTGGTTTCTGAGGTGCTAGGAGGGCACTCACAGTCCAGAGTATCCCATCAACAAAACCCGAAAATCCCTCAAGAATAAGCTTTTCCTCTTCCTTTAAACAAATTAAAAATCCTTCTCTCTCTCCAAAACAGGCGTCGACAGACATAACTATTCCTTCATATCCGTTTCCTTAGTTTTGTATTCCTTTTGCGCAATAAATGAAGTTCCTTACTTACGCTTTCATCTTTAGAAGCGCCTCAGAGAAAAGTTTTGTTTGTAAAACGAGGCTTTGGATCCGTGTTTTCATTTATTCATTATCCTCGAAAGATTTAAACAGGATCCTACTTACATGCCCGCAGAAAGCACAAATAGTTGGAAAAGCCGATTTATTTGATACTACATGAAACTACTCCATTTAAACTATATTATGGGAGGTTATAATTATAAGTTATTGTTATTATTGCGCTGAAAAGAACAACTTGCCCAGTGATTCTGGCAGAGGTCGCGAGGGCTGTTGAGATTGGTCGAAATGTAAGCGAGAGATTTCATCGCGCAGAAAGTCGAGGATTGCAGCGATTGACCGCGATTTTATGCCGCTAAATCTGTCTAGTCCGAGCTGCCGGAAGTGGTGGCCCGCCCAGAGCTTGAAGTGTGACTAGAGCAAGAGCCATTCGCATATGAAAGTATTGAATAAGTTCTCATCAGGTATTTTTTTATTTTATCTTCCGTTCTGGTAATTTGAACAGAACGTGGAGGTGTCGTTAATTGGTGCTGGGGTAGAAAAGGTCAGAGGTGTCCAGTTGTCCTTTCATTAGCTGAATATTAACATCAAAGATTCAATGCTCAACAGGAGCGAAGTAAGGGTCGAGTTAATAAGGTCGTAAGCAACTTTTGTTCTGGTGATCCTCACGCACAGAAAATATCTTGAAAGCTATTTGCCGTTTCAATTGATGGAATTCCCCCTTTTCATTTTTGTTTTTAATTAACCAAATTATGCAAATAATTGGGTTTATTACAATAATATTTAATTGATTAACACCTATGATTCATACAGAAGAAGTTGTGTACTTTTTACCTAAAGCTATTTGAATATTGAATTTTAGATGCGTATGTGGTAACAAATAAAGGATTGCTATATTCGCTTTGTTTGCTGGTTCATCAGGATTGATTAGGATGTATGGATGGTTGCTGTGCAACACAATGTTAGTGATTAATTAATACATGTCTGATTGGTTTTTATGTGCATTGTTGTACAGTAGTACACGGCCGGTACAATCTTTTGTATTTATAAATAATGTACACCTCAGTTAATTAGTATTGTTCCAACAATATCTGATACCTATTTAGCCAGTAACATCTGTGCACAGTACTAAACTGGTTTCTGTCGCCCAAGGCTTTGCTGTCAGCCTGCTGACTCTAACTGCGAGCAGTTTTTGCAGCGATCATTTTCATCTCCGTCAATTGGTTGGCGTTTCTACTGCTCTAGCGTTCTTCAAATTGTTTAATTTGAACTTGCAGTCTTCGCAGCTAATAACTGATTTGAGTAGGGTACTTAGGGAGCTGTGAAGTCACACTTCCTTTAATATAGCACTAAATATTGAAAATCTCTTACTTTCTAAAAAACTTTATCCCTAAAATTATGGTAAGACTGTGGTTATTGAATGTTCGCACAGTGTATTATGTTTACATTCCGCAAATTGTATACTGATGGAGATGTAACTGGTTGATTGTGAGGTTTTAGTTACCAATAGTTGTTGCTTAATAGATAGGCAGGTTTACACAGTTGTTATGCGCTTTACGAAGCACTTTCTTGGCCTACCGGTTGTCTGCGATGTCTACATTAATGACAAGACGATGAAAGATGGGAAATTAAGATGAGGCGTCTTGCTAACTTGATAATACCGACAGTACAGGATATATGTGTATTATAAAGACCGCGCACAATAATAGAATAATGATGTCTTTAAAAAAAAATGAAGCTCTCAAGAGAGAGGCAGTAGCCTAGTCATTGAAGTGCACCCCGGACTGGCCGTCAGATCGAGAGTAGACTGGGGGCAGGTATATCACGAGTAGTCTGACATAAAGGTACCGACCACTAATAGAATACAATACGATCCTGTCGTGCCGCTACGATTCTTCCTTCTCTTTTCATGATTTCTTTTCTATTCTGAACTTAAGAGAAGTATAATTTCTTTCATCTTTGCTGCCATTAGGCTCCTATTGTTATCAAATTGAATCATTGCAACATAAATTTATTCATATTTCTTTTTTTCTATTCTTGGCATCTCATAGACTCTCACATGCCCAGTTCAGTATCTTCTTGCGACCGTAAGACTGTTTTTTCAATAAAAACTTCATCCTCACCCCCTCCCTTATCACTGTTTACGTAGTTATTTATTTTTTTTAAATTATTATTAAAGGCGCTTCAACATCTCAGGTTATTGGCGCCCGGAGCTTTTTTCAGTGCACTACCGGCCTCCGGACAGTGTTCTCTCGTTACATACAACACGGTCCATCACCGGACAGTGAGCTGTAAGAAGCTCCTAGAAAGAGAAAATCTAAGTGTCAGCAGCTGGATTCGAACCCGAGACCTCTGCGTGGGAATCCAATACGCTAACCGCATAGCTAATCCCTTCCCTGCATAGTTATTATTTTTTAAACTTAGGATTTCTTGTAAAAACTTAGTGGTGCTTAGATTCACATTGTTGGCTCCTAGAATATTAAAGTAAGCGTGAAACAGATGCGACATTGCTATGGATTGCAATTTTTCAACTCAGAATTTTAGAAATATCATTCTTATAAATATTTTGCCAGTAAATCATTTCTACCAGTTGTAAACGATTCAACTTTTGTCTATCCTTCGGATATAATGGATGATGTTAACCAAGTGCAAAACCTCTTTTATGTTAAATTGCTTAATAATTCGAGCTTTGCATTCGCTCGTGGAGATCGGCCTATTATTTTCATGGGCGAATTTATTTTAAGGCAGTTGTAGAGGAGGAGTGGGGTAGAAGAGGAGTGAAATTCCAGGATAGATTAGAGTGACCATTGTTAGACGTCCTCTTAATCTCTACTAAGTACGTTACACCGCTCTCAAGCACGTCAGATGGAACTAAATACCTGAAGAGCCACTTCTGCAAACGCTTATCTACTAACTCATAATCTCTATCACAGCCAGGAAAATGTATCATTAGGAATCTGCGTTGTATTTTGAGGAAGTTTTTCTGTCGTAGAAGCCCTTTTCTTTGGTTTTGAGTACGCCTGATCGATATATCGATTGCATTATAACTTACTGAAGTTGAAGCATTATTCTGCTTCGATTTTTAGTTTCGAAAACCTAATAGTTACGCCATCTTATTTTCATTTGTGTATTATGTCCTTATTTATGATGGTATTTGGTTAAGAATTCAAATTAAAGAGCATTATTAATAAAGGTACAATCAGCCCTCGAATTGGGCTAATTAATGAATGAAAAGGGCTCATCAGTATTCATGACGCTGGAACTCCACGCCGCCCCCGCTCTAGTTTCCCACAGATTCATGTTCCATTTTTTTGTTCCAGTTTTGTCCTTCGCTTTACGCACAGTATTCCTTCTCCAATATCCTTGTAAACTTTTACAAAATTTCTCTGCAAAGTTGTCATAGTTAAACGCAGTAAACAATTTATTATAGAATTTGAACTTTTGTTTTTTTAATATTAACTTTGGAATTGAAGGCCTCATGGCATTTTCAATATTCTTTATTTTGGAACGGTACTTTGTTTTTTTATTGACAAAGATAAAAATGATGATTCACATAAGTATGTGGCGGCAAATGGCAAAAGAACTTTCAATACTTCCTCAGAGATTGTTCGATATTCTTTTTTAACTCCAATCCAAAAAGTAGCTAAACTTTTCTTGGGAAATTCAAGTTTAAGACTTCAGCATCAGTAGAAAGTTCTGCAAATTTTTAGTAACGGAGGAAAAAAATAATAAAAAAATTCTAAACTATTGTTTTAGTAGAAATATTTCACATTAAAAATCCTAATGGCGGATCGTACACAGGTCTAGTGGGCGTGTATACTGGCCAATAGGACCGTAGGTAGGCAGTGGTTAACCTTGTTCAAATTACACGCCCACATTCCACTTCTAACTTCCACCATTAAAACTTTTTAGGCCTTATATTCTTACCTAAAATGTATTCTAGAATTTTTTCACTATTTTTCTCTCCATAGGTATTTAGTAAAGAATGAAATTATGTAAAAACAAGAATAAATTATTTTGAACATTTATTTTACGTTTCATCAACAACTACGGTTTGTGAATGATGGCAGAATATGTTCTATTTCAATTATCATGGGCTTAATTTTGATTTGTTGTAGAATTTTGTTGGAATAAAATAGTTAAGTTAAAAATTACATTAATTTTTATAGTATACATTTTTATTGCATAAGTTGATTTTTTATGGAATACCTATGGAGGAAAAAATAGTAAAAAAATTCTGAACTATTGTTTTAATAGAGAAAAAAAGCTTTGAAAATCCTAATGGCGGATCGTACATTGGTCTAGTGGGCGTGTATACTGGCCAATAGAACCGTAGGTAGGTAGGGCTCAATTACCACGCCCACATACCACTCCTAACTTCCACCATCAAGACTTTTTGGGCAAATATTCTCGTGAAAAACGTAGTCTTGAATTTTTTCACTACTTTTCTTCTCCATAGGTATTTAGTAAAGAATGAAATGCAAAAACAAAGATTTACAAACTTTATCATTTGTTAATAGAATTTTACGCAGTTCATCTACACACTTTTTACCATGAATCAACTCAGTAACTTTAACTGCTGCGGGCAATACACGTTCCCCACCAATTGTAAAAGGTTTTATCGCTTTCGCTATTAAAAAACTATGCTTCGTACGATGCTAATAAGTATTTTTCCTGGACGTAGTTGCATATTTATCAAGACTTAGTTTTTTCTTTTAAATCTCTCAAAAGTCTTTGATAGTATTCGACTGTTTTATTTGAGTGAGTAGGATGCTTCGTTTCAAAATGCCCTTTTAATTTTCTGTGCTTCATACTTTCATTGGCCAAAGTTTCGTTGCAGATTAAACAAAGCGGTTTTTATCGTGATAATTATTAAAAGTAAAACCGTATTGCAGAAATGATTAATTGTATGTGCTTTTTTTGGAGAAATCTGGCTCTTTTCTTGTATTTTCTACTTATTTTCCGATGTACTCGAAGTCGCTTTGGTGTCGTCTTTCCCGGATTCACATTTCTTAACCACTGATTTAGCCACTTATCCTTTCTAGAGTACAAATTCAACTAATATAAATCGTAAGGAAGTAAGGATGTTTTTAATTTGTATGAAACGTAGAACTTTATAACCACTAACATTTACCAAGTATTTGAAAGATTAATATACACTGTGCATTTGGCCGAAACCTAAACTCCTTTAAAAAGTGCACCGTAACAGAACAACAAACTTATTCTTCATTTGCTCGGTATCTTTGCTAAGATCACTACAACATATGTATATCCCCACTACTTACTGAATGTTCGCGAGTTACTGAAATAAACCAAAAAAACTTGTTTCCAAACAAGTAAAAGTGTAAAACCAAAAATTCTCTGGCGAGGGGTCGCGACCCGTAGTTTAATAAGCACTATGAGTAGCTCGATTCTGCAGTGTAACAGAGTTGGGCAAAAATTTAATCAATTAAAAAACAATTGAATTAAACCGAAATTTAATTTTAATCATGATTAAAATTAAATTCACTTTTAATTTAATCGGAATTTAATCAACTAAAATTTTTAATCACAACTAAAAATTAAGATTAAAATTAAAATTAAATAATCAGAATTTTAATTGATTGAATTAAATTCCAAATTTAGTTTTAATGACTTTGGACGATTAAATTTTTTAATTTAATCAAAATATGAGAGATTAAATTTTTAAAACCAAACATTGCCAATGGTTAAACCAGAATCGGACCAATGCATCTTTATTCCTAGCTGGTGCCCCTTCTCTATCAATATTATCACCTTTTCCAAACTTAACACCTTCATTCTACCATTCTGGTGTCTCATATATACCATGTTGGTGACTCTCAAGACTTACATAGGACCACCTTACACTCTCATTTAACCATGTTTACCACTTACTAGACTTAGATAGGACCACCTTACACTCACATTTCACCATGTTTACCACACACTAGACTTAGATAGGACCACCTTACACTCACATTTCACCATGTTTACCACTCACTAGACTTAGATAGGACCACCTTACACTCACATTTAACTATGTTTACCACTCATTAGACTTAGATAGGACCACCTTACACTCACATTTCACCATGTTTACCACTCACTAGACTTAGATAGGACCACCTTACACTCACATTTAACTATGTTTACCACTCATTAGACTTAGATAGGACCACCTTACACTCACATTTCACCATGTTTACCACTCACTAGACTTAGATAGGACCACCTTACACTCACATTTCACCATATTTACCACACACTAGACTTTATATCTTCTAAAATTATAGATCTGTGCACAAAATAACTGTAGTTAGCAATTGAGAAAAACAAAGAGTATAAGAGAAAAAAATTCCATATCAATACGTGGTTCACAGTGGGAGATATAGAACGGTCATAATTTTACAGAATTTCATGACCCAACAAATTTTCAACCCTTTATATCTGCTACATTTATAGACCTATGCACAAAATAACTATATTTTTTAATTAAGAAAAACAAAGTGTATAAGAGAAAAAAATTCCATATCAATACGTGGTTCACAGTGGGAGATATAGAACGGCCATAATTTTACAGAATTTCATGACCCAAAACATTTTCAACCCTTTATATCTGCTACATTTATAGATCTGTGCACAAAATAACTATAGTTTTTAATTGAGAAAAACAAAGTGTATAAGAGAAAAAAATTCCGTACCAATACGTGGTTCACAGCGGGAGATATAGAACGGTCATAATTTTACAGAATTTCATGACCCAAAAAATTTTCAACCCTTTATATCTGCTACATTTATAGATCTGAGCACAAAATAACTATAGTTTTTAATTGAGAAAAACAAAGTGTATAAGAGAAAAAAATTCCATATCAATACGTGGTTCACAGTGGGAGATATAGAACGGCCATAATTTTACAGAATTTCATGACCCAAAACATTTTCAACCCTTTATATCTGCTACATTTATAGATCTGTGCACAAAATAACTATAGTTTTTAATTGAGAAAAACAAAGTGTATAAGAGAAAAAAATTCCGTACCAATACGTGGTTCACAGTGGGAGATATAGAACGGCCATAATTTTACAGAATTTCATGACCCAAAACATTTTCAACCCTTTATATCTGCTACATTTATAGATCTGTGCACAAAATAACTATAGTTTTTAATTGAGAAAAACAAAGTGTATAAGAGAAAAAAATTCCGTACCAATACGTGGTTCACAGTGTGAGATATAGAACGGTCATAATTTTACAGAATTTCATGACCCAAAAAATTTTCAACCCTTCATATCTGCTACATTTATAGATCTGTGCACAAAATAACTACAGATTTTAATTGAGAAAAACTAAGTGTATAAGAGAAAAAAATTCCGTACCAATACGTTGTTCACAGTGGGAGATATAGAACGGTCATAATTTTACAGAATTTCATGACCCAAAAAATTTTCAACCATTTATATCTGCTACATTTATAGATCTGTGCACAAAATAACTATAGTTTTTAATTGAGAAAAACAAAGTGTATAAGAGAAAAAAATTCCATATCAATACGTGGTTCACAGTGAATGATATAGAACGGCCATAATTTTACAGAATTTCATGACCAAAAAAATTTTCAACCCTTTATATTTGCTACATTTATAGATCTGTGCACAAAATAACTATAGTTTCGAATTGAGAAAAACAAAGTGTATAAGAGAAAAAAATTCCATATCAATACGTGGTTCATAGTGAATGATATAGAACGGCCATAATTTTGCAGAATTTCATGACCCAAAACATTTTCAACCCTTTATATCTGCTACATTTATAGATCTGTGCACAAAATAACTATAGATTTTAATTGAGAAAAACTAAGTGTATAAGAGAAAAAAATTCCGTACCAATACGTTGTTCACAGTGGGAGATATAGAACGGTCATAATTTTACAGAATTTCATGACCCAAAACATTTTCAACCCTTTATATCTGCTACATTTATAGATCTGTGCACAAAATAACTATAGTTTTTAATTGAGAAAAACAAAGTGTATAAGAGAAAAAAATTCCAAACCAATACGTGGTTCACAGTGGGAGATATAGGACGGCCATAATTTTACAGAATTTCATGACCCAAAACATTTTCAACCCTTTATATCTACTACATTTATAGATCTGTGCACAAAATAACTATAGATTTTAATTGAGAAAAACAAATTGTATAAGAGAAAAAAATTCCGTACCAATACGTGGTTCACAGTGAATGATATAGAACGGCCATAATTTTACAGAATTTCATGACCCAAAACATTTTCAACCCTTTATATGTGCTACATTTATAGATCTGTGCACAAAATAACTATAGTTTTTAATTGAGTAAAACAAAGTGTATAAGAGAAAAAAATTCCATATCAATACGTGGTTCACAGTGAATGATATAGAACGGCCATAATTTTGCAGAATTTCATGACCCAAAACATTTTCAACCCTTTATATCTGCTACATTTATAGATCTGTGCACAAAATAACTATAGTTTCTAATTGAGAAAAACAAAGTGTATAAGAGAAAAAAATTCCGTACCAATACGTGGTTCATAATGGGAGATATAGAACGGCCATAATTTTACAGAATTTCATGACCCAAAACATTTTCAACCCTTTATATCTGCTACATTTATAGATCTGTGCACAAAATAACTATAGTTTTTAATTGAGAAAAACAAAGTGTATAAGAGAAAAAAATTCCGTACCAATACGTGGTTCACAGTGGGAGATATAGAACGGCCATAATTTTACAGAATTTCATGACCCAAAACATTTTCAACCCTTTATATCTGCTACATTTATAGATCTGTGCACAAAATAACTATAGTTTTTAATTGAGAAAAACAAAGTGTATAAGAGAAAAAAATTCCGTACCAATACGTGGTTCACAGTGTGAGATATAGAACGGTCATAATTTTACAGAATTTCATGACCCAAAAAATTTTCAACCCTTCATATCTGCTACATTTATAGATCTGTGCACAAAATAACTACAGATTTTAATTGAGAAAAACTAAGTGTATAAGAGAAAAAAATTCCGTACCAATACGTTGTTCACAGTGGGAGATATAGAACGGTCATAATTTTACAGAATTTCATGACACAAAAAATTTTCAACCATTTATATCTGCTACATTTATAGATCTGTGCACAAAATAACTATAGTTTTTAATTGAGAAAAACAAAGTGTATAAGAGAAAAAAATTCCATATCAATACGTGGTTCACAGTGAATGATATAGAACGGCCATAATTTTACAGAATTTCATGACCAAAAAAATTTTCAACCCTTTATATTTGCTACATTTATAGATCTGTGCACAAAATAACTATAGTTTCGAATTGAGAAAAACAAAGTGTATAAGAGAAAAAAATTCCATATCAATACGTGGTTCACAGTGAATGATATAGAACGGCCATAATTTTGCAGAATTTCATGACCCAAAACATTTTCAACCCTTTATATCTGCTACATTTATAGATCTGTGCACAAAATAACTATAGATTTTAATTGAGAAAAACTAAGTGTATAAGAGAAAAAAATTCCGTACCAATACGTTGTTCACAGTGGGAGATATAGAACGGTCATAATTTTACAGAATTTCATGACCCAAAACATTTTCAACCCTTTATATCTGCTACATTTATAGATCTGTGCACAAAATAACTATAGTTTTTAATTGAGAAAAACAAAGTGTATAAGAGAAAAAAATTCCAAACCAATACGTGGTTCACAGTGGGAGATATAGGACGGCCATAATTTTACAGAATTTCATGACCCAAAACATTTTCAACCCTTTATATCTGCTACATTTATAGATCTGTGCACAAAATAACTATAGTTTTTAATTGAGAAAAACAAATTGTATAAGAGAAAAAAATTCCGTACCAATACGTGGTTCACAGTGAATGATATAGAACGGCCATAATTTTACAGAATTTCATGACCCAAAACATTTTCAACCCTTTATATGTGCTACATTTATAGATCTGTGCACAAAATAACTATAGTTTTTAATTGAGTAAAACAAAGTGTATAAGAGAAAAAAATTCCATATCAATACGTGGTTCACAGTGAATGATATAGAACGGCCATAATTTTGCAGAATTTCATGACCCAAAACATTTTCAACCCTTTATATCTGCTACATTTATAGATCTGTGCACAAAATAACTATAGTTTCTAATTGAGAAAAACAAAGTGTATAAGAGAAAAAAATTCCGTACCAATACGTGGTTCATAATGGGAGATATAGAACGGCCATAATTTTACAGAATTTCATGACCCAAAACATTTTCAACCCTTTATATCTGCTACATTTATAGATCTGTGCACAAAATAACTATAGTTTTTAATTGAGAAAAACAAAGTGTATAAGAGAAAAAAATTCCGTACCAATACGTGGTTCGCAGTGGGAGATATAGAACGGCCATAATTTTACAGAATTTCATGACCCAAAACATTTTCAACCCTTTATATGTGCTACATTTATAGAGCTGTGCACAAAATAACTATAGTTTTTAATTGAGAAAAACAAAGTGTATAAGAGACAAAAATTCCATATCAATACGTGGTTCATAGTGAATGATATAGAACGGCCATAATTTTGCAGAATTTCATGACCCAAAACATTTTCAACCCTTTATATCTGCTACATTTATAGATCTGTGCACAAAATAACTATAGTTTCTAATTGAGAAAAACAAAGTGTATAAGAGACAAAAATTCCATATCAATACGTGGTTCATAGTGAATGATATAGAACGGCCATAATTTTGCAGAATTTCATGACCCAAAACATTTTCAACCCTTTATATCTGCTACATTTATAGATCTGTGCACAAAATAACTATAGTTTTTAATTGAGAAAAACAAAGTGTATAAGAGAAAAAAATTCCGTAACCAATACGTGGTTCTCAGTGGGAGATATAGGACGGCCATAATTTTACAGAATTTCATGACCCAAAAAATTTTCAACCCTTTATATCTGCTACATTTATAGATCTGTGCACAAAATAACTGTAGTTAGCAATTGAGAAAAACAAAGAGTATAAGAGAAAAAAATTCCATATCAATACGTGGTTCACAGTGGGAGATATAGAACGGTCATAATTTTACAGAATTTCATGACCCAAAACATTTTCAACCCTTTATATCTGCTACATTTATAGATCTGTGCACAAAATAACTATAGTTTCTAATTGAGAAAAACAAAGTGTATAAGAGAAAAAAATTCCGTACCAATACGTGGTTCATAATGGGAGATATAGAACGGCCATAATTTTACAGAATTTCATGACCCAAAACATTTTCAACCCTTTATATCTGCTACATTTATAGATCTGTGCACAAAATAACTATAGTTTTTAATTGAGAAAAACAAAGTGTATAAGAGAAAAAAATTCCGTACCAATACCTGGTTCACAGTGGGAGATATAGAACGGCCATAATTTTACAGAATTTCATGACCCAAAACATTTTCAACCCTTTATATCTGCTACATTTATAGATCTGTGCACAAAATAACTATAGTTTTTAATTGAGTAAAACAAAGTGTATAAGAGAAAAAAATTCCATATCAATACGTGGTTCACAGTGAATGATATAGAACGGCCATAATTTTGCAGAATTTCATGACCCAAAACATTTTCAACCCTTTATATCTGCTACATTTATAGATCTGTGCACAAAATAACTATAGTTTCTAATTGAGAAAAACAAAGTGTATAAGAGAAAAAAATTCCGTACCAATACGTGGTTCATAATGGGAGATATAGAACGGCCATAATTTTACAGAATTTCATGACCCAAAACATTTTCAACCCTTTATATCTGCTACATTTATAGATCTGTGCACAAAATAACTATAGTTTTTAATTGAGAAAAACAAAGTGTATAAGAGAAAAAAATTCCGTACCAATACGTGGTTCGCAGTGGGAGATATAGAACGGCCATAATTTTACAGAATTTCATGACCCAAAACATTTTCAACCCTTTATATGTGCTACATTTATAGAGCTGTGCACAAAATAACTATAGTTTTTAATTGAGAAAAACAAAGTGTATAAGAGACAAAAATTCCATATCAATACGTGGTTCATAGTGAATGATATAGAACGGCCATAATTTTGCAGAATTTCATGACCCAAAACATTTTCAACCCTTTATATCTGCTACATTTATAGATCTGTGCACAAAATAACTATAGTTTCTAATTGAGAAAAACAAAGTGTATAAGAGACAAAAATTCCATATCAATACGTGGTTCATAGTGAATGATATAGAACGGCCATAATTTTGCAGAATTTCATGACCCAAAATATTTTCAACCCTTTATATCTGCTACATTTATAGATCTGTGCACAAAATAACTATAGTTTTTAATTGAGAAAAACAAAGTGTATAAGAGAAAAAAATTCCGTAACCAATACGTGGTTCTCAGTGGGAGATATAGGACGGCCATAATTTTACAGAATTTCATGACCCAAAAAATTTTCAACCCTTTATATCTGCTACATTTATAGATCTGTGCACAAAATAACTGTAGTTAGCAATTGAGAAAAACAAAGTGTATAAGAGAAAAAAATTCCATATCAATACGTGGTTCACAGTGAATGATATAGAACGGCCATAATTTTGCAGAATTTCATGACCCAAAACATTTTCAACCCTTTATATCTGCTACATTTATAGATCTGTGCACAAAATAACTATAGTTTCTAATTGAGAAAAACAAAGTGCATAAGAGAAAAAAATTCCGTACCAATACGTGGTTCATAATGGGAGATATAGAACGGCCATAATTTTACAGAATTTCATGACCCAAAACATTTTCAACCCTTTATATCTGCTACATTTATAGATCTGTGCACAAAATAACTATAGTTTTTAATTGAGAAAAACAAAGTGTATAAGAGAAAAAAATTCCGTACCAATACGTGGTTCGCAGTGGGATATATAGAACGGCCATAATTTTACAGAATTTCATGACCCAAAACTTTTTCAACCCTTTATATGTGCTACATTTATAGATCTGTGCACAAAATAACTATAGTTTTTAATTGAGAAAAACAAAGTGTATAAGAGACAAAAATTCCATATCAATACGTGGTTCATAGTGAATGATATAGAACGGCCATAATTTTGCAGAATTTCATGACCCAAAACATTTTCAACCCTTTATATCTGCTACATTTATAGATCTGTGCACAAAATAACTATAGTTTCTAATTGAGAAAAACAAAGTGTATAAGAGACAAAAATTCCTTATGAATACGTGGTTCATAGTGAATGATATAGAACGGCCATAATTTTGCAGAATTTCATGACCCAAAACATTTTCAACCCTTTATATCTGCTACATTTATAGATCTGTGCACAAAATAACTATAGTTTTTAATTGAGAAAAACAAAGTGTATAAGAGACAAAAATTCCATATCAATACGTTGTTCATAGTGAATGATATAGAACGGCCATAATTTTGCAGAATTTCATGACCCAAAACATTTTCAACCCTTTATATCTGCTACATTTATAGATCTGTGCACAAAATAACTATAGTTTCTAATTGAGAAAAACAAAGTGTATAAGAGAAAAAAATTCCGTACCAATACGTGGTTCATAATGGGAGATATAGAACGGCCATAATTTTACAGAATTTCATGACACAAAACATTTTCAACCCTTTATATCTGCTACATTTATAGATCTGTGCACAAAATAACTATAGTTTTTAATTGAGAAAAACAAAGTGTATAAGAGAAAAAAATTCCGTACCAATACCTGGTTCGCAGTGGGAGATATAGAACGGCCATAATTTTACAGAATTTCATGACCCAAAACATTTTCAACCCTTTATATGTGCTACATTTATAGATCTGTGCACAAAATAACTATAGATTTTAATTGAGAAAAACTAAGTGTATAAGAGAAAAAAATTCCGTACCAATACGTTGTTCACAGTGGGAGATATAGAACGGTCATAATTTTACAGAATTTCATGACTCAAAAAATTTTCAACCCTTTATATCTGCTACATTTATAGATCTGTGCACAAAATAACTATAGTTTTTAATTGAGAAAAACAAAGTGTATAAGAGAAAAAAATTCCGTAACCAATACGTGGTTCTCAGTGGGAGATATAGGACGGCCATAATTTTACAGAATTTCATGACACAAAAAATTTTCAACCCTTTATATCTGCTACATTTATAGATCTGTGCACAAAATAACTGTAGTTAGCAATTGAGAAAAACAAAGAGTATAAGAGAAAAAAATTCCATATCAATACGTGGTTCACAGTGGGAGATATAGAACGGTCATAATTTTGCAGAATTTCATGACCCAAAACATTTTCAACCCTTTATATCTGCTACATTTATAGATCTGTGCACAAAATAACTATAGTTTTTAATTGAGAAAAACAAAGTGTATAAGAGAAAAAAATTCCGTACCAATACCTGGTTCACAGTGGGAGATATAGAACGGCCATAATTTTACAGAATTTCATGACCCAAAACATTTTCAACCCTTTATATCTGCTACATTTATAGATCTGTGCACAAAATAACTGTAGTTTTTAATTGAGAAAAACAAAGTGTATAAGAGAAAAAAATTCCGTACCAATACGTGGTTCACAGTGAATGGTATAGAACGGCCATAATTTTATAGAATTTCATGACCCAAAACATTTTCAACCCTTTATATGTGCTACATTTATAGATCTGTGCACAAAATAACTATAGTTTTTAATTGAGTAAAACAAAGTGTATAAGAGAAAAAAATTCCATATCAATACGTGGTTCACAGTGGGAGATATAGAACGGTCATAATTTTACAGAATTTCATGACCCAACAAATTTTCAACCCTTTATATCTGCTACATTTATAGATCTGTGCACAAAATAACTATAGTTTCTAATTGAGAAAAACAAAGTGTATAAGAGACAAAAATTCCTTATCAATACGTGGTTCATAGTGAATGATATAGAACGGCCATAATTTTGCAGAATTTCATGACCCAAAACATTTTCAACCCTTTATATCTGCTACATTTATAGATCTGTGCACAAAATAACTATAGTTTTTAATTGAGAAAAACAAAGTGTATAAGAGACAAAAATTCCATATCAATACGTGGTTCATAGTGAATGATATAGAACGGCCATAATTTTGCAGAATTTCATGACCCAAAACATTTTCAACCCTTTATATCTGCTACATTTATAGATCTGTGCACAAAATAACTATAGTTTCTAATTGAGAAAAACAAAGTGTATAAGAGAAAAAAATTCCGTACCAATACGTGGTTCATAATGAGATATAGAACGGCCATAATTTTACAGAATTTCATGACACAAAACATTTTCAACCCTTTATATCTGCTACATTTATAGATCTGTGCACAAAATAACTATAGTTTTTAAGTGAGAAAAACAAAGTGTATAAGAGAAAAAAATTCCGTACCAATACCTGGTTCGCAGTGGGAGATATAGAACGGCCATAATTTTACAGAATTTCATGACCCAAAACACTTTCAACCCTTTATATGTGCTACATTTATAGAGCTGTGCACAAAATAACTATAGTTTTTAATTGAGAAAACAAAGTGTATAAGAGACAAAAATTCCATATCAATACGTGGTTCACAGTGAATGATATAGAACGGCCATAATTTTACAGAATTTCATGACCCAAAACATTTTCAACCCTTTATATGTGCTACATTTATAGATCTGTGCACAAAATAACTATAGTTTTTAATTGAGTAAAACAAAGTGTATAAGAGACAAAAATTCCATATCAATACGTGGTTCACAGTGAATGATATAGAACGGCCATAATTTTGCAGAATTTCATGACCCAAAACATTTTCAACCCTTTATATCTGCTACATTAATAGATCTGTGCACAAAATAACTATAGTTTCTAATTGAGAAAAACAAAGTGTATAAGAGAAAAAAGGTCCGTACCAATACGTGGTTCATAATGGGAGATATAGAACGGCCATAATTTTACAGAATTTCATGACCCAAAACATTTTCAACCCTTTATATCTGCTACATTTATAGATCTGTGCACAAAATAACTATAGTTTTTAATTGAGAAAAACAAAGTGTATAAGAGAAAAAAATTCCGTACCAATACGTGGTTCGCAGTGGGAGATATAGAACGGCCATAATTTTACAGAATTTCATGACCCAAAACATTTTCAACCCTTTATATGTGCTACATTTATAGATCTGTGCACAAAATAACTATAGTTTTTAATTGAGAAAAACAAAGTGTATAAGAGACAAAAATTCCATATCAATACGTGGTTCATAGTGAATGATATAGAACGGCCATAATTTTGCAGAATTTCATGACCCAAAACATTTTCAACCCTTTATATCTGCTACATTTATAGATCTGTGCACAAAATAACTATAGTTTCTAATTGAGAAAAACAAAGTGTATAAGAGAAAAAAATTCCGTACCAATACGTGGTTCATAATGAGATATAGAACGGCCATAATTTTACAGAATTTCATGACCCAAAACATTTTCAACCCTTTATATCTGCTACATTTATAGATCTGTGCACAAAATAACTATAGTTTTTAATTGAGAAAAACAAAGTGTATAAGAGAAAAAAATTCCGTACCAATACCTGGTTCGCAGTGGGAGATATAGAACGGCCATAATTTTACAGAATTTCATGACCCAAAACATTTTCAACCCTTTATATGTGCTACATTTATAGAGCTGTGCACAAAATAACTATAGTTTTTAATTGAGAAAAACAAAGTGTATAAGAGACAAAAATTCCATATCAATACGTGGTTCACAGTGAATGATATAGAACGGCCATAATTTTGCAGAATTTCATGACCCAAAACATTTTCAACCCTTTATATCTGCTACATTTATAGATCTGTGCACAAAATAACTATAGATTTTAATTGAGAAAAGCTAAGTGTATAAGAGAAAAAAATTCCGTACCAATACGTTGTTCACAGTGGGAGATATAGAACGGTCATAATTTTACAGAATTTCATGACTCAAAAAATTTTCAACCCTTTATATCTGCTACATTTATAGATCTGTGCACAAAATAACTATAGTTTTTAATTGAGAAAAACAAAGTGTATAAGAGAAAAAAATTCCGTAACCAATACGTGGTTCTCAGTGGGAGATATAGGACGGCCATAATTTTACAGAATTTCATGACCCAAAAAATTTTCAACCCTTTATATCTGCTACATTTATAGATCTGTGCACAAAATAACTGTAGTTAGCAATTGAGAAAAACAAAGAGTATAAGAGAAAAAAATTCCATATCAATACGTGGTTCACAGTGGGAGATATAGAACGGTCATAATTTTACAGAATTTCATGACCCAAAAAATTTTCAACCCTTTATATCTGCTACATTTATAGAGCTGTGCACAAAATAACTAAATTTTTTATTAAGAAAAACAAAGTGTATAAGAGAAAAAAATTCCATATCAATACGTGGTTCACAGTGGGAGATATAGAACGGCCATAATTTTGCGGAATTTCATGACCCAAAACATTTTCAACCCTTTATATCTGCTACATTTATAGATCTGTGCACAAAATAACTATAGTTTCTAATTGAGAAAAACAAAGTGTATAAGAGAAAAAAATTCCGTACCAATACGTGGTTCATAATGGGAGATATAGAACGGCCATAATTTTACAGAATTTCATGACCCAAAACATTTTCAACCCTTTATATCTGCTACATTTATAGATCTGTGCACAAAATAACTATAGTTTTTAATTGAGAAAAACAAAGTGTATAAGAGAAAAAAATTCCGTACCAATACGTGGTTCGCAGTGGGAGATATAGAACGACCAGATTTTAGAAAAAAAAGATGTAAGAGATTGGCTAAGCCGCCCTCCCCACTCTCTAGTCCACCAGCAGTGCTAGCTGTAGCGTTTTGTTTATCGCTCATAATGTACACTTGAGCTTGTAGTATATATCAGCGGACAAACGGAAAGTTCAGTAGTTCAAACCAAAATTGTAAACAAAATTCACAAGCGTGCACACGCGTAGGCGCGTTGACTTATACAGTACTTCTGTATTCGCAATTACAGTGAATGATATAGAACGGCCATAATTTTGCAGAATTTCATGACCCAAAACATTTTCAACCCTTTATATCTGCTACATTTATAGATCTGTGCACAAAATAACTATAGTTTTTAATTGAGAAAAACAAAGTGTATAAGAGAAAAAAATTCCAAACCAATACGTGGTTCACAGTGGGAGATATAGGACGGCCATAATTTTACAGAATTTCATGACCCAAAACATTTTCAACCCTTTATATCTGCTACATTTATAGATCTGTGCACAAAATAACTATAGTTTTTAATTGAGAAAAACAAAGTGTATAAGAGAAAAAAATTCCGTACCAATACGTGGTTCACATTGAATGATATAGAACGGCCATAATTTTACAGAATTTCATGACCCAAAACATTTTCAACCCTTTATATGTGCTACATTTATAGATCTGTGCACAAAATAACTATAGTTTTTAATTGAGTAAAACAAAGTGTATAAGAGAAAAAAATTCCATATCAATACGTGGTTCACAGTGAATGATATAGAACGGCCTTAATTTTGCAGAATTTCATGACCCAAAACATTTTCAACCCTTTATATCTGCTACATTTATAGATCTGTGCACAAAATAACTATAGTTTCTAATTGAGAAAAACAAAGTGTATAAGAGAAAAAAATTCCGTACCAATACGTGGTTCATAATGGGAGATATAGAACGGCCATAATTTTACAGAATTTCATGACTTAAAACATTTTCAACCCTTTATATCTGCTACATTTATAGATCTGTGCACAAAATAACTATAGTTTTTAATTGAGAAAAACAAAGTGTATAAGAGAAAAAAATTCCGTACCAATACGTGGTTCGCAGTGGGAGATATAGAACGGCCATAATTTTACAGAATTTCATGACCCAAAACATTTTCAACCCTTTATATGTGCTACATTTATAGAGCTGTGCACAAAATAACTATAGTTTTTAATTGAGAAAAACAAAGTGTATAAGAGACAAAAATTCCATATCAATACGTGGTTCATAGTGAAGGATATAGAACGGCCATAATTTTGCAGAATTTCATGACCCAAAACATTTTCAACCCTTTATATCTGCTACATTTATAGATCTGTGCACAAAATAACTATAGTTTCTAATTGAGAAAAACAAAGTGTATAAGAGACAAAAATTCCATATCAATACGTGGTTCATAGTGAATGATATAGAACGGCCATAATTTTGCAGAATTTCATGACCAAAACATTTTCAACCCTTTATATCTGCTACTTCATAGATCTGTGCACAAAATAACTATAGTTTTTAATTCAGAAAAACAAAGTGTATAAGAGAAAAAAATTCCGTACCAATACGTGGTTCACAGTGGGAGATATAGAGCGGCCATAATTTTACAGAATTTCAAGACCCAAAAAATTTTCAACCCTTTATATTTGCTACATTTATAGATCTGTGCACAAAATTACTATAGTTTCTAATTGAGAAAAACAAAGTGTATAAGAGAAAAAAATTCCGTACCAATACGTGGTTCACAGTGGGAGATATAGAGCGGCCATAATTTTACAGAATTTCATGACCCAAAAAATTTTCAACCCTTTATATTTGCTACATTTCTAGATCTGTGCACAAAATTACTATAGTTTCTAATTGAGAAAAACAAAGTGTATAAGAGAAAAAAATTCCGTACCAATACGTGGTTCACAGTGGGAGATATAGAGCGGCCATAATTTTACAGAATTTTATGACCCAAAAAATTTTCAATCCTTTATATCTGCTACTTCATAGATCTGTGCACAAAATAACTATAGTTTTTAATTCAGAAAAACAAAGTGTATAAGAGAAAAAAATTCCGTACCAATACGTGGTTCACAGTGGGAGATATAGAGCGGCCATAATTTTACAGAATTTCATGACCCAAAAAATTTTCAACCCTTTATATCTGCTACATTTATAGATCTTTGCACAAAATAACTATAGATTTTAATTGAGAAAAACTAAGTGTATAAGAGAAAAAAATTCCGTACTAATACGTTGTTCACAGTGGGAGATATAGAACGGTCATAATTTTACAGAATTTCATGACTCAAAAAATTTTCAACCCTTTATATCTGCTACATTTATAGATCTGTGCACAAAATAACTATAGTTTTTAATTGAGAAAAACAAAGTGTATAAGAGAAAAAAATTCGTAACCAATACGTGGTTCTCAGTGGGAGATATAGGACGGCCATAATTTTACAGAATTTCATGACCCAAAAAATTTTCAACCATTTATTTCTGCTACATTTATAGATCTGTGCACAAAATAACTGTAGTTAGCAATTGAGAAAAACAAAGAGTATAAGAGAAAAAAATTCCATATTAATACGTGGTTCACAGTGGGAGATATAGAACGGTCATAATTTTACAGAATTTCATGACCCAAAAAATTTTCAACCCTTTATATCTGCTACATTTATAGAGCTGTGCACAAAATAACTAAATTTTTTATTAAGAAAAACAAAGTGTATAAGAGAAAAAAATTCCATATCAATACGTGGTTCACAGTGGGAGATATAGAACGGCCATAATTTTGCGGAATTTCATGACCCAAAACATTTTCAACCCTTTATATCTGCTACATTTATAGATCTGTGCACAAAATAACTATAGTTTCTAATTGAGAAAAACAAAGTGTATAAGAGAAAAAAATTCCGTACCAATACGTGGTTCATAATGGGAGATATAGAACGGCCATAATTTTACAGAATTTCATGACCCAAAACATTTTCAACCCTTTATATCTGCTACATTTATAGATCTGTGCACAAAATAACTATAGTTTTTAATTGAGAAAAACAAAGTGTATAAGAGAAAAAAATTCCGTACCAATACGTGGTTCGCAGTGGGAGATATAGAACGGCCAGATTTTAGAAAAAAAAGATGTAAGAGATTGGCTAAGCCGCCCTCCCCACTCTCTAGTCCACCAGCAGTGCTAGCTGTAGCGTTTTGTTTATCGCTCATAATGTACACTTGAGCTTGTAGTATATATCAGCGGACAAACGGAAAGTTCAGTAGTTCAAACCAAAATTGTAAACAAAATTCACAAGCGTGCACACGCGTAGGCGCGTTGACTTATACAGTACTTCTGTATTCGCAATTACAGTGAATGATATAGAACGGCCATAATTTTGCAGAATTTCATGACCCAAAATATTTTCAACCCTTTATATCTGCTACATTTATAGATCTGTGCACAAAATAACTATAGATTTTAATTGAGAAAAACTAAGTGTATGAGAGAAAAAAATTCCGTACCAATACGTTGTTCACAGTGGGAGATATAGAACGGTCATAATTTTACAGAATTTCATGACCCAAAACATTTTCAACCCTTTATATCTGCTACATTTATAGATCTGTGCACAAAATAACTATAGTTTTTAATTGAGAAAAACAAAGTGTATAAGAGAAAAAAATTCCAAACCAATACGTGGTTCACAGTGGGAGATATAGGACGGCCATAATTTTACAGAATTTCATGACCCAAAACATTTTCAACCCTTTATATCTGCTACATTTATAGATCTGTGCACAAAATAACTATAGTTTTTAATTGAGAAAAACAAAGTGTATAAGAGAAAAAAATTCCGTACCAATACGTGGTTCACATTGAATGATATAGAACGGCCATAATTTTACAGAATTTCATGACCCAAAACATTTTCAACTCTTTATATCTGCTACATTTATAGATCTGTGCACAAAATAACTATAGTTTTTAATTGAGAAAAACAAAGTGTATAAGAGAAAAAAATTCCGTACCAATACGTGGTTCACATTGAATGATATAGAACGGCCATAATTTTACAGAATTTCATGACCCAAAACATTTTCAACCCTTTATATGTGCTACATTTATAGATCTGTGCACAAAATAACTATAGTTTTTAATTGAGTAAAACAAAGTGTATAAGAGAAAAAAATTCCATATCAATACGTGGTTCACAGTGAATGATATAGAACGGCCTTAATTTTGCAGAATTTCATGACCTAAAACATTTTCAACCCTTTATATGTGCTACATTTATAGATCTGTGCACAAAATAACTATAGTTTCTAATTGAGAAAAACAAAGTGTATAAGAGAAAAAAATTCCGTACCAATACGTGGTTCATAATGGGAGATATAGAACGGCCATAATTTTACAGAATTTCATGACCCAAAACATTTTCAACCCTTTATATGTGCTACATTTATAGATCTGTGCACAAAATAACTATAGTTTTTAATTGAGAAAAACAAAGTGTATAAGAGAAAAAAATTCCGTACCAATACGTGGTTCGCAGTGGGAGATATAGAACGGCCATAATTTTACAGAATTTCATGACCCAAAACATTTTCAACCCTTTATATGTGCTACATTTATAGAGCTGTGCACAAAATAACTATAGTTTTTAATTGAGAAAAACAAAGTGTATAAGAGACAAAAATTCCATATCAATACGTGGTTCATAGTGAAGGATATAGAACGGCCATAATTTTGCAGAATTTCATGACCCAAAACATTTTCAACCCTTTATATCTGCTACATTTATAGATCTGTGCACAAAATAACTATAGTTTCTAATTGAGAAAAACAAAGTGTATAAGAGACAAAAATTCCATATCAATACGTGGTTCATAGTGAATGATATAGAACGGCCATAATTTTGCAGAATTTCATGACCAAAACATTTTCAACCCTTTATATCTGCTACTTCATAGATCTGTGCACAAAATAACTATAGTTTTTAATTCAGAAAAACAAAGTGTATAAGAGAAAAAAATTCCGTACCAATACGTGGTTCACAGTGGGAGATATAGAGCGGCCATAATTTTACAGAATTTCATGACCCAAAAAATTTTGAACCCTTTATATCTGCTACAATTATAGATCTGTGCACAAAATTACTATAGTTTCTAATTGAGAAAAACAAAGTGTATAAGAGAAAAAAATTCCGTACCAATACGTGGTTCACAGTGGGAGATATAGAGCGGCCATAATTTTACAGAATTTCATGACCCAAAAAATTTTCAACCCTTTATATTTGCTACATTTATAGATCTGTGCACAAAATTACTATAGTTTCTAATTGAGAAAAACAAAGTGTATAAGAGAAAAAAATTCCGTACCAATAGGTGGTTCACAGTGGGAGATATAGAGCGGCCATAATTTTACAGAATTTTATGACCCAAAAAATTTTCAATCCTTTATATCTGCTACTTCATAGATCTGTGCACAAAATAACTATAGTTTTTAATTCAGAAAAACAAAGTGTATAAGAGAAAAAAATTCCGTACCAATACGTGGTTCACAGTGGGAGATATAGAGCGGCCATAATTTTACAGAATTTCATGACCCAAAAAATTTTCAACCCTTTATATTTGCTGCATTTATAGATCTGTGCACAAAATAACTATAGTTTTTAATTGAGAAAAACAAAGTGTATAAGAGAAAAAAATTCCATATCAATACGTGGTTCATAGTGGGAGATATAGAACGGCCATAATTTTACAGAATTTCATGACCCAAAAAATTTTCAACCCTTTATATCAGTGGTTCTTAACCTTATCATAGACGCGGAACACAATTATATGTATATATTTTTCTCGTGGAACACTAACATTTAATAATTTGAAATTCGGTATTTAGCAAGAACTTAAAATTAAATTCAAATAAAAAAAATGTAACAATTTTTCGTTTTCGTATCTTTTCTAAGTTTCTAAATTTCAAGACATTTAAAATTGAAATTTCGCGGAACACTTGGACCATATTCGCGGAACACCGTTTAAGAACCACTGGTCTAGAGACTCGTGAAGAAGTCCAAGACTACAAAAATTAACCGAAAAGTATTTATTGAAGACGCTCAGATAAACACCTAACTTTGACTTTTGTCTTCGCCTTTTTCTGTGAAAAAGGAGATTTTCAAATTCTCTTTATAATACAGCGCAGAATCCTCGTTTAAAAGTGTATTTTTTTTTTTTGGTTTTTTGGCAACAACGTAGATTTAATAGATTTCGAGCAAAAAAAGTTGCCAATCCAAAGCAGCAATAGTTCTGTAAAGAATTATTCAGAATGCGTTATTTGCGACGTTTATTATTGACGGCGTTAACTCCTCTCCAGAGAACCTTGAGGAAACTCGCATACTGGCCGTCCATTCGCTGAAAACCTTTCTTTTTCTTATCGTGTCCCATGTTCAGGAAATCACAAACCTGCATTTCCGGCGAAAAATTCACTGCCCATTTGATGGCGATACTTTATCAGGAGAGGAAGTTGCAATGATTCAAATAAGGATGATAAGTTTATTATATAAGAGTTTGGAAAGTTTAATGGAAAGCGTGGCAGCAGTTTTCGAGAAGGACTCGGAAAAGTGAAAAGCGTGGTAAGCCTAATGGGATATAAATCTGCTTCCCCTCTGACCCTACCCACTCCACACACTCAACTCTAAGCACACTGTCCCTCAAGTTTTCTTTTTCTTTTTTTTTCATTAAGCAGAGCCATACCGGGGACATTCCTTGGACCGTCATATCCTTTCAATTATGTAAATATCGTTAATCTAGCGTTAATGGACCAGCTATCTGTATTTCGCTAAATGATAACAATAAACACTTTTAATGTGGACTCTCCGATTAACACACATTTACTAAATAATGTCTTTTAATTTTGAGTAACGTATTATGTTTAGCCCTTGGCCCCTCAAACCGTCCTAATGTGTGAATAAATCAATTCACAGTTTCCACACCATTGATTTGTTCATTCATTGAATTCGGCCAATAGTAATGTATTGTGACGTTCTGGAGTTATGGGTGCGAGTTTTACTGTTTACGTGTCTCTGTGTACATTCATGCACACAATGTGTGAATGTTTGTGCCCCTCCCTGCTCTCAAAGTAAATGCTATATCAACAAGAGAAAAATAATACTGCAGGTGAGAATATTGAGCCCCCTCTAATTTCTCTGTATCTCTCTGACGTTGCCCAGTATTACAATGGACTCTGTGACCTGTAAGTTTGCCCCCCCCCCAAACAGGAATTTCTGACTTTATACATTCTTTTGGTGATAATTTTTCAAAGAATTCTTTCCAGATTGATAGCAATACTGAACATAAATTCGGTTAGGTTAGCTTAGGTTAGGTTAGGTTAGCTTAGGTTAGCTTAGGTTAGCGATTGTTTCAGCTGGAGAGCCTTCCCTGTCACCCAGGGTTTTTTTTTGTTTAAATTGTTTCAAATTTTTCCATCTGTTTGGATACAATTGTAATACAATTAGGTTAGGTTAGGTTAGGTTATGTACTATCGGATTTGTTTTTAAAAAGTGCACCTATTTGGTGCTCAAAGTAACGCGAGTAATTGCTTACTGCTATTAACTTATTACAGGCTATGAGCATTTGTGGCACTTACCGATCTAAATTTATTACAATATCTTCGAAAAAGATTTATAACCATAGTAATCTAATAACACTAATCGAAAGAACACAAAATTTACAAATAAACTTAATATCTCTCTGTACATGTAAAATCGTTGAGTATCAAGAATATCGTGAGGACCGCTTTTCGCTGGAAAAGTGGAAAGACTTCTTGATGTTTAACTGTAAATTCTGGTTAACTGGTTTTAGTCGAAAAGTTGATTGCCGAGGCCTTATCCTGGTACCTAAACAAAATAATTCGATTGCAACACCTCCCTTTTACAGCGGCAACACAATCGGAAGTTCCTCTTACATTTTTGTAATTAAAAATAAAAAAAATGCGTTAATTACAGGAAATAATGAGATTGAGTGTTTGAATCACTTCATGAATGAGGGACTCCTGTCTCTCCAGAAGACGGCCAAATGTTAAATAAAGAGAAATAAAGGAGCAGAATATTGACAGCGTGTTGAAGAGGCAGTGAGAGATTTCCTTTTTCAGCTTTCTCTCTCTGCAATATTTGATTATCTTTGGATGGTACTTATCTTCGATTATCACTTATCGCCCTACTCCAACCGCTTAAGTAGGGTCCAGGGCAGCGAAGAAGATTGCTCTGTGACACTGATGGCTTTTCAACGTCGACTTATCCTTCTTTACTCCTCATACCTTCCTTCAACAATTCCCTGCTCCATATTCCTGTCTCTCATCTTTGGGAAGTTTCCTCCTAGGGTTGAATAATATTAATACTCTAATCTTTATCTATTTCTTTTACTGATTTTTAGTTCTTATTACGCAGCCATAAATAATTTCAATAGTAAACGTGAGAAAGTGATTCTAACAACGTAACTTCCTGTCGTGTAGGGAACTCGCTAGACTTCCTTAATTGTAATACAAGCTAACTACTCAGCTACTCCATTGTTTCAGCTGGAGAGCCTTCCCTGTCACCCAGGGTTTTTTTTTGTTTAAATTTTTTCAAATTTGTCCATCTGTTTGGATACAATTGTAACAAAGTTAAAGTAAATAGTAAACACCATTTCCTGTAAGTCGTAATAAAGTGAAAAATCCAATCCTGGCACTTCCTCATAATAGACTCCTCTGGTGTCATCTAAACGAATAAGTTTGAACAACCTACGGGTTCTTCAATTCTGCTGACCAGGAACTGACAGACACACTTCCAGTTTCAACTTCACTTCATCTACGATCAGCTTCAAAGACACGATTACAGTAAATGCTTTAACCAAGTGCATTCGAAATTAAAGAGAGAACGTCAATAAAAAGAAAACAATTTAGCTGAGCTCTAGAAAACAGTCCACCATCAGCCTAATTTAGGTTAATAGACTAAAATAGCCTCTAACAGCGAGCCAATGAGTTGGAAAAAAAATTGCAGTCCTTTAGTTAAACTGATGGGCGGGCACTCGCTGCCGGTTGGTGTGAGATGAAAAGATTGAATGACTTCCTGCTTCTACCAAATTTCCGGCAATCATTGGAGTGAAGCCCAAAAGGACCACTCACGCTCGGAACGGCTCATAATGTTTGATAAAATTCTCGGTCCAAGTTTAGGCCCAAAGAATGGGAATTCGCCATAGGCAAGTTATTAGCATTTCTTTTATTACTCCGAGGTAACTGAACTTTACAAATCTAAAGATGAATCAGAATGTTGATTAGTTGGTGGACAGCAGAGATTAGGCAGAGTCCGGATAAAAGGGAAAAAAACTCTGGGTCCTCTCAGCCTCGATTACTTCTAAACTGCAGCTGGTGCAGCAGGAAATCTCTACCATGCGATTCTAGCATACTCGTATGTCATAATTAATAAATGGTAGATTCCCGTTTGGACTAGTTGTTAATGACATAATTTCAACTTCGGACCACAAAGTTCCATTTGTCTTGACAAACTTGTGAATATAGCCGGAGACGGAGAGCCCTAATCTTCTCCATGGAGTTAGTATCTTTGTTCGCTCCAAATAATACGCTAATAGATACGTCACTACTGTAAACTAGTTCATAGACCTCTGCCAACAACTTACTTCGACGTAATGCTATCCGTCAATTGTCGGATGTTCTTAATCTAGTAATTCAGCCGTAATGAGTGGATGTGTTCTAGTGGAATGATGATCGACCAGTATCGCGGCTATTTTCACCTCTGTTCCACATCCTGCGCCTCAAATTACAACGATTTTAATTTCGACAAAAGTGTCTTGTTAAGATTGTGCGGATTTAAAGAAAAAAATCGAAGATGGTTTTAACTGCATTCGATTAATAAAATCGAACATGCAGCCTACTTCTTTGCTTTTCGATTTCTTCCATACCCGAAGTATTGAGATCGTGTCAAATTTTGAAATTGAACTTCCGCCAAAAGCGCTCTGTGTGATTTCCTCCGACGAGTTCACTCAACTTCCTCTTGCTCAATAATTCTAATTCTCTAATTTTCTATTATAACTGAATTTTATTGAAAGCGGTTAGTTATTGCTCAAGCACCAATTGGTCATCTTTGAAAATACTAGAGAAATAGGGGCGGATGTTGGTCTAGTGGTCAAGAGCGTGGCTTAGTGTGTGGGAGATCCCCAGTTCGAATCCAGTGTATGACTACTTTTTATTTGTTAGAAAAAATTGTTTATAGTAAAGTATGAGCTTCCGCCCTTTCGTCCACGACACCTAATTGGTAGTTGGACGTTAAGCCCCGCCTAAAGAAATAGGCGATTACTTTACTAGAGAAGTAAACTAACTGCTTACACACCACTATCAATCCTAAAAGTGCCACTTTAAATTTGGAAGCTGGTTTCCTCAACAAGGAAAACTGAAAATGGCTCAATTTAATGAAAATTTGTGTAGTAAAATTGGAGAAAATTTCAACATTTTTGCAATACATGCGGAGCAACTGACATTTTGAGTGTGCTTCAAGCATTAGCATCCCCTCACTGTGCTATCCCAGTTCTACGTACTGATCTACCACCTGTATAATATTCTTCTTCTTCTTCTTCTTCTTAAGTGGCGCTACAAGTCATGTAGAGTCTTGACCTCCTCAAGACGTGCCCGCCAGGCGTCTCTTTCCTGTGCAGCCGCCCTCCAATATTAAAGGGCAGAATTCCGTACCAGAAAGCCATGGTATACTTTGCCAAGTAGTCCCACACTAAGACTAATAAAGTACGCAGGACTAGACAGGTGCTCTAACCAGTAGATGACACCAGACCCTCTGGCAAAGGCTTACTGGTCAACCCTATAGAGTGGAATCTACAATTTTTGTTTGTATTTCATGTCCTAACACTCTAGCATGTGCAAGAGATTTATGCATGATTTCGATTTCTACATGCAAAGTTAGTTTTGCTTTTTATCACCTCAGTTTTAAAAGCAATCGTTAATTTGCGTGAGCAATTAAATAGTGATTAACAAATAGTTTTTCTCCACGCTCTTATAGATAAAATACATAAATAAATAAACTAAATCATTTATTGATAATCTGAGAAGATAAAGTGCATGAAGGTGTCTCCTAGTAGCGTAGGGGCATATTGGACATGATAGTCGCTGCCAGTGTGTGTGGGGTTTAGCGTCTCTTTGTGGCATCTGCACTCGATAACCTTTGGATCTGCTGTGACCAATAGGAGACTGTTATTAGCTTGTATTGGCTTGTTTATCCTGACATGCTATGGTAGTGTCTACTGAGAGCTGTGAGTCAACACTGAATTCGCTTAGGAGCAGTGGCAGTTGGTGAGATCATATGGAAGCAAACTTTTGGTCACCCAGTTCTTGTTTATAACCTGATTGTAACCTTACTCTTGTGACTCCAAATGACTCCTAAGCAGTTTCTTGTTCTGATGCTCGTATCTCCTTCCTGGCACCTACTATGTTCAGTTTAGGCGGAAATTCCTCAAGCGAAATTTCCATTTCCTTGAGAGTATTGATTTTTAGTTTTTGTGCGGCAATGATTTTTTTTTTTTTTAAATTTTGTGCTCCAAGTATTCGAACAAAGTCTTCGCTCTCCCTCACCCTACAGCGCCCCAAGTGATGAAAGCACTTACCAAGTGCTGTAGGGAACTTGTAAGAAACCAAGGGATAGTCGTAAATAAGCCTCTCCTGTGCATGCACTTCCTTCTCACAGGAACTTTTTCTTGATTTCCCAATGATGGCACATCAGTGTTCTATTGGAGTGTTCTCCGAAGTACCTCTCCGGCTCCCTAGATAAATCTCAGCGAAGCCGGCAGTTTAATCGGCTACATTTATGTTTGTGCTGTTTTTCTATTTTTTTTTTTCCAACTAAACTGTTTTTCTCTTGAAGCAGAGTTTACAATTTCTTTTAAGATCACATTTATGGTCAGACCACACTCCTCTTGGCTGTAAATACTGCTGATAGCAATTCAACAACCATTTTTCATTTAAGTCGTTAAATGTGTGTAAACCATTTTCTTTTTTTTTTTTGCTCTAAAGTTCATTTCTTTTTTATGGCTGTCAACCATAAAAAATCTATTATCGTTTTTATTCTACCATCGTCGTTCCTTCGGGCTGCAGAGTTCCCCTTTCTACCAAATCAGCGTATATTTCAATTTACCTTATCCTAAATTTAAACATATTAATTGGTGGACATGCGCTACTCCTATTGGGTTAAAGAACTCCCGGTAACCACAAAAACGCAGATGTTTGAATCTGCTTATAATAAACTTGTCTTTCTTTTGATTGGCAAATCATTGCCTCCAAAATGGCAGAAACAATCAAAGCCTTATTATTGGTCGGTTAAAAAATGATCATAAAATTGGACGATTTGTTTTTTACTTCGTCTCCGCAAACATCTCATAGCGAAGTAATTAAAATTCGAAAATGTGTAGAGCAGATTGATTTGAAAGTGTTTTTTTCTAGTATTCTACAATTGTTTAGAGAAGCTTCAAATAGTTTATTTAGAATTTGAACATAACTTATGGTAGACGGGAAATCGTATAAAGTTCAGGTTTTTACATTTTGCTGGTGGATCCTTAAGGTTTGGTCAATTTCGAAACCAGATGTACCACTTCACAGAATCGATTACTTTAGTTTATTGTGTTCTTGTGGAAATCAGCTTTAGACTGGTGCACTCATTGCGCAAAAGTTTGTCGGCCATTTTGATTTGCAAACATTTGAAACTGAAGTAACAAGTTAGGACCTTGAGATTGGTAATGAGAGTAAAAGTCGTCGTGAGTGTCAAACCATATTTTTAAAATGTAATTAAAAAGTTTTTGGAGATGAAACTGTGTTTCCTAATTAGGTAATCAGTGATACTTGGTTTATAACAGGAGTGGCAAATATAATTCAATTAAGAAATTCCATTCAAAGAAGAGGTGTGTCTTTTTGGGCATAAAGCAGCCAATTAAAAGTTTTCCCAACGTTACGATTTGAGGAAAAGAAAGGCAAGGTAGCTGGAACTGCCAGCTAAACCTTTAAGCATTAAAAACCCAGGGAATAAAAGGGCAGAAGGTTCAAGTGCTTGGTTTAGAACTTAAGGGCCACTTGTACTGCAGACTGCGGATCCGCGCTTTTCTGCGGCAGAACGACTCGGCCATCCGTGCAGAACGAGAAGTAATGCTGGGAGTGCTACAATCATCTTGTCATGGTTCAGTGTAATGGTCAGCTCTTGGTTTAATACGCTAGGTCTGTTTTAGTTGTTGTGTACTTAGAAATGACTTCAAGCTAGAAGAAAAGAAGTGAATTAATGGGAAACCATCCGGTGAGAAGACGCACGATACCACAATTTACGATACTACCTTTTCTTGAAACTTGCAATTTATACTAAAAGGACCGTTGGTTCCAGTATTGCACTGGTTCAGTGCAATAATATGTTATTTGTATTTTAGTGATGAATACTGGAGAATGGAGTTTGTGGTTGACAGGCTGTAAGCAGTGAAAGTGGGGGGTTGTCAGTTGAAGAGGACGTGGTGGTGTGTGTATCGTCCAGCCAGTCCTTGGTGAATGTCAGGCTAGGAGGAAGACCCCAAAGAGCCATCACTCTGACAGACAAACGCTGAACATTTTTGTGAGATGGCCTCCTCCAAAAAAAAAAAAAAAAAATGCTAACGGATCCCCAAACAATAAGCTGCGCCAGTGAAGTATTTTTTAAAGGGAAATTTAATAAAAACTCTTAAGTTTAGAGTAAATATTGGGAATATTAGTATAAGAATCTCATGTGATTAACACCAAAGTTGTTTCAATAAAAGTGAGAGAAATGAACGCTAGTTTATATCGGCTAGTTCCTTACTATCTAAACTGTGCGACAATAAGAAAGACAATGGATTACGTAACTACAACCAAGACTAACACTGGAGAAAATAAGGAAGTCACCAAGTTGGATTGTCGGGCTGTATCGCGGAAAGAAGGGATCTGTCTATAGGTTGAGGCCGACGCAGAGTAGACAATGTTTCCGTTAGAGTTTGAGAGAAGTTTGAATGAGTTGCGAGAATAAGTTTGGGCTCCAGAAGCTTAGGAAAGGTTCCCTCTTTTTTTTTTATTTGTGGACGTCTTTTCATTTGGACTGATTGAAAATACACACAATAGCCGGGAGAGAGAGAGTGGAAAACCCCAGTAAGAAGCGGGAAATTCTCCTCTTTTCTTCGCCCTCCTCTTTCTTCCTTTACTTACAAAAGAAAAATGGATACAGATTTCAGATAACCACCGAAGAATACGCTCTGCAGTCAGACGTGGTGCTTGAATTTGAAACTTTGCTGATTAGCTTTGAAAGCAGTTGCCTCTCGTCACTATCCGTGAATTGGAAGAGACTCGCCGAACTGAGTTGGTCCTGGACGATATAACAATTGTGCTCTTAACAATAGAGTTAAAACATGGTTCGCCCGGTTCTTATCTGGATAGTTTCTCACTTGAGATAAAACCAAATGTAATGAAGTGAGATTCTTTAGAAGATGGAGACTAATAAATTGTCGTCTAGCTAAAGTCAAGCAGAGAGCTTCATTAACTGCAGAATCGAGTCGTCTTGGAGAGGGGGATCTCATTTTCAATGAGATCAAATAAGCAGATGTAATTCCAAATATGGAAAAGTGGCATGACCGCAAGTTCCTGTGAATTGCTCGAACACCAGCTGACTTTTAGAAACCTACGTCACCATATTCGGTGACATCTCAGAAGATTGAAAAAAGGGCCGTTTCCTTGGAGAGGTCATATTTTGTCCTCCCTAAACAGTGTGTCCTCCCTAAACCATTTCTGGTGTGTTCTCTACCATCTCTCCTTCTGCGTAATGTTACTCCAAAGTAAAGCTTTGTGGTAGAAAGGAAACGAATGTTTGACGACATATACCTACAGGTATTTAGATGCACCATTTCGCTACGAAGACATAATATTCTCTACCAACATCTATGTGCTTAAATCTATAGCGTAGTTAGCAATGAAATATGAATGTATTAAAAAGTTATAGAATGAATGGAAGAAAATGATTAGAGAAGGATTACGTGATTTTAATTTAGGTTAAGCTATAAGGATGGCAGGAATATAGAGTACTGATCCATCCATTAGCTGTAGTTTATGTAAATAGTTGTATGTAGTAGAGGGATGAATGTGTGAAGCGAATGTATTTATAAGTAAGAATGGAGAGTGAGTGATATTCTAGTGATAAGCACCTAGACGATGCTGGCTGTATGGCGAAAGCCAATGCAAAAAAAAGAGAAAAAAAAAAGTAAAGCTTGCTAAACTTCCGGAAATGGCTGAAAATTATCAATCAAAATTATAGTACAAGAAAGAAAGAAGTACGAGAGGCCTTTTTGTTTATTTCCGGTGGAATCTAATCAAATAACTATTGTGTTCAGAAGAGCAATACGATTTTATTTAGACTAAAAACGGTCAGTCTCCATCAGTCATAATATTTCTTTTAAAAAAAACTAAGTTGCATGAAGCAGAACAGAAAAGTAAAAATGCACAAACATTTTAATTCGAAGTGAAACAAGCGTACTAATTTATAAAGTTCAAAAAAAGTTTAGTGTATGAAATAAAATGAAGTTATTAAAAAAAAAAATAATAATTCTGGATAAATGAATAATGGATACACCTGTAGTTCGACTTGGGTGGGTGAGATAGCGTTCATAACGACCAATGGTTTGTTTTCATTTTACCATTAATAATTTGCAGCAAAACGATTCTTTAGAAAAACTCAAATAATTCTAAATATAAGGTAAACATAAACAAATTATTTACCTCTTTAGAAATTAAATTAATTAATTACTAATTATTAATATTTTATATTTATTAATTTCTTTAATATCTAATTGCGATTGCTGTGACTTTCAGCTGTTACCATTCTGGAGGTTACATCTTATAATTTACGGTTTTCAAACTCTATTGTAACAGATTTAATACTTAATACTATCTATATTGGTTCTAATTTAGGCAGCCAGCATCCCATTGTAAGAAACTAATCTCTAAGAAGTGTCACTGTTAGATGTGTAGTGAAATCGTCGTAGTCACGGTATTTTTCAGGCGGGCTTTACGTCCAACTACCTGAGGTATCGTGAACGGAGGCGACTAGCAAATGTACTTTACTATAAATTTCTCATATTAAACATTAAATAAAATCCAAGGGCTATGACCGGGAATCGAACCCAGAACCATAATACATATTAGCTTTGCAGGTCTCGCCTCTAACCCTCTCCGCTACCGTGGCGCCTAAGTCACGGTATTTAGGGAGAACTCAAAACTTGCCGAATGAAGACACTTCACATCTCTGCAAAAGAGTTCCAGAATATTCAGCTAACACTAACAGGTAGTTTGCATTACTGAATCGGTAAAGCGGAAGTCGTGTGGATGCTTTACCGCTGATTTTATTTGTTTTTAACATGCGGAGAGGCAGAGGGGCAAGAGAAGTCAGGGATGGAAAGAGCAAAGGGTACAAATTGGTTTATTCAATGTGCCAGGACAATCGGCTATTCAGTCGATGGCTATCCGGAACGTGGTGTATTTACATCACCGGCAGGTTCAACGGATACTTGGCCATTCTAGTTGACCCTTCCGTCTTACTCCGTATGCTGTTCCCTAATGTTGCCCTATGCTTTTCTTTTTTTTTGGGGTTGCTGTAGATCACAATGGACTGGGCGGGCCACTGGGGGGTGGATTTTAAAAAGAAAGAAGAAAGCGAAGGGCGGAAGGGCAGTGATTCAGATTTATTTTTCATTCTGCAAGGGGTGAATGCCGGAAGTGGGACTTTACCAAAAGGACTGGTCATATCAAATATAAGTGAATGGCGAAGCTTTTACAATAGGCGAATAATTCACTTCTCTTTTTCGCTCACCAACGACGTGTCTCTGCATAAATTCACTACCAACCTAACTACCATTCAATTCGCAATCAAATTATTGTAATCTCGCTCTTCTGGCTCAACATACAAGGCTAAAGGCTTGGAATAGCTGTACCTGATAATCTGGATTCCCACCTATTCAGCATTCAGGTTGACACAAAAACGTTCATTTATTATTTAGATTCGTGAGCGAGAACAAAACTTGAAGGAAATTAAAGAGTAATAACAAGCTGGGACACCAGTTGTAGAGGTAATAGGAGCCCTTGGTCATCTGATGACTAGACTTAGAGCTCCTTCATCAAATAACTGTAATGCACTCCTGGCAGTAGAACACATGTTCCTAGACTGCTCTGTATATTCTAGATCAGGGGTGAGCAACCTTTTTAATCAATGGGCCAATTTAAATTAAAAATTTTTTTGGCGGGCCGCACATAGATTAACTCTTCTTAATAATTTACGAAACGTCCGCATTTCATGTTTGAACAAGTTACCGACAAGTGTGTATCTCGTCACAAAAAAATCGCGCAGACGCGGCGCGTTCGTATTGCATGTTAAAAACGTTGTCGACAAGTAACTCGCCATAAAAAAATATTTCGGTTTAGTATGTACTACCATTTTATTATAATTAATTTTATAACAATATATTGATGGGAGAAAGTCGATAAAATAAATTCAATTTTAGAAATGCTTGGCGGGCCGCGTGTTGCTCATCCTTGGTCTAGATTGAGAATGCTCTACCATATCCCAGACAGAAAATGCTCTCGGATGACCTGAACATCACTGATTGGCTGATACAGCCCCTGTTAGATATTCATCTATTTGGAAATGTGTTTGTCTATATCTATTTGGATTTGAGTAGTTTTTAAATTGTTTCAATTATAGTTGTTAATATTCTTTTCGTTAGTTTGTTTAGTTGATTAATGTTACGATGTGTTAGTATATTCAAGAGAGAGACTAAAGTTATGTAGGACTGGCTCTGAGAGAGAAAGAGAAGAAAACTTTGAAGGAAGAGAATTGCAATGTGAGGAGGAAACGGCAACGAAATAAGAATTGAGAAGCAGAAAGGAATTCTTGTGCGTACCCTGTTTGCTCGTTTGTGTGTGTATGAGGGCCCCATGGTGAGTTTATGGTTTATGGAGAAGGTAGATTGGGAGGAAGTGACTGCCACAAAAACAGAGAGTAAGTTTTAGAGCGGAGTTCTCTGAGCCAGTTCAGATGAGAATTACCTCATCCGATCAAAATACCAGTCCTATGTGACCTTACTTTCGGCCAGTTTGCAGCATGCAACCTAAGTTAAGGATTCTATCTTCTGAATACGTCCTCTCAGCATCTGCTCTGTTGATACCAATCATTAACTGAAAACAAAGTAAAAGCCAAATCGCAATGAAAAATCGATTTGTTAAAGTTGTATTTCCGGTATATCTTTATTGTCGGGCACTAGGACGCTCCTAAACCAGTGGTTCTTTAATTGTGCTACGTACAGCGAGTTCTTACGTGTCATAATAGCACATCTGCTTTCCTTTCAGTCGCATATTCTTGAACGAATATCTTCCTTAATAATCTCTAGAGAAAAGTAAAGTGTGAACAAGTTCAGTGGTACGCGATCCACCTGAGAGGCTAATCCGTGATTCTTGAGGAAAAAGGAAAAAAAATCCACATTTAAGAAATCTTTAAATGAATTTTCTGTAATTCTTCAGTTGAGTTGACTGAGACACACTCTGGCTCTGCGTAATTTTTAAAAGCCTCTAATTGATACTTATTAGAACCTGAATACAAGTTATTATAATGAAAACTTTGAATTGGAAAAACTTTACTATTGTGAAACTACTTTTTAAAAAGGGGTAAGAGAAAGTGAAAAGAACTAAGGGAAGCTGTGTGTGGAGAGGAGAAGCAAATAATATCTTGAGATATTTTGCCTGCCGTTCCTGATGTGTTTTCTCAGTCGAAATTCTAGCAGATTAATGTGCCATACTTTTGAAAGCAGAGTTCACTATTTACCTGCTTCAGGTGATTGCTAAATTTAATCAAGCCCAGGGTAGGAGAACTTTATCTCCCCTCCTTGGCATCTTTCTTTTTACACTAAACCAGTTGGTAAGTTGTTACTTCTACTACATCTGCACTTGATTAAAAATTAATTAAAACCCGAAAAAGTATGTTCCCTACACTTTGTGTTGCTTGGAAAGTACCCCAGTAAGGATGGGAACTTCATTCAGGAACTTTAAAATACTCAGGAAGTAAGTAAATTCATCACTGGTTTTTCTTTTTTGAGAAGAACGATATTTCTTTTCTAAGATTTTGCCTTCATCGGGCGGAGAACCGGACCTTGAGCTCCGAGAATGATTCTGTTTTGAACACACTACTTGCTAAGTAGATAACAGTACGTACTTCAGAGGGGATCCATCGCTCCCTACGTCGCTTAATCTGCTTTAAAACTAATTTTTACTAAAAATATTTAAATGAATTATAGGTCACGTATTCACCAACTTCTTAAGTGAGAACCTAAAAAAAAGTGAGTTAGTGTCTCTTGGTAATGTATGGAATACATTTTAAACCCATTTACTTACCGGAAGTGTGACTTGCTTAGATAACTAAAAATGGTTGATTTAAGTTCAGTATTAGCTGAAATTAGAACAGAAATTATTGTGAAAATAAAACTCGAGTTAATATCACGCCAGATTTCGATCCAGACTCAGGGATTTAATCCGAACTTTAATTCCAAACAGTAAGAGTACAATCTAGGTAGTTTATACACGTAGTATCTTAACATGCGATGACGTCAAACGATAGGTGAACTAATTACAGCCAGGAAATTGAAGCCAACCCGTAGTTTTCAGTTTTTTTCTCATTTTTAATTAATTGCCTTTAATGATCTCCAGCGTTACAGAGATAATAAGCCGTTAAATAAGTAATAATAAAAAAAAAAAAACAGGACAGCGATGAAACATCGTCACTCTGCGTAGCAACTTAATTTCCTGACGCTTCTGTTGCTAGGCAACATCTACCGGAACCAATCGTTCAGTTTACTGCCGAGTTAGTTTACTTCGTATATCCAATGGCTCCAAATGAGAGTGCGGGACTCAGTTTCACTGGAGAAGTGATGGAGCGATAGGTAAGCAAACGATCTCAAATGTGGACGCATATTAATTAATTGAAACAGTTATTATTTTAATTTTTCTTAGATATTTCGTTAAGATAAAATTCAAAAATCATTAATTACATCCTGTGATTTAATTTAGTTCCGTTTGAAACAATATTGGACTATTTCTCATTTTCTTTTTTGAAACGATTTACATTGAAACGTGAAAACGGCACAGTTTTCCGAATTTCCGTTTTTTACGCGTATTGATCCAAAAGTGGGGATGTGTACAGTATTTTATTGTAATACAAAAGTTTATTGCACCATCTTCATGAGTAGTTATTGAATTGACTGTCGACAAAGAAGACGATAATCAAAGTAAATAATGAGAGAAGAGTATGTTTTTGTTAATGACTCGTATGAGTTTGAAACCAAACTAATTGGTATCCTGTAGATTTTTGGTTTTGAGTACATTCAGAGAATTCACGTTTTCAAGGTCTCTGAATAAGGTAAAATGGTTTTCACAAATTGTTCTGTAGACTTCCCGTGATCAGCATAACTAAAAAATGGAAAATCGGGAATAGTTAATTCTTTTTGTATTTAGTTTAGACGCCGCGAGAAGGGAGTCTGGGATAAGGTTTTGGTTCAAATTGACCTTGGAGGCGGAAGCGCCACTTTACTCAATCAATTTCTCACTTTTATAAAACAACTACAATCTTGATTGTACGAACTGACATACAAATGGATCTAGAACTTTAATTGGAAACGCTTTCCCTGGAAGCTAACTCCTAGGGAAGAGTTCTGGGCCTCGGTGGAGGTTACAGTTTCCACAAAAAGGAAATTTAGGAATTTCCCACTTATTTAATGAATAAACTTTTCAGTTTTTCCCAAATTAATCACAACCATTCGAGCTAATCTCTTTTAACAAAATAACTGTCCGTTTGTGCAGGTGAATAAGTTGGTAGTGTCCATTGTCTAGTACTTTTTACCGCGAATGTTTAGATAGTGTTAACATATCTAGAGTAGAAGATAGAAAATTACTCAATATATCTTGTAAGTTTGAATCCGTTATCCGTATTTTAAAGGCAAAATTAAAGCCTCAGTGAAATGAGTAGCGGTCTGAGAGAAGTCTGCTAAATAATTTCACAGAGCTCGCATTAAGCAGTTCATTCTTAGCTGTTTGTAATAATTGGAGGGATTGGTGTGTGTGTGTGTGTGACTACAATGGTTCAACGCAGTGTAGTAGTGTGAGCAGCGTACGTTTTCACCGCCTGAGGTGGAGTATCCTCGTCTAATACCTCCAGCATTCGTGTTCTTCAGATTAGAGGCGCGGAGACATCTCAGTCGGCAAGTCTGTGCTGAGTTCTTCACACCTAATTTCCATGTTGATGAGTTGGTCGTAATCATATTGTACAACCACAATCCTTTTAACTAAAGATGGTCCTTCTTTCTGGCATTCATTTGCCAACGACTTCATCTATCATTACTCTCCTAGTTCAGCGGTTTACTGTGCTTTCCTCTCTCTGTTTTATCCAAAATTCCTTGTTATTGAATTTCTTACACACTCATCTGGGTGATGACAGTAGTTTATTTTCTTAAAAATAAAGATTACAGCAATAGACTTGGCCGTATGTCAGATTAGCGTAATTTTAAGCTTTTAACTTAAAAATTAATCCTTAAGCAAAACAAGACTTGCTGAAAATAAGAATAAAGACATCAAGTAAAAAATCATTCATAGAAGAATTTCCAAAAAAGTATTTTCGTTGTTCAACAGCTATCGAATATCATTATTCGATTTTTGACCAGTTGCAGTTGAACTGCCCATTTTCCTCAGAGGAAATTTCAGTCACGCACAGGGGTCCGAAAGAGTAACTAAACAAAGGAAAGATGAAGATAATGAGCTGCTTGTTAAAAAGCAGTAGGTTTATTTTTCTTTTTATTATCTTTTGCGGCGAAAATACCAAATTATGACATATCTTTAGCGGACATAAGGTTCCGATTACTGCAGCCGAACTGTGCAGGAATGGACAAACGCGCTTGCAGCATATTTGAAGGTAAATTGAGCAGCTAAATTTACGTGGTAATTATTTTATTTGAACCCCCGTCACTTAAAACACTTTGTTCCCCCCCCCCAGAAAAACGTCAAAATCCCTTTTGATTTAATTTTTCACCTTTGCCAATTAAACAAACAGTATTTTTACAGGCGAATCTCCCGGCACAATTATTTAACAGTATGTTGGTTCTCTTTTAAGCCAATTGCAGTTGATAATAGCCGTGCTTTATGGTAGTACCTAGTTGGGAACATGAGATCTGTTCTCTTTGATGTGCCGCCCCATCTGTACAGTTGAAAAATAACAATAATATTCCACCGCGGATTTATTTGCGTATTATTAAATGCTTCTAACAAAATTAAGAATAATGGCCACCAAATTTTGTTTACGATTCAACGTCCTGTGAATTCGTTTCAATAATTTGAAAATGTATCCAGTTACAATTGCATTGCAGACTACTGTCTGTCCTGAAGGTAGGAGATTAGTCCTCTTTTCCAGGAACCTTGTCCTGCTTATGTCCCATCTTTGTAACACAATGCTAACTTTCCAGACATGAAACTATACACACAGGAACTGTAGGCGTTAATAGTAACTATTACTACAAACAAACTCATTATTACACATTCCGCAATCCAAACGTACTTGCATTAAAACTGTGTATATCAGGCTGGTGTATAGCCAGGCTGGTGAATAGCAGGCTGGTGTATAGCAGGCTGGTTTCAGTCGTAATCCATGTGGCTAATAGCCACTTCCTGTACAAAAAGGTGCTTCCGTTGCTCTAGACTGTTGCTAGGATTACGATTAATCTTGAACTTAGCGTCAGCAGCTAAGCCTATCTCTTTGGTTTTAAACTTCTTCTCAAGAAATATGGGTGCCAGTGGAATCATGGAGGAGCTGTGACGTCACCTAGCATCCAGGACCATTTCCTTAGAGTGTACAAGGGTTATATTGACGTCACAACTACCTTTTTGTGAAGAAAATTTACGCATAAAGAAATCGTAATTATTTTAATACAGAGAAAGGCGATTGAGTTCCTACGCTAGTCAAACTAACTACTAGCATGTGTTTGGTTACCTGATGTATTAAATTAAATACAAACAACCGGAAGAAGGAGGTGTAAAACTTAAAGTTCCTTTTTAAAGTAAATAAACTCCTTATTTATTTATTTATTTTATTTTTATTTATATTTATTTATCCTTAATTCTTTCGCAATTTCTAAGACACAAATAGTAAAATAAAAATAAAGTGAACCTCCCGCTCTCCTTTATGTCCGGACGAAAAGAATCGGAAGGAATAGACTTAATTCAGTAGGCTAGAGTGTCACGCATTTAAAATTCTAATAGCCTCCATTGTTGTGCATGTAGACGGCTCATTTTGTGATGTTTCACTCACATAGCAAGTTAGCCAGCTAAAAGTAAATAAACAGAAAGTTTAAATATTCTAGAGCAACTACTTCTAGCCGATATTTCCTGATCTCTTTACATCTCATTTATTTACTAAAGATAATAAATGAGTTTGTAAATAAATAATTGAAATTTGATTTGTTATCACGGAATTTCCAGTCGCAATTTCAGTTGCGATTGCTGAGAAGTTTGAATGCGCTCAGAATTCTGCTAGTTATTGCACTTGGTTACGTCACTGTTCATCTTACTTTCCGGATGTGGCTGATGTTGAGCTCTAAAGGGAAACGAAAGAAATGTTGTCCTTCTTCATTCAGGTTGTGACGAAAAAAATACAAAATAAGATACCATCATTTCATCTTTCTTTCCAGAAGTTCACCCGTCATTTTCTCAAGTTGTCAATCCTAACTGTTCAATAACTCACTATGAATGTAACTGATTCAAGGGTATTTAGAAGCGCCTTTTTGCGCTTCACGAGCAATGAAATTACATAAAATATAGATAAATTATGAGAGGATTTCATAAATATTATTAATGGTGGCGGAGAATGAATGTTTGGCACTCATACTTAGTAATTATAGCCAAGTTTACGGTTCTGTTCGGCGTAATTATGATCTATTAAAGTGAACAGGTAAACCTGGACGCCTTAACAAACTGGAAATGTATATATTTGATGTAAATTTAAATTCTCCTGTAGGAACCTAATTGAGCGTTCACTTTTCTTAGCTTACTCCAGATTTATGACTCCTTATTTTATGATTAACTATCTGTTGTAGAGCAACGGGAACTAACTGGGTTTAGTTGGTGAAGTAATGAAGAGTAAGGAACCACAGTCCTTTCTGCACACTCATCCTCCTTCTTCCAGGCTCCTGAGTACTTTGTACTTGAGCAAAGTGGAAAAGTGGGAGGGAGAGGGAAAGAGTGGTGGAAGTTAAGAGCGGACCCAAGCAAGTTCGGCACCCAACTTGGGCTATAATTTTCTACATGTAACATTAACTGTAGAGCCCCTTGCGGTCGGGCTGTTGTCTTCTTGCTTCCCCAGCAAACATCTACGAAATGGTAATGGAATAACGTTGTAAGAACTAAGCAGCGGGAAATTGGTTTATGAATTGTTGCTAAACTGAGCGGATACAAAAGTTGTGAGCATTATGGGACATCGTCACCATTATGTGCTGGAAGTCAGGTTTTACTCGTTTATTCAGTTTTACTACTAGCTTACCAGCTCCAGAACAACCTTCTTGGTTACTCTCTCGAACCAGAGCTAAGAGTATGTATTGCGATGTGGTCCATTTATGTCCAGTGACTAGTGAAAACTTGCTTGACTTTCTTTTGCAGCAATGTACGTGATATTAAATTTACGCAGGAGGCACAGAGTTTCCCGCACTAAAAGGAAAGTTACAGTCTGCAAATTTTTTATTTTCACAATTGTAACTACTCGTATTGAAGCTAGCGCAATCAATATTCGCTGAGAAAAAGTTTTAAGCCAAATTGATGTAACTAAACATCATCATCTCTGAATCTTTGAATCTTACTTTTCTGATTTCCGCGGAAAGCTACAGACAACTCAAAAAAAACTTCCGTGAACTGATATTTCCCAACTTGGGAAATTCCATATTCTGCCTCCTTATCAATTTCCAATTTACTTATATTTATTTTGAAGATCTTGATACGTAAATAAACACCCAGATTTGATCTCATAACTAAATTTTTCTTCGAAACCTCAAAAAAACGGTGGTATTTCTCACTCCTCTATACAAGTTGATCTTCCGAGCTATCTATTACCCATTTTTATAAAAGTTCAGTTAAACATTAAATTACATTTAATTGGAAAGAAGACTACCTTAAATGAATCTGTAAGGGCACCACTAACACTTATTATTTACTAATTTTTACTGACCAGTAAAGCTAATGTGCATTGTGGTACTGGGTTCGATTCCCGGTCTTAGGCATTGGATTTTATTTAATGGTTAATAAAAGAAATTTACAGTAAAGTATGTTTGCTAATAGCCTCCGTCCACGACTCGTAATTGGTAGTTGAAGGTTAAGCCTCCTATTTTGAAAAAATAGGAGATTTCTTTACTACTTACTTTACTTACTAACACTGATTATATGTTTTTAAAGTAGACAGCATTTAGTCGCATTCCCTGGCAAATTTACTGATGCTGTAAAGATTAACATCATAAAATGTATTCAAAATAGTGGTTCTTTTTCTATTATAATTTTGTGAAGGTTGTTAACGCAGTTGATTTAGAAGACCCGGTTATATGGTGCGTGAAATGATGTCATAAATCATGTAGCATAACAAGAAATTTTAAGAATTCAGATATGGTTAACTGAGAGAAGCCAGTAAAATGCCAGGGGTTCATGTTCTTGATGTCTGTCTAGCGAACTGACAGACCGTCCTAATAAAATGAATAATAAAACTGCACAAGTGGATAACCGCTTTGGTTTTGGGCATTTCTTTTTTTTTTTTAATGTCTTAAAATTTATGTTAGTTATTTTTGTGGGATTTTTGTGAGACTCTTCTGTTACTTTGTGTTACTGCGACCTGTTTGGTCATAGGATATCGAAGTGCGGGGATCAACTCCAAAGCTCTACGCATCCAGTCATTACAGTCAAAATACTAGAACAATAAGTGTACACGATAATGGAGCGTCACCACCTTCTCCACTCAGTATTCCTGAGATTGTGTCATCATGTACCACACATTTACTTGTTGCAACAATTGCTGCAGTTAAATTCAATAAATCTTTTTTTAAAAAAAACATTAAATTACGAGAAGGAGGTATTGCAAAAGCATAACTGTGTTTATGGAGTAAGCATCGCCATCAAAAACAGGTGTAATTGGCGCTGATATTATAGAAATCAAATTGAGTTTGATGGCCAAAACTGCAGGATAGTAGGTCCTTATAGGTGGTAGAGTTTGGTACAGAATTAAACTCCAGTAAATCCTGCAACCGATTAATCCCCCAAGAGGGCATCCCAATAGCTGAGCCGCGGTTACCCCATACCCACCAGGGTGTGTGCCTTGACCGACGTCACTGCTGATCTATACCCCAGCGGAGGCGTGCAATGCCCCGGCTTGTTTTAGAGCCAGGTCGGCCGGAAGCGAGATTGTAAAGCTAACCGGACCGGATATATTTATAGCCCTGTGCTTTTCCTCCTCTTGCTGGTATAGCCGCTGTTGGTGTTGGGTCACCTTCTTCACTAAAGCTAGACCGCTGGCTTTCCAGCGGCTTGTGTTTTGCCAGCCTCCGTTAGGGCGGACGAAGAGTTGTAGAAACCAAGTGTGGTAGAAATCGAAACAGACTTAGCTCTCACAGTTGGCCACCCTTCTTCACTGAATCATTGAGGTCGTCGGCGTGCAGGAGGCCGTCCTGCCACTTCTCCGACTTAATGTATCTTGAATTTATTGCCAACACCAAACTTCTGAACGTAGAAAAAAAAGGCTCCTCCTCTCTCTCTCTGGCTTGTAACGGCTTTTTGCACTCCATTCTCAATGAATATTAAAACTAACTGGCAATTTAGTTGTGGGAAATGATAATTTTTATACTTGAGACCAGGATAGGAACATGTCAACTGTAGATATACTGATGTTTTAGGCTAAAAGATATTCTTGTTTGAAACACCTACACTTAATACCCAAGGTTTTACTTAACTAGGAATTACCACCAAGTGGTAAAAGGATCCATTAAAGAGATCAACATGATTACAGGTGTTTTACAGGGAAAGCGTGGCTTCCCTTGAAAATCAATATTTATGAAAAGAATATTAAATAAAAGAGACAGGTACTGTGAAGGCGGAATTGCGAACGATAAAAAGAAGTCGTTCATGTGATTGACGCTTCCGGTGAAATGATGTTCACTAAGTTCGAAATGTTGACACCATAACATTTCAGTGGCTGCAGTACCTTACATCCAGTGATAGGGCACTTTGAAGGAGAAATCTTCTGCCAATCTTACTGCTAGAGAAGAAGAAATTGGAAAGAGAGGGCGATTTATCTTTGGCAGACCCCAATTGGCAGAAACTGTAAGTCTTTTAAGAAAGGACTTTAGGAGAAGTAAAGAAAAGGATTATCCCACGTTGGAAAAAGTTCTGGAATTCATATTCAAGATACGAATGAAAATCAAGGTTATGAAGAAGGTTATGAAGGACTGTTATATTACGCCATGGCTGCCAAAGTTTAGCTAGGCTCTCCAGACTTTTATTAAACTTAGAATGCAGATCTTTTGTATGCTTTCGAATTTGAAGATAGCACAGTTAGTTATTTACCTTGAAGACGACAGACCTTTACGGCAGGTGCAGTCAGAGCGGTATTCTCTTTGATTGTAATTAGTCGAAATGGATTCAATTAAGTACATGATAACTGATGTAACAGGAAGTCGTGTGAGTTTTTACCCCATATTTTTCCGGCTAGAAAGGCGCATTTCCGTTGAAAACCTTTGTATCGAAACGTTGACTTGATTACAATACTCCCCCTTATTATAAGTAAGAGAAATAAAATGTGACATAATTTTTCGTGAGGGCACTTTTCTTTTTGTTATACAGGATCTAGGGAGCAGAAAGGGAAACTAGGATCTGTCGTTAGTAATATCTATCTGAACTGACGGCGCTCTTACCCGTTATTTCTGAAGATAATTTCCCGAGGTGATTAATTAAGTCGTCAGAACACCTCCTGGAGGAATGTCCGCTGGACGTCCGGGCCGCTCTGTTTGCTTACTAAAAGATAAATGACCCAATTTTCTCGCCCTAGCCCATGATCTGCAACTTTAATTACAATCTTCACCGAGATTTACGTCCTCCTTGGATTTCCTACTACATATTTTGTTTTTGTGTTCCATTAAGTGTACTTCCTGTCTTTTCTGTCTAACTTCACGCCAGGATGTCTTCTAGTAGCTTCTTGCACAAATCGTTTTTGCTCTTATTTCAAAAATATCTCTGAAGCGCATTGAGTTCTTAGAGTCATTTTTGTCTTTTTTTTTTTTTTGTTCTGAAGGTAACTTTTTAAATCTCAATTTGTATGCTGAAATGCAAGAATCTTTACTCCGTCAGTTCCAACCAAGAGTTGTCCAGCAATTGTGAAGTAATGTTAGTGACAATTTGAAATGGACCATTTTTCATATTTAAAGTTGCGGAAATCAGGCAAGGAGAAGAACTTCAGGTCGGTGTCGGCGGCCAAGGATCAGTGGAACTTCAGAAAACAGGAAGAACCGTAGACCAAGGAGGGTTACCTGAGGAACTGCTAAAAAGAAGTCATCGCAAAATTGGATATATGATAATAATGTACCCTATTTTTCCCTTAATTGTAAGCTGCGATATAATTTGCGGGAAAAGCCAACAGAGTGCAGTAAAATAAAAAAGATCGTCTTGTGATTTTTTTGTAGAAGAAGCATGTTTGGAATCTTCATTTCTCTAACTTCATCCTTAAAAACAAATTAAAATCTCTGATTTGTTTTCTAGTCTACTTGATGGGAATCCTGGTGCTCGAAAAACCCCTGATGCTGATCATCTGGAATTGTGCAGCTTTTTACTTCTCTTTCCGTCCTCTTCCTGGCCTGTAATCTGCCCTAGTTGCGTTGGAAGACTTCTTCCTATCTCATCCAAGCCATGGTATTCGTTTAAACTGAATTAAAATGGATTATTTCGAGCCCGACTATGTAGGGATTATTGTGCAAGCCGGAAATCCTAAAGTGTGACCCTTGTCTGTTTGTCCATTAGTTGTCAGTGTTTAAATTCACCCCCCCCATCCCCACCCCACTGCTACCGCCTTACACCCAACTCCTTTATCCTGTGTTCATTATTCGGCCGACTGAGCTTGAATTGTGGAACACTTTGTATGACAAACAACTTAATTTAGAAAACATTTCACACACTCAGACACAGGATGTCCAAATTGAGGAATGGTTCGCAGTCGATATGCTTATGACCTTCTAGCATTAGTAAGCCAGGATGCTAATCAGGGGAGAGACCTCTTTCTCTTGCTCAAGAAGCTAACTCAGACATTTTCTTGAAACTATGAATGGATCATATTTAATTTTTACCAACATTAAACACTATTAAAAAAAACAATAGTTCTAGATCTATACGAGTATGTATGTAATCATTTAGAATATTATAGAGCTTAATTGTTAATAGTTTTAGAGAATTGTTAAAGCCATTTTCGAGAAGATCTCTAAAACCGAGAAATTGACCCAATATAGTGGCTTCAATATTTAAAGCAAAACCTTCTCGAACATACGAACTCGAGCAATTCATAAAAAACCACTTTTTCAAACTCAGAGGGCCTCATAGAGACCTGTACGATTCTTTTAAGTATTAAAAGAGAATGTAAAAGCCGTATTACATAAAATTAGAAAAAGCCACTTTCAAATTAATAGGTAGATGCTGCTTAGTCAGAGTGGAAGTCTGCTTCTTTGCTTGCTTTTAATAGCCGTGGTGCTTTTCTTGATAAGACCATGGTATGATCTACGCTTCTTCTTTTGATAAGACACATGAACATAGAACCTAGTGCAGAGAAAGCAGGAGGATCCTAATGACAGTACGGAGTATCCAATGGCGGCAGTTAACTGTGGATAGAGGGAGGTGCGGCGCCCATTTCAGCGCCTTCGAGTGCGTTCATTCTATAACCGCCTTGCTTTCAGTGCTCTTCTGTTTCCACTGTTCTCGGTGGCTCTCTACCTTTTAGGGCACCCCTACCTTAATTATTGTGTCATTTCCTCTTCAAACCCTTTTCCCGCCTTAATTAGAACTGTTTTTGTCCTGCTACACTTACAACGCTTGGCCACAATGGCTGAGGCTGTGTCTGTGTGTCTGTGTGCTTGCTTGCTCGTCTTCCATCGCCAGGATCTAATTCACATTTTTAAATGGTTCTCCACTCTCCTCTTCTTCTGCTTCTTCGCTATCCTCCAGGTCCGGGTGCGCTAATCATCAGACATTAGTGAGACATCGGGGGACGGTCTAGTAAAGTCTCTCATCGTAGGTAAAGAGAAATTGAGTGGAACATTCGTGGCGTCTACTTGGATCTCCAGCGTCAGCGGGGCTTCAGCTCGCTGATGGTGGTACATCCCGCCTGCGCTCTCTTGTTCCCAGCCCTTAACCCTACCACTAACTTCCACTTACATTTTCACTTAGGAGATTTCGTAACGCTGAAGGTTGCATAAATTTATGTAAAGGTTAGATAAACCTCTCCCTCCTTTGTTTCCTTTTACATCTTTTCCACTAACACAAATGCAAAGGCCTAACTTTAATGTTTGTCTTTCTGTAGAGGGCAATAAAACTACTAAACAATGCAATACGTAATTTTTACAGACGCCTCCACTCTTCAGATTGTACTGGAGTCTCACAATGGAATCCTTGACTTCTTGCTCATTAAGTTGGAGTCTTCCTTTTATAAAAAAAAACTATTTTTTTTAAAAAAAGTACTTGATCAAGTTTACCTGATTAGATCGGCCCGGCCCGCATATTTTAACGCTCTCTTCATAGTGCCAGAGGTTCAAAAGAGTTCCAGTTGTAAATGAAGGCTCCAATACAGTTAGCATAGTGGTAGCGAATTCCAACAGCTCCAGCTAGCTCCAGGTATGGACGTTGATTCAAGGTGTAAATTCTATAAGTTTCTCAAATAAAGAACTAACTTATCCTCTCTCAATCAACTGCCATAACTTGCCATGAGAACATAAATTACGTATTTCCTTAAAAAATGAACAAAATATCTTCACATCCTGTTAGTTTAGGAGATAATGGGTGTTGAAATTTGTACTTTTCAAACCACTCTCTAAATTTAAACCCTGGGGTTGATCTCACTTTAAACGATTGATCTCGTTTGGTAATCATCAGTCGCACATTTGGCGGCTAAATCAAACAGTCTACAAATGGGACCAATTCGAAACTTAGAGTCGAATCAATTTAAGTGTTGTGGATGCTTTGAAATACGAACTTTTTAAACCATTTGCTTTTGTTGGACATTCTCTTCATCAACATTGATTTCGCGGGGGTGGATTGATGTACTTGGAGATAAACTATTCCCTGAAAGTCCTTTTGTTATAATTCGACCAGATAGAATTTATCTAACTTCAGTAAAAAATCCAGGTTTAATATTAATGTGGTAAGAGATTGCTAAAGCAGATTTGTGTATTTTTAAATCTTTGGCATATTGAAGTAGCTGTGGAACAGTTTGGCCATTTCCTCTTAGCTATTATCTCGAGAGTAGAGAGTAACCCCCACCATGGGAACTAATTATCATAATTTACAGCCAGCCAGCTCTCTTGGCAGACCCTTCGTAGCTAGGAACTTGAGTAATTCAATAGGTATCCGACACGCTATGGGTGAATAAAATGGATATATACTAAATACTGGAGGAAAGTTTATTCATTACTATTATTTAGGTGAGGGTATCTTCTTCACTTTCCCACACAGATTCACTCCCACAGCATCAGCAGTAAATGAAATAGTCTAACGAAACTTATTCATTTCAACAGAACAAAGTCTTGTGAGTGCATGTTCCTTTCTTATCTTCATTCAGTGACGTGGAACTTCTGTGAAAATGAAAACTCTTGCAAAAGATACTTCTTGGCTTATTCACTTCAACATCTTTCAGTTTCTATCTGCAGCATCTGTAAATGTAGTCATTGCTCGAAATGTCAAAGTTTTAGAGATAAACTTTAGTAAAATTAAATATATGGAATATATTTTCCTCTTTAATAAATTAGTTACATTTTAAAAAAATCTACCGGATTTTTTACCTTCTCGTCCTTTCAAGACCGGAAGTAATTGGTGGCTGATTGGGGTAACACCGGAAATTTCATTTTCAAGTGAACACTCGCGCGACTTTTTTTCCCTCCAATTTACAGCTTTCTCTAACCACTTGTACAGATTTTTAGATTTTGAAATTTTTACTGCAAAAAACCCGTTTTTTGGGTAACCAAAAAAAATTGGTCTTTAGACATTCATCTGCGTGTTTGTCCATCTCTGCGTGACTCATATACTTCGAAATAGTTCGAAATAGATGAAAATGATCACAACTAACACGAAGAGTCGCGGTTTCGATTAATACAGTTCTGAGATTTCTGCGATTTGTTTCGGTAACGTCTCCAACGAATTCTTGTTTTGTCCATACACTGATAGCATTTATATAGCTTTTGATTGAATTTAATTGTTCGGCACTTTATGAGAAGGCGGTTAGGCTCCTCTAATATAGAGTAAATGGCTAGATCTACCAGGTGGTATGTTGTATAATGTTTGTTAAAACGATTGAATTACGGAAATTCCAAACTAGAAAATCTAAAAGAAAAGTTAATAACGTGAATAGTGTAAGTTAAAGTTGTGCAAGTTTTGAAACCAGGGTCTTTTTTATTGGAGAAGTGGTTCGAAGTATTTTTATTAAACACAACACTCAGGTAAATTTACCTAACTAGTTGATTTGACAAATTCTAAAACTATTGTAAAGCTTGCTGGACAAAACCTGAAAGAATTAAATAAGAAACATATTTCTTCTCTGGGTTGTCACAGTTCGAGGCGTTTTATCGCCTATCTCATAATGTCTTAATATCCGGCTCTGCTCTCAGAGAGATTCTGCAGTTTATGATGCAAGATGCTATGGGAAGCTTGGCTCAGAGTTCTGTCTCTCTCCTTCTCATTTCTTCTTATTGTTGTCTCACTCACTTTCCCAATGTGTGTTTTTGTGAATTGTCTTTGTGTATTGTATAAAAGAGATGTAGGATTTAGGCACCAGTGGCTTACTGTGGTTTATGGTCGCAAAGTTGTTGTCCTGTTCCATTTTTCCCCACTTCCAGTCGTCTGTGGAGTTTTACGAACATGAAACTGGAAGGAAAGGCAATCTAGAAAGCATTAGCAGTTTGGCAACCGTCTTAATATCATTCAGTCACAGTCTGGCCAACCAAAAAACGCTTTTTATGACCCTTTTATTGCCCAGCTTCCCATTCCTCCCCCCTCCAAGTGCTGCGCACAATAATGACGTGTTCAGGCTATATTTTTTCTTTCATCTTAGTTTCTGTTAATTTATTTGACCTGTTTCTCTAAATATTGACAACTATTCGTCCGTGGTAAATCCAAAATTCGCTTTCGAAAGAAACTTTTTAGATCCGGTATAACATTTACTAAATTCTTTTTTTGTTAACATTTGTCATTTTACGAGGCTTTCTTTTGCGCAGTTTCTGAGGGAATTTATTTCCTTATATTATTTGATTATAATCTTTCTTAACTAATTGTTATAATTAGCAGTAGGTTAAGAGATTAATTTATTCCTTCTTCTTATCTCTGAATGCTTAAAATCCTCTCTTCTAAATAGCCTTTTTTCTGCCTAAAATAGTCCAAGAGATCCCTCTATTTTCAACCCAATCTTTTTCTTCACCCTTTACATTTTTCAAATATACCTCGCTTGTAAAAGAATTTAGATAGGTTGATTAATAAAGCGTTATCTTATCAGATACAGATTCCTTAATCTAATGCATTAATTGCATACTTAGACGAAACGTAACTAAAAGCAGTAGGAAGAAAAAGTAGCAAGGAGGGGAGAAATGTATTGACTCACAGATAATTCTAAACTTCAGTACACCGTGAAGAGTGATGGACTGAAAGACAAGGAGACAGCGGACTTAGTTTACTCGGGATGAACTACAGCTCAGGAGTTGACAAATTAAAATGGACTCCACCCTCCACTCCACCATACTCCCCTGACATGGACTTCCCTGTTACACCAGAGATATACACACACACGCACACGCGCACGTACAGAGCATTATCCTGGACCAGAGTTTCGAGTAGAGGCGGGTATGGACCACTATGTTTGAATGTTAGTGGTTGTGAGGGGTCAGAGATCGCCCGCTAGAGATAAATTGGTCCGATTCTTGACGGCTAGGGGAATGGGCGGGGTTCATTTGTAGTGGCGGATAAATCGCTTTGGCCAGGTTATCTCGTTCACTCGATAGTCGCTGATACTCCGGTCCTGGCGCGCTCATCTATTACATTAACGCAAGCCGTAAGAGTTTTGTATCAGAGTCTATTGACTAGGCTAGTTTGCTTTCCATCAGAATCATTTATTTCATTAACTTCGGATACTCGTCCACTTTTTTCGCGTAGCTTCTTCGCATAACGTCAAACGGAAGCATTCTTTGTATTTAAAGAATTTTTAATTTCTGTTTCTTTCAGTAGTTTCCTCTTAAACTTCCTGTAAAGATACAGTGCGATTGTGTCAAATTTTCGAAATCGCCCCGGAAGTACAGGAGGCTCCCTGAACTCAAAGAAAATCTGTAGTGAACACTCACACGACTTCCTGTAGCTGCAGTTCTCAAGGTTCTAACTCTTCCACTTTCTTCAAACTAGGATTAAATTCTTAAAAACATTATACAGTTAGTGAAAACATTTTAGACGGTAGCCCCTCTCCAATTCTGAAAGCAGTTATTTCGAAATTTCATTTTAAATTTAAAAAAGATTTGCCAAGAGTCGGTTTAGTTCACCGTAATGTTCAGCCAACTCCTTAATTATTCAGTGTCTGAGAAAAATTTGATCTAAAAGGAAGCCCAACTTTCCTCATCCATTTTCCAGCTCTCCATCTTCTAAAAGACTATTCCAACAGAATTCTCTGCTCCTCTCTGGGACTAAATACCCCAGCTTTGTCCTGGAAGTTTGTTTTTCGATAGGTTTCCGGGAGAAGCGTTACTGGGTCTTCTCACTAATGTGCCCGTAATTCAGATAGTTTTCTGCCTATAAAATTGTTTTTCTTGTAATTGTACTAATGATTATGTTGTTGAGATTCGTGTGCGAAGAGAAAATGGTCTCCTAAATGGATTTTGTGTAAATAAGGGTGTGAACAGAGTGTGTTTTAGGTTTTTCCCAAAATAAAAGGGTTAAATTTGTAATTATCTGTTGTGTAGAGTTTATTAAAAAATATTAAGTAGAGATGGATAAGGAGGTGAGCAGGTGGAGCGAAATCCCAAATATTGTGTTCTGTGTGTGAGTTAGTTAGCAAAATGGGTGCTTATCCGAACAATGTAGTGGTGCTTATCCGGACAATGTAGTCGATTCAAACAAGGGTATTCTAGCAAGTATTGGCGAGTTTGTGTGAGTACCATTTCCCTTAAAACGTACTCAACTTGCTTCTCATTTCAGCCAGGGTTAGAAATTCAAACCAGAAACCCTTTTGAATACGGTGGCTATATGACCCTTATACCCCAGCAAAGGAAACCAGACCCTTGTCCCTTCTTGTAGCTTTAATGACCTGGCTAATCGAACTGGCCAATAGCTACGTTAATGAACGTCCTGGTATTCCTCTCTTTCTCCGCAGTCTTCTAGCATCTCCCTCACATATCCAGCTTCCCTCCGTAGTTCGGCTTCTTTAGCTGGCTTTTCCTCTCTTCCTATTTGTAAGCGTTATTTACATTAATTGATTTGTAATCGTTTCTTCTTCATCATCCAGGCCAGGCCAGCATCCCTTCCTCACTGTTGTCATCACGATGTTACTATTTAACTTAACTAGATTTCATAAACCCTTGCTATCCTTGTCCGCCCCTCGCCGGCAACACCTTCCCCCATTTGAATAATGTCATCCGTCGACAACGAGGTTTAGTAGAACTGTTGTTAACTTGCTCCATTACGTGTCTTGTTCTTGTTAATAGAAAACTCAATTTAAATCTCACCGTAATGAAGGAGACTTCCATCTAACTGATAGCCAATATTCCATCATCCTGCTAACTGCAGCCGACTGACTGGAGCCTCTCCTTCGTCCCTAATCCTTTCAATATCATCACCTGCTGGAAATTAAGCTCCAAAATATATTTCCTTCAGTGTTCAGTATTAAGGATTGATTGTGTTAACTGTGACATGCAAAATTATTTTTAATACAATTTTTTATACACTTATTATTTATATACACTTTTTTGAACTTGAGGAGCTTCAAGAAGTTTTTTTCCCGAGGAATAACCAGAATTTGATACGTTCCCAATAATAGGACTCGATTCAAATTCAATGAATACAAAGGAAGTAATGTTTGTTTAATCACAAACTCACAATCTGCACCGATACGCTCACAATTACCTAAGGGCTGAGTTCCTTAAAGTTTGCGGTGACTTCCGTCCGGTTCAAGTATTTCGCAAAATGCTGCATGTTAATTCGCACTGTACAAGCATTTATCATTTATTTTGTTTCCAAATGTCGAGTATATGGCGGCGAAAAAAATGAAATATTTAAAGGTCAAATGGATTACTAACTTTAATTAGAAACATATACGTATATATAAAATCGATGGAAATCGTGATTATAATTCTTTAAGAGAGATTTCATATTTGTAGAAGAAATAATGAAAAGTGACGCGGCCCTACAAAAAGGTTACGTTAAAGAAGGGAATTATAGTTGGATGGGGAGTGAAGTATACAAATTTTATTGGTTACTGTTTGACAAAGTGGAATCAATAAAATCACCTCTCATTATTACAAAATGGTAGCGGTTCTTCAACCTTCATCACCAACTATTAATAAATAATTAGCCTAGTATTGAATTTTATTTATTTCTTTAGTTCTGTCCTCTGAAAATTGTAGTTTGGCTTTTATAATATTCCACTAATGGTGTATGATTGTCACTGTGGTCAATATAAAAGACATACTGGTTTTGAATTATAGTTTTTTAGTCATTCACTTTATTCGTCCTTGCTTATTATTTTATAAAATAATACTATCATTGGTTTATCTATAGACTTTCTGGAAGTAATGATAGAACTTAGATTTTCTATTTCTGCCAGCTTCTTACAGCTCACTTTTGTTTAGAAGATAAAATTAGAAGATCAAGAAGATAAAATGTTAAAATTTGTTTAATAAATTATCGAATTAAAAGGAAAATTCCATAAGTTTCCGGTAGTTTTTCCAAAATAGCACCCACAACTTTCTCTAGTTTGTATATACACGTACCCACACATAACACGCGCTTAGATTTATCTGTAACATTTGTTTGAACAACATGTCATTCTTAGTACAATTATGAAAGGTTACATAATTATTACTTTTATAAAAGTAATAGGATTAAAAGAAAGATCACAACCATAAGATTGTAGTAACAGGAACTCAGGCGATGTTTCATGGCTGAATTTTTAAGAAACTTTAGTGAAAACTGGACACTAAAATTACATAATTATTGGCTGAATAAAAAAGACACACTTTCTTAATAGTTTTTCGTACGATCTGATAGCTGGCCTAAGTTGGGATTAGTGTATAGAACTCCCTTGTGTTGTTACTTATGTATTATATCCTTCCGGTGAGGCGATCTGAATGGGAGAGGGTCTAATGGCCACAGGAAGTCACTCACTTAAAAAGAAAAACAAAGGGAAAACCTCCTTGGAGAAAAATACTCATGAATAATTCATTGTATACACTATTTCAAATATGCGAATGAATTCTCTTTAGTAGGCATTAGTATTGGACAAAATTATTATTTAAGGAAAATTTAATTTGTGCTGAAATTCATTGAATATATTTAGTATTTAAAATTGTGTTAGAAATTACTCATCTACAAATCAAAATTCTGGTATGAAAATGTATTAGTGCTTGTTGTTTATGTTGGCTAATTGAATACGAGAACCAATTGGACGTAACCCATTCATTCTGTTCATTAAGCTGTTACTGTAACTTTGTATTCCCTTCTTTTGCTCATGAATTATTTACCAATAAATATTTCATTTATTTAATTGATATCACAAAAACATTTATAAATATTGTGAACGCCTTCCCTCGCTACGTGAACGTGATAAGTAAAACATGTTAATGGAAAATTGTAGAACAACTCAATACTGAACAATCTGTTTAGTAAATGTGGTTAAAGGATTATGGCCAAAACGCTATGCAGCATCCGCTGTGGGTACCCAAGTAAAAGTTCTACTCGATGAGGAGATGTAAAAAGAATGGGAAATACGGTAAGAGAAACGATCGATGAACGAACATTGTGTTACTTCCTGTTCCTGCACTGGCAAGAGAAAGTATTGCAATCAATCACTTTTCTGGGAGAGCCTTTCCCTCTCAGTGTCGTTTCCGGTTTTGTAAATAGTTTAATACAAATATGAGCTGGAACAAAGTGTGTCAATGAGAAGCTGGAGCGTTGCAATGATTCGACAGATTTAAGCGTTCCCTAAAATGGTTAATTAAAAATCATCATTTTAAAAATCATCAAAATTTTATCTGTATATGGAGACTACTTTTGTCTATAATTGTATAAAAACCCGTAAAAATCTGTCGAGTAGGAAACAACATATTTAGAGTTAAATTTTGAGTTCGTGTAAAACAGTAAAATCTTTTACTTCAAATATCTCGTAAACTACTCGATAGATTTTGTTTATATTTTATCTGTATATGGAGACCACTTTTGTCTATAATTGTATAAAAACCCGTAAAAATCTGTCGAGTAGGAAACGAGATATTTAGAGTTAAAATGTTGTTTAGTTTGAAACAGTGAAATTTTTTTACTTCAAATATCTCGTAAACTACTCGATGGATTTTGTTTAAATTTTATCAGTTTATGGAGACTACTATTGTCTATAATTGTATAAAATCTGGTAAAAATCCGTCGAGTAGGAAACGAGATATTTAGAGTTAAAATGTTGTTTAGTTTGAAACAGTGAAATTTTTTTACTTCAAATATCTCGTAAACTACTCGATGGATTTTGTTTAAATTTTATCAGTTTATGGAGACCACTATTGTCTATAATTGTATAAAATCTGGTAAAAATCCGTCGAGTAGGAAACGAGATATTTTGAGTTCAAATGTGGTTTAGTTTGAAACAGTGAATTTTTTTTACTTCAAATATCTCGTAAACTACTCGATGGATTTTGTTTAAATTTTATCTGTGTATGGAGACCACTATTGTCTATAATTGTATAAAATCTGGTAAAAATCTGTCGAGTAGGAAACGAGATATTTAGAGTTAAAATGTTGTTTAGTTTGAAACAGTGAAATTTTTTTACTTCAAATATCTCGTAAACTACTCGATGGATTTTGTTCAAATTTTATCAGTGTATGGAGACCACTATTGTCTATAATTGTATAAAATCTGGTAAAAATCCGTCGAGTAGGAAACGAGATATTTAGAGTTAAAATGTTGTTTAGTTTGAAACAGTGAAATTTTTTTACTTCAAATATCTCGTAAACTACTCGATGGATTTTGTTTAAATTTTATCTGTGTATGGAGACCACTATTGTCTATAATTGTCTAAAATCTGGTAAAAATCCGTCGAGTAGGAAACGAGATATTTAGAGTTAAAATGTTGTTATTTTGAAACAGTGAAATTTTTTTACTTCAAATATCTCGTAAACTACTCTATGGATTTTGTTTAAATTTTATCTGTGTATGGAGACCACTACTGTCTATAATTGTATAAAATCCCGTAAAAATCTGTCGAATAGGAAACAAGATATTTAGAGTTAAACTTTGAGTTCGTGTAAAACAGTAACATTTTTACTTCAAATATCTCGTAAACTACTCGATAGATTTTGTTTAAATTTTATCTGTATATGGAGACCACTTTTGTCCATAATTGTATAAAATCCGTAAAAATCTGTAGAGTAGGGAACAAGAAATATAGAGTTAAATTTTGAGTTCGTGTAAAACAGTAAAATATTTTGGTTCAAATATCTCGTAAACTACTCAATAGATTTTCTTTAAATTTTATCTGTATATGGAGACAACTTTTGCCTATAATTGTGTAAAATCCCGTAAAAATCTGTCTAGTAGGAAACTAGATATTTAGAGTTAAATTTTGAGTTCGAGTAATACATTAAAATCTTTTACTTCAAATATCTCGTAAACTACTCGATGGATTTTGTTTAAATTTTATCTGTGTATGGAGACCACTATTGTCTATAATTGTATAAAATCTGGTAAAAATCTGTCGAGTAGGAAACGAGATATTTAGAGTTAAAATGTTGTTTAGTTTGAAACAGTGAAATTTTTTTACTTCAAATATCTCGTAAACTACTCGATGGATTTTGTTCAAATTTTATCAGTGTATGGAGACCACTATTGTCTATAATTGTATAAAATCTGGTAAAAATCCGTCGAGTAGGAAACGAGATATTTAGAGTTAAAATGTTGTTTAGTTTGAAACAGTGAAATTTTTTTACTTCAAATATCTCGTAAACTACTCGATGGATTTTGTTTAAATTTTATCTGTGTATGGAGACCACTATTGTCTATAATTGTGTAAAATCTGGTAAAAATCCGTCGAGTAGGAAACGAGATATTTAGAGTTAAAATGTTGTTTAGTTTGAAACAGTGAAATTTTTTTACTTCAAATATCTCGTAAACTACTTGATGGATTTTGTTTAAATTTTGTCTGTGTATGGAGACCACTATTGTCTATAATTGTATAAAATATGGTAAAAATCCGTCGAGTAGGAAACGAGATATTTAGAGTTAAAATGTTGTTTAGTTTGAAACAGTGAAATTTTTTTACTTCAAATATCTCATAAACTACTCGATGGATTTTGTTTAAATTTTATCAGTGTATGGAGACCACTATTGTCTATAATTGTCTAAAATCTGGTAAAAATCCGTCGAGTAGGAAACGAGATATTTAGAGTTAAAATGTTGTTATTTTGAAACAGTGAAATTTTTTTACTTCAAATATCTCGTAAACTACTCGATGGATTTTGTTTAAATTTTATCTGTATATGGAGACCACTTTTTTCCATAATTGTATAAAATCTCGTAAAAATCTGTCGAATAGGAAACAAGATATTTAGAGTTAAATTTTGAGTTCGTGTAAAACAGTAACATTTTTACTTCAAATATCTCGTAAACTACTCGATGGATTTTGTTTAAATTTTATCTGTGAATGGAGACCACTATTGTCTATAATTGTATAAAATCCCGTAAAAATCTGTCGAATAGGAAACAAGATATTTAGAGCTAAACTTTGAGTTCTTGTAAAACAGTAACATTTTTACTTCAAATTTCTAGTAAACTACTGGATAGATTTTGTTTACATTTTATCTGTATATGGAGACCACTTTTGTCTATAATTGTATAAAATCCCGTAAAAATCTGTCGAATAGGAAACAAGATATTTAGAGTTAAACTTTGAGTTCTTGTAAAACAGTAACATTTTTACTTCAAATATCTCGTAAACTACTCGATAGATTTTGTTTATATTTTATCTGTATATGGAGACCACTTTTGTCTATAATTGTATAAAATCCCGTAAAAATCTGTCGAGTAGGAAACTAGACATTTTAAGTTAAATTTTGAGTTCGTGTAAAACAGTAAAATCTTTTACTTCAAATATCTCGTAAACTACTCGATAGATTTTGTTTAAATTTTATCTGTATATGGAGACCACTTTTGTCTATAATTGTATAAAATCCGTAAAAATCTGTCGAGTAGGAAACTAGACATTTAAAGTTAAATTTTGAGTTCGAGTAAAACAGTAAAATGTTTTACTTCAAATATCTCGTAAACTACTTAATAGATTTTCTTTAAATTTTATCTGTATATGGAGACCACTTTTGTCTATAATTGTATAAAATCCCGTAAAAATCTGTCGAATAGGAAACAAGAAATATAGAGTTAAATTTTGAGTTCGTGTAAAACAGTAAAATATTTTGGTTCAAATATCTCGTAAACTACTCAATACATTTTCTTTAAATTTTATCTGTATATGTCGACAACTTTTGCCTATAATTGTGTAAAATCCCGTAAAAATCTGTCTAGTAGGGAACTAGATATTTAGAGGTTAATTTTGAGTTCGAGTAATACATTAAAATCTTTTACTTCTAATATCTCGTAAACTACTCGATAGATTTTCTTTAAATTTTATCAGTGTATGGAGACCACTATTGTCTATAATTGTATAAAATCTGGTAAAAATCCGTCGAGTAGGAAACGTGATATTTAGAGTTAAAATGTGGTTTAGTTAGAAACAGTGAAATTTTTTTACTTCAAATATCTCGTAAACTACTCGATGGATTTTGTTTAAATTTTAACAGTGTATGGAGACCACTATTGTCTATAATTGTCTAAAATCTGGTAAAAATCCGTCGAGTAGGAAACGAGATATTTAGAGTTAAAATGTTGTTATTTTGAAACAGTGAATTTTTTTTACTTCAAATATCTCGTAAACTACTCGATGGATTTTGTTTAAATTTTATCTGTGTATGGAGACCACTACTGTCTATAATTGTATAAAATCCCGTAAAAATCTGTCGAATAAGAAACAAGTTATTTAGAGTTAAACTTTGAGTTAGTGTAAAACAGTAACATTTTTACTTCAAATATCTCGTAAACTACTCGATAGATTTTGTTTATATTTTATCTTTATATGGAGACCACTTTTGTCTATAATTGTATAAAATCCCGTAAAAATCTGCCGAGTAGGAAACTAGACATTTAAAGTTAAATTTTGGGTTCGTGTAAAACAGTAAAATATTTTACTTCAAATATCTCGTAAACTACTCGATAGATTTTGTTTAAATTTTATCTGTATATGGAGACCACTTTTGTCTATAATTGTATAAAATCCCGTAAAAATCTGTCGAATAGGAAACAAGAAATATAGAGTTAAATCTTGAGTTCGTGTAAAACAGTAAAATATTTTGGTTCAAATATCTCGTAAACTACTCAATAGATTTTCTTTAAATTTTATCTGTATATGGAGACAACTTTTGCCTATAATTGTGTAAAATCCCGTAAAAATCTGTCTAGTAGGAAACTAGATATTTAGAGTTAAATTTTGAGTTCGAGTAATACATTAAAATCTTTTACTTCAAATATCTCGTAAACTACTCGATAGATTTTCTTCAAACTTTATCAGTGTATGGAGACCACTATTGTCTATAATTGTATAAAATCTGGTAAAAATCCGTCGAGTAGGAAACGAGATATTTAGAGTTAAAGTGTTGTTTAGTTTGAAACAGTGAAATTTTTTTACTTCAAATATCTCGTAAACTACTCGATGGATTTTGTTTAAATTTTATCTGTGTATGGAGACCACTATTGTCTATAATTGTGTAAAATCTGTTAAAAATCCGTCGAGTAGGAAACGAGATATTTAGAGTTAAAATGTTGTTTAGTTTGAAACAGTGAAATTTTTTTACTTCAAATATCTCGTAAACTACTCGATGGATTTTGTTTAAATTTTGTCTGTGTATGGAGACCACTATTGTCTATAATTGTATAAAATATGGTAAAAATCCGTCGAGTAGGAAACGAGATATTTAGAGTTAAAATGTTGTTTAGTTTGAAACAGTGAAATTTTTTTACTTCAAATATCTCATAAACTACTCGATGGATTTTGTTTAAATTTTATCAGTGTATGGAGACCACTATTGTCTATAATTGTATAAAATCTGGTAAAAATCCGTCGAGTAGGAAACGTGATATTTAGAGTTAAAATGTGGTTTAGTTAGAAACAGTGAAATTTTTTTACTTCAAATATCTCGTAAACTACTCGATGGATTTTGTTTAAATTTTTACAGTGTATGGAGACTACTATTGTCTATAATTGTATAAAATCTGGTAAAAATCCGTCGAGTAGGAAACGAGATATTTAGAGTTAAAATGTTTTTTAGTTTGAAACAGTGAATTTTTTTTACTTCAAATATCTCGTAAACTACTGGATGGATTTTGTTTAAATTTTATCTGTATATGGAGACCACTTTTGTCTATAATTATATAAAATCCCGTAAAAATCTGTCGAATAGGAAACAAGAAATATAGAGTTAAATTTTGAGTTCGAGTAATACATTAAAATGTTTTACTTCAAATATCTCGTAAACTACTCCATAGATTTTCTTTAAATTTTATCTGTGTATGGAGACCACTTTTGTCTATAATTGTATAAAATCCCGTAAAAATCTGTCGAATAGGAAACAAGATATTTAGAGTTAAATTTTGAGTTCGTGTAAAACAGTAACATTTTTACTTCAAATATCTCGTAAACTACTCGATAGATTTTGTTTAAATTTTATCAGTGTATGGAGACCGCTATTGTCTATAATTGTATAAAATCTGGTAAAAATTCGTCGTGTAGGAAACGAGATATTTAGAGTTAAAATGTGGTTTAGTTTGAAACAGTGAAATTTTTTTACTTCAAATATCACGTAAACTACTCGATGGATTTTGTTTAAATTTTATCTTTGTATGGAGACCACTATTGTCTATAATCGCACAAAATCTCGTAAAAATCCGTCTAGTAGGAAATGAGATATTTAGAGTTAAATTTTGAGTTTGTGTAAAACAATAAAATCTTTTACTTCAAATATCTCGTAAACTACTCGTTAGATTTTGTTTAAATTTCATTTGTATATTGAGATCCCTTTTGTCTATAATTGTATAAAATCTCGTAAAAAATCTGTCGAGTAGGAAACTAGATATTTAGAGTTAAATTTTGGTTTCGTTGGAAACAGTGAAATATTTTACTTCCAATATTTCGTAAACTACTCGATAGATTTTGTTTAAATTTCATTTGTATATTGAGATCCCTTTTGTCTATAATTGTATAAAATCTCGTAAAAAATCTGTCGAGTAGGAAACTAGATATTTAGAGTTAAATTTTGGTTTCGTTGGAAACAGTAAAATCTTTTACTTCAAATATCTCGTAAACTACTCGATAGATTTTGTTTAAATTTCATTTGTATATTGAGATCCCTTTTGTCTATAATTGTATAAAATCTCGTAAAAAATCTGTCGAGTAGGAAACTAGATATTTAGAGTTAAATTTTGGTTTCGTTGGAAACAGTAAAATCATTTACTTCAAATATCTCGTAAACTACTCGTTAGATTTTGTTTAAATTTCATTTGTATATTGAGATCCCTTTTGTCTATAATTGTATAAAATCTCGTAAAAAATCTGTCGAGTAGGAAACTAGATATTTAGAGTTAAATTTTGGTTTCGTTGGAAACAGTGAAATCTTTTACTTCCAATATTTCGTAAACTAGTCGATAGATTTTGTTTAAATTTTATCTGTATATGGAGACAACTTTTGCCTATAATTGTGTAAAATCCCGTAAAAATCTGTCTGGTAGGAAACTAGATATTTAGAGTTAAATTTTGGTTTCGTTGGAAACAGTGAAATCTTTTACTTCCAATATTTCGTAAACTAGTCGATAGATTTTGTTTTAATTTTATCTGTATATGGAGACAACTTTTGCCTATAATTGTATAAAATCCCGTAAAAATCTGTCTGGTAGGAAACTAGATATTTAGAGTTAAATTTTGGTTTCGTTGGAAACAGTGAAATCTTTTACTTCCAATATTTCGTAAACTAGTCGATAGATTTTGTTTTAATTTTATCTGTATATGGAGACAACTTTTGCCTATAATTGTGTAAAATCCCGTAAAAATCTGTCTGGTAGGAAACTAGATATTTAGAGTTAAATTTTGGTTTCGTTGGAAACAGTGAAATCTTTTACTTCCAATATTTCGTAAACTAGTCGATAGATTTTGTTTTAATTTTATCTGTATATGGAGACAACTTTTGCCTATAATTGTGTAAAATCCCGTAAAAATCTGTCTAGTAGGAAACTAGATATTTAGAGTTAAAATGTGGTTTAGTTTGAAACAGTGAAATTTTTTTACTTCAAATATCTCGTAAACTACTCGATGGATTTTGTTTAAATTTTAACAGTGTATGGAGACCACTATTGTCTATAATTGCATAAAATCTGGTAAAAATTCGTCGAGTAGGAAACGAGATATTTAGAGTTAAAATGTTGTTTAGTTTGAAACAGTGAAATTTTTTTGCTTCAAATATCTCGTAAACTACTCGATGGATTTTGTTTAAATTTTATCTGTGTATGGAGACCACTATTGTCTATAATTGCACAAAATCTCGTAATAATCCGTCTAGTAGGAAATGAGATATTTAGAGTTAAATTTTGTGTTTGTGTAAAACAGTAAAATCTTTTACTTCAAATATCTCGTAAACTACTCGTTAGATTTTGTTTAAATTTCATTTGTATATTGAGATCCCTTTTGTCTATAATTGTATAAAATCTCGTAAAAAATCCGTCGAGTAGGAAACTAGATATTTAGAGTTAAATTTTGGTTTCGTTGGAAACAGTGAAATATTTTACTTCCAATATTTCGTAAACTACTCGATAGATTTTGTTTAAATTTTATCTGTATATGGAGACAACTATTGTCTATAATTGTATAAAATCTGGTAAAAATTCGTCGAGTAGGAAACTAGATATTTAGAGTTAAATTTTGGTTTCGTTTGAAACAGTGAAATCTTTTACTTCCAATATTTCGTAAAAATCTCGTAATCTCGTAAAAATCTGTCTAGTAGGAAACTAGATATTTAGAGTTAATATGTGGTTTAGTTTGAAACAGTGAAATTTTTTTACTTCAAATATCTCGTAAACTACTCGATGGATTTTGTTTAAATTTTATCAGTGTATGGAGACCACTATTGTCTATAATTGTATAAAATCTGGTAAAAATTCGTCGAGTAGGAAACTAGATATTTAGAGTTAAATTTTGGTTTCGTTTGAAACAGTGAAATCTTTTACTTCCAATATTTCGTAAACTACTTGATGGATTTTGTTTAAATTTCATTTGTATATTGAGATCCCTTTTGTCTATAATTGTATAAAATCTCGTAAAAAATCCGTCGAGTAGGAAACTAGATATTTAGAGTTAAATTTTGGTTTCGTTTGAAACAGTGAAATCTTTTACTTCCAATATTTCGTAAAAATCTCGTAATCTCGTAAAAATCTGTCTAGTAGGAAACTAGATATTTAGAGTTAATATGTGGTTTAGTTTGAAACAGTGAAATTTTTTTACTTCAAATATCTCGTAAACTACTCGATGGATTTTGTTTAAATTTTATCAGTGTATGGAGACCACTATTGTCTATAATTGTATAAAATCTGGTAAAAATTCGTCGAGTAGGAAACTAGATATTTAGAGTTAAATTTTGGTTTCGTTTGAAACAGTGAAATCTTTTACTTCCAATATTTCGTAAACTACTTGATGGATTTTGTTTAAATTTTATCTGTGTATGGAGACCACTATTGTCTATAATTGCACAAAGTCTCGTAAAAATCCGTCTAGTAGGAAACGAGATATTTATTGTTTTATTATAGCGAAGATTTGGAATATTCTAAGCCAGCTGTATTCTTAGTATATATTCCATGTTTGAAGATATTTAAGTACGTAACTGTGAGGATAACTTACATATTTGGCTTCAGTTATTATTTTTAATGCTCAGAATAAACTATTGCAATCCGGCATTGAGTAACTCCTCCTTATTACTTGTAAGAACTGGAGAAAAGAATTTGAATAAATTTTCCCCTAGTAATGTATCTAATGGGATCTCATTTGCAGGAAAGTTGAGATGTTCCCCACTATTAAAACATATGGTGTTAGTGCTAGATCAATACACATCTGTATCCGGCGGATGTGTAAGTTTAACGCTAGAAGAAGGCACTGGGCTAAGAACGCGGGCGGTAGAATGTCCTAAGAATGCCAACTAAGGTATTCTGTGTGTACCGCCTCACGGGAAGACAGGAGCCTTGACAGCTCAATGCTGGCGGAATTTCATTATGGGTGACTGGGAACCGCCAACTAGACTGCATCTCATTCACAAACTTCTCCTCAAAGTTAGCGGCTCTCCCCTGATCAACATTCTTTATTCCAGTATGTCTAATTAATTAATTAATTGTTTTTTTAGGTGTTTTATTATAATTTTATAAATGTTTCGAATCTTGATCACGTCGTGGAATCTAATCCCGCCAGCCGTAAGAAATCGTAAAGGCATTGTTTTATTGTGGTGGGATTTGGTAATGGTGGCAAAGGATGATTCACTGGATAGTTAATTAATTGGAATACGAGGGTCGTTTGAAAAGTCCGTGCAAAGTCAGAGAGATAGCACTACTGGCGCGTATCGAGGTTATGTTTAGTTAGTAGCATCTCTTGGAAGAACACACACCAAGTTTCAGCCAGATCGGTCTATTTCTTTGTGTTTGGCATTCGTTTGAATCGAGGAAGTCGAGTGATTTTCAAAAAAAGGAATTTCGTGTGTTGATTAAACACTACTTTATGAAAGGCAAAACGCCTCAGGAGACTAAAGAGAAGCTTGATAAACATTATGGTGACTCTGCACCTTCGATTAGAACAGTTTATAAGTGGTTTCAAAATTTTCGGAGTGGCCATATGGGCACAAGTGACGCTGAACGTTCTGGACGCCCAGTTGAGGTTACTACTCCAGAAATCATTGATAAAATCCATGATATGGTGATGGATGACAGAAGAGTGAAGGTGCGTGAGATTGCTAGTGCTGTGGGCATCTCGAATGAACGGGTACATAATATTTTGCATCAACATTTGGACATGACAAAGCTATCCGCAAGATGGGTGCCGCGATTGCTCACGCTTGACCAAAAACGAAATCGTGTAAAGGGTTGCAAGGACGGTTTGCAGCTGTTCCAGAAGAATCCGCAGGACTTTAAGCGTCGTTTCGTCACTGTGGATGAAACATGGATACATCACTACACTCCTGAGACCAAAGAACAATCTAAACAATGGGTTACCAAGGGGGAATCTGCGCCAAAAAAGGCGAAGACCGTTCCTTCGGCCGGAAAGATTATGGCGACTGTCTTTTGGGATTCGCAAGGAATAATCCTCATCGACTATCTGGAAAAGGGTAAAACTATTACAGGTGCATAAAACCGAGCTGCAAGAAAAACGCCCACGAATGGCCCACAAAAAAGTCCTTTTCCATCACGACAACGCACCAGCTCACACCTCAACAGTTGTGGTCGCAAAATTAATGGAAATAGGGTTCCAACTCGTTTCACATCCCCCCTATTCTCCAGACTTGGCTCCCTCGGACTACTATTTGTTCCCCAATATGAAGAAATGGCTGGCGGGAAAAAGATTTTATTCAAACGAGGAGGTGATTGCAGAAACGAATGGCTATTTTTCAGACTTGGACAAATCCTATTATTCGGAAGGGATCAACAAACTAGAGCAGCGTTGGACGAAGTGTAAGCCTTATAAGGCTAAAAGGATACTATGTTGAAAAATAAAAAAGGTTTACCCCAAAAAATTAAGTAGTTTTTATTTTTGCACGCACTTTTCAAACGACCCTCGTATATCCCATTCCTTGGTATTTCTTAAGATTAGTACCTTTGCTTTTCTTCAGATTAGATTGGGAAACTGAGGCAGGTGTTGTTCTTCAGGCAGCGTAGCTTAGTACGTCGGGGGGCCATTCGAAGAGATGGTTAGGAGGAACTTCTTTCGTTTTAACTGAAAAGGTGATTCCATCCATGTTTTTTCTTTTGCAATGGCCTCCTCAGGTCAATTAGTGCCTGAGGTCATCGTCAGTCGCCCTTGGTAGGTGTGACAGAATGTGAGAGAAAAGTTGAAGATGCCTTTGTGGACCTACCTCAGTGTGGTAAGATCGCAAACATGGGACTTAATACGGAAGGTATTAAGTCAAAGATTCACTGGATAATTAATTAATTGGAATATATCCCAAATATCCCAAAGTCCTATATTGGAATATATCCCTAAATTAAATGTAACAGAATATAGTACTTAATGCTCGCTACATCTAAGCAAAATTCATTTCAATTATAACTAATTTTGGTACAACTTTTTTATTTTTTTAATTACTCTACCGGAAGGGAAATAATTGTGATTTTTCACTAGCAAATCGTTTTTGGGATCCCCAGAGTAAAAAAAAATTTGCTGTGTGTGTGTGTGTGTGTGACTCGCAAAAATGAAAAAATCTCAGAAAGTCCCGCAGATTTTAATTTTAATCGAGATTTTATCAGTAACAAGCTTCTTGAATAAAATCGGAATTCTTTACTGAATCGATTGTTGTTTTTTAAATTTTCTCTAAAACTTCTTCAAAGATTTTCTTTTGAGTGGATCGTATCATTGTGCCCCCTCCCCCACGTAGATCTAGAACTGGCTTACTGCTTTCGAGAATGTGAAAATAAAATATTTGATCATTTTTGTCCTAATGAGATGTGAAGCTGAGAGAGGTCACAAAATAAAATGAAATACTTCCGGTTAAAACGTCACAAGGAGAGAAAGTAAAATTCCAATTTCTGCGAGAACCCGAGCTGTTGAGGGTCTTGGAGCAACATTTTTTATACGTGCCACTTGTATATTGTTGCAATAAATATATAAAATGTAAAGTAGATGGGATAAATTTATGCATATAATGGAACCGGACAGAGAGGGCGATAAAAGTGAGAGAGGAAGTGGCTGGGGCGACATTACCCACTTGCTAAGTGATATACTAGATTCCATGTCTGACATACTTAGTATGTTTATATTTTACATGTTACATACATTAGATACATTTAGAGAGGAGAGTTATTTGGGCCGCAGCCTCACATTTGTAGCTGTTCCTCCCTCTACCTCTTCCTCTATATATATGCATGTGTGGGTTTGTTTTAACTAATATCTAGTTGTTTCAATTCTTTAAAGCAGAACCTAAATTTCAATTTCAACATCACCAACAGAAATTCATTCTGTCTCAGCGACATAACATCCACTGGCGCCTTCCTCAAAAGTCTTTTTTAGTTTGAAGAAAAGCTGTAGGGAATTTCCGTAAGGGAAAATCGTGAGACAAGCTTTAGAGGACCTCAAAAAAAAAAAATGTTCATTTCCTGTTAATACAAATACGTACTCAAATTTTGGCACGATCTCAAGATTTCTTTTTCCTTAGAGAAGAAGAACGTTTTAAAATTAAAGGTGTTGCGTGTTGTTTGTAATTGTTGTTTAAATTAAGAAAACTGTCCTCTTTTATAAAGATAGTGGATTTTAACAATTTAGAGCCGATGGAGAACACAGTAGACGAACATCTGCAATAATTAGATTAAGGACGCTGATTCGCAGAGTTCTGCCCTCAGTTTAACAATAACTTCTTTAAACTCATCAGCTGTAAGTGTGGAGGGGGGGATAAAACAAAATGGGAGAAGCGAGGGCGTCAGAGCGTTAATTTAGGAATGGAGTGGGCGGGGCAAGTGGGCAATTAGTCGCGCTGGGGAATTTGTTAGCAGTTCGCCTTCTTGAGGCTGTCTGCTGGCCCTTGGCGGCTGTTTGCCAGTCCGCAAACCTCCTGTGTAGCTCGTGTGGTCTAGTTCATTAGAGGCCTTAAAAGGCTGCCGAAGGCAAGCCCACCGACCAATGTGGCACAACCCTTAACGAAGTATATCCAACATTGTTGGACATGTTTCTACTTCTGCACGGTCACTAATTGGTCAACAATGTTGTGCAATCAAATCTTTCCTGTCTCGGCGCTGGTAATTCCGGAAAAGAAGGCATTCTGCTGAGTGAGCAGAACTTGGCTCGACTGCTCCTCTACCGCTGCTTCCGCTCTGCGTCCAACTCGTAATTCTCCAGGCTTCATCCACCGCTTTCTTTTCGAAAAATAAACACTTTCAGTTGCGCTGAATATGAAAAAAAAGTTCCGACGCTTGGTCTGAATGCTTGTGAACAGATTTTTCGGAAACGAAAAATTTCAGACACCAAGAACTTTGTACTCAACATTTCGCTACAAACTCAATCCAAATGCTAAGCTTACGGCGATATTCGTTAAGGGAATCTACTACTTTGCAGAGTCTTCTTCGTGTATTTGGTGTAAATACAAACTTAAAATTGAAATCACTCGAATCATTTTCGAAAAAAATAGAGAAAAATGAATCAGCTTTTCCCTAAATTAGCATTTTCACTCAAATAATTTTCTTAAAGTGTAGAACTTTTATATCTCCTTGCAATTAACGTGATGCAGGTGATGGAAAGCACTTGGCCCTTTAGAAAAGTCGCATTTAGTAGATTTCTCAAAATTTTCATAATTAATTTTCCAGAGAATGGTTTTGAAGAATTTGGCAACAGATCTCCTTGTTAAACTGCAATCGAAGATTGCACAATCTTTGATGTCTCGTCATCTTTGACCAGAAAATTAAACCACCTCCCCAACTGTGTGTACGAACTAGGTGTGTGAGTGAGCAGTCAGGGTCGCCCTTTGTCCATGAAAGCACCTCAGAAGCCGAGTCCTTCCTTTCGTCCACTCTCCTCTCCGCAGAGTTCATCTGACCCTGGTTATATTATTTTTAATTGCGTAGAGGATTACTTTTCCATGGGCACGGACGAAGTGAGAAAGTGGAAATTCCCGGTTGGGAGTTAGCTGGAACTTGCCCCTTCCCGCAGTCCCCTATACTTTAAGGGACAGGTTGCTGTCCACGTTTCTGCCCTCAGCATCTCCCACACTCTCACAGGCATATATCCCTGAATTAATTCTGGGAACCGTACCCCGTCTATTCAAGGCTTGCTAGTTCCCCGGTGTTCTCACCCTTTGGGGCTTAATATTTCTTTATAAAGAGCCACATGTGGTAAACCTCTTTGGTGCGGCCATTAAAAAAATAATAATAACATATATGTAAGCACATAAAAGATAAAATGATAACAACATTTGGCAGAGTAATTTATCAAAATTAACAATTTAATCAGGGGACGGTTTTTTTAATTTTAAAAAAAGGAAATGTATGAAGATTGCGGATGCTGTCGGTCTAAAAAAATCCCTTAAAAAAAATTATTAATATTTGTGCGATGTATTTTTTCATATAAAAGGTTATGAAATATTTATGAGTGTTGTCAAAAGATGAAAATATTGTTTTTGCTGATTCGCATCGTGTTTTAATGAGTTTTCATCTTCTTTCTCATGCTTCGTTCGTGGAAAAGGCTGGAACCCAGAGGATTTCCTCTTAGCGCTATTCATGTAATCACACATTTTTCTCGAGTAGTAGAACTTGTCCTCAATAATTCTTCATAATGGTACCATTTTAGAACAAAATTTAAAACCTTCTAATAAAATGGCACCTTCTAGCTGCTGATTTTGGAATTTAATTGCAAATTGCATTGCAAAAGTTTAAAAAAGCCGTTAGAATGCCAAAAATCGATTTTGTATAATATATTTTCGGTTGGCGTATTTCGACTAAAAATTTATCGTATTCGAGTAGTGTCACGTACCAAGTTATAAAAACGTTTCTGTCGCACACAGAAGTCCTCAAGACTTCAGGCGAGGGAGAGAGAGCGCGTAAAATGTCTGGACTGAACACCACCACAATCCACTTCCGGTTACTGCAGTTACACGTTCTCTTCAACATTTTGAAAATATAGTAACTTCATACTGTGATTATAAAGTTTGCCACTTTAGAAGGCAGTCTACCGCCATCACAGAACTGCCCATAAAAAGAACTCGCCTATAAAATGATTGCAATAAAGGTTCTAGTTCTGTGTGGAGGTTACTTTGATGCGATGTTTTGAGCATTCAACAAAGTGGCACTTCCGGTAAAGGTATTTCCTGTAAACTCGTGATTATCAAAACGTTCAATCCTGCGCAATAAGCATTTTTTCAGTGAATTAAATTGGAAGTTTTTGATCTTTAAATTGCTCAATCTACAACCAATTCCTCCTAGAATGATTTTAATGTTGTGCAATAATAATTTCTAATAACAATTCCTTCTACGATTTCCTATTTCCGCATTGCAGTGTGAGGTCTCTGGGGTGACCAATCCAATTGTCCCGATCTTTGACAACTGCCTTTTTCTCACCCAGTACTAATCCTTCCTCTAATTATATTATATAATAAGTAATAAAACTTCTTTACTTGTACTCAGTTAAAGAAACTATGTCAAACTATACTTTAGAAATGAATGATTATTACAAGTAATTATTTATTTGTTTTTAACTGTGTGTAATTTATGCTCTCGTATTCTTCTGTAGCAAAAAAATGCTCATTTTAAATACAATTGGCTAATTCTGTCGTTTGTCAAAAGTATTGAAAGTATAAAAATGAAAAAATATAGCTCTTTAACTTTATTACGGGGCCAAAGAGGGCGTGGTGTGTCATACATGGAAGGTAGGCGTGGTTTAATAAAAAGTTCTCGCTTCTGATTGGCTCTTCAAACCCACCTACTTTTCACACTTCCATTCTTCACTGTGATTAGCCAATTCTTTATTCTTAATTATTTCGATGAAAAATAAAAGTTTAATTTTTTTTACTAATTTTCCCTCCGTAGGTATTTGATCAAGAATCAAATTATGCGATAAAATCTTTTCTCAATAAAAACATTAAAAAATAGAAGATTTTTCTTCCTTAATGTCTTGCTTTCTGTACTAACAGTGCAAGGGTAAACAGGAAATTGGGAATAATGTTTTTTTTTCTTGGGAAATAGGTGAAAGAAAACTGTGGGTCATGTTTCGTGTTCACTTATTCTTCTCCCACCATGATTATTTGCATTGGGCTGTCATTTAATGATTATTACAGATTTAATGATTAATAGTTTAATACCTTCTCGTATTACAGTCAATCTAAATGGTGTGCTCCTCTTCACAAGACAAATATTTTGTAAATGAAAATGGCCCAACATTTCATCCCTACACCATCATTATTACCTCCGTACGCTGATGATACGGCTAACATTATATAATTTGAAATGTTTTCTATACTTCCCGTTAGTAGGTGAAAGAGCTGGACTTTAATGTTACGTATGGCAGCTATTACCCCTACATCCTGTCATATTTTTTTTACAATCGAGGTAAGATTTACAGAGTTATTAGTAATTAATGTCTAAGAGGTGGTCCATACAAAAACAGGGCTAATTCCTCTCTCGTAAGAAGTACAGAGCCGAGACCCCCATAAGGCAAATCTACATGAAATTTCGAATGGAATGACACCTCATTCATGAAAATCGGTTCACGCGTTTAGGCGCTACGTTGTTTATAACAAAAAACAAGGTAACAAACTACAATTTTGGAAAAAGTTGTTTTCACACATTTTTGGCAACTTTTTAATCGAAACCTGTTCGATCTGGGTTGTTGCAAAAAAGTTACCCTTATAAATGGTGGATTTGCCCCATATTTTAAAGAAAATTGGGGAGTTTTGTCTTTTTATAGAAAAAGAGGAAAAAATTGTCAAAGTTGGGTGTATTTGAACGTTACGCTTTTTTGATGCGCTTTTTGCTCCGGACAGTTTTAATGAGTAAAGTCATTACTTTCATGATCAGCTGATATTACAGGGAGGAGGTAACACAAGTTACTCATATTTGAAATAAACGCTTATTTAAAAGTCACTTGTAGAGAAAAGATTTATTTAACACAACCCTCATCACTCCATATCGATTTGGATATTTTGTGAATCTATAATGAGGAATTAATTTATTAAATTATATTAGTGGATCCGCCAGCTTCCAATATTACCCACACAGCCAAGAATTGTTTGATCGTTTTAATCATTCAACTGGTAAATATTGAAATTAAGTAATTAGTAGCTGGTAAGGTGTTATTAACTAATAACTCCTTCCAAAGCACCTTCATAAAGCTTTTGTTCAACGAAGAGACTGTAGCTCTATTGTGCCTTATGATTGCTCTATTTCGTAGGCAATTTAATATTTCATGAAAGTGCGGAATAATTAGTGAGGCCGTGATTTAGATTAATGCGCTACTATAGTTTCCAAGTTTAACTGGATGGTATAAAATTGTAACCACATTATTAGGTGTCGTATTTCCTTGCTTTGGCTACTGGGAAGTCTTGAGAGCAGACCTGGGATTGAGCTTGACGATTGATAGCTTTTTGTTTAACCGTTTCATCCAGCCATTACCAGGTTTTTATCTCTATGGCAGCAGGTGTGCCACTCAACCCTGATCAGTTCTTAATATTTTACCAGTGTAGCCAACTGTGTTAATTACTAAAACATTAAACGCTAGACGTTTTGTGTTTGCTGCGATCGTATAACTAAGGCCATGATTGCCCCATTTTCAATTGATGATCCGTTTTTGCTGCTTAAGATTGTGAATTATTTAAAAAATGACAAATTTTCGTTGTAGTTTTCACCGCTATTAGTTTCCCGGCGTTTTTTTTTGTTGCAGTTCCTTGGGAAAATTGATCCCGCAGCTTCTTCTAATCTAATCTACAGTTGACCTGTAAAGGGTGGATCGCAAATGAAATTTAAAGTTTAAGCTTTCGACAACACACTCAGTTAACCAACATAAACCACTTTTTACAAATCTTGGAACTTCAAAAATAAAAAAGTTTCGTGAAAATAATACTTCCTTCTTAGATGTAAGAGAATGAGAGATTGCTCAGTAAGAGATAACTAGTGATCCATGATTGATTTTTAAAAATTCGCTAAAACCGGAAACCGTCGAATGATTTTTTTTTTTTTAAATGTGCTCTGACAATTTGCAACCAGACGTTGAGCTTTCTTGCATTTTTCTGCGACCTTATAAATCGTGTTTTTAGGCGCGGTTTGTATATATAAAATAACCGCAGAAAATAGTCGTAAGCTTAAACTTGAAATTTCATTTCCGATCCACCCTCTAGAGGTTGGTTAGTTCATTTAAAAATATGTAATTAAAACAATCCCTTAGTAGTAACAATCCCATTGCAACGGAAGAGTTAAAGAAAAAAGTAAAAATAAAGAAGGGAAACTCGGAAAGAAGAGCGAGATAGAGAAGGGAAACTCGGAAAGAAGAGCGAGATAGAGAAGGGAAAAGAAATGTACAGACAAAAAGAAGCAATAAACAGATTGTGAGGCAGTGATGCAGGGCTGAACTTATACTGCCTTGTTGTAAGAACGAAGGACCAATAAATTCAAAGCAGTCTCAGCTTCTTCTATGTTTTTTCTACTTTCCCATTTAGTTGTTAATTAGAATTCGTTTGTCTGCAAGTAAGGGGAGGTCCCAGAGCCAAGAGTTGGCATTGATATCTGCGTTATTCTTGAAAGAAGAACTGCAACTGAAGGATCGGCCCTCTATAAATGCACTTCGTAAGTGAATGTTGGTAATAAAGTTACTGCAATTAGAATCACCTGCAAAAAAATCAAAACTTTTTGGACCGGAAGGAAGGAGTCAAAAAGAGCAAGTTTTTTAAGAAAATTGAAGACATATTTTAGACGTATAGCTCTTGATAAATATTGTCGTAATCAAGCCTTAAAGGATGTCATAGAAAGAAATCTGACAGAATATTAAAAGACTTCAGAAAAATCGATATCTATGAAAGACCAGATATTTTGTATCGAGGCATATAGAAACAAAAGAGCTTACAATAACTCTGGATGTAGATATGGATTTATTCAAGTGTTTGGATGATTTTTAAGCCCGTGAAAGCTAGTTAGGTTATCCAAAGATGTCCATGGAAGATTCTAGAGAACTTTGGTCTCGAATAGCAGGGTGATTTCCTGTCTTCTAGACAAGGTTTGCAATGCATCATAGATTTGTATTTAAATATCAGTCTTAACAGCACAGCCCAGATCGTTTTTTCTTGTAATTTTTTCCGTTCCAATTTTGTAACTTTCGTAATTTTCACCTGTAACTTTATTACCATTCACCTTGCAGAAGCAGCAGTATTACTCATTTGTTCGATATTTGCTAATTAGGGCCAGGAAGTCTTGTGTAATGGAAATAAAGGGCTTGCAGAGTATATAGTACCTCATGCTACAGTATTCAAAGTGTACAATCAGGTGGAGTCTTGGCTTGGAGACGTACCCAGAACCAAAGCTGGGTACATGATGGAGGAAGTAAAGGAAATAGACCCATAGGGTCGTACGGGAAGAAAGGACTTAACGTTGGAAAGGGCTCCTTAAGCAGCTTTACCTCTCCATACTATTAAGACATTACGAATTCAACTCTGCGCTCGGTTCTGGAGCACAGTAAGGAGGTCAACTTCTACTTAGAATCTAGACGTGCTGCAGACTGGACACTGCACACTATACTGGTTGGAGTAGAAGGACCCAAGTCTTTGAGAGCAACAAACCTTTGCCTCTCTATGAACAGATAAAGCGAAGGAGAAGTTCACAAAGAGCTTGAGCAAGACGGACAGAGACTTGTACAAAGTTTTCAAACAACTGGCCCGCCAGCTGTCTTGCAGAACAATGTTGTTCGTACGCTGTTAGTAGAGGCAAGTATTTTATAAACTTAATCCCAACTCAAACATAATCTTCTTATCTATTTATCTCTTTAATATTTTATTATCAGTCGGTTACTAGAACTGGGCAAAGTGAAATTCTTGCGCAGGAAGTTGTCGATTAAACAAAAAGAATGGAACTAAATGTTCCAACAATTTCCGTTTTCATAATCATCTAATCTTTCTACAAAAAGTGCTTGAACTACTTTTAACTTGTATTTGTTTCAGAGATGATGATAATCTGATGTGAAAGACTCTCACGACTTTTCCAGCCATTTTGATGACGTATTTAGTTGTCTGCAAGTAATGCATCTATAGCTCCAAATCGCCTTTCCACTGCTGCCGTCCCAAAACAGCATATTGACCTTACATTATCGATAAATTGGACCTGGTCAATGATGATTAAGTTTGTGTGATTGATGAAACCTTAGTGGCGATATGTTGGCCCATTTGACTATCTTATCTAAGATAGTCGCCAAGAGACATGCGGGCTTTAAAACGGAAATCTTCATGACTTTCATTGCCAGCGTAGTGATAATGTTCCAGAAGATAAGTGGGATTAGTGAAGTTTAGGGCCGACGGGAGCTCTGTGTCTGTCTTTACACATACCCAGTACATATATAAGTGTAACAATTATCCTATACAAAGCACTTCAATTTTATACACGAGGTTAAAATGTGCAAGCACCGCTGTTAGAACGGCTGGCGGAGTACATCGTTACTGCCGCCTATAGAGCAGCGGTAGGGGTTACAAATTGTCATGCAGGTTCTGTCATTAATCTAACTCGGCTTCCCCCAGTCGGCATTCCAGTTCGTCACCACTCTATATTGATGACGTCACTATAACCTGGTTATTCAAAAGTACTACTTGAACGTCCCAGTTTCTAACCACAGTCTAGGCTCCAGTCTCATTTGTACTGTTTCTGTTCTTACTAACGGCATTAATTTAGATCACTTTAACACGTCATCTCGCTGTACGTTATTAAAGTAGTTTAGTGAACGTTTTTAAAGTTTTGTCATTTAGTTTACGAAGGAAATACTTGTTTTGTGAGTGGGGGAGAAGAAACCGATTAGGAGCCGGCCAGATCGGACCTCCCAAGTCTCTGCATCCAAAAAGGCTTGTTACCACCCTCTAAATATGTGGTGGATAAAGGCTTTCCTCTTTACATGGAACGACTTACTTATCCGCCATTGTTGTGTTGCGATATGATCTTCGGTTTTAAGTGCCAAAGACCTTACAGCACAATCTAGCGACTGCAACTCAATCAAACAGGAAATAGACAGTTTCCTCCACTTGTAGGCACAATCTGAATGGGGACTCTGCTTTCTGCGCATATCTTGCCCTAAAAATAGACATAAGGCCAGGCAATTAGATGCTCTGGGTCAAAACCAGTGACCTCTATCTGGTGATACTACTTGGAGGTGTGCTGCTTGCTTTGATTTGGGGGATGGAATTGACTATGCTGACTTGCTGTTCCTGAGTAATCAGGAACCTCTTCAAGTGAAACGCATGAATACATTAAACGAATAGGTGTTCCCTGCAATAGTTGCTAAATCATCCCTATCAGCGTCGTAGGGATCGCTTCCACAGCCAAGAGCCTCCCTCACGTCGGCCCAGAATCCATAAAGTAGTCCTCCCTCTTACTTGGAACTTCTTTTAAGTAAACTTTGTTTATTTTATTGGTTAATCTGATGAAATTAAGTTTATTATTAGAGTTCTGCTAGACAAAAATTTATTGAGTTATAAAAATGATAGAAAAAAACAAAAAAATTATACGTTTAAATAATTTTCTAAGGGTTGAAATAAACACAATTAAACATAAGTTTGGTTTACATAACATAAGACATAAACGCTAACATAAGGTATAACATAACATAAGCGTCACTTGCTACCTAAACTCTCTTACCAACTCAAACTATCATCCCCTCTTACACTCACCATTAACAGTGTTGCCACTCGTATACCAAATACATTTAAATTTACCTACAGTATTAAGATTCTGTTCCCTCATTAACTTTGTGAAATCGATTTATGAGATCGCAATTATCATAATTGTAAAAACTCCAATTAGGTGTTTCGAGATTGTCCTCTGTGAGAATCGCACAAAGTAGAATCTGGCGTAGAAATCAGATTTAATGCAATTCACCGTTACTCTAGTGTTTACATTTTAAAGCCCAGAAGTTTACTAATTGGGGCCGAACTTAGGTATAATAATTACAAGCTGGTTATGTGTTGTGTTCAAGCTAAATTGTAGGCACAAAACATTACTGATGATTCGGCTGTTAGTGGGGAGACAGTGCAACTTACCGCACTCTAAATTCATACTGCTTATACTAACCAATTTGTAAAACAACTACTTCCTGAAGTCAGCTCCTCAATGTGGACATTTCCGGTGAAAATCCTGGCAGTGAGAGGAAGTCACTGTGCCTCCTGTGAAATCTTGAGATTGATGTATTATTGGGGGCGCGAATCAAGCTTAATATCATTCAAGTACTTTTACACATGTGTGTGAGTGTGTGTGTGTGTACGTATATAAACAAAACAAATACAGAGTATCAAAGGCCAACATATAACAGTTGGACATATGAATGTTAGTGTTTGGTAGTGTTGGTGACGTCACAGTATGTTGCAGTAGCGTTGTGAGGTCGTATGGCGTTGCGGATGTTATTTATCATTATTGTCAGCCAACGTAATTTGTCTCTTTTACATACTGCATCTCCACACATATACATATATATCTATAGATTTATTTAAAGTGCTCGAAGTAGTATAATGTATACATTCCTGTGCGTTAAGTTCTTGCAATAATATTAATAATTATACTTATCAGTTCTTAGTTATAAATAATGCATACAAATAACCTTATTGTGATCATAGAATCAGCTGTAAATAGGAGATTTTGGTAAGAAAGGAACGTTTTGGGAAGACTGAATGTGAGCCACGGATAAGTTCCTGCAAAGATCTACAATAAAGCATTGGTCACTCTTGTCATCGTGGAAAAAGGATTTCATCTTCACTTTCATTGCTCTTGGCGGACATGGCGACCAGGATCCGTGGCTCACATTCAGTCTTCCCAAAACGCTCCTTTCTTACATACATCTGATCAAGTCTTAAGAACAGATTATTAGTTTTACATTACCCCAAAATAATTAGTGCTATTTGCCCAACAAACGCTCGGTTCTGCTTGCCATAGAAAATGGCGACTAAAGCTGCAATTGATAGAAATATCATGAAGCTTTTTTGCCTAGCTAGAGCCATTTGTTTAAAAAACAGGAGGAAAAATTCACAATTCTGGCTGACCAGGCGGAGTTCGATCTTCTATCAGGAAGGAGAGTTGCCAAAATTATCTAGTAGTACATTTCCTGCTATTTTAATTCTATCCGGAAGTAGGGGAAAACTGAATGAAATCAGAAACTTTGAGCATTTCATCAGCTTCCAGTTCAGCGGATCCGACCACATTTTCATCATTTAAAATTCATTGATAATCTGATTAGATCATCATTTTTATTCGCACAGAACTGGGCAAATGTAAACATTAATGCAAAGCGTTATATGAGCATAATCTTCATTTGAATAATTCCAGCAGATCGGATTAAAACTCTGTTCAGGGTAGACGGACAGATTTTATTGAACAGTTCAACGATTAATTCCCTACAAATAATGTTTATGTAAAGCAAAAAAAGGTTGTAAATTTGAAAACACATTTGCGAAGAAAATAAATTTTGGAGAGGTGTTGAACTATGAAAATTTAACACAATGAGGTTATTGAGACGTATATGAGATTCATTTCAGCGTGAAATCGGAATTACTCTGGAAGATAAATCTCTAGAAGAAGAAACCTCTCCATTGGTACAATGTCCTGGTCCTCCCCTCCCAGCGATCATGTCCTCTGATCTCTAGGTGCAGTTTGGTAATATTATTTAATCCAAAGGGAAAAAGTGCGAGGGTTGCATCAGGACAAACGATCCAGAATTTGAACAGTCATCCTGTTGTTGGCCCTGGTCTTAGTATAGTACGTATAGTGGATGGGAAGAGCAATACGAATACTGGGATAACAACTCTTTGAATTAAACACAGTAAGAGGTTGAGGGGATTCCTGTCTGAGTAAAATCAGAACCAAAATGAGCCTCAACTAAAGTAGAAGCTAGATCAGTGTTGTGACTGGCCTTTTATCGAAGGTCATGTTATTTAAACGATTATATTCGTCTACGATTTTGAAGATATCCTTTAAGAAAACATAGCTTTATTTACTCACAGTTAGTCTCAGAAGCTCCTGCCTGGTTTATTTATTAAGTTGCAAAAAGTATCTGTTCGCCTAGAGTCAGGCAGGGGTCGACAACCCGCGGCTCTTTTATCGAAATTGTGTGGCTCTTCAGCCTGCCCAAAATATATTGAAACGAATGAAAATTCCATTTATTACCTAAAGATATTTTTTCAAAAATAAATTTAAATGTGATAGGTTCGAAATTGAATAGAATTATACAATATCAAAATAAAGTACTTGATTTATAATGTAAGACTGCCGCCTTTTTATTCCTTAAGTTATTATTTATTTGTTTATTTACTTTGCAATATGTGAAAATAAATATATAAAACATTTAAATGTTATTGAATACCATAAAACCATAATTTGCGAATACAAATGATCTACAGAGTTTGTTTACACCAGTGATGGGCAAAGTACGGCCCGCGGGCCAACTCCGGCCAGCGAAAGTATTTAATCCGGCCCGCCGAGGGTCCATCGACATGGATAGTATATGGCCCGCTATAATTACGTTTTGACGGTCGAGAAGTATAAAGTAGATTCTACTTAGTAGAATAATAGATGCATAACCTATAGGTGAAGCTAAACTAGCCGCGTAGTTACACAAGTGTGTAATGCTGTAATGTTTTTATAATATTATGATTAAAAGCTTTAACACAAAATGCATTTTTTCTATAATTCTGGCCCTCCTCTGGAATTTCTTAAACTTTGTGGCCCCCCATTAAAAATGTTTGCCCACCACTGGTTTACACTATCATCCTTGCGGCTCTTGGTTAGATTTATTAAAATTATTTAAAGAATATGGCTTTCTACTTAAAATAGGTTGCCGACCCCTGGCCTAGGCAGGTGCTGCACTCTAAGCAAACGTATTTTTTTAAAATAACCTTAAACTGTAACAATATTTACGTTTTAACCAAAAGAACAGCTACAGCTAAGATCTCTAGCGGCTCATTAGGAAGTTATTGGTTTTGAGTTGAAATAATATTAGCGCGCAAACACTGCAGATCTCTATCTCTCTCTGGTGAATGCATAGTTGTTTGAATTGTTCACATCAGGGGACACAAAAGCATGAAATTTAAGCATAAATATTTTTGTATTCCATATTATTATAGTTGGGATGGAGGATGAAGGGCTTTAAAATCTTCTGAAAACATGAGATTTGATGGTGTTGTTTTAATGTTTTCATCAAACACAACGCGATGTTATTTTACAACTGTGGGCTTTAACCTCGTCTACGGTAAATCAGATGCATTGATTGTGTTTTAATGTGCGAACATTATCTGTTAATGTTTGTTTTTAGCACATGCTAATGTGTACAGATTATTCATTGTACAGTTTATTTTACAGTGAAAGGGCGAAAATAAAACGTGCAGAATAACTTTGTTAAATGTTTCTATTTCCCACGAATACGTTTTATAATGTGTTGCGTGCGTTTGGACTGCAAAAAATTGCAGATATTGTTCAATGTTTTAGGAATCGCTGATACGGAGATACTCAACACAAACTTCCAACACGGAAGTTATCTTTTTTTCTGAAGAATATATTATATTTACTGCGACAAATGTACAATCTCTCCAGTAAGGATGTTGTTTTTGAGAAAAAGTGAGGTGATTGGAAGCCCGAATTACCTGAAGCTTATTTGCGGTTTGTCCCCTACTCCATGATTACTCAAAACCACATTTTTGTTAACCTCATTATCTCAGCATTAAGAGTCTGATTAAAAGGACGGGTCTGGAGGGCGAGCTTTAGAGTGAGGGGAGCCACAATAGTTCTAAAGGGGTCGCAGCTGATTATCTTCTGGTTTAAGCAGTTTGCCAGACCTCAGAATGTCTTGATTTTCTGCGAAATGTAGAGGAAGTAAAGTGCTCGATTTGAGTTATTCCCTTCTCGATCACCACATGACCCCAACTAGAAGAATATTCTCCTAGCTCTTCCATACTCCTAGAATATTCCAAGCGAAGTGAAAACACGAGAGTTTAGCGCTTTTTGGCCCCAGCAAACCATTTTTTTTTCGGTGAGTTTTCCCAATTCTAAATCCGCTCATCCAAAACACAACGTTAGCCTTAATATCGGCTCAGAAAGCATCCCATTTATACCAAGTGGCATCGCCAAATGATCTTCTTTAATGTAGATCTTCGCAGGAACTACGCTTCCAATTCTGGAACCACTTGTGTAACGAATGAGATAACTCATAGAGTAAAGTAAAGTAATCACCTATTTTTTCAGGCGGGGCTTAACGTCCAACTGCCAATTAGGTGTCGTGGACGGGGGCGACTAGCAAACATACTTTACTGTAAATTTCTTTTATTAACCATTAAATAAAATCCAAGACCGGGAATCGAACCCAGTACTGCAATACATATTAGCTTCACAGGTCTCGCCTCTAACCGCTCGGCTACCATGGCGCCTGATAACTCATAGAGTAGCACTTAACATTGCTAGATAGCAACCGCACGCTGTAATGGACAAGAAACTCTCCATTACTTTACAGGGTCGAGAAAACAGAGAACCCTATTTGGAAACCGAAAGCGAAATGAGCTGGTGACCTGGAAGTGGACGCTCATAAAATTGAATAAAAAGAAAAAGTCCAATATAATTAAAATACTTTCATTACAAAATTTCTCTAAAACAAAAAATAAAAAAGATAAAAATAATAATAGCCCAGTTTGCGAACCCACTACTGCATAATCTCCTTTAATTTGATGCCTATAAGAAATTTTCTCTATTTACATTGGAATTCCAATAAAAACTTACACGGCTGGCCATATTACTCCCAGTTATTAGAATTCCTCTAAGTGCACTCTTGTGTTTTAATATTGATGTTAACTAATTTTTTCTTTTTATCGTTCTTCCACCATCAGGCTGATCTTAAATGTCCATTGCATTATTATTAACAATAAGTTCCTAATGAATGTTTATTGCTACATCTTCCTTTCACCGAGTTTGTGGAGGCGGAGATACTAATAAAGGTACACTCTGGACAAGAAATAGAATAGAATACGTAGAAGTGCTTTAATAACAAAAAATATAACATTTAAATAAACGAAAGAATAAACTTCAAAGCTAATTGGCTTGGAGCTTAACACCGTCAGCCAGAGTTGTAATCCATTGTGTATAGCAGCATTTACCGCCTTGAATCTAAACAATATATAAATAAAACTTCTAGAATTCTCATATATTATAAATAATCTCACAAACCTCTTTAACAAAATAATACCTTATGAAAATTAAATAAAGAAAAAGAAATCATTACAATAATAATAATAATAATAATAACGAGAGAACACTGTCCGGAGGCCGGCAGTGCACTGGAAAAAGCTCCGTGCGCTAATAACCTCAGCTGTTGATGCGCAAAAAAAAAAATAATAATAATAATAGGGAAGGGATTAGCTATGAGGTTAGCATACTGGACTCCCACGCGGAGGTCCCGGGTTCGAATCCAGCAGCTGACCCTTAGTTTTTCTCTTCCTAGAAGTTTCTTACAGCTCACTGGCCGGTGATGGACAGTGTTGTCTGTAACGAGAGAACACTGTCCGGAGGCCAGCTGTGCACTGAAAAAAGTTCCGGGCGCTAATAACCTCAGCTGTTGATGCGCCCCCCCCCAAAATAATAATATAGGGAAGGGATTAGCTATGAGGTTAGCATACTGAGATTAGCGGAGGTCCCGGGTTCGAATCCAGCAGCTGACCCTTAGTTTTTCTCTTCCTAGGAGCTTCTTACAGCTCACTGGCCGGTGATGGACAGTGTTGTCTGTAACGAGAGAACACTGTCCGGAGGCCGGCAGTGCACTGAAAAAAGCTCCGGGCGCCAATAACCTTAGATTTTGACGCGCCTTAAATGATTAAAAAAAAAAAATTAATATTAATAACACAAGAAACAGAATAAGAAGTGACCGGAAGCTTCTTTAAAATTGACTTTGTTTCCGCTCCCGCTACAAAGATTTCCGTGTGGTGTAGAACGGAAGTAAGGGGATAGTTTTAAGCGTAAGTAAACCATGCGCCTAATAATAATTGATGAAAACAAAACAAAACAGATAAATCAAAACAATAAACTGAAATATTTATTAGCTACCAGCTGTTGAAATGTTAAAATTAAAACAGCTAAAAACTTCATGCCACTGTTTACCTTCATCAGAGGATCGTAATGTACACATGATGATTGGAAGCATTATGCAACCTCCTGAAACGTAGTTGCTAACGCTGTTGCAACGGACTATCTCTATTATTAGAAAATGTTCAAGTAGTAATTTTGAAAAATAACGGAGTTATTAATTAAGAAGACCCAAACTTGGATAATGGATGGAAATATTGGAAATGGGAAAGTGAATTGGATGTAAGTATAATCTTCCACGGTATATCGGACGAATAACCATCTGACGGGTAATTAGGGAAGCTCCTCATTATGGGAGTGCGGTAGCGAGCCGGGGCTGTTTTGTTGATTTTGGAGGCATTGCGAAACCTAGTAGCCTCCTCTGGCCACTGGGGTTTTAGTTATAACCCATTCTGACCTCACTTCCAGCGCCCGGCCAATTCATTTGTCCAGCCTGGACCACCTGCCAATTCATCGTGTAGTCCTGCTGGAGTGAACGTGTGTTAAAATGGAGCCGATAAAATTGGTGTGCACTGGATTTGATAAATGTAACTCTTATACTCACCGCCCCGTGCCCCTGCAGCTTCCAATCTAACACAGATACATGTCGTGGTCACTCTATGTATCGTACCACTAACACACCATAAAAAACCAGTTTACAATAACCTGCCTATGACTCACCCTGCACTTCCAAAATCATCCCATCCCCAACTCCGTTCAGTTGTTGCAGTTTTCGGAACACTTTACTCCGCACACAGACACAAACTTTACAAAGAGGGCAGCGTGTTTCGAACTCATCCCGGTTTTGTTGGTAAATTCCAAACCCAAACCAAACTAACATTCACTCTTTCATTCATTTACACACAAACACACACACACAACAATATTTATGAAATGGACTTTGTGCGTACGATGTGACCTCGTATTAATAATATAGCGATCTGTACGTTTGCGGAAGATCAATTGCAGAACTGTACAGTGTTGGCAATACACAGCCTTCTTGATGGATGTGTGCAGAGAGGATGAGGCCTCAGTTTCGGACTTTGTTTCATCTGCTACCCACCCACACATCTTTAATGCATGTTATTTTGATTGGCAGATCATCCTAAAGGATGTAACAATTTACTACTACGTATAATAACATGATTCTGTAGTAAGGATCACCAGTAATATTAGCTCATTTATCTACATTTCTCTCTTAATACTGGCGATCATATCCACTTTTCGACATTTTTAACTGGAATAGACTGTAGCTGCAGGACAAAAAAAATCTTAAGATTATTTGAATTTGATATTTCTCATTGATGCCACAATAGAACTCGATAAAATGAAAATAGGTCGACCGGATTTTACCGCCTTGGAAAAAGGATTTTTCACTATTCAGAGTTTTCTCTCTCTCGCCCCTCTCAATTTTCTTTAAATCTTATCAACTGAATATCATTCATGTTGGTCTCGAACTTTCCTACGAAAAAATTATCCAAGAAAATCCGATTAAGGCACCTGAGAGGTATGAATTGGTGTAGGCCTCCCTCTAAACCAATTATTTTATACTTCAAAGAACAGCAATTGGTGTAAAAAAAAAACACCAATTAGGACTCTTTAAAATTTGTATACACTATGACGTTCAAAACACGGGATACAGTGGATGAAAAAACATCTATCTGTGGAGACGACTTCCTTTTGGGTGAATAGATCTCAGTTACGTCATCATAATAATCTACGAAATTATTTTACTTGAGATTATCATTCAATTTGCCGTAGCCACAACACAGCCTAAGTAAGACTTGAGACACGATAAGATAGTGGAATCCCAGGAAGAAGGACTGTTTATGTGCAACATGCGGGCAGCCTCACTTCCGCACTTCCTCCCACGTTCGGGCACGATGACGTCTCTTCTGCACCTCAACCAAACTCTCTTCCGCCTAACATCCTCGCTCTTATTTCCTCGAACATATTGGTAAAAGTTTTCAACTAGCAATAATCGCACCTCAGGAGGCCTTCATTGGTTACGATATTGCCACTGCGCAAGGAACATAAGGCACCCTCATTTCCTCCAAGGCCTATTAGTTAAGAGACACCCCGAGGAGTATCGAGTATAAACTTGCCTTACTTACGGGCATTCCACTTCCTCATGTGAATGTGAACAGGTTATCTCCCGAAAATTGCAAAACAGGAAGCTTGAACTTATTATTTCGTTTTGATATTTTTGTTGCTTTAGATTCTAAGGATTTTAGAGGAATTCTTTCTCGATTTTATTTCAAAGTTTGTCGTTTAATCAGTTTAATTTGACAAATTAAAAATTATTTTTCAGTAATTGTTGGGGAATCCAAGAGTTAGAGTACAGCTCTGCGCAGTTACAAGAGGCGAGGGAATGGTTACCTGACAATATGGACACTAAGAGAAAATTCTATTTTTTTCACTTTCTCATATTATTTTGTTAAGGTAACTTAATTACTCTAATCAAGTGAGAAAGTTAAACAAGTCTTTTTTCCCTTATTTTCTCATCTAACGCTATTTAGTTCTAATAAAGGGCTGAATAAGAAGAGGAGACATCAGTAGGTCCATAATAACGGGGATTGCCTCGCAATATTGCCAAGTACAAGACATAATGTGCTGCCGCTTCCGAGCTGACTTTCCTAGAACTGAAGGAGGCTAGCCGCCACTATACTCCGGCAACACAGCTGCCCCCTTCGGACCTATTCACCACCTCCAGCCGCCGCCCCTAGCTCTCTCGCCTCTCACTGTTTCTTTAGTCTCAACAATGGACTCGTAATTATGATGCTGCTTTGCTCTTTCGCTTGGTTACAACTCTTTAAACTTTTTATGTACCCATCGAGTTTGTGGACAGGTTCTTGGCGAGGGGTTGTAAGTAGGTTACTCCTGCCGAGACTTCATTGTCACCGACTAAACTCCTTTTTCCTCCTTCTTTACTGCTAACTAGAGAGCTTATATTGTCTTGAACTGTGAACTTTGCTTTATAGAAAAATTGAAATAAAGACAAAAAAAAGAAAAGAAAATGACAAACTTTAGAAGCTTTTCCTTTTGTGAGAGTTTCTTCACCTTTACATTTATTTTATTTTTCCGCCAAAAGAAAATGATCTTTTCTTGTAGTCGAAATATCTCATTTTGTGTAACATATTGTCTCCTAGCTACGTAAACCTTTCGAACCTCGTACCCGAACATGAAATATGGTGTCGCCACACACACTATGCTCTCTGGGTGCCTAGAGATGGTACAGATGCAGAACAGTGTATTGATCTGTTAAGACACATAGAGGTGAGCTTGAGTTCGCTGCCTCCAAGAATCTCATTTCCTAGGCAACACCTGGTTAGTGTGGGTGGAAAATGAAAGTGAGACATGTTTATTACGTTCTGGCAGATTGTCTGTCAATGAAGAACTGGTTTGAGGAGGTGGTTGATAACTCTGTGCCGGACAATATTCAAATCGAGCCTTATTGCGAAACAAAATGACGTTATTATTATTATTATTTTTATGATTTAAGGCGCGCCAACATCTAAAGTCATTGGCGCCTGGAGCTTTTTTCTAGTGCACTGCCGGCCTCCGGACAGTGTTCTCTCGTTACAGACAACACTGTCCATCACCGAACAGTGAGCTGTAAGAAGCTCCTAGGAAGAGAAAATCTAAGGGTCAGCAGCTGGAAATGGCATTATTAAAACAGCAGTCTGGCCTAAGACTCAGAACCTCATCTTCTCGCATACCAAGCTGTCAGAGACCAAAGGCAGACAGTCTCTTCCAGCTTAGGGATAGTAGGAGTTTCACCATGTGAAAGTAAAATTATTTCAGTAAGGTGGCACTTCAATTTGGCTGATTTTAGCCCAAAGTGTTTCATCGGATCCCGCAATGGCTCATAAACAATCATTTTTCAGCCTCAGGGGACCTCAAAATTGATTAACCCTCAAAATTAAAAATCTGGACAATCTCAATAATTACCCTCGTGTGAGGTCAACGAACAAGTCTTAAAAGTGTTTTTGTTATTTCTTTTATTCGCCGGAAAAATTCTCAAGTAAATGTTGGGTTCAAACTGGACCGTTCGTGGAATTTATGGGCAGCTCTGTTGAGAAGTAGCGTCCTGGAGTGAGAGAGAGAGCGGTAGAGATCTCCTTCTCTCTCCCAGAGTTTTGCCTCGTCCCAAACTCGACTCCTATCGAGTGTAAAATAATATTTTTCTTCTTGTTTCCAGCAAATGGTAAAATACAAAATTTTGTAATCTCTTTATAGTCAAGTTATGAAAACATTTTTTTTTAAACCATTAAAACTGTGAAACGAGAAAAAAGAAAATACAGTCGGCCCATTTAAACGCCAAACTACCGCCCAATTAAATATGCAGAGAAAAGTGAAAGAAATTCTCCGGATGAAAAAGGAAGGAAATATCTCTTGTCTTTCTCTCGCTCCTTTATGTTTATTTCCGTTGGCCATGTTTGGTTACACTAAATGGACTTTTCCTTGTAATTTATATATATAAGTGATAGAAGAAGTTGGTAGACCTGTTTTCCTTTTTTTATTTATTTTTTTTACAGTTGGCGAACAAATTATTCGCTCAAGCATTTTCACTCTTAATTAGCTCCCTTTTTAATTCGTCCTCTTCGTCGCTTCGCACTCCCGTATCTTCGCATTTTCTCCCTACTTTGGCTCCTCTACAGTCTTCAAAATAAAAAAGCCCTAATTCCAAACGCCATGCTGAATCCCGCTCTGTATCCTTATTTCCCTAATCCATTCATCCACTTTTCCTTGGCCTTTATTCACCAAGCCTCCTTCTCTTTTAGTCCGCCACTCTAATGGCTCTAACGTTTTACTCTTGTGAATATGTTCATTTATTTTAAAGTGCTAAAAATCATTAACAAACTCTATTATTTCTGGTGATCAGAAACAATTGTGCCGCAACCACTCCGAACTTTGTAATCCTAATCCCTTAAACGTATGTAAACAAATGGTGATGACATGTATTTAAGCGGAAATGACACTTTCAGCTGTCCAAGTTTTCCTTTTGGGAAATTAATAACTTGATCTTTTACGTGTAAGAAGATCATTTAACCGGAAAGGAGGTTCAATAGTTTCTCTGGCACAGTTCCTGTGGACACTCCAGTTGCTCTTGACTCGACGCTGTCCAGCCAAGTATGGGGGGGGACACCATAATGAAAATCAAATATTTACGATTTCATTTAGCTTAGATGAGCTGACAGTGAGGATGGAGCCTCTACTAAAGAGGAAGTTCCGGAACATGTGTGGGCTTGTTTAAACGGAATATCTAATAACGAATCCAATATCTTCGTAAAGTCTTCTCCTGCCACATTCCTGAGGCAGGCTCACGGGTCAAAAAGGTCTACTTCTATTTTTTGGGGCTTAGCCACTTGATCTTCCAATCTTGATTTAAAGTCAGCATCTAATCAATTCAGAAACGGCCTTTTTGAAACCTTTCATTGCTGTTTCAGAAATTATAAGTTGTTCATTCTAAATGAACTTATATTTCTGTACAAATTATTTAGGCGGCATTGTCAAACTGACTTACTTCGCAGAATCGCCTTAAAGAGAATTTCCTGCAAAACTAATTCTCATAAAAGTTATAACTTTAAGTGAACACCAAATAAACGTTTTAAACATCCTGCAACTTGTATCCTTAAATCCTGCAAGTATCCTCTTGTGCTTGATTCAACACTTGCCTTTAAAATATCATTTTCAACGTGATGAACGTACAGATTGAAGGAGAGCTATTAAGTGAAGCCGAAATGTCGGATGTGTGGGGAGAAAATTCTGTCCAAATTGATTATTGAATCTTTCACTTTACCCTAACTTTTTGGAGGAGGGGCAGAGTAAGGGTGAGGATTTAAAAATGTTAAAAGAAAGGAGGCAGTATATATATATAGTTAGCGATTTGCAGCTACAGGAAGTCGTGAGAGTGTTTCACGCCAGATTTCCTTATCTTGTGAAGAAGAAATCAGCTTAGGACCAGATTGTCTAACATCCATTAAATTCTGTACGTATGAATAATAAATGAAGAGTGAAGTGCTTGTCGCAGCGCCCAGCTGATTCTTTATTAATTAAAATTCAGCAGCAGTACAGATAATTAATAATTTCATAAAAAAGGAAGGGATGGATTTGCCTCCCATCCCTCCAAAAAAAGCAGCAATCCATGAGCTTTGTAAAGACGGGACATCACAGTCGGCGCCATATTGATTCTGTCCTTAAATTTTCTTTTTTATTTTCGCAGTCTTTCCTCATTTTACTTCTCCCAAAGAAAAGCGTTGTTTAATTTTCCCAAACATATTTTTGTAAAAGTGTTTCTCAGTTTTTACAAAAGTTGTGTTATTGCGTCTTATCCTGATCACCTTCCAATATGGGTGAAGTTAGCGTTCAGTCAGTTTCAGCAAAAACTAGAATTAAAAATCAATTTTTATTTGATTCTCACTCACTCACACAAAGACCCATTTTTAACGGTGAAAATGGCTATTTTCTGAGAAAATTATTTTTGGAAACTTTGGCACGAAGAAAATATGTTTTTCTTACCCACGCAGAGAAAACAAAAAAAATTGCGACCGAACTAATTAATAAAAATGCAAATTAATTATCTTTAATGAGAAAAACAGACTCAGTTGAAACAACCGAGAGAAAGGAAGCATAAAATTATTAAAAGATTGATTAACATAAATTGTTATTTTTTCTTAATTAATTTGAAAATGGCTCCCCCCTTAAATGCCCCTTAAAAAAGTAATCTCTCTTTTCAAACTGTTAAATCCCACAGATAAAAATTAATTATATTTTTTAATTTACATTGAAAAAATAAAATAATTATCTCAAATTTCTCATCATTTAAAGTGTCATGATAAATTGAAAGTTGCTTGAGAAACATCTAGACGCCATAGACTTAATCGATATTTGGGTGGCTAGTCAGGATGGGTTTCGTTTTTTAAAAATGTGCTTTTAAGCGTCAAAACTATTTTAGGTATGATCGTTAAGTTCTTCCCAGCAATCATATGACCCAGGATGTTCAGGTTAATCGCTGAATTACTCTCTGATATTTAGTTTATATCCAGCCCACTTTAGTGCTACTTACTTGGCTTATCTAATCGTGAACTAGGGTTTTCTCTTGGCTAATTATCAATTAACCGAAGTAACAATTTAATGGTGCCGTTGTTGCTCGATGGCCTATCGATTACTAGCTCCAAGCCAAAAAACAACCAAGCGGATTCAAGATAGTGGAAGTGATGCCCTGGCTCCTGCTTGGCCACACCATCGCCATTGGTGCTTACTTTTTAACTCCCTCCTTCTCTCTCTCTATATATAAACATCATTAAAATTCCCGTAGAACCGAAGAGATTAATGTTCGGCGAACCATAAAGACAGAAAGTGAAATCTCCCCCGCCACAACTACTTCAACTTCTTCTCCTCCAGTTCCTTTTAGCTGCGGCTTTACCTTATCCCTACTCATCCTGGTTATTTCCTTAGATTTCCAGGTTTTTCTTTTTTAAGAAGAAAAAACAGAAAAAGAGGTTTTCTTTTCTCCAGAAGCTTCTGCCTTGAAACACTCAGCCTCCTACCTCAACTGGAACTTGGTTACAGCTCGCAGCTTCCTCTAGTGCACCACTAAGACCCTGAGGTTTTGTAATTATCGGATCTAAATTTATAATAATCTGCAGCTGTTTGGCCCTTGGTCTGGTTACCTTGCTACTTCCTAATACAAATCTGGCGTGAACACAAACACGATTTACTCCTACCGAAGTTGAGGTAGCATTAAATTTTCTTGAAACTTGGGAATTTGTACTAAAAAGAAGTTCATTTCAGTGTTGCACATGTTCAACATAACGATCATGATGGATGAAAGGCGCCACGGTAGCCGAGCGGTTAGAGGCGAGACCTGTGAAGCTAAGATGTGTTGTTGGTTTAGCTCGATTCCCGGTCTTAGGCCTTGGATTTTATTTAATGGTTAATATGAGAAATTTATAGTAAAGTAGGTTTGCTAGTCGCCTCCGTCCACGGCACCTAATTGGTAGTTGGACGTAAAGCCCCGCCTTTACTTTACTTTTACTTCCTGATGCACGAAGCGTGACAACACAGCTTCTCCAGAATCTCAATCAATGTATCTTAAAAATGATAATTTTTTTTTAAATTTGTTTTGTTATTTACAATCTGTATACATTGTATACAATCAGTAAATATGGAGACTGAGTATGATGAACTGGTGCGGGAGGAGAGCAGGAGGAGAGAAACTACCCAGCGGTAGCACTCTCTACAGGAGAGAGGAGAATGTGAGGAGGAGAGAGGAGAGATAGGAGAATAATGGCGTTTAGGCTTTCTCCCTGCAAGGAAGTCGCGGGGGCCACTAGCGGTTCAGTCAGCGAGGAGTATTAGGGATGTCAGAAGAAGTGAGAGACAGTACAAGAGGATTAGAGCTAGTCGAGAGAGTAGTGTGGAATTTTGGGTATTTAGTCTTGGCGAGTTGGTCTATGAAGGGAATGTTGAGGTCGTTGTGAAGAGTGAGGTTAGTCACCGTAGAAAGGAGCGTCAGCTATCTGTCGGAGGAGTTTTGATTGAAATGTTTGTACTGTCCGTATGTTTGTAGGTTTGGTTGAACCCCAGACATCTCTAGTCCGTAGGTCCACATAGGTTTGAAAATAGTGTTGTATGTTAAACGTTTGAGTTCTAAGGGCAATTTGGAGCGTCGTCCAAGTAATCTGTAAAGAAGTTTCGCACGTTTTGTCATTGCTTGTCTTTTAAGTCTAGTATGGGGGTTCCACGTGAGTCTTTTGTCTATGTAGAGCCCAAGGTAGCGCACCAGATCTGTAGTAGGAAGAGGATTGCTGTTGAAGAGGACAGATGGACAGGTGGCGTGCTGACAAAAATGATAATAATAAACTAACTTGAATAGATGGGATCGGCATGGCCCAAGTAAAATGTAACCGGCACTTCGCTAGGGTTCTATCGGACTTACGTATCTTCACTTTGCAAGCGCTAATTACTTATTTTCATTAAAATTTAAATCAGGCATCTATTTTGCAACCTTACCCCCCCCCCCGATCATTCAAAACAAAAATCACAAAACCCCCTAGAAATGTTTCAGTTTGGTTTCATTACTGGGATGTACTCGTATAAAGCAATTTTCCAGAATTTCCTTACACTCAATAGAATTAGTTGTGCATTCTAAGAAGAAATGAAATTACAGAGTAACCATTGGTTTTTAGACAAAGCGGCAAATCTTAGACTGACAAGGAAGTAAAGGCAGAACAATTTGAAACAAGAGTTACATTGTGTTATTGTTAGCAAACTACAACCGGCTGACTAAGCTTTCAACTTATTGACGTTAAAGAGGTAATTTAAATAAATCTCCGAGGCTGATAATATTTAGTCTTCTAAGCTCTATAGATAGAATTAATTTTGGAATTCAATGCTAGGGTTAACTGCAAATGCTAATTTGCATAATACATGTCTCGAAAAGGGCATTCTGTTATTTTTTGTTTTAAATTTCCAATGATAATTACCCTCATAAATACACATTTTTAAAAAAAAAAAATGATAATTTTTGTGAAGATCTGGGAAATCTGTAGAAGTCTGTTTGAAAGCCGTACAGGTTCAAAACGCCTGGAGTAAAGATATGGATTTGTCAGGCTGACTGCCAACATGTGACCCATTCGTAATTCTTACCCACGATCCTCACCCGAATAGCTTTCATGTCTAAACTTGCTTATTTAGTTTGAGAAACATATGTAATATTCTTATGTATGAGTAGTGGAGAAATTCGGTGCTCGCTAACTTTTTATTTTGCTGCATCCATATGAATACATAATAAGTACATTTAAAATGAAATTCACCATAAAAAAAATGGACATAGAAATTAAAAAAGACATGAGCTTAATATTACGGTTCTTCAAAGACTTGTAATGAATAAAAAACGACTTTTAATATATATATATATACATATTTTTAATGTAAACACATGTGGGTCCCTTTTTTTCCAGGAATTCTCTCCGGGTAAACGCTAGGAACAAAAAGTACAGGTCCATGCGTTGGATTAGTGGGTGTGGCCAAGCTTAAAAGAAATTCATTGGGAATTTCCAAGAAGTGGAAAAAACCTTTTTCTAATTCAGTGGAAACTTAAAGATGTTCTTGTTGTGGAAATTCCAAGTCTACCCTAAATCTTGTTTTTAGGAAATCAAAAAAGACCCAGTGCAGATATTTCTGACAAAATTTTGTCTGATGTTCGTAACTCTGGCTAACCAACAACATATGGACGTATAAAACGCTCTTACAACTTATACTATCATATGAGGATTTATACTATCAGAAGATGTATGATGTCAGCGGCATTAGAAGGCTCTTGTGAGCCGAATGCGGGATAGGCTAGGTAATGAGTTACAACTTACCTTGAGGGGGGGGGAGGATCTCTCTCTCTACAAATAGCAGGCTGTGGTGATACCTCAGTTGGAGGCGGCCATGTTCATGCTGTGTTGTGTTTAAGTGGTAAATGACTGCACATATGTCATCAGAGGTCATTGCGTCAGTGTATGTGTGTGAGAGAGATTATAGTTGTTAGGGTGGTGGTAGCGTGTTGACATGGTAAATTGACGTGGGTAACCGAGTTAGTCCAGAAGGATTGTGGTCGGTGCGCTCTACACGTGCTCTAGCGGCTCCACAATGCTGGAACTGCTGGAAATGGGAAATAGCACCACACACAGCCAGAAGATTCCCTTCATAAAAACAGGCGCATATCTTTTTCTTTTTGTTTGTTACTCTTGATTTTCTCTTGAAGTTGGCATTTTTCTTGTAAAAATGTGAGGGACCCTTGCTGCAAACTATTGTAGATGGGTGAGGTTGAACTTTCGCGGCTGTGCACCTAGATGGCGTTGCTATCAATTGAATTTTTTTGCTTGCCGACGGATCAACTTGACTTATCGCGCAGTTTTCATTCACTAGATTTGCAACAATATTTGTTATTGCAATTGAGGAAAATTTTAGAGTAAACTGGTTTTAATTGAGGGCTTCTGTTGGCATTTCAGTTTTGTGTTTGTTTTTCCCCATGTTTTCTGATTTTCCCGGCATTTATCCCCTTGCACCACCTCGAGTTTTCTTTCTATCCGCTTTGTCGTATACTTTATTAAAAGAACTTTCTTTTTTTTAAAGATGAGCAGAAATATTATTAAGTTGTAGAAATTAATAAGCAGACAAAAAAAAAGAAAAAAAGAAAAACAAATCACAAACTCTGTAAGCTTATTTGCTGACAAAAAGGAAAAAAGGAAAATTGAGGTGACAGGAAAGGAAAAGCCAGGATCTCTACTCATTTCCCATTTCCACTTTGCTTGTCACACTTTGTTAATAAAATTAAGATCTGTCAAGCTGAAATAATAAACACAGAAGCACACAAAGCTAACAAACATAAAATCTCATATTTCAATTTTTTTTGTTGTTTGTCTTCCTTGTGAAATACCCAAGGCAAAGAAAAGTGATGTCATAACTCACATTAAATTTGTTATAGTTGGAAAAAATTAGGCATGTCTGCGCATGACTGATTTATTATTATTATTCAATTTATTTTATAAAAATCAGTGACAACTCATTTTGTGAGTTCTTTAAGAACAGATATGAGGAGAAATAAATTAGAAATATGAGTGAACGATCTCACTAGTTGCCCTTACTGCTCCCCTTCCAAAACCCTGTTTCCATTACATTTTCTAAATTTTAATTCCTCTTAAGCCTTCAGAAGTGGAATTACAGCAATCGTGCAGAATCTTAATATTCAGTTTTCAACCATTATTATGACCCAACTTGATTGAAGTTAAAAGTTTTGAGAGACTGGGCTAAAGATGAAGGAGAGTTAGCCAAATCTCACTAGAATTCTCCTTTATTTTGACACAAGATGCTTGCGAAGTCTGGTCAAGTTGGCGGCTTCTTTCTAGTTTTCCGCCCCCCCCCGTTGGCCTACTGCTGTCTTCAAACAATGAAGTTAACTCTCCTTTAACAAAGTCGAGTTGTTTGATTTTACTAGCTCCTCCATTACATCTCTCTACCTGCTGCTGTAACTATTGTTATTTGTTCAACATTTAACAGCTGATTATATCTTCATGGTTTCAGCAGTCTTAATTAATTTCATTAAATAATATTGTATTCTCTGGCAGGAAATTACTTCTTTGTCTTAGGAAGTTCTTTACTTCACTTTATTAATTAAAATATATTAGTGCAAGTTGAAAAGTTCTCAGTCTTTCATTGAGATGAGACGATGCAATCAATAAAGTTTGATTTTAGTTGCATTGGTTACATCATATCGCAATAACGTAAGCAGATCTCTTAGCTTGGTCAAATAATTAATTATTAATTTTACGGTCTTTAATTTAGACTTCAGCGAATTTATTAAAAAGATTAATATACATGTAAGACGAAATATGTATTGTGGTACTGGGTTCGATTCCCGGTCGTAGGCCTTGGATTTTATTTAATGTTTAAAAATGAGAAATAGTAAAGTATGTTTGCTAGACGCCTCCGCCCACGACAACTAATTGGTAGTTGGACGTTAAGCCCCGCCTGAAAAAATAGGCGATTACTTTACTTTACTTTACTTTACTATACATGTAAGACGGTTTTTAAAACAGATTTTATTATTCTGAAAAGAATATAATTTTATAAATAAACATTAATCGTTCATAAATAAATAATTAAAACAAATAAAATACCTGAAAAGAATAATTAAATTACTAAGTTTATTCGCAAAGTCTTTAAACACTCTATGTAAACACTATCTAACGTAAACACTCTAAAATGACGCTGAACCTTCCCAGGCTGTAACCTAACATTCAGGTTGTGTCGCGTCAGCCCCCTCTGATGGTACCTTTACCTACAGTATCTTCCCGAAAAAAATTGTTCCTTCATTTCATACGGTAAAGAAATATGCTGCTGAATTCCTGGTCCATCTCTGATACTGCTACTTCAAGTGAAGAAACATCGAGAAGGTTTACGACATTAGGCGATCGGCGATTAATGATGTGCGAGATATGAAGCTATTTGTTCGATCCTCGAAAAGGATGTTCGGCCCCCCCTGCTTACAATTTGTCTGTTGGCGCTAACAGTGCATCATTTCCCAGTTGGCAAAACTGCGAATGAGGAAGGAGTGGGGGGACCGCAGAGAGTGTGGAAAGAGTTTTGTTGCCAGTTGCCCGTGGGCTTCTCAAGAGAGTGGGGGAGCGTAGACTGATTTTGTCTGTGTGTCCGCCATTGCCAGGTTTCTAGCGTCGGTCTAGCTGGAACTGTTTTCGCCAGGGACTGGGACAACCCCTTAGCCGCCCGGTTGAACGATGTACTTTCGTTTTCTTTTGTTGTCTTGGGTTAAGTCAATTTGTGAGTGTTACAATAAGTCTAATTTTAAAGTCAGAAAACCTGTAAGTCTAACTAAGTCAGTTTTATGTATTTGGGTCATGATCCCTTTTTGTATGTGAGTTCAAAATTGTAAAATATAGATTTTTATTGTATTTGTCTAAATCAGTTGAGGTATTCTGAATGTTGGTAGCGTTTCCCACCCTTCCCTTTCCTTTATTTGATGTCATCTTATTTGTGCTGCTCTCCCAGATTGCCTAGGAAGGTCTATTATTGACCCTTTTTCAATTATTTTTCACTATTCGTGGTTAACGACATTCTAGACTTTAAGATCCGTCAATAATGTAGTAGTTCTTTTGTGTTTATACTCATTTCTAGTCTTGCTGGAAGGATGCTTGGGTTTGTGGCATAGAGTGCACTGTTTAGCTGCCCTCTATTTACATATGGCTGCAATGAAGTTACTGACAATTTTATGTTACCTTGATCTGGACTGTTGATTTCAGTAGAACTTTTGCCAGCATTGGTTCCGTATAAATTAGTTTACATTTAGTCATTCAGTCAGAAACATTTACAATACAAACAATTTAATTGCCTTTTATGTAAGGTATCTGATGTTATTTTATTTTTGAGACTATTTGATTTGCAGCTGTAGCTGTTCTGCAGCAGGTTTCTTTTTCCATTGCCAAGTCGCGCTCAGCGTCAGCACAGGTTACAGGCAGAGTAGCATGTGTAAGTGATATAAAGCAGGGACCGCTAAAAATCATTTAGGGATACCACACAAGAGCAGTCAGAAATGATGTCATTGCTAAGTCCCAAGTCTAGAGGGTGTCATAGTGATTTCCACTGTAGCTCTATCTTGCATTTACCCAATCACGATAATAGCGCTCTATTTAGGATATCGGTTGTAATTAGTTGATATTGGTGTATAGTGCAATGGTGCACATTAATTAGGCCTGCCTCCCATTTATGCGCTAGATGTAAATGGCTAATGTTATTTATTGATTCTGTTAATTATAGATAATATGGATCTAATCGGACATATTGGCTTTAGAACACATACATCCAACTGGTAGCTCTCATTTGGCGAGCTAATCCGTAGCCAAATGTTTTCATTTACTTCTGGGTAATCTAAAGTTCAAACGTGGCATTCCATTTGAGTTTCTTTTGAAGATGGTGCTTTGGATTTCAAGTCCATCCTCTGGAGGCGGAGATTGCTCATTTTTAATCCAGTTTTATTATTATTTGTTTAAAGTTTCTTTGAACACGAACAACATCCTCCTTTTCTGATCAGAGATGGAATCAGCAGTAACAACAATAACAATAAGGACTTATCCGATAACATGAAGTGGAGCGACTTTTTTTCTGGGACTAGTTGATCTGTCTGACTTCTGAAGCAAGAAACATATTCCATTGCCAAGTCGCGCTCATCGTCAGCTCAGGTTACAGACAGAGTAGCATGTGATATTAAGCGTGGACCATTAAAAATCGTTTAGGGATACCACACAAGGCAGCACACTCTTGGCTGCAGAGTATGGTGGACGATCTGATATGAAATCTCAATTATCCTATCTAGTCGGCTCTTTTTGGTTATAAGAAACGTTGAAGGTGTCCGAGCCCCTAGAGTTATTGATAAATTTCCCATCATTTCTTGGCCGGAAATTAGCGCAACTGAAAATGCGTCCAATTTAACCTTAACAGGAAATATCGAAATCTGGAAGTAGTCAGAGGGGGGTCACAAAAGCACTCTGTGCTTTTGTTATGAGCTCAAAAATGGTTTGGAAATATCTCGGCAAACTCAATTTGATAAAAGAGCATCTCACTCAGTGGTCCTCATCCTTGGAAACTCAAAACAAACTCTGGCTGAACGCTCATGAGTAACTGGTTCAGGGGGGTTGAATTAACTCCACTTCCTGATTCCTACATTTCCTCGAACTTCCTGTCTGAATGATTGAATGTCAAGGTCACGATACGAGAGAATATTTGCTGAAGTCAATAGCAAGAATCTTATTCTTGTAAATTGAATACTTTAAACTGTGTTTCACTTTGTAACTTGGTGCCGATGTACAACAGCTGAGCAACAGAAGAAAATTTATTTTAAAAGGAAAATTCTTATTGAATTGAAAAACGAATCAACTAATGAACCCCATTGTCAGTTTTCTTTTCTCACTCTTGCATCACAAATTTGTTTTTATTTTTCAGTCTGTAAAAAAATTTAGAAAAAAATAAGTAAGACCAGTAAAAATGTATTCTATTCAAGAGAAAAACTGAACTTTAAACTGGGCCAGGCTGATACGAACAGCCTCCTTGGTCCTGGCGGACCCGAGCGGACATCCATATTAAAACTACCATTTCTTAAATTGCTTTTTTAATATTTTAAAATATGGCAAAAAATGCCATCGTTTAAGAGTTATTTTTAAAGTTTCGGTAATGTGCGACCTTATACCTCTGTACAGTATTAATACGGATTGCGTATGTAAGTGAAATTACAAAATCTAAAGGAAGTGAGTAGAGCGGAAGTGACACTTTACTAAATAAATTTTTGTGCTTTGTGCGGATTTTTTTAGTTTCAAGCGAATTTCATGACTTAATTACGGTTAGAGAAAATCTTGTGAACGTACGCACCATTTTACCTACATGTGACATCATCATTTGTGTGACTTTTCCACTTTCCCTGACTAAATAAGAAAACTATCAAGTCCAGCAGAAAGATCGGATATCTGTGCAGTACCTACTAAAGTGGAATGCCAGTTAACACTAGCGAATGTTTTCCAAGTTACACTATGAGGCGGCCGAAAGGGCTGTGGAAACTGGCGCGGGTAGTAGGAGCTGAGGAGCTCTCCTAAATAGAGCCCGAGGTTCGAGAATATGCTGTGATCTTCAAACAAAACATGTGTTCAAGTATTTTCACCAAATTGTTATTTTTATTTTAACCAGAGATTGCAATTCGATTAAGCAAGTGAACGAGGTAAAGCCTTTAATGGCTCTCAGATAAAGTTTACGGGGTTTTCAATTTTGTATACTCTTGCCCATGAGTTTACCCGTGCGGATGAGTTTATATTTTTTGCTTTGTGCTCACGGAAATTGCAAATTTAACTTATTCGTTTTATTTTTTATTTTATTAGAGTTTAAATTGAAAAAATTTAAATAGAAGAATGAAGTAGTTGGTTTACTTATAGCACACAAAGCATTGTGTTATATTTTTTGGCATGAGCTTTGTTTTATTAGTTATTCTTAGAGCTAATATAGATATATTTTTTTTTTATTAACTCGTGTTTTGCTCTCAGAGCTATACTTAGCAAAGATAGTTTGCAGTGCTCCTAAAATATAACCATGTACTTGCTATACAGCTATTAAATCTAGGTTTTTTTAGGGTAATAACAACTCCTAGCTCAACTCTTATGATTTCCGGCAGAGTTATTTCCCTAAAAGTGGGTGAAGGGAGTAGTTAGTCAGCCGGTTCCAGTATATCCTTCTGTTTATAGCTCTTTGCTTCCAGCCCTCCGCGCTTGGCTGGCCAGATGTACTACTTTTCTAGTCCTTCCCTCGCTCTAGGATTTTTATACATCTTGAATTGAAAGTGAGAGGCAGACTGTGTGACAGAGAGAGAGAGAGAGAGCTGTACATCTTCTGACTGGTATTATTCTGGTAAGGGTTGGGAATTGTGTGGCGGATGGTAAACATTTCGAATTCTGGCCGTTAGGGGTCGGATAACAAGATGGTGTTATCAAATAATTTACCTCCTTTTGGCTAACTCTGCTCGTTACTATTCTAAATGTTTCCATTTTGTGCTGGCCATTTCACTTTTACTTTTATCATTAGACTGTTTCATATCTATTCACTGGACGAACAAAATCATCCTGTGTTGTACGTATGCTGTTTTTTTATTAGATTTATTTTACTTTTAATACAATAAATTATTTACAAAATACTTAAAAACCCAGAATGCTAAAATAATAAGTGCTAAAAATATATGCTTGATATTGTGGAGGAATTGTGGTTCCCTAAGTAAACTGCCGGATGTCCCAGTGTGGTATTCTGTCCGTTATTAAACTCAGTACGATTTTTAAGTACAATCAGAACGATCTTAAGTGAATGGGACTTTCACTTCTGGTTACTCACCCAATAGAAGATCACAATGTCCTTGACATCATATCTTTTGATAGGGTGTCTTTGACCTATAAGGTGCAGAGCACTGTTCTGGTAGCGCTCTCTCGTTGCAAGTGCATTTCTTGACTTTGACCATATATGCTCAATTTCTTGAAGTCAAGTGGTAAGGCTGGATGCCGAGAACCAGCCGACTTAAATCCACTCATATATATATTTAAGCAAGTCGCTGATTTTAAATATTTTGGAGTAAATATTAATGAACAAGGCCGAATCCACGGGGAAATTAACGGAAGAGTGGCTACGGCAGGTAGAATGTTCAATGCCCTTAAGAAAGGATTTATGTTATTACTAAAGGGAAGCAACGAAGGGCACGAAAATAACGGTTTTTAAAAATATCTATCTCCCAATTCTAACCTACGGCAGCGAATCGTGGGCTCTAACTTCCAAACAGAGCAGTCAGGTACAGGCAGCCGAAATGCGTTTCCTCCGAAAAATAGAGGGAAAGACGAGGAGAGATAGAATAAGAAATTCTACTATAAGGTCTAATCTCAGAACAGATCAGGCCGGCGGAAGAGCTGCTAAGAGAACACCAGGCTAAGATGGTTAGTGGGCACATGATGAGGATGGACACAAGCCGTATAGCAAGACTTTGTTATGAGGCTAAGATGCCAGGGTCAAAGAGGCAGGGTCAGACCGCGCACAACATGGGAAGGGATAGTGAGAGAGGATTTCAGAGAGAGGAACTTGGATTGGAGAAGATATAGGTTAGACTGAGGATAGGGATAGCTGGAAAGTTTTAGTGAAGGCACCTCGACACTGAAAGGTAAACGAGGAATGATTAAGAAGAAGATATATATTTAAATTAAATTATTTTTATTACCTAAGTTAAAAATTCAGGTGTAAACACTTAATGAAATACGCGAGGCTTGAAAACTTTGAATTTGAAAACAAATTTTAATCATACTAACTTCGAAATTTTCAAAATGGAACTATAATAACCCACATATCTCCCAATAAATCGCCGATGAAGGAATCAAGACAAACCCACAAAATTCCCAATACAACTCTGATGAAGTTAGGTGCCACCTAAAATCACCTGATTCAGTAAATGTATTTTTAAATTAGAGTAAAAATACTGTGAACGTAAAATCACATAAAAAGTTATTGTCCTGCAAAACAGAATTATTTAATTCAATGTAAATTAAGTTCAATGTGAATTAATAATTTATGTTAATGAACTTTTCTTTTTTTTTATTTATTGCTTTCCTCGGCCTATTTGTTTATTTATTTCCAAATATTTGTTTGTTTTACTTTTTGTTCGTTAAAGCTCTAAATAATTAATTCAATATTCCAGTCGAACGAATACAAACTTCTGGTAGCAAATGAAAATTGAATTTATATTTATTCGACCAAAAAAAATTCTCAAAAGTTCAACATTAGCGATTGGTTTTATTGCAATTAAAATTGGTTTTATTTAAATAATTTAAAGAAATGGCAACTGTTTTTATTTATTGGTGTAATTGTATTTGGCAAATTACTGTAACTTTTCTGCAAAACAATGAGTTATTAGAATAGTTAGAATAGAGAAATTACTGTGCATCGATGAGAAGATCGAATTTTTTAAAAAAAGTTAAAAATAATCGCTACAATTAACTAATTCTGTGGTCTCCCCCACCCCCTCAAGTCCCAAATAATCCCGATTGCTTCGGATTTATTTAGTAAATGTTAATGCTGCACGCTCTAACATTAAACATTAAAATTACTACATTTAAGGTGGCCCCCCTGTATACTTACTTATTCAAGATGACAAACCGGAAAGACAAATTCGTACAAAAACTGTTGGCAAACCTGTATGATGGTTTATAACACTATTTTAACTGAACGGCAATGATAATGGACGAAAGAAGGCAGTGGTGGTTTGGACATGTTCTTCGCGCCTCCAAAAAAAAGGCTCTCTGCTGGCAACCTGCTGGCAGACAAAGAAGAGGAAGGCCTATGAATAGCTGGCTAGCGCAGGTAACGGAACTAATGATAGCGCGAGGTCTATGCGAAAGCGACGCTCAGAATAGGGAAGGGTGTCTATGCTTGGCGCAAGGAACCCTCGTTAGGGAAACACCTTGAAAAAAGAAGAACAAGAAGACAATGGTAATTTACAATTACTTCAATTAATATCAATGGCGAGGGAAGGAATTAGCTATGCGGTTAGCGTATTGGATTCCCACGCGGATGTCCCATGTTCGAATCCAGCTGCTGGCTCTTAGATTTTCTCTTCCTAGAAGCTACTTACAGCTCACTGTCCGGTGATGGACAGTGTTCTCTCGTTACAGACAACACTATCCGGAGGCCGGCAATGCACTGAAAAAAGCTCCGGGCGTCAATAACCTTAGTTGTTGACGCGCCTTAAATCATTTAAAAAAATATATATATATATAATATCAATGGCAGCATTTTCAAAACCTAATCCAGGAACATCATGTATTGGAGTCTCTCTTCCGAATTAAAGAGCTTATTTAGCAATGCTTACAGCAATGCTCGATACAGTATATTTGGCAGAACTGTAACCTTCTGAGGAGTTCTCTTGTATATGTAGTTCTCTCTGATCTCAGATCAGGTTACTTAACTGTCTAAATAGGTATTATAAGGTATTGAATGAAAATCATGACATCCACTTTCGAATTTTAATACTTGGGACTCACAAGGCGTAGTACTGGAACATTATCAGGAAAGGAGCATAACAATAAAGAGTGCGCGTTACAGTGAGATGCTTACTGACAAGTTGAAGCCTGCAATTCGAAGCAAACGCCGAGGACTGCTGTCAAAAGGTGTTGTGTTGTTGCACGGCAATGCCCGCCCACCCACACTGCTGAAACGCTTCAGAAACTCACTTTTGAAGTCCTGGATCATCCTCCGTATAGTCCTGACCTTGCTCCATCGGACTTCCACTTGTTTGGTCCACTCAAAGAGGCATTAAGGGGCCGTAGATTTACCTCGGATGAAGCAGTGAAAGAAGCGGTGTATTCCTGGCTAGCAGTTCAACCAAAAACCTTCTTTTATGACGGCTTCATTAAGCTTGTGCAACGATGGACCAAGTGCATTGAAAAGCAAGGGGATTATATTGGAAAATAATGTTTTCTATTTGTATTACAATAAATTACAATAAAATTTATAACTACATTGCGGATAATTATTGACTTGCCCTTGTAGATTCTGTCCAAAACTTAGTACAAGAAGCGAGAATAGAATCAAAACGGAAGACTAAGTTTGAGTGATCTTTTGGACTGTCCATTTTTTGGAAATATTCGGTTCAGTTCACACACACACAAATATATATCAATGAACATTTTTACGTATCCAGGGAGACTTGTATTTCCGGCGAAAAGTCGAGAGTTTTTTTTTTAATTTGGCACGATTACAATACATCCCACTTTCAAGAATGAGAAAAAGTTAAAAAGAGGTGAAAATGATGTGGAACTCTAGCCTCGTAAAGTTCACGGTAGAACGAAGCCAAAGCATAACAAATAACCATTTCCGTATAAAGAATTACCTCTCATCTCAAGGCTCGGCCTGCCCTCAAAATAAGGAATGAAAAAAAAGGCAAGTATTAGAGTAGATATTGGAAATATAGAAATATATTGGCCAAACTGGATGCCATTTATATCTGCGAGAGTGTGAATATATACTCGTACATACATACTTGGTCGAAAACATTGGAATTTAGTTAGAACTCCAGTGGAGGCAGCATGAATGAATATGGTTTTTTATGAACTATGAATGGGCCAACATATTTCTCCTAATTTCCACAGCAGTTCTCCAGTCTAAAGGATGCGCGCAATAAAGCCATACAATTACCTAATAACAATACAAGATAGAAACGGCTGTAAATTGTTATGGTGGGGGGCCGTAACTCCGCTAGGTGCTGTTTGTTAGTGGTTTCATTTAAAGGAAGAAATATTGCTTTTCATGTCCAAATTGAGTTCGCACTATAATTTTGGGGAAGCCTCTTTTTAGGAAAATCTGTTTACCACTCGCATGACTTACAGTTAGTACGATTCTTTGAGTTTTCTTCTGTCTTTCAGAACTTCTAAATAACATCCAAGCTGTCCAAACTTATGATTTGCATCAGCCTTCAAGTTTTCAGGGACTGTTATCGTTCCTTTTCCTTAAGGCACAAAAAAAGACACACACACAGTGAACCCTTCAGGCTTAGTTCTTTCCATCTGATTTACTGAAAGGATAAAAATGAGGATGAACCACAATATCGGAACGTTTCGGATTTAATTACAGCCAGTTTGTGCTGACTGCAGAATTAATCCGCCAATTGTAGGCCTATTAACCCGGCCACTGCAGGCTCAGAAAACACATGCTTTGCAAGGGCCTGGCTGGTGGCTAGCCTTTGTAGGTTCTGTCAGGAAGAGGTGGAGGAGGAAACGGGCACTGCACGTGTTGTGCCAGTGTGAGGGACTTGTCCGGGGCTAAGGATGTTACTTCTCGGGGGAGGAAAAAACCAAGGCCTGTGAGAGCTTTACATAAGAGTCGCTCTCCGAAAGAGTCTGATCAAAAGAACGGGTCTGGAGGGCGAGCTCTAAAGTTGGGGAGCCCCAATAGATCTAAAGGGGTCGTAGTGGTGTAGCCCTTGAGGCCGCCCTAGTATAATCTAATCTAATCTATGCCAGTGTGTACATTGCTACTCTACCACATATAACATTTGACTATGTTGCGAGTGTCAAGAAAAATGGCGTAATGGGAAGTCCAAATTTCCTGAAAATGTATTGATCTTTGATTTTCTGTGTGACGAAAGAAGAAAGAAAAAGAAAACGGAACAGACATAAATCTTGTTTATTTTCTGTGCACAGGGGGGGGGGGGTCGTCAGCATAAAACAACCCCTACCACAGTTTTTCACAGTTCGGAAAAAGTCGCTAGATAACAAAAAATTGAAAATTATTTAAATAGACCTCTTATGCAATTTCATTTTAATGGGCAATATGTTGATTCGTGTGTAAAAATAACCCATAATTCTTGGGGCAAATAGCCTCTTTTCTGTATGTCTTCCAAGTATATACTTCAAATAACTACAAGTATAAACTTAACATGCAATGTACTCACCAGTGTCGTATCGTATAAATTTAACACCAAAGTTTGTTGTTAAGTATCATTTTTTGAAAGTAAAAATATTAAATATAATAACACAGTAACCATTTTACGGAAGAATATAAACAAAAGATCACCTTTTTTTAGCAGGATATATTCTTCACATCGGAAGTTATCATCATACTTTTTAAATAGCCAAAAGAGATATAAAATACATAAAGGTATAAGTGAGTTTGTAGTGTGGGCCTGAAGAAAGTAATTCTGTTAGAAGCGAAAGGCCCATTATTGGATAACCATATACCTACCAGCACTGCATAATATACAGCCCTTAGCATTCTAAAGTCCCCTCGTGGTCCGCAGGAATGCTTCCCCATTCTTGGCCAGCATCCTTCTCCTCTCTTTTACTTTTTATGAATAAAATGTAGCGTCATACATAAATAATCATTTTTACTTCCTGGAAAACCAAAAGGAATTTTTTTCTCCTGCTTGAACTTGGGAAGAATACCTTGACGAAGAAATTAGTAGCTTTTGCCGCCACGATAGTTGAGCGGTTAAGAGGCGAGACCTGTGAAGCTAAGATGTGTTGTGTGGTACTGGGTTCAATTCCCGGTCTTTAGGCCTTGGATTTTATTTAATGGTTAATAAAAAGAAATGTCCAGTAAAGTATGTTTGTTAGTCGCTTCCGTCCACGACACCTAATTGGTAGTCGGACTTAAAGCCAGCCTGAAAAAATAGGCAATTACTTACTTACTTAGCAGCTTTTGGCTAGGTTGGGATAAAAAACCGTGGTAGATCTAATATATTTAGGATTACAAGTTTCTGAAATGTTATTTGTTACCCTATTATTGCTAGTAAAAGGAAGTTTAGCGATTATGGTAAATCTTCGAATTTGAGACCCCTGAACTCGAATCAAACGACAAAAGGTACACAAATCAGCGAGTATCCATCATTTCATTAATTCTTCAGCTCAGTAATTTCAGCCATTTAGAAACGTTCGTAAAAGCTTATGTGTTTTATTCCAATTTTATAACAATAATATCGCTCAAGTAATTCTACTGAATTATTGTTCAGAATTTATTAGTTGTCACAGACTCTTTGCTAGCCGATTTCAAATGCAAAGTATTTGTCCAGTCAAGAGTAGCACACCATTTAACTTACATTGACTGTAATAGAAGGTATCAAACTATTAATCATTATATCTTTAAAAATCGATAAATAACAGCCCTATGCAAATAAACCCTACCAAATGGTGGGGAACAATAGGTGAAACTTGACCCACAATTTTCTTTTACCTACTTCCCAAGAAAATAACCATTATTCTCAATTTCCTGTTTACCCTTGCACTGTTAGTACAGAAAGCAAGACATTAAGGAAGAAAAATCTTCTATTTTTAATGTTTTTATTGAGAAAAGATTTTATCGCATAATTTGATTCTTCATCAAATACCTACGGAGGGAAAATTAGTAAAAAAAATTAAACTTTTATTTTTCATCGAAATAATTAAGAATAAAGAATTGGCTAATCACAGTGAAGAATGGAAGTGTGAAAAGTAGGTGTGGTTGACGTGCCAATCAGAAGCGAGAACAGTTTATTAAACCACGCCCACCCCAATGCATGTCACACCACGCCCTCTTTGGCTCGTAATAAAATGGAAAATCTGTATTATCATACTGTTGGTGTACGCATTTTTTATTTTATATTTATTTTAGTGTTTCAAATAACGTCATAATTAGACGTCACATCTAATAAATTCTAAACGATATTAATTAAAATTTGATGCAGTAAAATTACTCGAATAATATCAATGAAGTATTAGTGAAATGTTGGGTACTTGCTGATTGGTGTACCTTTTAGCGTTTAATCAACCCTTATACGAGTACTTAACTTTTTAAACTGTATGTTTTGGTTATAGTAATCTATTTATTTTCTAATTTCTAAAACTAGGTTTCAAGAAAACTGAATCGCAAAATTCTGGTAAAGAGGAAGTGGTTTGAATGGGTCGAATTAATGATGGAATTGGGTGAAAGCAACGCCAGCTTAATAGCGCAATCTAAATCAATTGATTGTAAAACTTGTGGATAAAGTTGGTGGAACGCATTAAGTGGGCCAGATTCCAGAATAAAGCCACAACAAAGTAGTAATCCAGTTATGAGTCCTTGGCTCAGAGCTTGAGCGGTCAGCAGGGCCCCCCCCACACAGTTCAAAAGCCGTCCACGTTAAAAGGTTTCAATATGGTTAGAATATTATTAGGGTTCCTAAAACCCACAGCGATGCCAATTATTTGTTCATGTTAAATAATTTATTCATTTCAACTAGTCATTACTTACATGACCATGCTCAATGATTTTAATTAATAGTCTTCTGATCAATTAACTTTAACAATTAATTCAAATTAATAATTAACTTCCTCCCTGACTAGCAGTGATGACGTGTGCAAGTTTTCAGCGGAAATGTCCGTTTATGGCCCCCCCTTTGAGCAAAATTTTAATTCATTTGAGATTTGATAAAGTTGGATGAAGTTTTATGATTTTGAGGCATACTTGAAGCTAAAACTTTGATTTTGAACTTCATTTCTGATGTAATTCTGATGTACTTAGTTTAGCTTCTTTCTTCGGTTTTCGCAGCTGTATAAATCTCTTAAATTGTTCATTTGTAACTTTTTCAATTTCATAATATTTGTGGGTATATTATTTATTTTTTAGTTTTTCTTGTCTTCTCTTTAGAATAGGCTTTTCATTTTTGAACCTCAAACCTCTTGAATTTTTGAACCTCAAACTACGTCGAGTTTTCGCAACACATAAAATTCTTAAAATAATTGATGAACAAACATTTTGTTACAAATTAATGGTCTTTACTTCCCCCCCCCCCTCCTAACAAGTATCGAAGTATCGTGAAAAGTTATCCACCCACAATTCTGGCAAACATCGTTCAATAAGCTCCTAGCATTCTGTGCTCCGGGTCGAAACTTTACGATATGATTAATTTAGCAGTCGACCTCTGGTGAGCGACTAACTCAAACAATCCCAAGTCAACTTTTTCGCCCTTTTTACGTTTACCCCGAGGTGATCATTTATTAGTAATCCGCTGGTACTATCGATTTGCAGGTTGTCTATTTTAAACTAAAAATTTATGTTGGTGCAGCAGGTGATAATTTGTATTTTTAATTGCGCTTACAATTGCGTTGCTGAAATGGGGGAAGTTTCCAACCGTGAAAAATTCTCAAAATTGTATTTTATTTGGAAAAACTAATTCTATCATCTGATGGAATGGTCCGTGGAAAACAGAATAATATTTCTAAAAGAAACTTTGGCGGAAACTGGGAGATTCTAGATTGAAAAAGGCTCTCTTAAGTGATCTACATGGCTGCTCTGGAAGTGATTGTCCATAAATTTCCGCTTTAGCTTAAGTGGCTACCTAAACATTTCAGACTATGAATAAGTCATTGTACTTTATTAAGAAAAGAAGTGGACTTCGATGGCTTTTTTTTTTCTACTGCTTTGTTTGATGGAGAGCTTAGAATGTTTACTTCGATCTTTTTTAGTTCTTATTGATTAAGGGTATTTGGAAATCACATAGCTTTCTTATTAATAATTCAAACTCTTTGAGTTAAGTTAGAAAGTAAATTCCAATTGCCTCCACTCGTGTGTGAATATCAGTATTGCTCAAGCACTTTCCCACTTGAGCTTCACACAGAGGAAGTAAAGATGAAAGAAAAGCGATAAAGTAAATAGGAAGAAAATATGCAATTGAAAAGAAAAATATAAGCAAGCAATTAAAAGTTTAACCACTTAATTTGATTTACTATATCTAGATAAGTAGTCAAGATAGCTGAGAAGTTAGTGACGAGGCTTGCAGAGTAAGAATTGTGGTACCTAATCTAGTGTTCGATTCATTAAGATTAAGATTGCTTTAGACGGGCGGTTCCGCCAGAAAGACGAAGGAACGCAGGCAATCCAAATGCCCATTGTTCCCCGCCCATCCCTCATCTCATGAGAGATACCGGGGCTTTAGACCAATAAATCCGGCTAAAGATTGCCAGATGCTAATATAATAAACTAATAAAGTAGTAACAGGACACTAGAGAGCATGACGACTCAATCGCCCAGTGCACTGAATAAGCCTAGAGAGTTCTGGTAAAGATTACCAGATGCCACAATCTCCGTTAGAGAGACATTTACCTTATGGAAGACAAGGAAGGGTTCGATTCATGGTATAGGTCTTGGATTTTATTTAGTAGCTAATATGAGAATCTAATATCTAATACGTCCAATTAGTTGTAAAGCCAGACAAAATGGACAAAACTTCACTATATCTGGATAGATTCTCTCTAAGAGAATCAATATTCTGTCTTGATCCTTTTAAAGCTCTTTAAAATGCAAACCAGCTTTTTTATCGAAAAAGAACAACTCAGAAACTCCGACTGAAGAACGTTTTAGAGCGGCAAATTCACGCTTTTATTAGAGAAAACGCGCTTTCTCCAACGTTTATGTTCGTAGAGCCGATTTTTTTTTTTTTTTAATTAATCTCAATCTGAAAAAAATCGATCCAATAAAACCACGTTTTTGCGATCTGTAAAGTAAAAAGCACTTTTCGTAATGCGTCTTTTCCAAATGGATGCTCGGCTAACTTTTAGGACTAACGTTATAATTAAATACTCATCTCGTACAATCTACTGGCTTAGAATTATGGCGGTTCTCAAAGTGTACCAATATCCATCGCTTCAAAGTACGAATGATTGACATTCGCTGCGATTAGAGAGTAGCAAGTTGTGGATAAATTTCATATTAATTTAAATATCCGCCATCATTCATACGGCAGCCATGCTTCTTTGCAGGTAGCCCCAGGTGTAGAGTTTATTTACATACATAATCGATATATTTCTACCGATAATGTGTTTGTACGAGACTGTATTTTAGACCAATCTCTAAGTAGAATCGATATTTTATTTTCACATACTCTTACACACATACACACACATTCTTTCCGCCTTACTAACTTTTATATGGAGTTGCCGAAAGGATAGTAAACATGTAAAAAGTTTGTGTGTTAACCAGTGATGCGGGAAAAATCGGTGGTGCGAATAAAACCATGTCTGTACAAATACGCCGACCAGTTTTGTACTTGCTTCCTTCTGAATGTTTTTTCATATTTTATTATTATTATATTTAGAGTGTCCGACATTCAAACACAAAGAAAGTTAGGTGTTTTTGTGAGAATTGTAAAATATTTCTCACTTTATTCCTTGTTTACGAAGGCACTTCCAAATGTATGACGTAGAACTTGTAGAACATGTGAGCTGAATGGATTTATGGAAGTTAGAAAGAGTGAGAATAAATGATGAACCTACCGGAAACTCCTTCGTGAAGGAAGATGGTGAAAGAAGAGGGGCGACTATGAACAACCCGATGACACATATCACTTGTTTCTCACTTTGTTATATCCTGCTGATCTTATATGAATTAAAGACAAAAATGTTGTCGGAAAACGCCATACAAGACTCTACCTTAATAAATTTTCCTAGCTTTTCTTTCTCTAAACTTCAATTTTTTCCCCCTAAATGTTTGTTGGCCATAAAGTATTGAAGTAAAATATGTTTTGAAAAGCTCAGTGCCCCCTTAAAACCTTTTAAAGGTTCATAATAAAAGTATTTCAGCCAAGTTATAGGCTGTTTTCTAATTCGATGAAAACAGGCGTCCAAACATTCAACCTCCCGTTTTAAGCGAAGTTCTTCAAACTAGGAATTTCAGCCAAGTGTTCGACAGTAAAATTCAGTGAATCAGCACTTTATTAGGAGAGAAGGGATGTTACGATGTAACAGCTTCACCCATACGCAAATAATTCTTCCTTGGTTTCTTTAGTGAGAAATTAGTTTAGGAAATTAAGTTAAGGAAAATGAAGAATTTGGAGCGGAAGAATTAGAAGAGGAGAGACCCGCGAGAAGAGGTGAAGAGGGCTGACTGACGAGGGACAGCTTGGCAACGGAAAAGCGAGGTAACAGTGTGGAAGGTAGCCTGACGCCAGTTTGCAGGTGAGTGGGCATATCCACTTGTCGATCTGACAGAATTGAGGAAAACAAGAAAACACTCAGGTGGAATTTGCCATCCCCTCTGCTGATTCCTGAGTGAAAGTCCCCAGCATTCCCCAAAAAGTTGCGACTAGTTTTTGGTATTTTATGTAAAAGGAATGTTTTTTTGTTTATTAATAAGATAATCCTCAATCCTCAATCTTCTCTCTTGGTCATTTTCCTGTAGCGAGATAATCAGATGCTGTTAATTTTATTTCCTACCCGTTTTCCTTGCCTTCCCTTCCCTAACCTTTCTTCCTACTCCCTTACCCCTCCGTCTCTACGGAGCTCCCCTCCACCAGGATGTAATTGTAGCCTCCTCGAAACAGGGACCGCTTAACCCAGAACTCTAAATAAATTATGCTAGTTGTATGTATGTTCTACACGTCGCAGTAGCTTATATACCAAATTTAAAAACCAGAATAGGAATGGCTTTCGAGAAATTCTAAGGAAAATCTTTGGAAATTGGCATTTCCGGTGACACCAGTTTCTTCTTTGTAGTGATAAAGACACTGGTGCAGTAGACACTTACGTAACCTCAACTAAATTCCTAAGGAGTATTTCTTGTGTGCGATTGTTGGGTTTATCGAACCTACAGGCAAACTTTAGCTCATCCCATACTCTCGACTAGAAAACATTTAGCACTCTCCCTAACCTACGACAGTTTAGGACTGCCGATGTTCCAGTTAGAAGAACTAGTTTTTCCGTTAACGACTGGTGAGTTTTCCAGGTACTGGATGAATGTAAAACCGAGTAAACTTGCCTTTAACAGGCTATTTTACAGAATTTTTTTGTCTTGCCTTGTGCCAGATGACTTCTTTGTGTAATTAGGCCTTCATAAGTACTTATGCCTTTTTTAAGGCACCCCATCGGCTCCAGGCTCAAGTGTGAACATGAGGAACGTGTCAGTCAGTTCAAGCGTGGCGTAGAACCGTTTCCAGTAGATCTTGGAAGTTAGGTACATGTAATGGTTATATACATACATAACTGCTAGTACCCTAATCCCACAGCATCAGCAACAGAATTATCTTTCCTTTCGTGATATTGGAAAACTTTTACATAGTTTAGTGAGTACAGTCGGGTAGAATATAAGTAACCATAATACAACCTGTTACCACAGGCCGCGCTGGGCACCATATTGGATTGGCAACAAGTTAGGGACTACAACATTCTTACAGCTAACTCTGGTGCAGCTCTGGTTAAAGGCAACTTTAAAATTGAACTTTTTCCTTTAATACACTTCCGCACTTTGGCTACACACAGTCACACCCACACACGCCTAAAACTGGGACGCTCCTTCCTGTCTGTAATATCATCCATATATTCACTTGGCTTGCATATGAAAGCGGATATTGAGTCATAACTAAAACCGAGTTTCCGTTTTTATGTTAGTTCTTGCGTCCGCCTCGAGTTACTTTGGGAAAACCACTTCTATACTCTGGTTATTCTACTTTTTCCCCAGTTTTTTGTACCAATATTTTGAAGGAAATTGTCTTAGCTATGCTTTTGTTATGGCCTAAGATGTTGGTAATTACGATATTGGTATTAACTACGTCCAGGGTGACACCGTCGTGAACTGGGATGTTGAGAGCTTTGGAATACCCTGTACAGTCCCTGTAAAGGATAATCTGAAATAATCATAAAAGACTTTTGGATTACTCTAATGAGTTTTTCCCTTTAATAATCTATTCGCAACTGCCTCATTGATAATTCAACAAGATATGGCTCTCATTTAAAGGTCAAGTGTCGAGTGATAACTTTGTTAGGAGATTCTGTGGAAGTGTGACGTCGTACTTCATAAACATGTGATTTTAAATGAAGCCAACTAATTTTTTGTACAAATTCTGAGATGGTGGACAGTAAATTTTGGCCAACTAAATCTAGTTTGGTGAGGTGACGTGGTGGTGGAGAGGAACATCAGATTTTTTGCTCTGATCTTACGAAGATTAGCAAAAAAAAAACGCAAAGAGATTAATCGCATCACTTTCCTTATTTATTACCTCTGGTGTTGTCATCCGGTTAAATGAAAATGGCCAGGAAAATACTGTCGCAATCACTATAATAGCTGCCGAGAGGTTATTTAAGTGTGGTAGTAGCCTCCAGGGGATAGGAATACCCTTTTTGGAGCTTAAATTTGCTGACTTTTAGCTTTAATCTCAGCACCAGCTTGTGCACTCATTGAAGGCTACCAAGATTGAGTTTAGGGGTTCCGCATAAATCCGGGAATTACCTCTCCAACTAATATGGGGCTCTCAGCGATCTCACACTCACGTCATGTGAATCGCGTGTACACGCGCGCGTGTGTGTGTGGCCCCTTTATATAAGGACGAAACACTTCCGTACTAACACTCACAAACTGCTCTGACACTATAAAAGGTCACACAAGAATTATGAATTTTCATGACCCAAGTGTAACCTCGCCTCGTCCGCTAACCTGTAACTTCCTCCTCGCTTCAGCCGGCTACCGCTGCTCTACATTAAGCTCTTTGCAAACCTCTAAAAACCTTTCCCCCAACCTCTCTGCAACTTTATTATGCAATTTCCTACGTCTAGTTAATTTCATTTCGTGTTTTATTAATGTAAAAATAAAAAAAATTCTATCATAAATTGAATTTTGAAAAAAATTACCTGGTGTGCCTAAAATATTAACTGTTAGTCTTATTTCAAAATGGTAGAAACTTTTGCTGAAAAAATCGAGGATTACATTTAGATCTTTATTTATTATCTCTCAGTAGCTTCGCCTGGAGTTCCCCAGCTGTTTTTTGCACTTTGATTTCTTGGAAGTTAAAAATCGTGTTAATGTTCAGACAATCTAATTATTAATTTTATAATTAATGGTTGGGTTTTAAAAAAAAGGTTATAAATAAACTTAACTTTTATTGGCCAATAATTTCATAATATTCTCAACATTTTTACAATTTATTTCAAATATTTCTTTTTAGTCTTCAATAAAAACAAAAAATTTGCTTACGTCATCCTCTACTGACTCTGACCCCATCATGTTCAGTGGTTGCGAGCAATTGAATTAGCTTTTAGAATTAGGTGTGCAGTAGACAATCTTAAAAAAAGATTTTCAGTAATATTGTTTTGAAGTTAAATTTATCATGTTTTCTTCTTGTGGAAAGAAAAATGTATAAGGTGATGACTAATTCAGAAAGTGGCTACAAGAGAAATAAGCTTTCTGAAGAGCGGGACATCGTAGAAGAAGCAGAAGAAGGAATGCGACATTTCAACCACAAACAGTTAAAGAAATCCTTCCTTATTGTCTACGTTAGAAACTGGGCCATGTTTAAAGTAAGGAACAGAGTTACGAATCTGCTATTTAGGTTGCCATTTCTTTTCATGCTCGGGATCCATTGTTAGACTTTAAAGAAATATTGAGTTCTATTTCGTGTACACGCTGCTGTCTTACTGAACTGGTAAGAGATTGCCCAACTTCATCTAAACCCACCAGTTTTCTCAGCTTGTAATCTCAAGTTTACTCAGAATCAATTTAGTGCTGTAAGGAAACATCCGACAGGTGAATCCGTTTCGAGGTAGTTGAGACTTCAGAGTGATTCATATTCCAGTATCAGTTCCACTGCTCCAGGGTTTTTAGATTTTGTGTTTCCAAACACACACACGCACTAAATTCCAGAGTAAAGCCTTTACAGCTACAAAATTAAAATTCTGTATTCAAACCCTGTTGAGCCATAATTTAAATTCGTAACATCAGTGAATAAGAAATCAGGCTAGGGTAGAGGATGGAGTCCAGAAAGTCCAGAGGGAGTGGGTAGAGTGTGGGGAGTAGATCTAAAGGGATAATTCGAAGGAAAGTCCGGGAAAATGAACACGCGCTTTTCCCATAAACCATTGCTTGAAATCATAGCGCATGTGTGGGGGGCGAAGAACTGCTGGGCACGTCACACTTTTCCAAGATTTACGGCATCCAGAGTACCGTGCACGTAAGAGAAAGCCAGAAGGATTGGTCCTGTTTTCTCTTACTCGCGCAAGTTTTCTCTTACTATGGTAGCAGATTCTCAATGAGAATTACATTCGTGTCAATTTTGCCGGAAACAAACGTATACCCTGATGTTCCTGTGTGTTTCCTTTATATATATCAACTTAAATGGTTGGGCGCAAAATTTTCTATAATTAAATAACTTAAAGTAAGTTAAAACTTAAGCGAAATAATTGTATCGCAGTTGTGATCTCGAGGACAGCTGATTTACAAATATCTATTGTGGTGAATTTGTTTGCAATGTTTGTTTACAGATTTAGTTTTAGATATATTTATTTATTGTTGGCCGATGTCCAATACTTTTAACATTGAATCTATTAAATTACACGTGAAGAATGTTCCTTTTCAACATAAGTTATCTGGTCTCGACGAAACTGAAATGTTTACAAAAACTCGATTTTGGAACTAAATAAAGGTTTATGATTATCAGAGACCCTCAATATTGTTTAACATCTCTAGTAATGTATGTACATAAGAAAACTGTTCATTTTTTCTTTTCTTTCTTTAATGATTTAAGGCGCGTCAATATCTGAGGTTATTGGCGCCCGGAGCTTTTTTTCAGTGCACTGCCCCGGCCTCCGGACAGTGTTCTCTCGTTACAGACAACACTGTCCATCAACCGGACAGTGAACTGTAAGAAGCTCCCCAAGGAAGAGAAAATCTAAAGGCCAGCCGCTGGATTCGAATCCGGAACCTAATTTTAAGTTGCTTTCTCTAATAAATCTGTCCATCAGTCTTTTTTAGAAATAATACAAAAAAAAGTCCGCTGAAGAAACATAAGAATTGAAAGTTGTAATGTAATTCGGGAGAAGCGCCAAAGGATTTTGTTGGACTTTTGCTTTTTTATTTACTAAACTTAAAACCCCAGATTTAATTAATGTCAACCATCTATGCATGCTTGGGAAACCAGGATATGATTGAATTATGAGGGGCCAAATGGGTGTAGAATAAAGGGAATATATGGAACTACGCTCTTGTCGGGATGTATACATTCATCTACCTTACTACTTCCAAAATATAATCATGGAATCTGATATAAATGGAGGGAAGAACACTATATACATAAACACATACACCCGAAAGTGTAACCTTAAATGAACTTTTCGCTTGTACTTGGCCGAGGTGTGGAAGTAGAGGATCTAAAAAAAAAAAGGTTGGAAAAAGGACAGTAGGGTTGGCTGAAATGGATATGAAAGGGTGCGATGCGAGTATATACTGATCCGGAGCATCATCAGCAAGTGAGGGTGGTATTTATGATGAAAAACCTTTGTAATGGAGGGGGGAGCCCTAAATATACCGTGAAATAGAATTTATTACATCAAAGGGCTTTTTTGAGGTGGTTAGTGGTCGAGTAAGTTTGTATACTGCTTGGCCAAATTCTTTTAATTAATTGCAAACCTACTTATATTAATGGAAGAAGCAGTTGAGAATACTTCTGGAGGTTTCTGTTGTAGGCACTTCTTCAGGGGTTCTTGCGGGTATTTCATCCCAACAACATAAATCAACTCTATGACTTCAAATCTTGTCACAATATAAGTATGTACACTTTGTTGTGCGTGCAACAATTTTTGTGTTTAGCAAAACTCTAGCCCTGCCAAATCATACTCTAGCCTTGCCGAAGGGTAGATGGATAACAAGATTCTTGCCCGAAAGAAATGCTATAAGGCTAGATTGTCGATATGGTTACTCGGCCTGGACGGGGTAAAAGTCTGAGGTCCCGTTAAGACCGCTAGAAGGTGTTCAGTTGACCTGCGGAGCTAGTGGAAGAGACTCCTATGATCATAAATTCCAGCGCTCCAAAAGAGATGTAGATTGGGTCGGAGATAAGGAGATTTGATTCATACGAATGGACCATTCAGGGGAACCCTGCTGCTTGCTAACCAGATGAAATAATCACGCTCCGCTACTGCTTAAGATATTCTGCAAAAGCCATATCATTTTATTTTGCTAATAAGTTTTATTGATTTGTTGCAGGTAAGTTGGAGAGAATGTCCTTGGTCTGTGAATGAGGTGAGGTAAACTCGAATCTTTTTTTTTTTTTAAATATTTCTACCTCTTTTGCAAGGAGGAAGGAAGTATTGCAGATCACGCGATTTTCATTGTTCGGTGGCGGACAGTATGTTGTTCGATGAAGATGTGGAGGAGAGGTGGTAAGTTCAGGACAATTCCCAAAGTGGGTACTGAAGAACCTGTTAGGTCAAACAAGCAAGTTCTTATACTCCATTGAGTGGTCTGATCACCTGCGAGGGCACCTTTTAGCAGGACTTTCTGAACAAACTTTGCCGAATCTAATGTTATCTTTCTTCTATAATGGTATTGCACTTTATCTCAGTCTCAAGTCCTTAAAACTTGGAAGTTAAGGGGATATTTTACATATATAAGTTATTTGGAAGGTAGGGCTTATTCTGGGCAATAAAAGTGAATAAAGGGGATATTCCAAGATGGCGAGAATATTACCTTGTAAGTGCTGTCTTTAATTCAAGGGAACTGTGGAGTGAGTGGCTGCTGGGGCGCTGAAAGTAAGTCCGCAGACTGAAGAAATGTTTTTGGGAAGTGAAGACTGGATGTGTTTGTGTGAGTGTAGAGGATAGGTGTATATTCAGCTGGAGCAGTTAGACGCTGGAAGGTGCGTTGAAATTTATAATCCTGCAAACAAATGAGCCTTGTATAATGAAGTGTTTGTCACCTGAAGGGCGTTATAAGCTGGCCAGGAAGGGGCATGGGGGGTGCTATAACCCTTCCACGTGCCGGGCAGGGTTACATTAACAGTGGGGCTCTCAACGCCTCCCGCTTGCAGACCTCGTCGTGAAGCCCACTCTCCGGTAACAAGCCGCTGGAGAAGTACGCAGCCAAGCCCAGCCAGCCCAACTCATGCCAAGTCCTACTTAATGACTTTTTTTTACACCATTCCTTCATCTCTTTTTCTACAACTTCTTCTTCAGCTCTTCAGCGTCTCCCATCTCGTATATTGCAGCCTGCCTACCTCTCATCCAACTCTGCCACCTACTCAACATCATATAGGTGTATATTTTCGTCCATGTAATGTCTCTCTAGTGGCCAGTTTTCTTGTCGTAGTGCGTGAGTCGCCTTTACTAATAACTTCTCCTTAAACTAACGCTTTCCCTTTATTTTTTTTATTTATTTATCTTTTACCACACATAACATTAACAGTAAATAATTTATAATAATGTATTTAAGTGTTAACGAGCCACAGTTACTTTTACTTCATAAAGTTTAGAGCCCTGTGGCTGTAAATGTGTCTGGAAGAATGTTCTAGAGGCTGGCCAATGCTCAACTTTTCTTCCTTTTAACGCCATCCAGTATGTTTGTCACCCTATAAAATAAACAAAGAATTAGCCTGTTTAAAAAGTTTGAAAACATGGCCGACTACAAAGTAAATTTACTTTTAAGAACACACGCATCTCTTTCCCTTCGAGTCTACTTTCTCACTTTGTCGCTTACCTCCTTTCTTCTCTTGGTTTTTATTCCCTAAAAGAAAACGTTATATCCTTTACACTTTTAAGAACTAAGTCTTTTAAGACGAATATATTCACGTTAGAAGGTAACTTGTTAGAGGCAGCGTATTTTGTTCCTTTTTTTCATTTTTATTTTGGTTTCCGTTTTTTAAAAAAGTCAAGTTTAAAGCGTGTTTGTTTTAAGTGAGTTTTCTAAAAAACAAAATATAAATCCTTTTTGCTTTTTTGTGAGAAACTTTTCTCTTTTTTTAATATCACTTTGGCTATTTAATTTTATTCTAAATTTGAAACAATCTTCTTCATCTTTAAACATTTTTTTTTAATAACCTTATTACGAATTCACTTTACGAGGTAATTATACTAATTAAAAATCTTTTTGTTAATTCGCTGGTAATTAGTGTGCCAGTTCCTAAAATAAATTAAACCTTCTTCGGTGTTCTTGAGAATAAGTACCTTCTTCGACTTGCGCCTTGTTAATGATATACATCTTCATTTAGAAGTAAGTAACTCATTCTGAGTCAAAGTACTAGGATGTTTATTTGTAAATAGGTGTTAGCGTCTTCTGAATTTTGACCAAAGGCATAAATTCATGTAATTTTTGCTGGAGAAGTTTTAGCTCTTCTCCAGTTTCTTAATTACATCTAATTGAACATTTTTCACTTATTTTAATGGCACAATCTCTTCATGAACAGATTGACTCTGCTTTTATCATAATCTGTTTTATCTATCATCCGTTCCTTAAGTAGTCTAAATATTATTTTACACAAATTTCAAGATAAATTTTGCATATATAGTATGTGTACACATTGTAAGCGTGTTTATTATTACGTACGTTATATTTGTACATGAACATGATCTATTATTCTAACGGAATATATGTGTTAGATGTTTAGTGAATGTTGAAATCTGCCCTGTATTCCTCACCTACCCTCTGTGTGCATGAAAAGCAGCTTGGCTGTTGATGATTTACTGGTTTATGGAAGCCTCCAGTAGCTGTTGTGCTTGGCGGTGTAGATCGTGTTTCTATACACTTCATTAAACTACGTGATATTGCAATTAAGCTTTTGACCAAGCTTTCCCATTGCCAAACCATCGCCACCCTGTATGTGTATATTATTGTTTAGAATTGTGTACCTGAGTGTGGAGGAATAAATAATAGAGCATATTCGGGCAGTTTACAAAATCAAATCGTTCATTGTGCGTAAAAGGTTGTAACGATATAAACTTTAAATGTAGTTTAGGAGTTTCATGATCAAAGAAAGGAGTATATAGTCCTTGCAAGACTCGTACGAGCCCGATTCCTATTAAATATAATAAAAGAGGAGCACCAATACCAGATCATGAGGTCACCACTATCACGGACTTTTACTTTAACTCTTGACCCGGCTAGTGAACGAACTTCTTGTAAACTGACCCATCATTTCAAGTCGGAAGGAAACAACCTGCAACATTAAGGCCAAAAAAATGGGCAAAGATGGGAGACTTCATCCTTAATCCTTAAGTCTCTTCTCCAAAGTTCTTGGAGGCCCGTTGAGGATATTTTGCCTTCATGTTTCCCAAAGATTTTTTCCTAAAACTAGCATGAGAGTTGGTTTTAATTTGACATAATTACTAAAGATGGGAGACTTCATCCTTAATCCTTAAGTCTCTTCTCCAAAGTTCTTGGAGGCCCGTTGAGGATATTTTGCCTTCATGTTTCCCAAAGATTTTTTCCTAAAACTAGCATGAGAGTTGGTTTTAATTTGACATAATTACTAAAGATGGGAGACTTCATCCTTAATCCTTAAGTCTCTTCTCCAAAGTTCTTGGAGGCCCGTTGAGGATATTTTGCCTTCATGTTTCCCAAAGATTTTTTCCTAAAACTAGCATGAGAGTTGGTTTTAATTTGACATAATTACTAAAGAAAATTGTTCCTCACGTGATATTAAATGTAAAATTACTAAATATACTGCCTACCCACTTTTTCGATGGGACAGATAAAACGGTTCACTCTCGCCCAAAGTGTCTGAACTTGTAACTTTAACCTCGAATTAGGACCCTAATCGATTAGGACATTTCCCAGTGGTTAAAACCTATTTGCAAATTTGACTCATTCTATTGCAATCTTGACTTTTAATTTAAAATGATCAGTTTTCAAGAATTATGTCCTCAATTAAAATATTTCTTTAAAAAAAAGATAAAAAAGAGATTATTTTCAAGAAAGTCAAAATAAAAGTAATTAAAAAGCAGAACATTTTATCCATATTCATACACTATATTATCTACCTTTAGACTCTCTTTGTACGCGCTTTTAATTAAACTAATCTCTATTCAAATTCTTTTAAAGGTAAAAACCAAAGTGTAACACTTGACACAGATTATATCATGATTCTCTTTTCATTCAGGATATTATATCTTAAAACAAGAACACCATTCCATTCACTATAAATGCATTCAATTATCAATTATCAAAATTATCAACTTGTTTTGCTCTTTTCTAGAAATCTTGATTTACACAAATGCAACCTAAATTCGACGCAATATTATTAGAAATACTTTTGCTTTTGTTTATATCTACCTCCATCTAACTTCGACTTTGCGCACAATTATCTAACAGCTGATTATTGTTAAAGCAGAAAAGCTAAATACTGAATTGATTGATTGATCAATTAAAAAAATATAAAAAACTCAAATTAGGCAATTATTACGTCCAGACAAAATGGTAGCAAACGGTGAAACAAACTACCTTTTTCTGTCACCTGGTTTATAGGTTTATGCAAGCTGATCCCCGCGGGGAAAAAAAACCTTAAGAGGTCGTTGTGTAAATTTCCTATTGTCTGTTGTCTGTTGACATCCAATATCTGGCAATCGCACTAAAATTCTAAATTATACTTACTTCCGTAAGGAACGCAAGTACTTCCGTTCTATGAGTGCTTGTCTCGACTATCCTATTGCTCTCTCTCGCTTCCGCTGCATCCTACAATCATCACAACTTCCCTCTGTCTCTTTGTCCAATATTTTCTCTATTTCAACGTTTTTCTCCCTACCAATTCAAGTCACAGCTAGATTAATCAATTTGCAGAATACTGCCTTAAATTTGCTCATTTCTCATTCTTCTCTTCTCCAGAGCCTCGTTGAAACTGAGTTGGATACTTTCGCAAGAAAATTGAGTAAAAGAACGTAATAGTGTCGACTCACTATGGTGTGTGACTATTGTGCGTGAACTAGATTATGAGTGCACTATAGTGCAACAGTCTCTAGAGAAATGGCTGTTAAATCAGCGCCGCGCACACGCTGCTGTTCGTGTTCAGTTCTAGCGAGGCCGTCTGGTTGAACAAATTCAATTACCTTGCCTCGCTCTATGCCCAGATGAAATTCAACAAATCTACCATAGTGCTTCTCAGTAAATAATATGAAAGGATCATCGATACTTATAGCTCAGTTAGAACCGCAGAACTGTGTTCATTCTACCACCAAATCTAAATTAATTTAGCACACTCTGATGGCTATCAATCGCATTAGAGCCTCTCCATTCATACATCTGTCTGTTTGTAACAGAATTAACTTGTATAATACTTACGTTAACTACTTATTTGTTATCACTTTCTCTCACTGTTTAAGGTATAGCGGTCATGACGAATTTGCATGAACAAAATATCACAATTTACTTTGATAACACACATTATTAAAGTAATATACAGCAGAGTTGGGCACTGATTAAAAAAACAATTAAATTCTAAATTTAATTGATTAAATTTTTTAATTGATTAAATTTATTTTTAATTTTAATCAGAATTTAATCGGCGAATTTAATCGTAATTTTAATCATATGACAATTATTTAATCAATTAAATTTCAGATTTAATCGTTAATCAAACTAATTTAATCAAACTAAAAAAATTATGATTAAATCTGAAAATTAAATTGAACTTTAATTTTAATCACCGAATTAGTTCAATTTCAATCGTTAATGAAACTTATTTAATCATCCACTTTTATAGCTTTTCAACCAATGGTTCGAACCACGTTTTGGCGAGGCCATTTTTCTGAGCGTCTTCAATAAATACTTTTCGGTTAATTTTTGTAGACTTGGACTTCTTCACGAGTCTCTAGACCAGTGGTTCTTAACCGGTGTTCCGCGAATATGGTCCAAGTGTTCCGCGAAATTTCAATTTTAAATGTATTGAAATTTAGAAACTTAGAAAAGATACGAAAACAAAAAATTGTTCAATTTTTTTAATTTGAATTTAATTTTAAGTTCTTGCTAAATACCGAATTTCAAATTATTTAATGTTAGTGTTCCGCGAGAAAAATATATACATATAATTGTGTTCCGCGTCTATGATAAGGTTAAGAACCACTGATATAAAGGGTTGAAAATTTTTTGGGTCATGAAATTCTGTAAAATTATGGCCGTTCTATATCTCCCACTATGAACCACGTATTGGTACGGAATTTTTTTCTCTTATACACTTTGTTTTTCTCAATTAAAAACTATAGTTATTTTGTGCACAGATCTATAAATGTAGCAGATATAAAGGGTTGAAAATTTTTTGGGTCATGAAATTCTGTAAAATTATGGCCGTTCTATATCTCCCACTATGAACCACGTATTGGTATGGAATTTTTTTCTCTTATACACTTTGTTTTTCTCAATTAAAAACTATAGTTATTTTGTGCACAGATCTATAAATGTAGCAGATATAAAGGGTTGAAAATTTTTTGGGTCATGAAATTCTGTAAAATTATGGCCGTTCTATATCTCCCACTATGAACCACGTATTGGTATGGAATTTTTTTCTCTTATACACTTTGTTTTTCTCAATTAATAATTATAGTTATTTTGTGAACAGTTCTATAAATGTAGCAGATAAAAAGATTTGAAAATTTTTTGGGTCATGAAATTCTGTAAAATTATGGCCGTTCTATATCTCCCACTGTGAACCAGGTATTGATATGGAATTTTTTTCTCTTATACACTTTGTTTTTCTCAATTAAAAACTATAGTTATTTTGTGCACAGATCTATAAATGTAGCAGATATAAAGGGTTGAAAATTTTTTGGGTCATGAAATTCTGTAAAATTATGGCCGTTCTATATCTCCCACTATGAACCACGTATTGGTACGGAATTTTTTTCTCTTATACACTTTGTTTTTCTCAATTAAAAACTATAGTTATTTTGTGCACAGATCTATAAATGTAGCAGATATAAAGGGTTGAAAATTTTTTGGGTCATGAAATTCTGTAAAATTATGGCCGTTCTATATCTCCCACTATGAACCACGTATTGGTATGGAATTTTTTTCTCTTATACACTTTGTTTTTCTCAATTAAAAACTATAGTTATTTTGTGCACAGATCTATAAATGTAGCAGATATAAAGGGTTGAAAATTTTTTGGGTCATGAAATTCTGTAAAATTATGGCCGTTCTATATCTCCCACTATGAACCACGTATTGGTATGGAATTTTTTTCTCTTATACACTTTGTTTTTCTCAATTAATAATTATAGTTATTTTGTGAACAGTTCTATAAATGTAGCAGATAAAAAGATTTGAAAATTTTTTGGGTCATGAAATTCTGTAAAATTATGGCCGTTCTATATCTCCCACTGTGAACCACGTATTGATATGGAATTTTTTTCTCTTATACACTTTGTTTTTCTCAATTAAAAACTATAGTTATTTTGTGCACAGATCTATAAATGTAGCAGATATAAAGGGTTGAAAATTTTTTGGGTCATGAAATTCTGTAAAATTATGGCCGTTCTATATCTCCCACTATGAACCACGTATTGGTACGGAATTTTTTTCTCTTATACACTTTGTTTTTCTCAATTAAAAACTATAGTTATTTTGTGCACAGATCTATAAATGTAGCAGATATAAAGGGTTGAAAATTTTTTGGGTCATGAAATTCTGTAAAATTATGGCCGTTCTATATCTCCCACTGTGAACCACGTATTGATATGGAATTTTTTTCTCTTATACACTTTGTTTTTCTCAATTAAAAACTATAGTTATTTTGTGCACAGATCTATAAATGTAGCAGATATAAAGGGTTGAAAATTTTTTGGGTCATGAAATTCTGTAAAATTATGGCCGTTCTATATCTCCCACTATGAACCACGTATTGGTATGGAATTTTTTTCTCTTATACACTTTGTTTTTCTCAATTGAAAACTATAGTTATTTTGTGCACAGATCTATTAATGTAGCAGATATAAAGGGATGAAAATTTTTTGGGTCATGAAATTCTGTAAAATTATGACCGTTCTATATCTCCCACTGTGAACCACATATAGGTACAGAATTTTTTTCTCTTATACACTTTGTTTTTCTCAATTAATAATTATAGTTATTTTGTGAACAGTTCTATAAATGTAGCAGATAAAAAGATTTGAAAATTTTTTGGGTCATGAAATTCTGTAAAATTATGGCCGTTCTATATCTCCCACTGTGAACCACGTATTGATATGGAATTTTTTTCTCTTATACACTTTGTTTTTCTCAATTAAAAACTATAGTTATTTTGTGAACAGTTCTATAAATGTAGCAGATATGAAGAGTTGAAATTTTTTTGGGTCATGAAATTCTGTAAAATTATGACCGTTCTATATCTCCCACTGTGAACCACATATTGGTACGGAATTTTTTTCTCTTATACACTTTGTTTTTCTCAATTAAAAACTATAGTTATTTTGTGAACAGTTCTATTAATGTAGCAGATGTGAAGGGTTGAAAATTTTTTGGGTCATGAAATTCTGTAAAATTATGGCCGTTCTATATCTCCCACTGTGAACCACGTATTGATATGGAATTTTTTTCTTTTATACACTTTGTTTTTCTCAATTAATAACTATAGTTATTTTGTGAACAGTTCTATAAATGTAGGAGATAAAAAGGGTTGAAAATTTTTTGGGTCATGAAATTCTGTAAAATTATGGCCGTTCTATATCTCCCACTGTGAACCACGTATTGATATGGAATTTTTTTCTCTTATACACTTTGTTTTTCTCAATTAAAAATTATAGTTATTTTGTGCACAGATCTATAAATTTAGCAGATTTAAAGGGTTGAAAATTTTTTGGGTCATGAAATTCTGTAAAATTATGACCGTTCTATATCTCCCACTGTGAACCGCATATTGGTACGGAATTTTTTTCTCTTATACACTTTGTTTTTCTCAATTAAAAACTATAGTTATTTTGTGAACAGTTCTATAAATGTAGCAGATAAAAAGGGTTGAAAATTTTTTGGGTCATGAAATTCTGTAAAATTATGGCCGTTCTATATCTCCCACTGTGAACCACATATTGGTACGGAATTTTTTTCTCTTATACACTTGGTTTTTCTCAATTAAAAACTATAGTTATTTTGTGAACAGTTCTATTAATGTAGCAGATGTGAAGGGTTGAAAATTTTTTGGGTCATGAAATTCTGTAAAATTATGGCCGTTCTATATCTCCCACTGTGAACCACGTATTGATATGGAATTTTTTTCTTTTATACACTTTGTTTTTCTCAATTAAAAACTATAGTTATTTTGTGCACAGATCTATAAATGTAGCAGATATAAAGGGTTGAAAATTTTTTGGGTCATGAAATTCTGTAAATATATGACCGTTCTATATCTCCCACTGTGAACCACATATTGGTACGGAATTTTTTTCTCTTATACACTTTGTTTTTCTCAATTAAAAACTATAGTTATTTTGTGCACAGATCTATAAATGTAGCAGATAAAAAGGGTTGAAAATTTTTTTGGTCATGAAATTCTGTAACATTATGACCGTTCTATATCTCCCACTGTGAACCACATATTGGTACGGATTTTTTTTCTCTTATACACTTGGTTTTTCTCAATTAAAAACTATAGTTATTTTGTGAACAGTTCTATAAATGTAGCAGATAAAAAGGGTTGAAAATTTTTTGGGTCATGAAATTCTGTAAAATTATGACCGTTCTATATCTCCCACTGTGAACCGCATATTGGTACGGAATTTTTTTCTCTTATACACTTTGTTTTTCTCAATTAAAAACTATAGTTATTTTGTGAACAGTTCTATAAATGTAGCAGATAAAAAGGGTTGAAAATTTTTTTGGTCATGAAATTCTGTAAAATTATGACCGTTCTATATCTCCCACTGTGAACCACATTTTGGTACGGAATTTTTTTCTCTTATACACTTTGTTTTTCTCAATTAAAAACTATAGTTATTTTGTGCACAGATCTATAAATGTAGCAGATATAAAGGGTTGAAAATTTTTTGGGTCATGAAATTCTGTAAAATTATGGCCGTTCTATATCTCCCACTATGAACCACGTATTGGTACGGAATTTTTTTCTCTTATACACTTTGTTTTTCTCAATTAAAAACTATAGTTATTTTGTGCACAGATCTATAAATGTAGCAGATATAAAGGGTTGAAAATTTTTTGGGTCATGAAATTCTGTAAAATTATGGCCGTTCTATATCTCCCACTGTGAACCACGTATTGATATGGAATTTTTTTCTCTTATACACTTTGTTTTTCTCAATTAAAAACTATAGTTATTTTGTGCACAGATCTATAAATGTAGCAGATATAAAGGGTTGAAAATTTTTTGGGTCATGAAATTCTGTAAAATTATGGCCGTTCTATATCTCCCACTATGAACCACGTATTGGTACGGAATTTTTTTCTCTTATACACTTTGTTTTTCTCAATTAAAAACTATAGTTATTTTGTGCACAGATCTATAAATGTAGCAGATATAAAGGGTTGAAAATTTTTTGGGTCATGAAATTCTGTAAAATTATGGCCGTTCTATATCTCCCACTATGAACCACGTATTGGTATGGAATTTTTTTCTCTTATACACTTTGTTTTTCTCAATTGAAAACTATAGTTATTTTGTGCACAGATCTATTAATGTAGCAGATATAAAGGGATGAAAATTTTTTGGGTCATGAAATTCTGTAAAATTATGACCGTTCTATATCTCCCACTGTGAACCACATATAGGTACAGAATTTTTTTCTCTTATACACTTTGTTTTTCTCAATTAATAATTATAGTTATTTTGTGAACAGTTCTATAAATGTAGCAGATAAAAAGATTTGAAAATTTTTTGGGTCATGAAATTCTGTAAAATTATGGCCGTTCTATATCTCCCACTGTGAACCACGTATTGATATGGAATTTTTTTCTCTTATACACTTTGTTTTTCTCAATTAAAAACTATAGTTATTTTGTGAACAGTTCTATAAATGTAGCAGATATGAAGAGTTGAAATTTTTTTGGGTCATGAAATTCTGTAAAATTATGACCGTTCTATATCTCCCACTGTGAACCACATATTGGTACGGAATTTTTTTCTCTTATACACTTTGTTTTTCTCAATTAAAAACTATAGTTATTTTGTGAACAGTTCTATTAATGTAGCAGATGTGAAGGGTTGAAAATTTTTTGGGTCATGAAATTCTGTAAAATTATGGCCGTTCTATATCTCCCACTGTGAACCACGTATTGATATGGAATTTTTTTCTTTTATACACTTTGTTTTTCTCAATTAATAACTATAGTTATTTTGTGAACAGTTCTATAAATGTAGGAGATAAAAAGGGTTGAAAATTTTTTGGGTCATGAAATTCTGTAAAATTATGGCCGTTCTATATCTCCCACTGTGAACCACGTATTGATATGGAATTTTTTTCTCTTATACACTTTGTTTTTCTCAATTAAAAATTATAGTTATTTTGTGCACAGATCTATAAATTTAGCAGATTTAAAGGGTTGAAAATTTTTTGGGTCATGAAATTCTGTAAAATTATGACCGTTCTATATCTCCCACTGTGAACCGCATATTGGTACGGAATTTTTTTCTCTTATACACTTTGTTTTTCTCAATTAAAAACTATAGTTATTTTGTGAACAGTTCTATAAATGTAGCAGATAAAAAGGGTTGAAAATTTTTTGGGTCATGAAATTCTGTAAAATTATGGCCGTTCTATATCTCCCACTGTGAACCACATATTGGTACGGAATTTTTTTCTCTTATACACTTGGTTTTTCTCAATTAAAAACTATAGTTATTTTGTGAACAGTTCTATTAATGTAGCAGATGTGAAGGGTTGAAAATTTTTTGGGTCATGAAATTCTGTAAAATTATGGCCGTTCTATATCTCCCACTGTGAACCACGTATTGATATGGAATTTTTTTCTTTTATACACTTTGTTTTTCTCAATTAAAAACTATAGTTATTTTGTGCACAGATCTATAAATGTAGCAGATATAAAGGGTTGAAAATTTTTTGGGTCATGAAATTCTGTAAATATATGACCGTTCTATATCTCCCACTGTGAACCACATATTGGTACGGAATTTTTTTCTCTTATACACTTTGTTTTTCTCAATTAAAAACTATAGTTATTTTGTGCACAGATCTATAAATGTAGCAGATAAAAAGGGTTGAAAATTTTTTTGGTCATGAAATTCTGTAAAATTATGACCGTTCTATATCTCCCACTGTGAACCACATATTGGTACGGAATTTTTTTCTCTTATACACTTGGTTTTTCTCAATTAAAAACTATAGTTATTTTGTGAACAGTTCTATAAATGTAGCAGATAAAAAGGGTTGAAAATTTTTTTGGTCATGAAATTCTGTAAAATTATGACCGTTCTATATCTCCCACTGTGAACCGCATATTGGTACGGAATTTTTTTCTCTTATACACTTTGTTTTTCTCAATTAAAAACTATAGTTATTTTGTGAAAAGTTCTATAAATGTAGCAGATAAAAAGGGTTGAAAATTTTTTTGGTCATGAAATTCTGTAAAATTATGACCGTTCTATATCTCCCACTGTGAACCACATATTGGTACGGAATTTTTTTCTCTTATACACTTGGTTTTTCTCAATTAAAAACTATAGTTATTTTGTGAACAGTTCTATTAATGTAGCAGATGTGAAGGGTTGAAAATTTTTTGGGTCATGAAATTCTGTAAAATTATGGCCGTTCTATATCTCCCACTGTGAACCACGTATTGATATGGAATTTTTTTCTTTTATACACTTTGTTTTTCTCAATTAAAAACTATAGTTATTTTGTGCACAGATCTATAAATTTAGCAGATTTAAAGGGTTGAAAATTTTTTGGGTCATGAAATTCTGTAAAATTATGACCGTTCTATATCTCCCACTGTGAACCGCATATTGGTACGGAATTTTTTTCTCTTATACACTTTGTTTTTCTCAATTAAAAACTATAGTTATTTTGTGAACAGTTCTATAAATGTAGCAGATAAAAAGGGTTGAAAATTTTTTTGGTCATGAAATTCTGTAAAATTATGACCGTTCTATATCTCCCACTGTGAACCACATATTGGTACGGAATTTTTTTCTCTTATACACTTGGTTTTTCTCAATTAAAAACTATAGTTATTTTGTGAACAGTTCTATTAATGTAGCAGATGTGAAGGGTTGAAAATTTTTTGGGTCATGAAATTCTGTAAAATTATGGCCGTTCTATATCTCCCACTGTGAACCACGTATTGATATGGAATTTTTTTCTTTTATACACTTTGTTTTTCTCAATTAAAAACTATAGTTATTTTGTGCACAGATCTATAAATGTAGCAGATATAAAGGGTTGAAAATTTTTTGTGTCATGAAATTCTGTAAAATTATGGCCGTTCTATATCTCCCACTGTGAATCACGTATTGATATGGAATTTTTTTCTTTTATACACTTTGTTTTTCTCAATTAAAAACTATAGTTATTTTGTGCACAGATCTATAAATGTAGCAGATATAAAGGGTTGAAAATTTTTTGTGTCATGAAATTCTGTAAAATTATGGCCGTTCTATATCTCCCACTGTGATTCACGTATTGATATGGAATTTTTTTCTTTTATACACTTTGTTTTTCTCAATTAAAAACTATAGTTATTTTGTGAACAGTTCTATTAATGTAGCAGATGTGAAGGGTTGAAAATTTTTTGGGTCATGAAATTCTGTAAAATTATGGCCGTTCTATATCTCCCACTGTGAACCACGTATTGATATGGAATTTTTTTCTTTTATACACTTTGTTTTTCTCAATTAAAAACTATAGTTATTTTGTGCACAGATCTATAAATGTAGCAGATTTAAAGGGTTGAAAATTTTTTGGGTCATGAAATTCTGTAAAATTATGACCGTTCTATATCTCCCACTGTGAACCACATATTGGTACGGAATTTTTTTCTCTTATACACTTGGTTTTTCTCAATTAAAAACTATAGTTATTTTGTGAACAGATCTATAAATGTAGCAGATATAAAGGGTTGAAAATTTTTTGGGTCATGAAATTCTGTAAAATTATGACCGTTCTATATCTCCCACTGTGAACCACATATTGGTACGGAATTTTTTTCTCTTATACACTTTGTTTTTCTCAATTAAAAACTATAGTTATTTTGTGCACAGATCTATAAATGTAGGAGATAAAAAGGGTTGAAAATTTTTTTGGTCATGAAATTCTGTAAAATTATGACCGTTCTATATCTCCCACTGTGAACCACATATTGGTACGGAATTTTTTTCTCTTATACACTTGGTTTTTCTCAATTAAAAACTATAGTTATTTTGTGAACAGTTCTATAAATGTAGCAGATGTGAAGGGTTGAAAATTTTTTGGGTCATGAAATTCTGTAAAATTATGGCCGTTCTATATCTCCCACTGTGAACCACGTATTGATATGGAATTTTTTTCTTTTATACACTTTGTTTTTCTCAATTAAAAACTATAGTTATTTTGTGCACAGATCTATAAATGTAGCAGATATAAAGGGTTGAAAATTTTTTGGGTCATGAAATTCTGTAAAATTATGACCGTTCTATATCTCCCACTGTGAACCACATATTGGTACGGAATTTTTTTCTCTTATACACTTTGTTTTTCTCAATTAAAAACTATAGTTATTTTGTGCACAGATCTATAAATGTAGCAGATAAAAAGGGTTGAAAATTTTTTTGGTCATGAAATTCTGTAAAATTATGACCGTTCTATATCTCCCACTGTGAACCACATATTGGTGCGGAATTTTTTTCTCTTATACACTTGGTTTTTCTCAATTAAAAACTATAGTTATTTTGTGAACAGTTCTATAAATGTAGCAGATAAAAAGGGTTGAAAATTTTTTTGGTCATGAAATTCTGTAAAATTATGACCGTTCTATATCTCCCACTGTGAACCGCATATTGGTACGGAATTTTTTTCTCTTATACACTTTGTTTTTCTCAATTAAAAACTATAGTTATTTTGTGAACAGTTCTATAAATGTAGCAGATAAAAAGGGTTGAAAATTTTTTTGGTCATGAAATTCTGTAAAATTATGACCGTTCTATATCTCCCACTGTGAACCACATATTGGTACGGAATTTTTTTCTCTTATACACTTGGTTTTTCTCAATTAAAAACTATAGTTATTTTGTGAACAGTTCTATTAATGTAGCAGATGTGAAGGGTTGAAAATTTTTTGGGTCATGAAATTCTGTAAAATTATGGCCGTTCTATATCTCCCACTGTGAACCACGTATTGATATGGAATTTTTTTCTTTTATACACTTTGTTTTTCTCAATTAAAAACTATAGTTATTTTGTGCACAGATCTATAAATTTAGCAGATTTAAAGGGTTGAAAATTTTTTGGGTCATGAAATTCTGTAAAATTATGACCGTTCTATATCTCCCACTGTGAACCGCATATTGGTACGGAATTTTTTTCTCTTATACACTTTGTTTTTCTCAATTAAAAACTATAGTTATTTTGTGAACAGTTCTATAAATGTATCAGATAAAAAGGGTTGAAAATTTTTTTGGTCATGAAATTCTGTAAAATTATGACCGTTCTATATCTCCCACTGTGAACCACATATTGGTACGGAATTTTTTTCTCTTATACACTTGGTTTTTCTCAATTAAAAACTATAGTTATTTTGTGAACAGTTCTATTAATGTAGCAGATGTGAAGGGTTGAAAATTTTTTGGGTCATGAAATTCTGTAAAATTATGGCCGTTCTATATCTCCCACTGTGAACCACGTATTGATATGGAATTTTTTTCTTTTATACACTTTGTTTTTCTCAATTAAAAACTATAGTTATTTTGTGCACAGATCTATAAATGTAGCAGATATAAAGGGTTGAAAATTTTTTGTGTCATGAAATTCTGTAAAATTATGGCCGTTCTATATCTCCCACTGTGAATCACGTATTGATATAGAATTTTTTTCTTTTATACACTTTGTTTTTCTCAATTAAAAACTATAGTTATTTTGTGCACAGATCTATAAATGTAGCAGATATAAAGGGTTGAAAATTTTTTGTGTCATGAAATTCTGTAAAATTATGGCCGTTCTATATCTCCCACTGTGATTCACGTATTGATATGGAATTTTTTTCTTTTATACACTTTGTTTTTCTCAATTAAAAACTATAGTTATTTTGTGAACAGTTCTATAAATGTAGCAGATAAAAAGGGTTGAAAATTTTTTGGGTCATGAAATTCTGTAAAATTATGGCCGTTCTATATCTCCCACTGTGAACCACGTATTGATATGGAATTTTTTTTCTCTTATACACTTTGTTTTTCTCAATTAAAAACTATAGTTATTTTGTGCACAGATCTATAAATTTAGCAGATTTAAAGGGTTGAAAATTTTTTGGGTCATGAAATTCTGTAAAATTATGACCGTTCTATATCTCCCACTGTGAACCGCATATTGGTACGGAATTTTTTTCTCTTATACACTTTGTTTTTCTCAATTAAAAACTATAGTTATTTTGTGAACAGTTCTATAAATGTAGCAGATAAAAAGGGTTGAAAATTTTTTGGGTCATGAAATTCTGTAAAATTATGACCGTTCTATATCTCCCACTGTGAACCACATATTGGTACGGAATTTTTTTCTCTTATACACTTGGTTTTTCTCAATTAAAAACTATAGTTATTTTGTGAACAGATCTATAAATGTAGCAGATATAAAGGGTTGAAAATTTTTTGGGTCATGAAATTCTGTAAAATTATGACCGTTCTATATCTCCCACTGTGAACCACATATTGGTACGGAATTTTTTTCTCTTATACACTTTGTTTTTCTCAATTAAAAACTATAGTTATTTTGTGCACAGATCTATAAATGTAGCAGATAAAAAGGGTTGAAAATTTTTTTGGTCATGAAATTCTGTAAAATTATGACCGTTCTATATCTCCCACTGTGAACCACATATTGGTACGGAATTTTTTTCTCTTATACACTTGGTTTTTCTCAATTAAAAACTATAGTTATTTTGTGAACAGTTCTATAAATGTAGCAGATAAAAAGGGTTGAAAATTTTTTTGGTCATGAAATTCTGTAAAATTATGACCGTTCTATATCTCCCACTGTGAACCACATATTGGTACGGAATTTTTTTCTCTTATACATTTGGTTTTCTCAATTAAAAACTATAGTTATTTTGTGAACAGTTCTATTAATGTAGCAATTGTGAAGGGTTGAAAATTTTTTGGGTCATGAAATTCTGTAAAATTATGGCCGTTCTATATCTCCCACTGTGAACCACGTATTGATATGGAATTTTTTTCTTTTATACACTTTGTTTTTCTCAATTAAAAACTATAGTTATTTTGTGCACAGATCTATAAATTTAGCAGATTTAAAGGGTTGAAAATTTTTTGGGTCATGAAATTCTGTAAAATTATGACCGTTCTATATCTCCCACTGTGAACCGCATATTGGTACGGAATTTTTTTCTCTTATACACTTTGTTTTTCTCAATTAAAAACTATAGTTATTTTGTGAACAGTTCTATCAATGTAGCAGATAAAAAGGGTTGAAAATTTTTTTGGTCATGAAATTCTGTAAAATTATGACCGTTCTATATCTCCCACTGTGAACCACATATTGGTACGGAATTTTTTTCTCTTATACACTTGGTTTTTCTCAATTAAAAACTATAGTTATTTTGTGAACAGTTCTATTAATGTAGCAGATGTGAAGGGTTGAAAATTTTTTGGGTCATGAAATTCTGTAAAATTATGGCCGTTCTATATCTCCCACTGTGAACCACGTATTGATATGGAATTTTTTTCTTTTATACACTTTGTTTTTCTCAATTAAAAACTATAGTTATTTTGTGCACAGATCTATAAATGTAGCAGATATAAAGGGTTGAAAATTTTTTGTGTCATGAAATTCTGTAAAATTATGGCCGTTCTATATCTCCCACTGTGAATCACGTATTGATATGGAATTTTTTTCTTTTATACACTTTGTTTTTCTCAATTAAAAACTATAGTTATTTTGTGCACAGATCTATAAATGTAGCAGATATAAAGGGTTGAAAATTTTTTGTGTCATGAAATTCTGTAAAATTATGGCCGTTCTATATCTCCCACTGTGATTCACGTATTGATATGGAATTTTTTTCTTTTATACACTTTGTTTTTCTCAATTAAAAACTATAGTTATTTTGTGCACAGATCTATAAATTTAGCAGATTTAAAGGGTTGAAAATTTTTTGGGTCATGAAATTCTGTAAAATTATGACCGTTCTATATCTCCCACTGTGAACCGCATATTGGTACGGAATTTTTTTCTCTTATACACTTTGTTTTTCTCAATTAAAAACTATAGTTATTTTGTGAACAGTTCTATTAATGTAGCAGATTTGAAGGGTTGAAAATTTTTTGGGTCATGAAATTCTGTAAAATTATGGCCGTTCTATATTTCCCACTGTGAACCACGTATTGATATGGAATTTTTTTTCTTTTATACACTTTGTTTTTCTCAATTAAAAACTATAGTTATTTTGTGCACAGATCTATAAATGTAGCAGATATAAAGGGTTGAAAATTTTTTGGGTCATGAAATTCTGTAAAATTATGACCGTTCTATATCTCCCACTGTGAACCACATATAGGTACGGAATTTTTTTCTCTTATACACTTTGTTTTTCTCAATTAATAACTATAGTTATTTTGTGAACAGTTCTATAAATGTATCAGATATGAAGAGTTGAAATTTTTTTGGGTCTTGAAATTCTGTAAAATTATGACCGTTCTATATCTCTCACTGTGAACCACATATAGGTACGGAATTTTTTTCTCTTATACACTTTGTTTTTCTCAATTAATAACTATAGTTATTTTGTGCACAGATCTATAAATGTAGCAGATATATAGTATAGTGAGTGGTAAACATGGTTAAATGTGAGTGTAAGGTGGTCCTATCTAAGTCTAGTGAGTGGTAAACATGGTTAAATGTGAGTGTAAGGTGGTCCTATCTAAGTCTAGTGAGTGGTAAACATGGTTAAATGTGAGTGTAAGGTGGTCCTATCTAAGTCTAGTGTGTGGTAAACATGGTTAAATGAGAGTGTAAGGTGGTGCTATGTAAGTCTTGAGAGTCACCAACATGGTATATATGAGACACCTGACTGGTAGAATGAAGGTGCCAAGTTTGGGAAAAGTGAAAATATTGATAGAGAAGAGGCACCAGCTAGGCGGAATAAAGATGCATTGGTCCGATTCTGGTTTAACCATTGGCAATGTTTGGTTTTAAAAATTTAATCTCTCATATTTAGATTAAATTAAAAAATTTAATCGTCCAAAGTCATTAAAACTAAATTTGGAATTTAATTCAATCAATTAAAATTATGATTATTTAATTTTAATTTTAATCTTAATTTTTAGTTATGATTAAAAATTTTAATTGTTTAAATTCCGATTAAATTAAAAGTGAATTTAATTTTAATCAACTAATTTTGGCCGATTAAATTTTTTAATTTTAATCATGATTAAAGTTAAATTTCTGTTTAATTCAATTGTTTTTTAATTGATTAAATTTTTGCCCAACTCTGATATACAGTATGTGTTTGTTTTCTATCCTAACAGATGTAGGTGCACAGCGCGCATGCGCCAAATGCCGACCGCAGCATTGCAGCGGCCAAATTTCAAAATTTAAAAAACAACACATTACTCTGGTGAGCTTAAGCAACACTCTTGCCCGGAAGAAGTGTATTAAAAATAGGTTCCTGGGTATTGTCCTGAACGCAGTTAGTGTGCTAACTTTGGGCTTGTATTTTACAGAAAGTGGATAAAGTTTTGGCGTTATATAACCAGGTTGGTTTTCACTTACTCAGTAAAACCTTTGAAGGAAATCGTTGGTAGTTGGGTAGGACGTGTGAGTGTTCAAACTCGATTTTTCTTGTCCTCTGTTTATTTCAGGTGAAAAATTAAAAAGAAAAATGGAACTTTTCTCTTTTATGGCGGTACAAGCGAACTTATCTTTGGAAAAAGGAAGAAAAAGTTTTCCAAAGTTATTATCAACATTATTTTAATATATCTGGTCGCTGGCGGGGCAAGGAAGCGGAAATAATTATGGACCGTGAAATATTCCCTGAGTAACGATCACGACTGTAAAGGGGGATTTTTGTTCTTTTTAGTTCTACTTTGTGCTTGCGAGGGAAGTGAAGTGAAAAAAAAGTGCAAGTGGTTGGGGCTTAGAGGCGATATCGTTGGAAATGATGAAGTAAGCTTCAAGGACAGTTAAGGGGTGCAGGACCCACCCTAGCACTTTGTGTGACTTGGTATACATTCTTGGCCTACATCCCTCTGGCCTTTCAGACTCCAGCCACTGTACCCTGTCAAGAGCATCTCCCACTGTTTGTCATGGATAGTGTGGTACATCCACACTAACTTTGTTCTGGAACACAGAAAGTCCTGGGGGCCAACAGATCCTCCACCCTCTTGGCATCACCTCTCCATCCTTCACCCCCCCTTTGTTTAATTAAAGTCTTAATTTAAGTTCATTAATAGGGTGCTCCGTTCTACTGGGTCTGCTAAGAGAATGGCAGCCTATCCAATGACTACATTTGATATTTAGTCGATGTTCCAAAAGTTTTTTGAGTTACTCTGACATTTCAGTTGTATTCCCTTAGCTTGGAAGAATGAGTGGCTAAGTTAGCAGTAAGGAGTTTACAGGTACGCTCCTGTGGCTCACATTGAGACCCAACATCCACCTATTAACCGCCCCCAAATAGCTTGTCCCTGCGGGGTGTCAACTTTTAAGTGTAAGAATCTTGATTCTGACAGGTCCTTGGGGTTCTTCTTCAATCAGTGACCTCTATCGGCCATTTTAAGGATTCTAAGCCCTTCTTTCAGTGTCCTTGAAGGATTGTGTGGTTGCTCTTAGCCAAATCAACATTTTCAACCACCTCGCTTCATCTTAAGCAACGCAAATTCGTAACTTTTTCGTACACACACACACACACACACACTCTCGGAGAAAGTAAACAGAATTATACAAAAATAGAATTGGAATTTGGATCTTAAAAACATATGCATTTTGAGTAAAAATAGAGCAAAATCTCAACTTATTTATTTACTTTTGCTTGAATAGGAAGATGGGCGAAATATATTTAACGCTGGATAAAACTTAATAAATGATGGTCGTAAGGGTTATGATGAGTTTGCATGTCAGGATAGTAAGGGGACTCCTTTAGGAAACGGCCTCTGGCTGCCAATTAAATCCTTCTGTCAAAACGAATTTCATCAATCAATCTGATTAATTGATCTAATACAGATGACGTCATGTAATAAAGTAGAAAACAAAAACAATGAAAAGTGGCCAGACATCGATCATTTCAAAATGGCCGACAAGAGCCGAGTTTGAACCTAATTATGGGATTATAGATAAGGGAAGTTCTATGTGTTTAGTGTATTATCATTAGCATTTTAATTCTCCCTCAAGTTTCTAACGATGGGTTTCGAAACAATGAACTAACTTCTCGTAATTATTTCCTACATCGAGTTCCACCGGAAACACAAGTCTTGAGTTCCCTTTTATTATTCCTCTTATTTCCGTCGTTCTCTTCAAGTATCCATTTTTTCAGACGCAGATTTTTGTATATCGGACATGAATTTAATTCATACCATCAATATATAACCTTATATAATGGCACTCGGTTAGCAAAAGTCAACTCTTAACTCCTAGAACTGGCTTCAAACGAATTTTCCTCAGAAAAATCGTTTCAAATACATGTAATACATAGAAATATGTACGTATAGTATGCAACGATTGAAAAGATCGTTGAAGCCATTTTCGAGAAGGTTCCAATAAAGTGAAAATTAGTTTCATTGGAATCCCTCCAAAAAAAAAAGGAAAAAGGGATTCAGATCAGGGAAACAGCTAATGGCTAATCGTGGGGGAAACATCCGATTTTGTTTCAACTTCCTGTTAGATACTTGGAGACTTATTGTGGCTTCCCCATTTTTGGGATCTAGTAGACGAAACCTGTCCTCTTTAGAAAGGTTGAGGTCCTTTCCATACTAGTCCTTTTTGGGCAGCTATCTCCTTTGGTTTCCAAAGGTTTCTCAGCGCAACCGCTCGATTGCAACACAATCGAACAGCCAGTGAGAGGCCGTTTCCTCCTCTTCCTGACACAATCTGCGCACAACGGTTCTGAGTTAATAAGCCCCACCTTGTTCAGAACCAGTAAGACAAAGTAATGGCCAATTAAAGTTGGATGAATGAATGATTACTATTATTAATATTTGGTGTTATTAAGAAAGTAAGATGTTCACATTAAAGTGGTAGGCTTGACAAGAACAGGACAATATGACCAATTATGGTGTACTGAAACTTGATGTCTCTTAAGGATCGTAGTTATTCCTGTGGAATGGTTGATGCAATGCAGGAAATCATCCTTGGTTTATTAAAACTGTCCGGTAGGACAGTTGTATAAGGGTTGATCGTCAAAAAGTGCACGAAAAAGCGTAACGTTGAAAAACACCCAACTTTGACAATTTTTTTCTCTTTTTCTACTAAAGATAAAATTCCCAAATTTTCTCCTCCTTTATAGCTGTAATTTTTTTGCAACAACCCAGATCTAATAGGTTTCGAGAAAAAAGTTGCCGAAAATGAGCAAAAACGGCTTTTTCAAAAAATGTTCTTGTTCTTGTTCTTCTTGTTGTTGTTGTTACCTTTTTTGTAAACAACGTACAGCCTAAACGCGCGAACCGATTTTCATGAATGAGGTGTCATTCGATTCGGAATTTTATGTAGATGTGCCTTTTGGGGGTCTCGACCCTGTACATCGAATGGGAGAGGAGTTAGCCCCCTTTATGTAAGGCCCCCTCCAAAATTATTATTACTAATTACTCTGTAAATCTTGGCCCGATTTTGATAAAATTTGGTAGGATGATAGGGTTAGGGCTCCCGTACGTAACATTAAAGCGGCGATCAGCTCTTACACTTGTTAAGGGGATGTATAGGAATCGTTTCAAATTATCGACACGTGAACCGATTTTCATGAATGAAATGTCATTGGAATCGAAATTTTGTACAGATTTGCACTTTAAAAGTCTCGACGCCGTGCCTCATAAGGAGGGGAGTTTGCCCCACCCAAATAAGGCCTTTTCTAAAACTATTATTACCAATATTTCTATAACGCTTAGTCCGATTTTGATAAAATTCAGCTCGAATAAGTGGTTAAAGCTCCTCTACATTGCTGATGCTCTTGCACCTACTAAGAGGAAGTACTGCAATCGTTTAAATTATCAATGAGTGAACCGATTTAAATCAATGAATTGTCGTTCGATTATAAAATCTTTGCCTCTTTGCCTAGAAGTTCTGCAATCGCAGTTTATTTTTCTTACTCCTCTTAAAAGGAAGTAATGAAATCGCAGTTTAATTTTGTTATTCACGCACAAATACCTTCCTATGTTATTCAAAACGCTTTTTCAAAAAAAGTTGTTACTGAGGATGGTTTGGGGGACCTTAACGATAATCATTCTTTAAAAAGATCTCTCTAGTGGTAGTTACGGTTCCGACTTACCATCTTATCAGGTTATAATGATAGAATTGCTTATTCCAAATTTAAAAAAATCTGTAAAGCAGATATGTAACTTTGTAAAATAGACAAAAAGGAAAATCTATCCAAAAGGTACAAAAATCTCTTTAACAAAAACTTACAGTTTAAAATGTTAAGTATAAGGGTTGATTAAACGCCAAAAGGTACACAAATCAGCAAGCACCCAACATTTCATTAATTCTTCATTAATATTTAAGTAATTTTACTGCATTAATATTCATTAATATTTTTTAGAATTTATTAGATGTCACAGGCCCTTATGCTGGCCACTTCATTTATAATATTTTTTTGTTATAATTATGATAAATCACACATATGTACATGCATGTTAAAGTAGAAAAAGACAAAGTTAGAGTAGGCTACTGTCTTGAATTCGTCTAACCGAAATATTCGAGAGCACAAATAACACACAGTTATAACAAGTAGATTATTCAACAACAATTATTGATTTCTCTATTTTAATTTAATTTTACTTATAGTAAAATACTGGAATAATTAGCTGTCCTAAAAATATACATATCTTATTTACTTTATATTACATATTACATTTTTTTTTTATAAAAAAAAGTTTTGAATTTTTTAGCCTCATAATTTTTTTTTATTTTTTATAACGTTTTTCTTTTTAACCTGTAATTAATAGTTTGATTATTATAAATAACTAGATATTACAGTCAATCTACAGTGCTACTTGAACAAATATTTTGTAGACGAAAATGGCCAGCATAAGGGTCTGTGACATCTAATAAATTCTAAAAAATATTAATGAATATTAATGCAGTAAAATTACTTAAATATTAATGAAGAATTAATGAAATGTTGGGTGCTTGCTGATTTGTGTACCTTTTGGCGTTTAATCAACCCTTATACTTAACATTTTAAACTGTATAGCTAACTAGCTTTCTTAAATATTTGGCTGAAACTGTATCACTGTAGTCTGCGGTCACACAGTTCATGGAGGTCTTTTTAAATCCAGTGGGGGAACCGATTAGTTAACTGGCAAATTATTAATAGTTAATTGGCTGTTCAATGATTTAATGAATTAAGAGTTTTATTTGGATATAAACAGTTTACTGAAAATATCAATACTTTCAAATTTACCCCAGCCTTCTGCAGCGGTGGTGTAGTGAATTTGACTCCCACTTTGTTTCTGTCACAAGCTGTAATTGCTGACTCATGATGCATGAAAATCCGGAACTGGTCGGAAAAAAAACATGTGTCGCATGACATTCAATTTTATATTTGGATTATGTGCCACCATTGGACCAGACAATTAGCTTTTAGATAAATCCAGACTATCGAAATTGCCGTTTTAGTCGTCAGAGATCTTCTTCTTTTTTTACTTTATTAATAATTATGTAATAACATGTCTTATTATTTACATTATTTATTGGCGTGTAGCTAATCCTTCAGCTTCTACCATACAACCTTGTAATTATAACTTGGCATAAGGAAAACACATAAATACACATGCCAAGTGCCAAGGTTCTGGTTGAATGTATGTGTACTTGTGCGATGCCGATGTTTACCTCGGCTTGATCTCCCGTTATTATACCGTAATGAGATTTCTATTTGCCTTGAATAGTGTGTTTGCTCTGGACGGCTTGGATTTCGAGTGGATGTGAAGGAAGTGTATGTAGTGTTCCCCCTTTCGTCAGCACCATCCTCCATCCTCAGGTCTTTAACAGGTTTGCCACATCGCTTCAGTCACACTCTGGGCTCGGCCAGCAAGAGGTAATGAGACTTGTGCTTCGCTATTTACACCTGATAGTTCGGATAGACGTGCTGATTTCTCTTCTTCAATAAACTATTTGTAATCAAATTACTTTTAATTCTGTACTCTTTCTAGCAACATCTCTTATCATATTTTTGTTATTAAGATATCAAATTGCTTTTTTAAGTGGCTTTGAAATTTAATTTTCCCCAACAGTAAGATCCATTTATTAAAAAAATAAGCAAATTATTTAGAAATAAGTCAGTTTCCGCACTGAGGGGCCTTCAAGCGGATATTCCCAGGGAAACTTTACGTCTAAAATCGGCCCCAACCATTCTGTTCTTCTCCCCAGAGAATGGGAGAGTGGAAAACAGTAACAATTCTCTTTTATTCTCTCATTAAATTTTCAAACATTTCTAGAACTTCAAATTTTTTATAAATATTGATTAGTTTCAATATGAATTCACGATAATAAAATCACAATTTTGGGATAGTGGAGCTTGCTCAAAAATCGCTTCAATAAAGACGCAATTACAGGTGACGAATCTCGACCAAAATCTTGGTGTGAATTCAAAATTAGAAATTTCAAAACAGATTTCTGAAAATGAACTAAACGCTACATCGTTTTTTACAAAACATTTGTTAACGAATCCAAAATTATACGGTAAAACCTTTTTTCATGTTCAGCAGAGATACATTTCCGGTGAAAACTGCACCTGGGAGATGGGCGCACTTCCTGTGATTAGGAAGAAGCGGAAGTACAAAATGGATATAAAAAAGAATCAACTCGTGAATAAATAAGAAAATTCTGTTTTATCTCTTAGTGGCATGTACCTTCTTTTATTTCCTCGAGGTAATTAGTTTTCCCGAAGTTTTCACTTCAAAGTTCATAGAAGTGAGGAAAAAGTTTTATTTTTTTTTCTTTCCATTGGAAGGAATTATCTAGTTTAGGTTGAGTGTTGCTAGGGCGCGTCCTGTTGCTATCATCATCACTTCCATTTATCTTAGTTTGTTCTTTATGCCAGGCATTCAGCTTTTCTCTGATTAAAAAAAAATAATTATTTTGCTTGATTGAAATGAATTTAACTCATTAATATGTTGAACCTGGTTCTTAAAAGTCCTTTCGTAGATTACAAACTCTTAGGAGCTAAATGTGATGCAAGCTCTTTGATTTGTTATGCTGAAATCTTCTACTTTTACATAATGAAGTCTACTCATGAATAACTGCTACATGCTTCTTACGTTTCATTAATTAATGTACCATTCAGCAAGTTCTCTGAACGCAATGATATTTCAAGAGATTGCTTGAAGAGATTAATATATAAAAATCATGTATATAAAACATGTATATAAAAAAAATTTAAAATGTATTATCATGTGTATAAAAAATTTTTAAAATGTACATATATCTGTATATAATTGTATATAGGTATGGATGTAATTTATAGTGTGAATGAATCTTAACTTTAAGTATATAGCTTTAAGAATGTGGTTCCATAAGTGGGGTTGTTTATAAAAGGTTGTGTATGAAGTTGGCATGTGCACTGCCACAGAACAGCAAAGGGCATAATAGCCATTAGGTTCATTGCCTTAAAAAAAAGATTGTTCTTTTTAAAATCAGATGTTCCGATAACTTTGACAATTTTTTGAAAATTCCGTAGGTACCCTTTCCTTAAAATTTCATCTGGAGGGAGTTTAATTAATTTGATTCGATTCTTAGTAGCCAATAAGTGTTCTATGGTGGCGGATAATTTAAGATTTTTATATTTTATTTCTCATTTAATCTTCACTGTTATTTAAAAAACGGAACCAAATTCCTCTTTTTTCGATATAATGAAGTTTTAAAATCTGGAAAATCTGGTTTTAAAGAACCAAAAATACACTAGATTTTTCGTTTAATATCAGAGGCTACCAACCTTTCTAGGCTGCTAATAAAGACAATGGCAAGTTTTGGAAATAGCTTTATTTTAAAAAAAAAGAACAAACTTTAAATCTAATAGAAAAGGTATTTAGGACTACATTAAGAGGGCACTGCAGCGTACTGGCTGTGGAAGGAACTAAGGGACTGCAGCGTACTGGCTGTGGAAGGAACATAAGGGACTGCCGCGCAGCTCTCCTACCGTCTTCAGCTACTAAATCCATCCTATCTGATAGGACTGACAGTTAATTCCAAGAGGAACCGCTTTCCCTTGTCCCGTCTTACATCGCCAGCGTTTTCTCCCTTTTTTTTCCGCTATTGCGATAGCATCAAGTTTTCTTAATTGAGTTTGCACAGGTATAGCACTTGTTTTTTTTTTGGGGGGGGGGTCCTCAGGATTTTAGAAAACTTGTTATTGTTTTGATGTGTATGTGCCCGATTTCCCCATACTCAAACTTGTCATAATTCCGTATTGGTTATTTCTTCCGTCAAAACACACGATTGGTCCGTGCCGCACGATAGAGTAAAAACAAGAGGAAAGATGTTCAAGTAGGCTACAGTTAATCTTGTGACGACATCATGGAAGTAGTGTAAGCCTGCGAGAGTATAAGCCACAGTTTGTCAGGTTTATCTGAAGTTTAGGGGAATCATTGCAGCCATTTTCGAAAGAAGTTGCGAAATAGCGGAAGACCTATTCGACCAAGTGGCGCTTCCGGTCAACCGTTTTTTGTTTTCAATTTAGAATATCATCTTCTACTTTTGGGTTTTGGTGGTTAGCATTCCCAGACAACCTAGCGGACAGTCGGATCCACGAACCAACAAATATAAATATTTTTCAAACTCCGGAGTCTTCAGATCGTGTATATCTGTTGAAAATGCAAAATATAAGCATCAGTGTTTCTTAGTAGTGCTAAGAAGAAGTACAAACTGTTTGTTAGGAGGGTGAGTCCAACAAGACCACGATGTGGGGGGAACTTTAAAAACAAGAAGTACTGCGGACAGGCCGGAGATGTTGTGTAGCGCCGAGGAAGGTGTTTGCAAGTTGTTGAGTGCGGAAGGAAAGTGGCACGATCTCGGAGGCTGTGGACCGAGACCAGCTCGCCGCCGTTCTGCGGACATAAATCAGCCGCCTGCGTGGAACAGCCCACCGTGACGTCAGCACCTTCCTCGCTGGTTATCCCGCTCTAAATCTCTAGCCCTGCCCACTGCAGAGTTAATCTTGGCCCTCCCAGTCGGCTACCTATCGCTCGCTACTGTTTACATGAACTGTCCTTTTCTTGCAACCCTGTCTTTACCATTTTATCAGTTTGAGAATTCATCTACTCAATTAATTACAGGTAAACTAAGCCACCTAGATCTTTCAGCATTTTTTACTACAAAAGTTCGACTAAAAACTACAAAGCCAAAACCAGACTCTACAATTGTTAAATTTTCCATTTTTTTTTTCAAGTCATTTCGGACCCCCAAAGATCTGTCATCAGTATTAATCCTGAAAAACAACGTGTTAAGCGTTAATCAGTGTAACATGATCGCGCATTTTATCTTACTATTCTGCGCCATTTTCTCCAGTAACGTTACTTATCAATTTTCATTTTTTTTAATTGTTTCTACCAAGGAAAAGTATTTTCCGGGAAAACCACTTGGGTTTTCCAAAGTTCTATTACTAAGAGCCGGATTCTGAGTTAGCAGCTGTTGGTGCGACCCTCAGTCTAGGACCCCCTTAGGTAGCTACCAGTATAATATTTGTCGAGAAGGGTAAGTGTATATCTGTAACTTCCCCATTCAAGTGGATGCTGAGTCGTTTATCACCTGAGAGAATGTTGTCCTCTGGCATCAGTGAGGGTTCAGTGAAGGGTCGCAGTAAAAAACTTTGTAGTAGGAAATGGAAAATTAATACATATTGAATCATAGTATCATTAGTAGCATCCATTTCACCGGTAACTCAGAACTTTAATGGAAAAGGTAATTTAAACAGTAGGCCTTCTTCTTGTGAGGAAAGATTGAAAATTAAAACCAAAATATCTGCACCTAATCTTTGTTTGAGGCTGCCTAATGGGATGTTCGCTCGTCTCTGTCCTGCACGTAGAACATTTATTGCGTACCGATTTTTTAGTCACCACGATAGCAGCCTACCGAGGTGAAAACACCACCCTACCTAGCATAATTAGCGAGGAATACCAGCCCTTAGCGCCACTTACTACTTATTTATGGTTGTGTTTGCTCAGGCCCGGTTCCAGAAGAACCGGCAAAAGGTAAAAATTATAGCGTCACCAAGAGGGAGAAAGTACTTCCTGTGTACCCGTACACGATTAAACTCGATAATATTGAGGATAATTAGATTTCCGCTCGTATTGATCACACTGCCGTCGTATTCACTAACACTTCAATATTATCGTCAATTTCAAAGGACGTAGACCCAGATCGTAAGACCCCTACTTGAGATGACCATTATCTCTACCACTAACAGATTAGACGGCAGTTCCCTCTCTCTTATTATTTCTTTATTATTTTCTAGTCTCAAGACTTTGTTAATATTATTTTTACATCAATATTTACTTCTGAAAGTTTAGCCATGTTTATTCTCGTCTTCTTTTATCTTTATTATTAACATTTTTCTTATTTTATTTTCCTTTCCTTTTAATGTTGATATTATTAAAAACACTGTTACACTTTTTTTTATGAATATGTGTACATTGAATTTCAAATTAGATTTAGTTTATTTTTCTTTGGTTGGTTTATTTTTACTTTTTAATTCAAGTTACCGTCTTTCTTATTGTTATCTTTATTTTCTCTGACTCTCTAGTAAGGAAAGTGTTGCGATTATGTCAACTTTTCGATTTTGGGTTGTCACTGGAAACTGTAATCTTGTCTATTCCGGAATTCAAAAAAATGTTCTCCAAAAACTAATGTTCGTGTGTATTTATTTATGAACTTCTCCGAATATTCTATATTTCGATTGGATGCCAAAGGATCCGAACCAAATTTCAACGATCAAAATATATCAATAAACTGGTTACAGGAATATCAATGATTTGTCTACAGTTTGATTATAAATATTGCCAGTGTTATAATTGACAAATAAGTTCGATCGTTTTAGTTACGCAGATCTCATTCACAATTGATAATCTTAAGATTAGACTTAAGTACGTCTTCTGCTTCTTGAATGGACTTTCTTGTCTCCATATTGAGGAACTCGTATTTTAAACTGGTTCCTTTTTTTAAGTATCCCCTTTATATGCGCGTCTCATTTCCTCGACTTTCTGCCTGTTTTTATTGCTTAACTTTCTCAGCGTTTTGGTCTTACCTCAAAGGATTCTCATAAAAACAAAAATAAAATAAAAGAAGAGATCTTCTCTTCCGATATGAATGCTCTCTGTCTCTTTCTGTGATAGTGACCAGGATAGGTAATGAGCACGCTCAGCAGGTATCTCCTTAACTGCGAAGTTCCGGCCTAGGAAGTCTACCTGACTCACGTTCACTGAGCAAGCCGCTCCAAACACTCTTGCCGGCCGATATGACCATGATAGCATCACTCCCCTGCAGCGGCGGCACTCTAAAAGCTCCCAGCGTGATACCGTGCCATACGATGTGGGTCACGCATTACCACAGCAAATGCTGGCAACGGCTCTTTCAAACGCCCACATCCTCTTTCAAAGAGGAGTCACTAGTTTTTCTCTCTTTACTTTTTTCTTACCACAGCAAGTAAGAATTGTAATGGTCCAGAGCATCTCCTCCATGGAAATCTGGTCTGAATACTGGATAGACTTTGTCTTTCTGGTTTTTCTCAGTGTTTCATCTTCTCCCTCTGGATTTCTGTTACGTAATCAACTCGTACAAACATTCTCCATTTTGTGAAGTAAATTACACTGAAATATCCTTCAATGGGAATGATCCTCGCCTGCTCCCAACCACAAGTGAAGAAGGGTATGATTGATTCAATATTGCCTTTGAGACAAGTGCTCATACTGTCTTGGGTTTCCGACTGCTGGAAGCAGTTTGCCCATGAGCCCCTCGAACAGATGCTTATCACATTTTGCCCAGAAGTCTTGCAATTTTTCAATCCCTACAACTACTTGAAACAAACAGTTGACAGATGGAAGTGCTTACAGATTTTGAGATATTTAACATCACATACGAAAATCATTTTCTTGAAAATCTTTTTTTCGAACCCAGCAAATCCCCAAAAAGGGGATTCCTTATGAAAACTCGAAATCCCAGAGAATACCTCAAGATCTCATAATTGCCTGTTAACAATAGTAAAGAAGAAAACTTGTAAATTACATTAATTATAAGAGATCGCAAGCTGCAAGTGGGCGTCTCCCTTTGCAGATATCTCTAGCCCTAATTAAGATGTTCCATACCTAAATTACCAATTATTATGGCGCCCTCTAACAATAATAGAGAAATGTTATTTTTCCTCGCGGCCCTTCTAGTTCATTTCTCTTATCCACTTTCCTTGTAGTTTTCCATCTTGTCTACCTTTATTTATTTATAATTTTTTGCAATTTCTTATTTTTCTTTTCCTTCTGTTTTCAAATTAAATATTAAATTCTTCTTAACGCCAATGATAAAATTTTATTATCATTTCTCTTTTATTAATATTTGTATTTTTTCAGTTTTTTTCTTTTCTTTCACTTTAATTTGAAAAGTGCTCTTACAATTTCTATTAAAACTGACGTAGGAGAGAAAATTTTCACAAAAAGGGAATTTTTTTGAAAGTTTCATGTTAAAAGTAACACTGTTTTATTGTCTCTCCAGTGCTGGAAGTAATGCCTAGATCTCTCTCGAAGAGTCTAACTATTCGTGCTGGCAGTACTAAGTAATTACGTCATAATGAAAGTCTCGGCGAAACATGTGGGTGGTAGCAGACTTAAACAACCAACTTCTAATGAGCGAATTGAGGATATAGCTCTCTATTAAGCTTCTCAATTGGGACAAATTTGGGAGGTTTCGTTTCTGGTCGGACTATAGTGACTATTTTCAAATTTCGAATTGTGACTACCGCCTGCTGAGGTTATCCTTAGATCACGATCTTTACAGCTGCCGAACACCAGTTCATGTCTGTGAACATCTGCATCAAGGTCTTTCTTCTTAATGTATCTCTCTTCTACCTGTTTTAATTAATACTACGATGGTTATCGACGTTAAAATTAGCGAGAGGGAACTACAGCATCAGGGGATTTCTCCCACAATATCCGCCAGTTTGTTGATGGAGGAGTGGCGAAGCGGGAGAGCGCGTGCTCAGGGCGGGAGATTGGCCTGGATAACTTCATCCCAACTTGTACCAAACTCGCGAATCATTAATCTGTCCCACTTTCACACTGTGAAATCCCAGCCGAGTAGAACATATTTACATCCAAATACGTATATTATTTACAACCAACATCCACGTACTTCCTGTAAATATAGTGGCAGTTACTTTCTCTAACAGCTGTTAGAGGAAATACTGCAGTATTCATGGGAAATGTCAATTTGCCACAGCCTTTACTTTGAAGCCCAAAAAACGCTTGGACACTTCTTCTTGCTAAAAAAATTAGTGACGTAAAGTGTTGGAAAGAATTGGCAGTTCAAAACAGACTAATGGACATTTAATCTTACGCAGTGTTCATTCACAAAGTAAACTTGTTGATCCGTATGAAGGGCAGTCTTGTGAGAGCGGCTTTCTACGATTTTTATTTTAAAATTTATTTGATTTAATATTTCAAAAGAAATTTGGAAAAATAAACTGCGTCTGGGAGAAAACATGTGACGTAATTGCGTTGGGTGAAGGTTAAGGAAAAACCAATTTAGCGGTTGACATTGCGGAAATTGACTTTGGCAATGATGAGCAGTGTTGTGGCAATGAGTTGGATGATTGAGTGACCGTCCTACCTGGTCACACATCAGCCACGTCATCACACCACGTGTCAAGTCAATTTGAAAATCACTTTCTATCGCTTCAAGTTTGTGTTCGCGTATTAACAAACTACGGTGTTTTTGTTTTTTCTTTTAATCAGGGCTTTTCACCGCTTTTCACCGCTTTTCTAGCTTTTCGAAACAACAACAAAAATATTTCTTTGTGTAGATTGTATCCGGTGGAGTCACTACTGGTTAAACCATTTCGCCGACTCAGTAACAATGCCACTATGTACTCTAGAATTCGGGTGAAGACAACCGCATTGAAAGAGAAAAACACATATAATAGTTATTTATTTAACAAGTGCGGAAAGTAGTAGTTTTCCTCACACGAGGCAGGGTTTGCACGCACGAGCGAGCGAAGCGAGTGTGAGGAAAATACTTTACACTCGAGTTAAATATTATATTTTTTCTGCAACCATTAGGGTTATTAACTAAAAAAAAAAAAACTAAACAGGAATCACTAGAATCCATTTTAAATTTCTATAAGGTAGCACTATAACCTTTTTAACTGTTATAATTAAAAATATCTAATTATTTATTAAAGTATTATTTTGATTTCTATATTCCTTTCAATTTTTATTTTATTGTTTAATATTCGTTTTTTAATTATTTAGTTGCGTTAAATAAGCTTATTAAAGTTTTACAGAAAATATTTAATAACAAAACTTCTTATATCAAGGAAGCACAATAAAGTTTTTCCACTCACTAGTGAGGAAAGTGACACTAATGGGAATTTTTCCCCACTATTGAGGTAAAGTTGGGCATTACACAGCTGATTTTAATTGAGTAATGAGAACATTCCTACATGGTTGCAGAAAAACGCAACTTCATCTGTCGAATTCCCTTCAAAGTTTTCATCTACGCATTGACTTCATATCCTTTCTACCGCTGAAAAGCTTTTAGACGCAATTACCGGAATAGATAAAAGCTGTTAGATCAAATTTAAATATCGTGTCCACAATGGTCCTTTCTTTCAATGAGAGTGACGTAAGCGGGAAACCGGAAACAAGTTTTCACAAGGCCAAAGCTCCGCACATTTATTGAAAACATAGACATTTTAGAGGGAAGCGTACCCCCATATCCCAGTAGTGTCTTGAAACGACTGAAAATATGTTTTAAAAAGAGTCATATAAGTTAAATAACTGTATTAGATAAAATCGTTGGAGTTGATTTAGAGAAATAACGATCACAAAACTGAAATATTGATCCAGGAAAGTGGCATTTCTAGAAGGGTGGCCCCCCACTAAATATCAAATTTGAAAACTCATCAATTGGGACTTTACCCGGTGAAAACAGAAAAATCGAAAATCTTGGCGATTACAGATCGTACATGGGGTGAGAGAGAAATGAGTCGATGTTTTCATCGGTTTCGATCTTGAAATACGCCCCCTTCCAATCATAGAAGATCATCTCCCATCGAGGGACGATCTATTGAATTAATTATTGTTCTATGCATAAGTATTATACAGCGCAATTGGAGGGGGTGAAGGGGGATTACTTCTATAAATAATTCATACAGTCCTGAGTTGTCATCATGCAGCCAGCAATATTCCACTCATGGTGCATCTTTTCCAACCCCAACAATGTCCACAGCATTTGGCACGGCCGTACACAGACATTAGATCGTCAAACATTAATTCAATCAAGTTTACAACCCTCTGAAGTGTGGCAGCAGCACCCTCGGCTTTGTTAGCGGCGGCTAGAAGTGATTGTGTGACGTCATTATTTTGGGTGATAAAGTTACACTGATGACGATTGTGCTAGATGAAAGAACAAGTATGTGCTTGCTAATATAATCCACAGCTTGGAGATATCCAACTTAATGCGATGCTATGGTTTTGTACCAAAAGGTACTTTAGATAGAACCTTTAGATATGTGAACACTTTCGCGCAATTTTTGTAATTAAATTGATTTAGTAACTGTGATATTGTGAAGTGGCTGATATAGACTAAAAACTTAACATATGTTGATGGTTAAGTGCACTCATTCAGTAAGTACTGCACTTAGCATATCGCGAAGTACGTACGCACAATTTTGTCTCTTTTTCGTACTCAAAACACGTTAAGTTAATTCGTATTAAGTGAAAAATAGCGTAAAGGGAAGGATAAGACCACTGGTTGTGGAATGGACTTCCGAGGGAGATCCCAGGTTTAGGACCAGCTGTCTGCTTCAGGCGAACCACTTCCTTCAGGTTACTCACCAACTTCGCTAACCACAAATTTTAGTCCAAACCGGAAACAATGCCGGATGTGCAGGATCACCACGTTCTTGAATCGATATTTACTTTCATTGGCTTAGTAAAAGGAAGTATTACGTTCGTGCCAAATTTACAAAAAATTTCAACTTTTGACTGGAAATGCCCGGTATGGGCTCTCCTGAGCTACTAAAATTACAAATTGGTCTTCTGTGTGTCTACCTAAGGAGGTCTGTGGAGTTCGCGGGATCCGCATGACTCAATTACGAAAAATTTTTTCACAGTAATTTCAAATTTGATATTTGGGTTTTGGGGCCATTATCAGACCCGAGAATAAGGTTTTGGACAACATCGGTCCACTGGAAATGCCACTTTACTGACCCAGATTTTCCCGGAAATGACGACCTATTACGTTCTTCTTTAAAAGTTAACACATTTATATCGTTCTCCCGACACTCAACAATCTGACAAGACTCCAACAGTTGACCACACTCTAAACGTATGTATTTATAAACAGTGAGAAGGAACTCTGACGTTAATTGACGACCGAAGCTGTAGATAACTGTAATAACGTAGAGGAATACATGGAAATTATTGCCGAGTAATAAATAGTTGGCTAATTACTGTGCCAACCAGGTGCCACATTATGGATTAGAATATTCAAACACTGGGTGAAAATAACACAGAGTACAGAGATCGATACGTCAAGTGTATCGATATAATTATACCTCAAACGGTGAAATTATCACTCTCGCCATGTCCCCAAACAGATTATTATTTTAGCTGGATAAAAAATAGAAAGACAGTGGAAAAGCAAAACCAGTAAATTTCAAATTTGGTCACTTCAAATTTCTGGTGACGTTTAGGAAAGTTTGTTGAGGAATCAGCTGAAGGCTATCGGAAACGAATTGCTCCAAATTATGTCAGATGTTTTTTTTTTGCTTGTATTAAAAGTCGTGTTTATCAGAGATTTTGATTGGTATCTGATTGTACTACTCTCGACCAATTAAATGTAGTCTCTGTTTTTATTTGTTAAAAATCAATAAAATAAAATTGAGGGGAATCTAACCTTAAGAGCTATTTGTGGATAGTTCTAATTACTGGTGACTTTAATTGGGCCAGCACATTCTGCTTTTAGTACTTTTCGTCTTTTAATTAGACTCATCATTACTTCTTTTTAATTAAAATCATTTAAGTACTTATCACTTATTGTTTTCTGTTTGTGTATTATTCTATGTTAAATGGCTAACAGCTATTTCCGTTCCTTCCTTTTCCGGAGTGCACAGAGAAAGGAACAATGCTTAATTCAATTCTTCGACAGAATAAACGGTGTGTTAAGAAAAATGTTTCCACAGTCAATGACAATTACAGTGCAAGGCTGGGCATGTTCGGTGTTTAGTCTGGTTTGTGGTGACTAGCGCAGTCTGGCGGAACTACGTAGTTGCAGATTCTTTGTTTTAAAATGGATAATATGGTGATATCATTAGGATTGGAACCGTGTTTGTGTGTCTGTGTTGTGTGACTATTCCCACCCCAGATTGTCATTGTCAGCACCAGATCCCAGAATGGCTGGCTCTAAAAGCCACATACTCTGCTGAGGCCCGATAATTAGCACGCTACGCTGCACTGAATGTCTGCCTCCTCACGCCAAAACTTCCCTCTCTATCCGCTCACGTCTAACGTGCACAATGGAATACAATGGGTGTTAGTGAACACACTAATCCAAGCACCAGATTCTGTCCATATTTTCGTATCTACACTTCCTTTTACGCAGCTAGAAAGATGCAATTATGCAGCTCTTTAACAGCTTTTGGACAAAAAAAAAAAAAATTGCTAACTGGATCACTTTTGTGATCGATTTTTCAGGTTTTTGCCTGAAAACGGCAACTTTTAGACATGATAATTGGCTGAGCATATGTGGTCCTATACCTTCTTTACAAACGTTTATACCGGAAACAAGCCTTTCTAGGAGAGGAAGTGTAGGTTGTTAGGCTGGCCTCTAAAGTGCTATATCCCTAAAATGGCATGATCAAGTGAATTTACAAGAGTTTATAATTTTTCCAAGATTTTTTTTATCGTAAATCACTCCAGTTAAAATCTTTAAAGTTAGGAGAGTACTCTTAAATACAAAATGACTCTTGTAATTCTGTTCGACACTTTTTTCCGGTGAAATTCATTTTAGGGCAGTTCTGAGAGAAAGGTGGGGGTTTATTTCCCTCTAAAGTTCCATTTCCTGATCTTAGTATGGATTAAATAGCTTCCAAAAATTACAAGTTTGAAGAAGCGGCAGTGTGAATCTTTGTAACGATACTTTTGGTATTCACTTCCGCCAACTGTTTACTGCTTTTGTTTTCCTGGTCATGTAAAGCGATTTTGGAGCTATTTGATATTTGATATTTTTGTCATGGTGGATAAACTTGTTGATGTCAAACAAAACGTCAAGTTTGGAGAAAAGCCGCGTGAATTAAAGTAATAGACGAAGTTAAATAAATGTTCACAGATTTTTTTTAAGTGGAGGTAATATCAAAACATGTATTTCTGGTAAAAAAAACTTGGTTGAATTGACGGTGATGGAAATGGGGGATGTTTGGGGTCAACAGTGCCTAAGTGAACCCTGCCCTGTACACTTCTACCGCGCCAAACAGAATGCAAAATGTGACACACATCTTTACTTACCGGACAACGAGTACAACTGTCCACGATTTTGACTGTCACAACACATGTAGATCATGTCGGCGAGTATGCGTGTTCATGTTTAGTGTGCATGATGTCTCACGTACGCTGCCTCAACCAGCATGAATTTTAATGCTATTGCTGGCCATATGAAAAGCCGCCGGCCCATTATAATAGTGTATACAAAATATAGAAGTCTCTTTCAAAAGCTTTCGCTATTAATAAAAAATATCACAAGTGTAGAAATTAATGTGCTGCCGTCATTAATATAATTATGAATAGAGTGGCTACATTACTCACCGTTGGAAATTCAAGATGAAAATAAAATGGAGGCCCCTTCCAACCAAAAAAAATCACAAGAATGTGGAAGTACGGTGAATGTTCAAAATAGGGAACAAGATACGAGGTCTGTCTAAAAAGTATTCGACCTTTATTTCTCTCTCGCAAAATAAAGAGGATAGCGCGACGCCACTGTACTCAGTAAAGGAAGACACCTTCATGGGCATGTGTGAATTTTGTGACCGCCTTCCAGCGCGTCAGTCGCTGCCTCGGGGTCGCTGAGTGAGGTGCTACACAACGTGTTCGACGCATTACCGATTCTCCGACTTCCGGATCCGATTCTTTCAAGATGACTGAACGTATTGAGCAAAGGCACTGCATCAAATTTTGCCAAAAGCTTGGTGATTCTCAAAGCGAAACAATTCGTAAGATTCAACAGGTATTTGGAGACGAAGCGACGGGTGAAACACAAATTAAGAAGTGGTTCAACCGCTTCAAAGTAGCCGCACATCAACGGAGAGTGACCAAGTTGTTGTCGCCGGAACACAAGGACCTCCGTTTTGAAGTTGCACTAACTCCAACCTCTTGGGCAATCTCCCGCACGGTCAAGCGACGATCTGCCATCACCAAATTTCGCACAGTCTCAACAACGGCTGCACTCCGAACAGTCTGGGGCCTGCCAGAACGCTGGTCACTCTCCGCTAAAGTGCGGCCATTTTTGAAACGGTGGAACCATTCCTTAATTTGTGTTACACCCATCGCTTCGTCTCCAAACACCTGTTGAATCTTACGAATTGTTTCGCTTTGAGAATCACCACAAAATTCGATGTTTCAGTCATCTTGAGAGAATCGGTAATGTGACAAAATTCACACATGCCCATGAAGGTGTCTTCCTTTACTGAGTACAGTGGCGCCGCGCTATCGTCTTTATTTTGCGAGGGCAAAATAAAGGTCGGATACTTTTTCGACAGACCTCGTATTTACCGGAAACAGCTCTGTTTCCACGTATGTAGCGGTATACGGGAGGTTGGCCAACTTGCACGGAAGATAGAAAGATAATTCCAGTTAAAATCACTTCCATGAAATAAGCTCTTTGGATAAAGTTTGCTTTTTTTAAATGTTTATCTAAAAAAAATGGTGTAACAAGAACTTTCTCGACCATTCACAAACAAACAAACCAAAAAAGTGTACAAGTGTCTGTATCAAAGGAAGTGTGTAGCTACGGCAATTAAACTAAATAAATGCGGAACAGAGAGGAACTCCGAGGAGGTTGAACGAGTGGTAGTTAAGAAGGGTAGCCCCGGATATCAAAGAAATTAATTATTTGGTTACCTTCTTGTTCAGAGGATTTTATTTTAGTTTTTTTTTTAGTGAGCTGATGGTAAAGTTGCGGACTTGTTCGTCTCTCCATGTTGCTGGATAGGATAATATCCTTAGAGGATATTTTTATTAGTAGAAGGAATCAATCAGGCAAGCGGATTTTAATAATCTTCCCTTTATTCTAACCAAAATAAATAAAAAAAAGTAAATATACTGGGAAAATAATTAAAATAAAAACAAAAGGAGAATTTTTTTTAAATTATTATTTTTTATTCACTACTTTAATAACAAAGGGATACCAAGATGGCAGAGGGAGATAGTGAAGAGATCCCAGCGCCAAGTGCTTTGATAATGAAACAGAAACTTAACTACAATAAGGGGGATAGTTAACGCCCACGCTCCTATCTGATTGAGTTGCTGATATACACAGTCACCTTTTGTTCAACGCTTCCAGCGTGTAGGTGTGCCGTACAAACCGTGCTAGGCCTAGGTATTAATTAATCACAAAGAGGGAAGAAAATACTTTCATCTAACTGCAGTGATTTACCTAGGTGAGTATCGAGCCAATGTACCTCTGTCTCTAAACGTTTTAGTCAAGTGCCTATAACAATGCTACACAAATTTTAACATACAAAAACATGTAACCCGAGAATTACTAAATTTCTTACCATATGTTTAAGCGTCTCGTACTGCTTCAGGTTAGGCTTTGTTTAAACACCTTCCTATGGTTTGTGTGGAAAGCCTCCTCAATTTTGTTTACATATCCCTTTGTTAGTTGGAGGAGATGAGAGTCGAAGAAAAATTAGGCGATAGGGTATACTTGTTAAAGGAAATGGAGGGTGATCGGCTTTTGAGGCGGCACGTTGAGCAGTTTCTGAAGGCAGGTTCACACAGGTTTTGAGCCTCTTTGATGGTTTCGGCAAGTCGACCGAACGAGCGGAGGAGAAGAAGATGCGGAAGTGGCGCAGGGAGATTTGTCAGAGAGACAGTAAGTGTCACTCGTTCTGAGTTCAAAGAGTGAGGGGTGAGAGATAGCATCTTAAGTCGCAGAGACGATGACCGTTCTATATGCTTGTGGTATTCCTGAAGGAATCGAACGGAAAAGTCAACTAATTAGAGCCAGTAGCATGCAGTTTAAAAGTACATCGTAGATCAGGGAAAGCGTTTAGCGTTGTAGCAAAAGTAAGTCGTTTGGTCGACTTTTACCCGATGCTTTTTTGGCGATATAACATTTTTCATCCTAAACTTTGTTTAATACCTGAACTAAAAATAAAAAGTATTGATTTTGTAATCAGTGGAGAAATTATTGCTTCCAACATTTTTGCTCCGTGATTTATGAATGAATAGCTGGCTGGCTAAGAGGTTTCAGGTTGATCAGGTTATCAAGGATAGAGTTGCCACTTTAATGGGATTATGTAGAAATAGTTATGTAAAATACTGGAAAAGAATAAGATTTTATTGAAGAGTTACCTTTTTTTTTCGGGAAGTCAGGATAGGGGTATCCGGTAATCGGGAACAGTTTAACGCAGAAAGTTTGCCTTTTTTTCCTTCTCTTTTTTAAATAGATAGCAGCATACCACTGCTTGATTTATCGTAGCACATACCTAAACCTTGCCTTGATATTAGCCAATATAGACGTTGCCATATTTTCCTATTAAATATTGAAGAGCACGCTTGGGCTCAATGTACGAGATTGGTGGATAATGCGGACTGAGAGAGGGAGATCAGCAATGGAGTGGTACTCTGCCAGGAAGACCAGCACTGTGCAAGACAAGGTGGAGGCAACGGGAGGATCCAAAAACCAGCCGGTAAGAACTCGGTGACTCTAGGCAATTTGGGCAGGTCTACAATTCTATCTTGGAGGTGGCGAGACGGGAAACGATTTACACCGCCTCCACCGCTTGGTCTTCCTACACTCCCACACTATGGACCTAGATCGTGCGGGTTTCCACCCCCGAAAGATATAAAGGTTGTGGAGGAAATAAAGATTGTTCCTCCATACCGGAACTCTGCTCTTTTTTTTTCTTTTTTTGGTCATGAAGTCTAGCGGTGCTGGTTCCCCTGGTCCGGCTGTCTAGAGGATATCTATGATAGGCCTCTTTCCTTACCTGCAAGAGAACGACCCTCTCCTACACTGACTCTCCCTCGGATGGTAATTTATAATGGTGAAGACCCACCTTTACTTTTCCATCTTCTTTGTACACCCATTCCACCTTCAGTTCTATACTCCTAGAATATTTTCATATTCCATCTTACACACTAAAGAAAGCCGTGTCAAATTGTAGATATTGAGTATTCACATTTCATTGTAGGTAATTGGAAAATGATGCCAATTTTCATTCTATTCTTTCTAAAAACAGTTGATGATCACGGGTGGAAAACTTGCAATAGTTGGGGAATTAAATAATAATTCTTCAACGCTGATGTTAAGGATACAAATATCTCTATATGGGATACTTTACATCTATAAAAGTGAGTTTTCTATTTGTCCTGGCTTTTCCTTTTCTTCTGACTGGAAGTTGGAGAAGTTTTCCAGCGCTCGGAATACATCTTTTTGCTGCATTCTTTGTTTCCATCGCTCCCTAAGAATAATAAAGACGTGCCAGAGGGAAGAAGAAGAAGAAGAAGAAGAGGACGGAGAAAAGGACCTTTACTATAAGAAGTCGAAGGAGGGTAAGGTAAGGCAACGTGGCCTGAGTGCTGGCAGTCGCTGGTCGGTCGGCTTTCGAATACATTGGGATACGGCTTGGCTTCCACTCTCTGCCACTATCCTTCCACCACTTCCGGCAGAACTTATTTAAAAAGAAAGTAGAAAGAAGAAGAAAGGAAACACAAATACATAGACATCTGAAGGGTTTCTAAATTTCTAATGGACTCCGGCTAGTAGTATTCGGCTCGCAGCGAAACTTCTATTTTAGAGTCTCTTTTTTTTCCTACACTTGGCTGTAGTTTGTGATGCAGATTGGGAGATGGCGACAACTTTATTTATACTTCTTTAAAGTTGGCTTCGTTCCTCTTGAATTCATTTCCATTTTTCAAAATAAATTCGTTTCTGAAATTAGGCTTTGTGTTTATGGAGCGACATATACTGGGGGTTATTGTGCCAACTCCTAGGGCATTGTCTCCCGTCTGGAAAACCCAAAATATTCCAACTAGTCAGGATGTGATCTGCTTTGTGTACCAATATCTAATACCGCAACTTAGCGGGTTGTGACGCAACCAAGCAGGAAGTGAAAACCTTTTTGTTACCTTCGTTTCCTCACATAAATCTAATCAGATTTAATTACCTTTAGATTCTAGAACAATATTAACATTACTCCATTGTTTAAATCAACATAAAACACTATTATCTAACCCCCGATAACCTGAACCGTCACTTAGATCATCGCAAAGCGTTAACTGAGTTCATCAAAGTTTTTCCGTTCGCTGACTTGAGATTTTCCTTTAAAATTTCTTTGGTAAACTATTGTACTGACAGTTCTGTTACTGTTATTGTTATACTTTGCCAGGATTGTTATTTTAGAATTGTCCTGTGGGAAGAGAAGAAGCTTCGCTCTATTGACTTTCTGTATGGTGCGTGGTCTTACATCCTGTATGATGTTAATGAGAACTAAGTATATTTCAAAAAATTTGGAGTTGGAAGGAAATGCGGGAGTAATATCCTGAGGATTGTAGGGACAGAATATCGTGTCCAGATTTTAGTTTAGGAGTTCAGCAAGCCGTAGGAGTTTGAATATGGCTTTAGGAATGGTAATAAGAAGTCAAGATTTCCAGAGGTCAGACCGTATCTTTTGATTTGTTCGCTATAATTAGAGCCAGAAGTAACCCTCTACTAGCATCCTCGGACCCTTCCTCACACAAAAGAGAACTTCCCTCTTCCTGGTGGCTGACCAAGAACTCTTGGCAACAAAACTTCTCTCATACTCCAATTTTTTCCCCCATATCTACCTCTACACCCCCCCGATATTCCTTTTTTTGTTTGTATCCAGTCCAACCATTTCTTTTATCTTGGTCTCTCAAACAAGGCCGGAGACTATGCTCTGCTTACACCGCTGCATTGGTCTGCAGGGTGTAAACCCCAAACTAAAACACCATCGAGGCTATTGTGCGACCGGGCGTGGTATAATAATGTCTTTTTTTTTGGTGTTTTTAGCTGGTGGACAGTGCGACAGAGCAGAGTCGGAGGAGTGGGTTCTATTGTCCATGAGGAGGGTACTGTACTAACGGCGACCTTTCAGAATACTGGAAGCCATTGTGGTCGCCCAGTTGAAGACTAACCCTCGGCTGGGATTGCACAGGCTTTTTTTTTTGTACCCTCTCACAAGCACACAACAACGCCTCTGTGAGATAACGTATCATGGTTTGGAGGGGATGTAGGGTGTAACCCGTTGTTGTGGTTCGCCAAGATAACTGAAGGTTTTTGGAATATAAAAATAATAACACCAGCGTAGATCGGATGGCATCTTCTCCATAGACTTCAAAAGAACTACTCCCCCCTACTGTGCTACCCACTGCTTTGGAGCCGCTTTTTCTCTTCCACAATCTTGACGGGATTTACAACATCCCCTACAGATCAACCTTGGAATCATAAAATTTAAAAATAAATTAGCTCCCACCGGAACTTCCCTGCAAATAGTTTCGATGATAGGAACTATATGTCTCCATACTTTTGAGTTGTTTTGGAGAATTTCGTTACGAAACCGGAAACCAGATGTGAACTCTCACAACTTCCTTTTACGTATTCCATTCTGTTCAGTTTGCTACATTTCTTCAAGTTATTATTATTTTATTTTTAACTAGATCCAAAGTTATTATTGTGATTCAACAGTCAAAACACAAAAGAAACCAATTTTAAGAAGGCAATAAGTTTGCCGAAATTTCGATAAAAAGCAAGTTATTTGGAAGTTACAATCGTTCCACAATCCTCAAAAAAATTTTCGTCGTTAGATTTTCTTCAAATGTTTGGTCCCCAGTCAAAAATGTTAAGTGGTTGGAGGGAGTACTCTTACCATTCTCGCTGAAGTAGAGAGGGAATCGTCGTGTACTCAGTATCTTTCAGTAAGCCACACTAAAAAGACTTTGAAACCAGTGAGTCATCAAAAAGTAGAAACCATTTAATATCTCCTAATTAGTCGTAACGATGGGTGTTTTGACCTTGCAGATTTTCCACCAGAACGTTGGCATTGAAGTCTTCTTAGCCTGCAAAAAAGTGGTTTTTACAAAGTGGGGGAAAGTAAGAGATAGTACTTCTTCTTCAATGCTAAGAGAAGCTTACTTGTCCGGAAGTCGTAAGGGCAAGAAGTGGCCTCCATTCGCAAAGCACCCACACAAACTCACCCACCCTTCAGATAATTTTTCCTCCCGACATGTTGGAAATTTATACCACCCTCCACAAGGAAATCCATTTAGACCGCCCTTAAATCATACAATTTGACAAATAAAAAGGAAAATAATTATTTATGAAAGTACAGCTTGGTGTGGGGGTAACGCCAAGGGGACGAAATTAGAGTGGGTTGGTTCATGAATGAGATAATGATAGAGTAGGACCGGAAATCCAGAGTGCTGCTAGAACTGACTCCATGATTATCCACTCTTCTGCCACACGTCATTTCATTAGGTCATCTAGACTCGGTTAGTTCTGTTAGGGGCCAACTAGGGATTCCTTGTTTGTAGGATAACAACTTCATAGTGATCACTTCATGAAGTTAATACAACACTGTTTCCAAGAGGGTTTGTCTTGTCCTCCAATATCCAACACCTGACAACTGGCACCTGTATCCTGACCCAGTCACCCCTAGGCTACTCATACTTCGGCACGCCTCGCACGATACCCCTGTGATTTGGCACGGAAAGAGAGAACCAGCAAACAGGAACATCTCACCTTCAGGCACCAGATGCTCACTGCTTTCTCCTCAAAACATGTTCCCCAGGTATTCTAAGAATTACTTCCTTTGTTCGCCTCTCAGCAAGATGGAGATTGAGAGTTAAGTCTATCCCAGCTGTGGAGCAAGTCATCAAGCGTATCATATTGGTCTGCTCCATCATTAAAAAAAAAAAATTGTTTACGAAAAGTCGCTTCTCATTGGTTCTGATCTGATCGTGAACCTTATGACGATCTTATGGTGTCAAAGCAACGCCAATTAGCAAATCTAAACATTCTACAATTTCCCGTTTTGACGCCCACTGAAACTAAGCTGTTAACTCCACTTTTTCGAATTAACAGTTCTTTAAAAGTTGTATTTCCGTTGAAAAGCTCAGGCTTTTAGGAGTGCAGATAGTGGAATTGCCAATATTGAAGGCAGCAACATCACTGGTCGGGGAACAGTGAATTCATTGAGTGATTCATTGTCATCAAGAATAATTTGTTTAATGAAGTAAGAAAGTTCATGAATGAAACGGTTTATGATTGAACTCTGTACTCTAAGGAGTGCCTCTGGACGACCATTCTGATAGATTTATGGGTTGTAGCTAATTGAACTTAAAGAGCAGGCTCATTTATGGGCGTGCATTTCATTTTTTTAAACAGTTTTTATTGAGGCCCATTCGGACTAATGAATTGTGAGTTAGGAGTTGTTTCTTTATTTAAGGGTGACCCTTATTTCAATGCGCGAATTTAAAGCTCTCTTCTAAACTGCACTTTAGTACAATGTACGCTTCTAACTGGAATCTACAGTAAGAAATGTCCAACCAGAATTAAGTGCATGAGGTACTAAGCTGTTTTATTGTAATTATCTAGATTGTTAGAATTTTTCTCGCAAGATTGTGGAGGCTGTGACCCAAACAGAAGTGATTCGTTAATTATTCGAGTTTTCACAATTGATTTTTTCTTTTGGCCGAAGGGAGAACTTCAGTGGCACTAAGTAATATGTGTTGAGTTGTTTATATTTATTGTGAAATGAGATCCAAACATTTGGTCTATTCGGGTGGGATTATTGAGTGAATAGAAATGGTGATAAAGGTAGGCGTAACACTCAAATTTAATACATATAAACACAAAACACATTTCCATGGAAAAAGAGCTACCCGAATAGGAAAAAGCAGAAAAACTGGTTATGTAAGAAAGAAAAGCAACCGGGACCAATAGTGGCAAGTAAAGAAGTGGTCGTGTCGTATAGTGGTTATAGTGGAACAGTGGTCGGTGTGTGAAGGTAGTAGTGAAGGAGAGGAATACCTAGCAGGTTTGGTAAAGGGCACGTAGGACGTATAAATCCAAAAGGTAACACCTCCTGGATTCAATATTCCCTTAGCCCTGCTTTAGTTAGCAAGTGAGCTGTGTTTGTGAGAGAGCTGCTGCCGCCTCCGAGATCGCCGGGGTAGGTAAGTGTGTCAAACACTCGCGCAGCCTCACAGGACAAGGAGAAAGCAAAAGGACCAAGGATATATATATAGGAATTTATTTTATTTCATTCTGTTGAGGCACGTCCTCAGGCATTCGCATTCTTTTTTCCGCTCTCCCCTTTTTCTTCTTTCTGTGTTCCTGTCGGAGGCTGGAGGCTGGAGGCTTGATAAAGGCCTACAATTTGTAGCCTTCCTTAAATTTCTAGAATACTAAATAAAGGCGTCCCCTACTCCACAATAAATGTACCTATATTCTCTTCGAATAACTTTATTTATTATTTATTATGTCCAAAGTTTGGTATTGATAGTTACTTATTGTCCAAGGTAGTCAGGCCGCCCAAAATAATCCGGCAGCCTGGTGCAACACTAATGCAGAGTCCTACAATTAGTTATTTTTCATTTTTCACTTATTTTTCCTTAAATTCGTTTACATAAATACGGGAAATTAAAACCAATTTTTGATCTGCTCCTGGCTGTTGTATTAGAAAAAGTCCTGACATCATATCAGGACCTCATTTTCCACTATATTGGCAATGCAGAAGGGCCCTTAATTGAAGTTTTCCTAGACTAGTGATTATCTTGAAAATTAATTTCCTTAACGTTTAAAAACATCCAGTGGTGAACCCAAATTCTAGATTTACTCTGGGCGCCAATTTTACTACGCACGGTGCTACAACAATACGATCACGGTAACTTGCCTAAAGTCATGTTATTAATTTTATACTAGTTATACTCAGTGAATTAATTTCTATTATTATAACAATTATCAAATGAATCACCATTGACCTCCCTCTGTTTTGATAATTAACTAACTAAATATTTATGCGCACATTTAAACAAATATAGAGTTCTACATATTATATATTATATATCATAAGAATCTATGTAGTTGAAATCAATAATGCAGTAAATATAAATATATGCGCACATGCAGTATTGGCAGCAATCTACGCAGTTGGACCTGAGAAAATTTAGGGAGCTATAGCTTAGTCCAGAACGTGGTGTTTCCAGAACTGTTCCCATGGTGCTGCAGTGACGGTCTTCTTTCTTGGACAGCATTCCAACTTGGGCATGTTCAAGGAGTTGACAACTGTCTCAATTTAGTATTACTTCAAGATTAATTACCGAATCACAACGCTCTGCAGATCATAGTGCATACAACGATCTTCTGCAACGGTTGTTCGCTGCCGAACTAGGCGACTCGAAGGCTGGAATGTGGTTGGAGGCGGTGCCTAGTCTGGTGTTACTATTGGGTAAGCTGTAAACCCGAACATCTGAATAAAAATTAAATAATAAAAATGACTACAAACAGGACGATACTTTTGGGTTGAATTAACTGAGGACGCTTGGTCTATCTTTTTTCTTAATTCCAATCTGTGGAAAGGTTCACTAGCTCGGATGTCCGATAACTCCCATGGTGAGATTAAGAATACGTCCTTACCATCACATGAAAACCTTACAGTGGCCGGCCAGTTTTTATGGGTGGAACTGTTCTCTAATTATGCCACTATCGTCTCCTGTAGGATGTTATGTGTTGTTAATGAGTTTGAATGTGATGTGCCATCAATCTGTGGTGATTTAATGTAAATATTATTCAATTTTTATTATTTAACAGTTGATAATTTTCCTGTTTAACAGTTCCGGACGGTGGTGATCATCTGAAATTGAGAGAAGACAAGAATCTGGCCAGCGCTTTAAGTTCGTAATTTTTTTATTTTACTATAATTACTATCATTATTTTTTTTTTAAATCGAACTCGTTTTTGGGTGTCAGATGATTTAGCCCTTTCTACAGAAATGATCTCAGGTCTGGAAAGATGAACAAAGACCGAATTTGGATCCTAGGGAAAGATTCGTCAGTGGAGGGTATCGGAGAAAACATGAGGTGCCTTTGCCGAACGTATTCGCAACGTTCTTAATAACATAGTTTCCTGGAGGCGGAAGCTGTGATCTATTGAAAATGCGTTGCATCATTTTTTTTTTTTGACCAGCTGCAGGAAGGAAGCGGAGGAAATGGACTTCGAGACAATGATGCTTATTCAACACGACGAGGTCAATACTACGATACTTACATTCAATTTCTTTAAAGAATATGAAGTACAAGATTGGAAATGCTCATCAGAATATCCTCTAACGGGATTAAATGGCAACTCCCAAAGCTTGGTATGAGAGATCGGCAGTGTGACGCGACAAGAACGAGGCATAAGAGCGAAGATAGATTGGCACCGCTCTTGATACCCATGTTTTTCTGAGTAGGTTCTTGGTAGGGCTTGCTTATTGAGAGACACCATCCTCTTGTAATGCTGCAGTTGGTTTTCTTGACCAACAAGTCTGAGTCCTGTACTCTATGGATCAAATCGCCTGATGATGGATTATTACGTTCTAATCTAATTTAAAAGGAAATTTTTCCTTAAATAAAAATACACATAAGCTGCGTGTGGTCTTGTGCTTTGAAAACTCAATTTTGGGCCATTTGGTGAGGATGCGGATGAAAACCGCGTCCCCAAATTCGCTAAAAGTTTATGATTTGTTTCCCAAGGAGGCAAAAGAAGTTTAGAATCACATTCCCTTAAAACAAGGTTATCGATATTCTGTGAAGAAGTTTTCTTAAAGAAAACCAATACCTTGTAACAGTGGCCAGATATCCTCTTTGCCACAAATTCCAATCTGCCAAAGAAACAGCTTGTGCAAGCCTTACCAAAAGTGCCTTGTCGTTTCTTTTAAAGTCGTTGCTTTAGACTTCTACGGCCGGCCTCGTAAGTCCCATATCTTAAGTTGATTCACTTTTGGTATCCTTGTTTATAGCATAAGCTTATTTCTCGTTTAGTAACAGTATTATAAGTTATTATAGGTTATTCTTATTTTGGCTGAGAATGGACCGCTTTTTTGTTATTGTCAAGAGTACATATTGCTTTTGTGTGAACTATATAATGTAACGCTGAATGTTAAAAATTAATGAATTTTTGAATGAATTCATTTCCCCTGCATTACTGGACAGTTTTTCTACGCTTGTTGGAGAATGATGTTTGTCCAGAATCTGTTTGTGAATTTTGAAACCAGCATTTGTGTGTGTGAATGTGGGGGGAGATTTCAATGATTTTAGTGAACAATACGGTTGTACATGCCGACAGACCGGACACGGACCGGAAGTTGGTACGGTTGCGCCACTGAAGAAGTGCCCTAAAACATGCTTGCGTCACTTTTTTAAATTGTATACGTATTAATTAATGAGGAGCTGGATGGAGTGACGTAGCAACTGAATGGTATGGCATTTCCCCCCTTTGCCTTTGGGCAAATAGCTCTACCTTCCCGACGGTTCCTGTATTGTTTGTTGGATACAATGGGGATATATAATAATCTTTGTGTTAGCCTTGTTACGCTCACCCAGTCCTCCTTTCAGACGATATACTCTCTCTGTCTCTAACATACACAGAAGGCGGAAGCTACATTTATTCTATTCACTTTACAATGACAGCCAGCTGACAGCTTGTTCCGTATTACTCGCCAACAGGTGACTTCATAGAAATATAAAATTTTGTTTCCTGGCTAAAAATATTTTGTTACGCAGGGGTAGGAACGTATCGCGTTCGATAAAGTGGACAATAATGAAGCGCGTAAAGTTTTTATCCTTTTACTAAAAACTTTACAACTACAACTAGTGACTGCCACTAGTTATTGAATAATAAGTGTGGGTTCGATAAATAATAAAACTCGCTAAACTAATAAGTAGTCTGATTTATTAACACATTAACATTACTAACTACCGCTATTCATTACATTTACCATTTACAACAGTCACAACAGTTTACTGTTACTTACTACTAAGTAAATACACCACAGAACTGTTCCACGACTGACCACTGGTCCGAATTGCACTAGTCTCAGCTGCACTAACAAAGCTCTACTCACTAACTGACTAACCGCCTAACTGGCTAACTCTGAAGCACTTCGCAACCTGACTCAAACTGTCACTTCCAAACTGTCTCTCCAAACTGACTAACTAACTGGCTCATCGACTAACCGGCTAACAGCCCAACTGGCTAACGCTGCAGAACTCCGACTCAACTCTGTCTGACTCCAACTCTGTCTGTCTCACCCCAACTGCGACTGCTCCACTCCAACTCCGACTGTCTCACTCCCACCTGCCACTCACTTGCTGGGGAAAACACATACTGCCCCCACCCCAACTGGAGCCGCTCCCTTAGCTTGCTATTACACAGTGGTGGACCGTTATAGGCTACGGTCACTAAACTCCCAGAACAATCTAGCCCCTTTCTTCTCCGGCTCAGGTAAAGCCTGGCCTTTTGTTTACACAGTGGTGGCCCGTTACAGACTTCGGTCAGTCAACTCCCAGAACAATCTAGGCCTTTCTTCTCTGCTCAGGTCAACTTTGTTACAAGCAAAACAAATTATTGCTTCAATTACTTATAAAGGTATTCTTATTTTCTGGAATTATAATTATTGTATTCTAATGTTACAATGGTGGGGGGCAAAATTGGCTGAAAATGTTACGTTGGGAAATTCGCTACGTTTGGACTTGCTAAGGATTAGTCTACTCCCAGGCGCTTGGAGAGTTAGATATTAGATTGTGGTCTAACCCGATAAAAACCCAATCTTGAAAGTTTGTCCCCGATCGCAATGTTTCCCCATACCAGAGGTGAGAGAGAGAGAGAGAGAGTAAGAAGCTGATGATCAAACAGGCACTGAACGGCGTCATTTTTAATTCCCTTTGAGGAAAGTAATTAGTGGTAATACTCGTGTTGGTTACAAAGATACACCTTTATTTACTCCCAACCCTCATTGGTTGGGCAAAGTTTGTAGAAAAGCATTACTTACTAAATGATGGTTCACGGTTCATACATGCGGATCATTCGTAAACTTAGACTTTAGTACTTAACTTGTTCCGGGGGCGGAGTGCGGTAGACTGTGTTCATTAAAGTTGAAGCTCAAGTGTATTTAGTTGGTGAGTCAATTAGCCGGCAGGTGGCGAGCTCTGCTCTCTCCTGACTTCTTCCTGATTAACTGCCGTGTCAGTGCTTTGATTTTCTGCCGTCACTTTTTTGATGTAAACGTTAATAAACTGAAGCGCGGCGTGTCAGTCACGGAGCTTTACGCTCGGAATCAAAAGCTCGATAAGAAGAAGGCTTGTACCCTCAAGTTGTGCCCCCATATTAAATTATCTTTTCATTTTGACAGTAATATTGAAGTGAAGACCTAAGTATACTGTATTTAATCAATGCATCAGAATTGAAAAACGATTATTTGTCAATATTTTGATGGATTTTTAATTCCAACAAGTTTGATTGTTTAGGGTTCAATTTGGAATTAAAACTTTAGCCATTATCCTCGCGATAGAGGTAGTAGAATGATCTTATTGCTTACCTTGCCAAATACTTGTGACATGTTTACATTATTTTATTTATTTATTTATACTACATTAAAGCCTGAGGCTTATTGTAGGGAGTTGGGTAAAGTATTTACATAAGTATTCACAAAATTGAAGAACATAAAACAAAACAAAAAATGAAATTACATAAAAAAGAAACAGAAAGTAACATCTTTATCAGTATAATAACTTAGATAAAATAAAACCAATACTTAGTAATAATAATAATAATTATAATAATAATAATATTACAAGAAAATAATCTAAATAAACCAGCACAGGATACTAAATGAATTTTTGAATATTATAAAATCACACAGTTAGGTTTATAATACATTTATAACACATTTGTTTATTTTTTATTTTTTTTTATTTTTTATAATCAGTTAAATTTGTAACTTTAATTTCCTTAAGTTAAGGCTGCTATGAATATAGAAGTAAATATCATTGAGTTGTTCAATAGAAACAATATCCAGTATGGTGATCACATTACTACAGTCGTCCACATTCTTTATATATTTACTTAAATATTTAGTTCTAACTGTAGAATATAAAGGACAGTTTACCAGAAAGTGAACAATATCCTCTCTATGTCCAAGTGAGCAACAACGGCATTGTTCTTTGTCGAAAATAAACTTTTCACCTTTAATGTATAGTCTGGTATGGTGCTTGGAGGCTAAACGTAACTGACAGACAGCTCTAATTTTGTTAATATGAGTGTTAAATAATATATATGAGTCATCAAAATTGAAATAACATAAACTTCTATAATAATTATTGTAACTAGAACTGATAACTTTGTCAATATCTTTACTTAACAAATTGTTACTGTACGCAAATACCATATTATTAAATTCACTTTCAATTAACTTGACATCTTGAGCCATCCAAACATCAAATCTGCCAATAGAGGTTAAACAGTTTCTCAAGTCATGGGTCCAGTTAAAGGGCAAGTCAAAAGTATCCAAGAGTGCAGCTAGTCTGTTGTAGCAGATCTTAGGCGTTCTATCATCTGACATATTAAGCAGACAGACCCACCATTTGAGCATTCTCTTAAATATCTTCAATTGGGTGTGAATACGGCCAGTCTCCAATCTCCCATACGAGTCTGGGGTTGATATAGCCAAACACAGTAACTTTTTAAGGAAATTCACCTGCCCACGCTCAATCAAAGATCCGTATCTGCAAGCCCAGATCTCAGACAAATATAACAAATTACTTTCGGAAACAGAGTCATACAGATAACAATTTGAACGCCACGAATCTGATTTAGAACCGGATAGTACCTTCATGACAACTGAATTAGCTGCTGAACCCTTAGATAGAAAATACTTTGTGGTCTGGAAGAAAGTACCTGACCTGTGGAAAGGGACCCCGAGATACGTAAAACTGTTTACAATTTCAATACCAGTACTAGCGTACTTAAAAGGCTTGAGATTTGAGGTGCGACCACCTTTATGGAAAGGAAGTATTTTAGTTTTTGCGGTATTAACTGTTAAACAGTTATTCTGGCAATATTTTTGCAAAATGCTTAAATTTGTCTGGGTGTCCAGCCAGGAGGAAGCTAAAATAGCCACATCGTCAGCATACAGCAGCAGATGTAAATCTGTATTCTTGTCAATATTAATACCGCGGGATCCGTTAGTAATAAAAAAATCAGGCATATCGGAGACAAATAGCAAAAAAAGCAAGGGGCTGAGCACTTCCCCCTGAAGCACTCCCTCCGTGATACGAATGTCCTGTGAGCTAACATTCCCCTGAGTAATAATGAAAGATGACATTTCATAAAGATTTTCAAGAATTCTTATTATTTTGGTACTGATCCCCAGATGATACAACTTCCGCCACAGTAGTGAATGATTTATAGAATCAAACGCTCTTTTAAAATCCACAAAAATAGTGAAAACTTTCCTTCTCTTTAAGCGTAATTGAATATTTATAGCAGATATTAAAGAAAAAACACTATCTCTACATCCACGACCCATCCTAAACCCACATTGATTTTCAGGAATCAATTTGTTAGACTCAGCCCATTTTACCAGTCTATTATAAACCACAAATGTGAAAACCTTCACAATAGTATTGAACAAAGCAATCCCTCTGTAATTGTAAGGGTCCAAGGGGTCTCCTTTTTTGAAAATCAAATTCAGTCTTATTTTACCCCATGACACAGGAACACTTTCATTTTCCCATATTTTATTAAATAAATTTAGTAGGTAGTGAATCCATTCGTCTGGGAGATTTTTTAAACATTCATTAGGTATTAAATCAACACCAGTTGCCTTTTTATTTTTACAATTAATTAGAGACGAATGGATTTCATCTAGTGAAATGGTAGCATCCAGTTCAGGGTTGTAGTAGCCAAAAAAATTGTCTAAATCTACTTTAGATTTAGAAAACACTGAGTTATAAAAACTTTCCCATTGTTCAACATCAATAGGGCAGACTGTATAGTGTGTCTTTTTAATTTTATTAACAACATTCCAAAAATCATTTGGGTTGTTTACATTACGGAAGCGCTCCTTAGTATCGTCATAATATTTCTGTTTACATGACTTCAATAAACCTTTGTATTTCTTTTTTGTTTGTTGATATTCAATGACACAATTTCTTTCAAACTTACTGTTATGACATTTTTTAAAACTATTTTTTACTGCTTTCTTAGCCATGAAACATTCAGACGTAAACCAAGGTTTGTTATTTAATAAATTAGAAATAGTTATTTTTTTAATCATGTCTGCCTGGTTCATACTATCAAGTATAGCAGATTCAAAATTAGTATACAAATCGTTAATGTCAACACAGTTATAATAAATACGAGATGAATGTTTCAGGGTCAATACAAAGTTGCTAAGATGGTCCGTGTCACGGAAAATCTTAAGGATTTCAGATTTTTCATTTTTGTTATTTAGCTTATGGCTACTGCAAAAATCAATCACTAAACTAAGAGAGCAGGCCAAGTGGTCGGATAAATCGGAAATATTAATTATTTTTAGATCATTAATAACAGTAACAGTTTCAAAAGAGGCGCACACCAGATCGATTACGCTGCACCCTTGGTTACTAACAAATGTATAATTACCTAATTTATCGCTAATAGTACGCCCATTTAGTATGAAAAAACCCATTTCATCAAGTAAATCGGTCAAAGCAAGTCCTCTATTACTGACTATCTGGTCACACGAGCTTCTATTACTATTAAGGTAAGAATTCGCAAAACATTCACTATTTACCGTATCTAAACTACCCACCCTAGCATTCAGATCGCCCGCCAAGATTAAATTACAGCAGCCATACATTAATTTAATTTCATAAATATCATTTTTTATCAGCTCAACGATATAATCATATTCCCTGCCTGGTCTCAGATATACCAAACAAATAATTAACACAGAATAATCATTTTTTAACAAAACAGACAACCACCAATCTCGCGATTGTAATACGGTTACACTCACATTAAGACACTTTTTAACAAAAATAATCAGACCACCACTGCCCCGACCTTTCAATTTTTCCTTCTTAGCTGGTACTGCAACAGATACATAATTTTTCAAAAAACCAGGGAAAGCAGCCTTCTGTGACATGTTTACATCTACTGATTACAAAGTTACCCAGGCTACAAAGAGGAGAGAATTCCAGCCGAAGTTTCCTTGGCAGCAGCAGTGGGCTTGCTTTTGTGTGCACCGATGCCGGCACCAAGCCAAGTAGCTGTTTACCGAACTTTACCTCGATGCCCTTGTGTGCAGTACGCATTAGTCAATATAAATTTCGCACTTTAGGAGTCTATCCTATCAAATAAGTAATAAATACGTACAAAAGTTTTTTGTGTTAATTTCAAACAGTGCAGATCATTCAAACACACCAGACACTGGGGATGTTCAATTTCAGAAGAACATTGCTCCTAATTGGGACAACAAGGCTAGCATTTTCCTTTTCCACGAAGCAGAAATATGGTTTCCCTAACAGGTTTATTGAATTTAGTGTTTTCTTTACAGTATCTGCGTGATATGAAAGGAGTTCCTTTTGTTCGTGAGTTGTGGAGGCAGGGAGCCGCCGGCGCGAGGCCGTGTGACCACCAGCTCACTCGTCTTTATTTCGGCAAACGCAGTGCTTTTTTTATTTTTTATTTTTTTATTTTTTACCCCAAATTAGTCCTACTGTTTTATGCATGCCATTCTTTTGCACGTTCTGTCGTTACTTCATCCACAAATACAGACAGCCTTCACCACTGTGTCTGCAAATATAATTTTAATCTTGGTGTACCTCTTCATGGTCCCTCCGGCCAGTTCTCCATCTACACCCCACTCTCCGATCTCGAGCAGCCTGCAGAAAAAAATAAAAAAACTGTAGCTTGTATAATGTTTGTGATTGGAGAAAAATCTAAAGAGAAGTGAATTATTCATATGATTTTTTTCATCTAACCTTCTCTCACATCTCGTACAAAAAGGATTATCGATTTTTTTTTTTTTTTTTTTATCCAGACGTATCAGGAAAGATCTCTGGAAAACCTGGAGTAGGAAAAAAAAGTAAAAGAAAGTAAAGTAATCGCCTATTTTTTCAGGCGGGCTTAACGTCCAACTAACAATTAGGTGTCGTGGACGGAGGCGACTAGCTAACATACTTTACTGTAAAAGTTCTCATATTAACCATTAAATAAAATCCAAGGCCTAGACTAGTACCGCAATACATCTTAGCTTTGCGGGTCTAGTCTATAACCGACTAGCAAACATACTTTACTATAAAAGTTCTCATATTGACCATTAAATACAATCGACGGGCTAGACTAGTACCGCAATACATCTTAGCTTTGCGGATCTAGCCTATAACCAACTAACAAACATACTTTACTATAAAAGTTCTCATATTAACCATTAAATAAAATCCAAGGCCTAGACTAGTACCGCAATACATCTTAGCTTTGCGGGTCTAGCCTATAACCGACTAGCTAACATACTTTACTGTAAAAGTTCTCATATTAACCATTAAATAAAATCCAAGGCCTAGACTAGTACCGCAATACATCTTAGCTTTGCGGGTCTAGTCTATAACCGACTAGCAAACATACTTTACTATAAAAGTTCTCATATTGACCATTAAATACAATCGACGGGCTAGACTAGTACCGCAATACATCTTAGCTTTGCGGGTCTAGCCTATAACCGACTAGCAAACATACTTTACTGTAAATTTCTCATATTGACCATTAAATAGAATCCAAGGCCTAGACTAGTACCGCAATACATCTTAGCTTTGCGGGTCTAGCCTATAACCGACTAGCAAACATACTTTACTATAAAAGTTCTTATATTAAACATTAAATACAATCCAAGGCCTAGACTAGTACCGCAATACATCTTAGCTTTGCGGGTCTAGTCTATAACCGACTAGCAAACATACTTTACTATAAAAGTTCTCATATTAAACATTAAATAGAATCCAAGGCCAAGACCGGGAATCGAACCCAATACTACAATACATATTAGCTTCGCAGGTCTCGCCTCTAACCGCTCGGCTACCGTGGCGTCTAACCTGGAGTAGAGTAGAAACTCATCCTGTTTTTTTCTTCCTTCAGCAAATTCAAAACTAAACTAGGTTTCATAGCCATATGATCGTTAGAAAAGAAGATATTGTGGTTTCAAATCAGTTTGAAATTAGAAATGCGGAAATTACAACTCATATTTTTCTCCTAAACTAATGCAACTACGAAGTTCATATTTGTTGCACGTGCAAAGGCTGGAACTTACGAAATTTTACTGCTATTTCACTTTGCAATACTTTGTAATGAACGTACATTAAGTTCATTGTATCAACAATTTTTCGCTCTGTTTTGTTATTTAACTAATAACCTACAGATCAGTTAGTTTCTAGTGATAAGTCAGAGGTATGTAAACTCTCCTTTCTTCTGATATTAGCCGACTCACAGAATGTCGGCTGGCAGAGGTAAGTCACTCAAGGTGTAACCTTTGTTCAAACAAAACTCGTCCAGATTACTTGTATAAGCGTTATAAATCAAGATGGTGAAATAGAGAAAGGGTGAGTGGTTGGTTCTTACTGCGGCTAGCCTGTCCACAACGCGGGTAATCCCTACAGAAAAGAAGGGCGAACTTAGAAAGGATGTAGGAAGTGTGGAGGGGGGACGCACTACTAGGAAAGTGGTTACTTTACTTCTACCTTTTAGTCGTACAAAAGAGGGAAGATTGAGGAGGCTGTAAACGGTAAGGGAGGTTAAGGAGAGGGTGACGGGTTGCGCGTGGAAGGAGCGTAATGCTGATGCACTACGGCCTCAACCTTGCTCCAGAATTCCAGCATCAACTTGGTGCAGATAATCCTTTGAAAAAATAGAAGGAAGATGTTTTCATTGTGCGCTACGCAACGTCAAAACAGAGAAAATTGTTTAATTAAAGCATCCGGCATTTTACTTGCAATCACTGTTTCCGGTAGTTAAATCCTAGAGCAGCACTAGATGAACTGTTTCCATAACGACCAATTTTTAGCGGATGCCAAACACTCACACACGAGCCTTCCTCTTTCTGCATGTCTCAAAATTCTGATAAACCAGGGCAAAGGGAAAAGTTCGCTACCGTACTTAGAAATGGCGTTGTTATCAATGAATTAGTGTACTTGTACAATACAATGATGACCATCTGGCCGGCCAACGTGATCTGTCGAATACTTTTCTTTGCAGAAAATCTGATGACCACCTAAAGTCACACTACTTTAAGACGGAAAACAGAACTGTTTTCTTCTTTGTTTAAAAAAAGAATCCAACTGATTTCATGCTCCGATATCTTAGAATCAACCCACTATGCCAGAAAGGAAACCTCGACCAAAGGCAATTGGTGGAAATCTGCGGTTTTAGCGGTTCTGCGCTAAAAAGACAAAGTCTCATTTTTCATAAGCTGGTAAAGTTAGTTATAGTAAATCCTGGGATTGAAAAGGGATTATTTTTCTTTGTTCCCTGGCAAAAATAAAAGAACTACGTAACAGGCGAATCCTACGATAGTTTTCTGGAAGAACTAGATGAAGTGGCATGGTGCTTTCCCCAACCGCAGTTTACCTAATAAAATTTTCTGTAAACTTGGAATCTTTACTTAAGGGCAGTTGGCTCCAACTTCCTTCCCTCTAAATATGCTACAGGAAATGACGCTGCACCCACCAAAAGTCACAGATACAGCGAAAACCGAAATTGCCTGAGAGACAATTTTATAGAAGAGTAGTTGATAGAGTTACCTTACGTTATGTTCTCCGTCAAAATGAATTCTTTTGGTTGCGAGAAACAACTCAAAAAAAAAGGGATTGTGGTACCAGTTGCTTAATGTTCAGCAATAAATCCCTCCTAATCCAGCAATAAGAAGAGGTTGATGGAAATGTTTCTGAGTCATCCAAAGCAGATTTCTTATTCTACGGTTACAATTCAGGAGTGAGAAGTTAGATTGCCCCCCTCCCCGGATACTAGTCAATCATAATTACGTCAAAAGTCTCCAAACAAAACCTTATTTCCGGCCCCCCATATACTTCTCTTTAACGGCCAAATTTTCTGCGGATAATTTCCCTAACAATTACCGATGGTAATTTTCACGAACACAAAAAAAAAATTAGAAGGAAAATCTTCCCACTTTTCACATTGACAAATTTCCTAGCCTTTAAGTGCTGTCACAACTCAATTGTAGGAACAAGGACTTAAAAATAGACGGAAGAGAATTACATCTAGGAATTTCACAATTAAGTTTAACTGTGTTTTATGGCCGACACCCCGGGGAAATCATCAGGTTCCGGTTAAGTGTAAAGACAAGGGAAAAATGAGGGAAATTTCATCCCTCTTTTTTTGTAAAGCTTCTCTTTAATCCTCTTTAGATTTTTTTTTTTTTACAAGGAAAAATGGAAAATCTTGCTTGAAGTAACCATCAGTTAATGAAATATTAATTAAATCTAGAATGGGTAGATTGAATATTATAACGCGTTTTTATGACATCTCCTCTTGGTCATTCTAAGTTAGTTGATCATCGCTAAAACCTATTACGTCATTTCCGGTCATCGACTTAACGATCGCATTCAAATCATTTACTTTCTCTAATAAAGAGGAGAGAAAGTATTTACGCTGTGTTAAGTCTTAATCAAATTAGAATAATAATCGTAAAATAGTTAGGTTACTGATTTATACACTCAAAAGGAAGCTGCCCTGATGTTATGTACATGAAGGATCATAAAACGCGTTTGTCCCAATTATTGCAATTTTGCGTGACAAAATAACCATCTTCACCACTCAATAGTTTTTACTTAAAAAACCCATAGACAAATTTTAAGATGCTCACGTTCAAGGTACATTTCTCCTCTGCTATTTCTTTTATCTGTTTATCGCTGGCACGTTAAACGACTTTGTTTACCAAAAATTGTCGGAGACACTTTTTGATTTCAGTTTATGTTTAGGTATTTAGAAGATACGAGTATATCTAAGCTGTGAGTAATAATACCCAAGTTGTATCTGAATCGAATTGAAGGCTATCTAGTTCTTCAAGCTTTTGTTTAGGAGTTCCTACACTTAGATGTTGAACTAGGATATATTTTCTGGGTTTATTGGGAGGATGCACTAAGGGGAGTTATCCCTAATTGTAACTCTTCATTCACTCCCGGGTATTCCCCTAGACAACCTGAAGGAGTGAATACCTTTCCTAGAACCGTTCTATTTGAGTATACGGAAATGACGTTGAAGTGAAGTGTGCCTTGGACACCCAGGAGGGGAGTGTAGGTTCCGGATTACTGGATTGGCTCATCTCTCTTCGTCGAACCTTTTTAACGATAGCATGGATACGTTATTTAGGGACATATTATTTACATAGTACATATTATTTAGGGGCGGGTATTTGTCTAGTGGTGAAGAGCGTGGCTTTATGAGTGGGAGATCCCCATTTCTAATCCCGCGTAAGAATTCTTTTTATTTGTTAGAAAAAAATTGTTTATAGTAAAGTATGAGCTTTCGGCCCCGCCCACGACACCTGATTGGTAGTTGGACTTTAAGCCCCGCCTGAAAAAAATAGGCGATTACTTTACTTAATGCGTATTATTAATTACATTATATTGCACTTCTTGTTGCATACTAGTAATTATAAGCTTTAATTTAAATAAGTTTTGTAGAATATTGTGGGTGAAGTGGTGGAATTCGCCCTTAGATGGCGTTCAGAGCATTGTACGGATCTAACACTTGCATTATATTATAAATATATGTATTATATTATAGTATGAATTATATTAAATAACATTATTACAAATTCTAGGTTTTACAGAAAAACAATTTAAACAAATCGCGTATTATGTTACATTGCAAAGAGTGTTCACAGCAGATAAAAACAGAAGTGAAGATAATTATTGTACGGCCTATTGTGTAAGACGTTTAAAATGGTAAATAAAGATAAATGAGAAATATGAGGAGAGAAGAAGGGGAAGTGAGAGAGGAGTATAGAAAAGGAGTGAGAGGAGCGAACGGCCCCCATGAATGGCAATAAACTTGCAGAATGCATAAATCATGCAGACACTCTTGCAGACGTTTATTGCACTACACGCACTCACCATCCTCCTTCATCTGCTGCCTACTTAATCATCCCTCTCAGTCACTCAAGTGTGCTTTTTTTAGCTCGCTTCTTTTTTTCATACGTCACTGGAAATAGTTGGTAATTTGCCATCACTATCGGAACAGGATTGTTTTTCAATATCACTACGTAATCCTAAATTTATAGGATTAGGTTAACCCCGCTGGTGCCGCTTTTCTTTAAAGATTTTCCAGTGTTTTAGTGATGATTTTTGGCAAAGATGGTAACCTTAAACTTTTGTTGTAATTGATCTTAGTAACCAGAACGGCCGTTTGGGAAATGTGTGCGTCACTGCTGCGGTTATAACTCGTGCAAGCCGATGCAGGTGAAGTACGTCTGTAGTTACCCTGCAGGTGACCTGCACTTCTTCAATCTTTATTAGGAATTAGAAACTGAAATAGCACTATTTTAACACAACAAAAAGGTACTAATGATTTGTTTTTTAACATTTTTAGTTGGAGCAATATTTTTTCAAAATTGAACCTTTAAATGAGATATTACAGATTATATTGGCAATTAGGAGTTTCTTCCGGTAACCAATTGGGACCAATTTCCTCAACACACAGTCTATTTTCAAACCTGAATACTCGCAGCGATAAAGCTGTTCTAAGTATATTTCTTTGCAACATGTTTCTCGGATTGGGTTCCCTTCTGGGTGGGAAGATCGGGAAACATAATGAGTTGCTAATATTTGAACTTTGAAGTAACTTCCTCCACAGGATGTCCGCCATGTTGTATCGCCTGGATTGTTCGCCTCCTTCAAGCTTCCTGAATTTTACATTAAAACAGATTTATAATGTTTATTGGAATAATTTGGCCCGGAAAATGATTTTTAAAGCTCGTTTTCGGGAAAAGGAGTACGCCCCCTCTAAAGTACATTTCCGTTGTGATTCATGGTTTTTCTAAGTGTGTAATGTTACTAATAGTATCAACTACAATATTTGGCACTACTACACACTCATTAATTGAGAAGGGAAGTTACCCTTAACACTTCCTAAGTTATCTCTGTGATTGACTACTCTCTTCCTGAAGAAGACACTGACGTTGTAATCGCCTAAGAGGATTATCTGGAATGTGACGAAATGATGGATGGCGATCAAGAGGAGTAGACTGTGAGTTCTGATGAATGTTTTTATTACAGCAACTGGGTATTTCTCAGTCTGCGCGGATGGTTAAATTTGAAAGATAAAGTGGAGCGTTAACGACTGAAGAGTGGAGAATTCTTTGAAGATTGGACCCACAGTTCAATACCGAACGCCCCAGGTGGCAGAAAGAGTAACTACTTTGAGGAGTTTTCTCACTAGAGTTTTCTTTTTTTTCCCTTACTTTTCCTTATTTCTTTGCTGTAATATTCTGGCAGACATGACGGAGAAATAAGAAGTTTTCTTTCCCTCCTTATCCGGTGAAGACAGTGTCTCTGATAGTGGAAAATAAAGAGCCAGCCAAAGAAAAACACAAAGAAATGATGTGAAAATGATTCAGTAGTTTGCTGTTTTTCTCTACTTGCCTGTTTTTGCTGGAGAATGTTTCTCCAGCTTGGAGTATACACTCCAGTGCGTCGCTATTCTCCAGGGACAGTCCCAGTGTCACAGTCTGTCTGGAGTTTTTATATTAATTTTTTTTTTATTTTAGATTTAATTTATTATTTAATTATTTATTTATTGTTAGTCTCTAGTATTTAAATGATGGCTCTTCATTTTGCTTTCCAGCTTTTAAAGTGATAAAATAATAAAGTTATTCATCAGGAGTTTGTAAACAATATCTGGACCTTTAAATAAAATAAATAAAATGCAGTTGAATTTTGAGCACCGATTTGTTAGAGATGAGTAACGGATTGGCCACTATATACCCCAGGAACGAAACTTTATTGGAGCGGCGAATGGAATTATCTGCTTCTAAGTACTTAGCCAATGATTTCTGTGGTGGAAAAAGGAATTTTCTTGTTCAGAAAACCGTGAAAAGAGGCGTGATTGATAAAAGGGGAGAAAACTTCATCTGGTCCATGCAGCTGTCAAGTGAAGGGCAAAGTGGTTTGGCTTAGTGAATCCTGAGGGATTTGAAGAACAAGAAGGGAACTAAGCACCAAAAGACAAAAAGTAAACAAATGAATTTTGGAACTAAACTAATAATAATGTCAACAATGTCCTCCACCAATCGGATGAGGCTCTTCAACTTGCTCTAAATACAATAAGAAACATACCAATAGCTGGAGTTATAGTGAAATACACCTAATTTTCGATCGGCTGAAAACAGAGATAAGTTTAAAAGTACTGGGGGCACAGGATTATTGGCTACCAATGGTGAATGAAATAAAGCGCTCGCTTTGCACCCCCAAAACTGGACGGGTAGGCTAAAAATAACCCCATCAACCGGCGGAACTGACTGTACATTCTGTTTCCCTCTAACGGCCCAATGTCGCTACCGGCGGAATTTCGCCGTTAAAAAAAAGTACAACAGCTGCGTTTATATACATTCTAGAGGGATACTGGAGTTGGGATTTTTATTTTCAAACTGGGGTGGTTAGGGGTTACAAATATTTTCCATCCGGAATTTGCAACCCTTTGCACCGATCTTTTACTTTGCCTTTAAATGAAGGGCATTTTCCTTTAAGGTATATTTTATTTGTACTTATAGTATCTGCCCATTGAATGTAAACTTACATTGACTTACTATCTTGACACCACTAGTGGTGGCAATCGCGCTGATTTTTCTTGAACATTTTCTTATTTACTCACCCTCGTGGAGGGAAAAACGAACTAATTTTGTTTATGTTAAGGGTATCCACGAAACATATATTTCCCGTGTGAACTCAAATAGAAAATTAATAAAGATACTATCAAAATCAATGTGTTTTATTCGAAAAATATAATATACTCGTATGTGCTTCATATGATGTTATATTTTTTCAAACTCTGAACTTCAACATTTTAAATTCTTAAAAACTTTATCCAAATTGTAAAACTGTAGAATGCACCTAATCCTTGCTGAGAATGCTTCAAAAATAGACTTTTTCCAGGAACATAATTCAAACAAAAATTATTATTTAACAGCTCGTACTTAATACTCGTACGTCTACCAAGTTTATCGTAAGAGACGAAATAATCCAATTGGAATGAAAAATTCATTGATTAAATATTTCTCAGAAAGTGTTCCAGATAAACGTCTATCGTGAACAAAATGCGTTTAGAACGTTTAAAGGATGTCTTTGAACCCATATTTTCAGGAAATCTTGAAAAAGTGAGTAATCGATTCTTTAAGTGGGAAATTTTGGCCGGAAATTCACAATCGAGTTCCTAAGAGAGAATAAATCGAAAGGTACATTTCCAGTTTGCTGTGATTTCTCGTTTTAAGGCAATTTATCCACACACTCACAGATACCATTTCCACTTTTTCGAACTCAGAGGACCGCAAAATGGATATTTTAGGTGAAAATTCGAAATAGGAAATTTCATCAAAATCGGTTTACCTTACCTGGCTAGCGATAGTACAAAAAGAGTGGAGAAAATTGTAGATATAACAATAAAATGGTAAGAAGTCTCTGGCCTTGCGCCTAGAAGGGTTGAAACGAACGAAGAAAACTACAGCAATATATTAGGATGAAGGCGGGTCGGTGGTTTAATTAAACATCGCAGTAGATTTGACTGGTTGCTAACTGCTGCACGGCCATCCGCATCTCAACGACCCCCATTGTACAACATATTTGCATAGCGGGCCTTATGTAAACATCCTTTGCCCGGTCTCCGTCCATCTTGGCCAGTTCTCTTTATTCTAATGCTGTTCGCTAACAGTTTTACCCACTCGTCTTGACTTCAAACTACATGTTAAGTGATATCTATTTCCCCATTTATATTATCCATTCCTGACATCGATCGACTCGCACCATACGATCCCTTGGTTTTAGCAGTAGGTATAAACCATTTCAGATTGTTTTTATGAAGTTATCCAGTAGGTTGATAAGAATAACTGTGTATAAGAACAAAGTGTCTTCTCTTGTAAAGTTCTGCAACCTTAAGTTGCAAATAAAGATGATGCAAGTTTATTTTATGCAATCTTTTACTGAAAGATGAAAAACAAGAATCCCTAGGCCACAAAACTGCACGCATACACGCTAATTTATGGTATATATTTAGTATTTGTAAATAATAATAAATAATAATAATAATAAGGGGAGGGAGGGGAGGGATTAGCTATGTGGTTAGCGTACTCGATTCCCACGCGGAGGTCCCGGGTTCGAATCCAGCTGCTAACCCTTAGATTTTCTCTTCCTAGGAGCTTCTTACAGCTCACTGTCCGGTGATGGACAGTGTTGTCTGTAACGAGAAAACACTGTCCGGAGGCCGGCAGTGCACTGAAAAAAGCTCCAAGCGCTAATAACCTCAGCTGTTGATGCGCTAAAAAAAAAAAAAAAATAATAATACACCCCCAAAGATCAAAACTGATTGCTAGGATAGTTTGGGAAAGGATATAGATGCAAATAGCCTTTAGGTGGTGAATAAAACTGAGACAAGACGAATGGGTTGGGTAAGAAGAGGATGACACTACAGGGTACCCGCAATCCCTCTTGTCGGCTGGACCGATAACCTATGAAGGGAAGTGTGGACCTAGGTCGGATTACCTAGATTACTGGATGAGACATTGGTTGGACGCTAATCAGGTGGAGAGACATGTGCCTTCCTAGTCCGAGAAAAGAACATAGCTCTAGGGGCGCTAATGACCATAGTCGTCGATGCGCCAAAAAAAAAAAAAAAATTATAATAATAATAATAAGGCACTTTATTGATAATAATTACAAACTTTAGAATGGAAAACAAAACAAAAGCGTATCCGGCTTGGTAATCCGTCAGCCGGAAAGTAAATATAACTTGTGACCGGCTAGGGGAAAGGGACGGTATCCTTGCGGGCGCCAGATAGCCGAAGCTATCAGGTACGACATCCCTAACCAGCCTCAATTAGAAAAATACCCTTAAGGGTGCCTCTGGTGGGATAGCTCACTGGTGAGAGGAGGGAGGGTCCTGGAGACAATCACCGGGGCGATAGGGAGTGAAATAAAATTCTCTCTTGAGCTTAATGAACCAACAACAAAATACCTTTACTTAAGGAAGAATTCGTACAAATAGGAAAATTTATGCTAAATACAAAATACTAATAAAAAGATAGAACTCACAGACGATAGATAACATAAGCAGGCACTGGCCAGGCCGAACGCACGGTAGAGAATGAATTTTTTTATTTTTTATTATGGAATCTTGGCTGGAAACAGCAGCTGGTCTTGCAGTCTAAAGTGCAAATTTATTTTATGCAGCAGCTCCTGCCATCTATGACCATTTTTCGGTTACAAACTTTAACACACTCAGGAGACTTGAAAACGGGTATTTCCGGTGCCACTTCCTCTCCCCGCATCTCCATCAAAACTCTTGATTCGTCTTACTTAGGAAAAGAAGAATTTTCGCACCTTCTTGCCTGGTGCCATCCGTTCTGTCGCCTGTTTCGTGTCACCAGATCGGCACGACAGAACGGTGTTGATGATCCCACCCTCTACTTTTCCTGTTTCTTTCGCATTAGATCCAAAGGGTTCGCAGTGGCGTAGGCCTTAAAGGCCGCCCTATTAGAATCTTAATCTTAATCTTCTTTCGCATTGCCTTCCATCCGTCACATTCATATACTGAACTTCTTTTGGAATACTTCAGATACTTCGCACTGCTTTTTTTGGTGAAACTTCTCCTATATGCTCCTCTACTGATTTTTTGGTGTTCTAACACGTTTTGCTCAAATCCTGACAGTACGGATATACTCTTACCGGATATATACTCTTCATAATCACCCTGCCAAATTCAAAAGTTTAATTTATCACAACTTACTATTTTGTTGTATTGTTATGCACACAGACTAGATTGTAATGACTACTGTTACTTACAGAACCTTATTTAATGTTATGAATAACATTAAAACTCCACCATAATAAAAATTTCTCTTACTTGGGCAAGAGAAAAGTTCATCCACAATGCAAAATGAAAAAGTTGCGATAATGGAGCAAAGGCTACGCTTTGTGAACAGCGCCAAGTCAGTCTGCTTACAGGAAACTGAAGAATATGAAGAAAGGTTTTATGCCCAAAGATCTAACTGATGGAAACATCCTGAATCATGAAATTCATAAATAATTGAAATCCATCTAAAAAAAAAAGAACAGAAGTTGAAAGAGATTTTCTCATGTTGTGAATAAATGATTAGTTAAAAGATGTTGGACAAAACATAATCAATTATTAATGATGTACATTATCGGAGAATAACATTAGCATCACTTGACTTTGTTTCAATGGGCAGATGGATATGGATGGCAGTTGCCCCTGTCTATTCTCTAAGAATGCAACCCAGGGTTACCTTATTCTATTTATTTTAGATGAATTACTTGTATGAAAAAGTAAAGTAATCGCCTATTTTTAACGTCCAACTACCATGTACTAGGTGTCGTGGACGGAGGCGACTAGCAAACGTACTTTACTATTTTTCATTTAACCATTAAATAAAATCCAAGGCCTAAGACCGGGAATCGAACCCACTAAACCAACAATACATATTAGCTTTGCAGGTCAAAGAGCCTCTTAACCCGCTCGGCTACCGTGGACTCCTTTCTGCAGTAGCTACAGGCTTTTCCTTCCTTTTTCTCTGCATTCTGCTGTATCCTTCACATCTTAAGCTTTCCCCATACTATGGTTATGAAGGTTACAATATTTTTGTACATTAGCACTTCATTTATTTACTTTTTTTCTTTGTACATATTTACATATGGCGCCTTAATACTTGTACGATTTTTGTGTGCTTACTCCTCGACATCGAAATTTGAAAACAAGTTCCGTATACTTGTTTTAAGAACATTAATTTAGCCTAGTTGATAAAAACGCCAACGTTCAGCTCGTTTATAAACTTAATTTCGCTCACATACCCAAACTTTCTCTTTCTTTGTTTGTCGAACTTTTTGTGCTCATGAACCATCAGCAGTGCCAGCTATCTCATAGTCGAACCAGTCAGCAGTGCCAGCTATCTCATAGTCGAACCAGTCAGCACTGCCAGCTATCTCCTAGTCGCTTTGTTCTATCGATGTATTCAAATGTGGTTGTAATTTTGACCATCCTCTTCGCAAGAGATTTCTTTTTTTCTGGACAGTTTTTCCAATTATATCCACGAATCTCTGGAAAACCACTTCTGGTTTATTGTGATCACATTACTTCTCTTTACGAGATTGAATGAAAAGAACGATTTAAATAAAAAGAGGAGGCTGGCAATCGCCGGGATAAAGCTAATTGTTCAGTTGGTTCATAGCTGGAACATGGTTTACCGGTGAACATAGCGTCACTAACCAACCATTCTTTCAACCCCCGTATAAATGGCCCAAGAGTTGTTGGATAGGTGGTTATAGCCGGCCGGAAATTTATAGTCGAGTTAAAAAGTCGTAAACAGGGTAATAGGGTGTAATTAATTGGCTCGTTAGGAGTTTTGGTTGGGTTGGGCTGGGTTGGGGCGAGCCAGTAGCGCAACAACACTCGGGTATGTGGCGTAGAGGGGAGAGCTTACTGGAGTACCCTCTCCAGTACCCTGGGTACTTGTGAAGAGATACCATTACACCCTTCACTCTTGACCCCTTAACTTCAGCATTCAATGTAGTTCAATATCAGTATAACGGCTCTCAGTAGTTGTCGCCAGTGGTTTTTCCATCCAATGACTGCTCTCTGGTCCATCGCCTTCGGCATAGATTTTCTCTAATTAAATTTTCCATTTAATTGCAGTTTCCATGATCTCCATCCGTTCACCGTTCAAAGTAAAGCAGCGCTACCACAAGTTGTGCACATAATCACTCAGATTGCTTTCTTTTATTGTAATCTGTTTGACCTTTGCCCTTTTTATTCTACAATTAGTCAGAAATGTCTAGGATTTGTAAGATATGAATGTCTTGCTTGCAACATCAATACAGAATACTAATAGTGTTCAATACAGACGATAATTCGGCGTGTCATTCTTAGATGAAGTATTTAACCATTCTAAGGCCTCCTGGCTAAGTGTTAGTTGGATTGTCGTACAATCTTAGTGTACGTTAAAGCTTTTGAATAGTCTACGGAACATATCACCGGTAATAGCCGGAAATATAGTGAAGTAAGTTATAGTTTCCCGCGTCGCGATAATACGGCCCAGTTCATGATGAAGCCCATACGAACTAGAAGAAGACTAAAATTAAAAATGCTTGTGTAAAATGAATTAATTAAAATGATTTGAATGTTGGCTAACTTGGCAAGAGCTAATCAATTAACTACAGTTGGTGAATTGCTGCTTATATACACACACTTCCGGCTCTCAGAAAAAGTACTCTTTTCAAATTTAATTAATAAAGTTTAGTTTTTTTATTAGGTGCAATGAAAAGCAAATCATGTTGATTGTTTATCTTCGATCGGCCATCAGAGGAATTCTAATTTTAGGACTTTAGGCACAGAATAGCGAACAGCCTTCCGCGCGAAATTTTATAAAAACAGTTTTTCCTGGAACATGACATTTTTACTGATTGAAATCGGCTCTCTATATTAGCCAGGCGTGGGTGGGGGCTGCAGCAGGATGGCACTTCTTGTGAGTGAGACAAACTTCTCGGAAGAGAGGACCATACCTGCTCTCACTGTACTTGAAGCGGAAGTACTGAAATCATGTAAAATTATCTGTATTGATCTCACCGGATGTATCCCTTCTGAGGCTCTCTACGTCTGAAAGGATTTCTGTGCGATGGCCTTTTGTGGGTAGATGTATTTCCGCAAACGATGTCACAAACATTGGCGCTCCCCGTCTAAAAAGTTCATAGTGTTGTGATTGGTGTTGATGACGCTTCTAATGCTAAAATTTTTCACCGAATTCATGAAGTCCCACTCCAGTATTATGAAAAAAAGAAAAAATGGTCAAAGTTGTTGCGTTTTCCAACATTGCGCTTTTCCGTGCAGTTTTGATAGTGGGTAATTTCAATATTTTTAATTCGGAGTTTTGAAAAAAATATTACATTCATGTTGGTGTGGGGTTTCTGACTAGATTTCACCTTGAAACCTAATTTCAAAACTTGGAGAAAAAAAAAAATTGGAAAAACTAAAATTTAAAAATGGAATAAAGGGTTTTCTCTTGGCACGTGAGTTTGCGATTTAAAAGAAGTGATTTAAAGGTATAAATCGTGGAGAATGAGTGGCGATGGTAAGGATTGTACAGAGGAAGTCCGAGGAGAGATGGACGGCACAGCTGTCTAGATAAGGGCCGCTAACAAGCTCCTGGACGGAATTAGCATTTCGCCCCACAAGATAAAACCTAGCTAGGGCATATCACTCTCTTTTCCCTTCTGCGGAGTCTTAACTAGTTCGGGCAAGTAGCTTTCGCCTTAGCGTCCATCACTGTTAACTGCTTCTGTCCCTATTTAAGGGCAAAGGGTTCCTTCGCTTCACTTTTAGTTCTTACAAATATATATAAAGTTATTTTTAAAATAGGTTTATGATTGTGTCTATTTAAGGAATCAGGAATGATATGGAAGTGGGAAGGACTAAAATATTATATTCGGGTATAATAAATCTTAAAGGTCACTTCGAAGGTTTAGGGATTTTTTAGATTACTTTCACTTCTTCAAGGTTCTGCGGAATAGTTTCTGATAAGAGCATCAAAACTGCAGGGATCTGAAGAATTTTCCGAAATGTTGCAATGTCCAATCCATGTCCTTTATCCTCACTTCACTTTTATCTTCAGCGCTTTTAAGAATTACCTACCGAACTCTCAATTTACTCGTTAGTCCCTGCTAGCTTTTCATGATAATCTGCAACAAGGACATGCAGATAGAAAAACCAGGACCTGGAGTCTCAGGAAAGCAGCAAATACTGTCATTAGAGTAATAAGAAATCATTTCAGAAAATATTCAAAAACATCAGGATCGTGACTCAAATCAGTTTCATCATCAGTATCGCTAGGATTCAAAACGCTGTTACATCAAAAGAGGACTTCAAAGAGTTCTGACGTTCGTTCTGCAAATACGCTGTGCATGTTTACGTACTCTTAAAGTCATGAAGATCGTTGAAATGTCCAAAATGTCCAAAAACTTCCAGAACGATGTGGAAGTATCCGTTTTGAGAACAAGAAATTTGTTATTAAAATAGGTCTGCAAAAAGTGTAGTTGTGTCCACCGTACATGAAAACCAAAATTCTCTGAAATCTCAAATTTAATATTTGGTTAAGTGCATCCGTGCTTCGTGGGACGCTACAGTAAGGTTTCGGTCATAGTCGGTCTACCCTAAGCAGCACCTATTTGAGTAGAATTTTCAGTTTTTGAATAATGTTTTCGAAAACAGTTTGAGAACAGTTTCGCAGAGAAAACGATTCACTTTAAATATTAAACGTTATTTTGGCCAAAACATTAATTCTATAATTTACACTTTTCTAGGAAAATAAGAAAATGGGTTCTTCCAGGCGAAGGGATGGTTAGATTTTCTCATTCCTGTAAAATCCTTGAACTTAACACCTATTAAGTAATCTCTTTAACAAACACAGTTTAAAAAGTTAAGTATCAGGGTTAATTAAACGCTAAAAGTTAAACAAATTAGCAGGTAACCAACATTTCATTAATACTACATTGATATCATTTAGGTAACACTAGTGTATTAACTTTTCATTAATATTTTTAACCAAAACCTCTAAAATTTAACCTTCTATATCTCAATAACTATTAGCAGTAAAACATTGTTATTTATACCAGTTATAGAGCTAACCATTCTCTACATTTCGGTGCAGAATTCATTAAGTTCGGAACAATAGGAAGAGAGATATAGAGGTTTGAAATTTGAAGAATTTACAAAACCTCCAAAATTTAACCTTCTATATCTCAATAACTATTAGCAGTAAAACATTGTTATTTATAACAGTTATAGAGCTAAACATTCTCTACATTTCGGTGCAAAATTCATTAAGTTCGGAACAATAGGAAGAGAGATATAAAGGTTTAAAATTTGAAGAATTTACAAAACCTCCAAAATTTAACCTTCTATATCTCAATAACTATTAGCAGTAAAACATTGTTATTTATAACAGTTATAGAGCTAAACATTCTCTACATTTCGGTGCAAAATTCATTAAGTTCGGAACAATAGGAAGAGAGATATAAAGGTTTAAAATTTGAAGAATTTACAAAACCTCCAAAATTTAACCTTCTATATCTCAATAACTATTAGCAGTAAAACATTGTTATTTATAACAGTTATAGAGCTAAACATTCTCTACATTTCGGTGCAAAATTCATTAAGTTCGGAACAATAGGAAGAGAGATATAAAGGTTTAAAATTTGAAGCATTTACAAAACCTTCAAAATTTAACCTTCTATATCTCAATAACTATTAGCAGTAAAACATTGCTTTTTACATTAGTTATAGAACAGACTTTTCTCTACAATTCGGTGAAGGGTTCATTATGTTCGGAACAATACAGCTAAAGTTTTGATATTTTAACGAATTTGAAAACCTCTGAAGTTTAACCTTCTATGTCTCATTAACTGTTATCATTCAGCAATAGATACGAATAAATAGGTAACCATATCTGCAAACGGAAGAAAATTCGCTGTCCTGTGATCCATTTTTTAAATTATACATTCTTTTATCGAAACTGTCCCTTCTTTAAAATGGACTCATGTAGGTTATTAACGTAAACTATCTAAGTCAAACGCTTGGAATTCTCATATAGTATTTCCTCTACCAAGCAACGTGAGAACGTGGGAATCAAGTGGAAAGTCAATAAGATCTGTTTATACTCTGTTTATGTTTAACTAGACTTAACGGCTGGCTTCAAGGTGTATCTGTTTTGGCAAATAGATGTAGTAAATAGCTAGTGTGAAATCTAATAATCTATAATCTAGTTTGTGCTCTCTTAGCATCATTTGGACTAGAACGAGTATGGTTTTGCTATGGAAGGTGAGCAACAATATTTAACCCCTAGAAACATCTGCTGCGCCCAATTTCCCACCTCATTTTGCAAATTTAATTAAAGTAGTGAATTTTGCAACTGCTGCTGTTATAATTGGCTCTCAGGGTTACCAACCTCCTCTGCGTGTAATGATACAATATTCCAACACATACTGCGCTAATGCCATATTGCTATAATTATGTTGAACACAATTTTATTATAATTAGTGGATAAATTTAAAAAAAATTATGAGCCAAATTGAGAGAGAGTTTAATTTTATTTGAATTTAAATTTAAAGTGCTCATTAATTTCACTCTTGCTTTCTTTTATTTATTTATTTATTCTGCACTTTTTCTAATTTTCGGAAACGAGTGTCCTCCGGAAGTGTTTTGAAAATTTTGAATGCGAGTAGCGGACAACCAGCCAACATTAAGTACTAAATTCCGGCTATGTGACTGCACTGAATGAAAGTGGCAAACTTGGGCATGTAGAGACTTGTTTTCCCGCCTTTTTTGTATTGTGTAAAAATCGCATACATTCGTATATCGATCGATTCATCGATTTAGTGCGAAACTTTACTTTCAAGTTAGAGGTTTTTCTATTTTTCCTTTATTGTCAAAAGAAGAATCAAATTCAGTAAACTGGAAAATTTATAACCAACGAGACGGAAGTTATTTAGTAAATATAATTTCGTTTCAACATTTCCTTTTATTCTAAATCATGAAAATGTTGAAACAATTCCATTTATTTGTGAACAAAATGCTTCTAAGTTAAAGAGAAAAACTGAAAAAAGTGAAATTCAATTTACGAATAGGAATGTGGAATAGTATTTTTACATTAAGAGGGAAAATGTAGTTTCTTAACTTTTCCTTTGAGGAAAATACTGGAAGAAACAAAATCAGGAAATAATTTGAGACATTAGAGATTATTCTGGCGTGAATGTTCTTTCTCCTTGACGGATCAGAAGTTGAGCAATAGAGAGGATCTCGTTCCAAAATCTAAGGTCATCGCCTTTCAGGGAAACTATCAGACAGTAACGGTCTTAGCGGCAGAAACTGTTTGTAGGGAATGCGTATCATCATATCCTCCTCCAAGGGTCCTTATTGGAGCAGTTGGGCCTAACTGTATCTCACCTGATTGAATTTCCTTCTCTTTCCCGTTTAGGTTAGTATTGTGATATCTTCTTTGGAGATGGACGTGAACGGCTACTGAAGGCCTTGGATGCTATCACGAACAGAGTCTTACTCTGACTTGCTTCGAGGAATAAGCATAATAAATGATTGCTTATGATGCAGAAAATCGATAAAATAAAGATTGGAAAACATTATAAAAAATGTGCACATTTTTTCTGGTCCACATTGCACGAGAGGAATTGATTGCTCTATCTTCCGAATGCTGATTGATGTAAATAGAATTCAATATTTTTCTTTTGACAGAATTATTATCTTTTCAAAGAACTGACTTATTTATTTATTGCACTTTTCTTGCGCTTCTTTAAAATAAATCTGATATATTTTATGTTTTATTCATCTCAAAAGGAAGGACATCCAATAAGTATATACGTCTTTTGATCTGTTGCAGGTGAGTACAGTCTTACTGAAAATTGCGCAGTGGTATGTATAAACATGCATTACCTCAGTATTACCAACTTAAAAATACTAGTGTGGGCACTATTAAGAACTCATCCACGTGCTGAAGATTTTGACTGTGAATTTCTTCTTAAATCTGCCTGAAATTTTGCTAAAATTAGGCAACCTGCTCTTCAATTTGTGCCAAATTTCATTGTTCAAATTGTAAGAATTTCCAGATTCATGAATTTTTCAAATCATATCGAGTATTTGAAATTTTGTTTGCGAATATATTATAATGTCTACAATATCTGCTTGGAATTTTACGCAATCTTAGAGCAATTCTACTAGACCAATTGAAAATAATCACTGTTGAAAATGAAAGTGCAGAATTTCATTGTTAATTCTAAATTTAATTATTAGCAACTTTTTCTTGGAAATATTGAGGAGCGGTCGAGAAAACTCTGTCAACAACATTAGCAACATCCGGCTCTGTGCTTGAACTTCATCTACCTGGAGCTGGTCAAAGTGATGCCCTTGTAATTTGCATTAGTTAATTTCTCAGCTGCTGTTCAGACACTTTTTTACCAATTGACTTTCAATGGGATTCATGCAATATAGTCGAGAGTTGGTTTTGGAACATTTTGATGAAATAAATGTAGAAAATAAAAAGCAAAATCCCCCTAGCTGGATTTCAATTATCACCACAAAATAAGGTCTACATTTTTAACTGGAGGCAGTTCTCCACCAGGAGGTAGCACACTCCTAAATATATCCCAGCTCCAGAGTAGTAAGTTCATTTGCCGACCGGGCCTAGTTCTGCCATCAACAGCCCTAGCAGAAAATGGAATGTACTTCTAGTTGAAGATAAGAGTTAATAAGATACTTTCCATCTTCGGGCGTCGCCAGCTTGAAGCGCTCTAACTGTTCTGCTCCCCGCTAGATGGGAGCACTCTTTATAGAGCATTCAGGACGTGTTTTTTCCCTCTCGCCTACTGGAGTATCATTTAATAAGATCATTATCTTATAATATTTACCTTGTTATCGTTAATTAAATCGCAATCACTACAGGTCATAACTGGCAATGCTATCATTTTTATTTTTTCAAATATTATCCTAGCATATATTTGAAGGTCTTATTTTTCCTCGTTACATGTTTTTTTTATATTTTTCTCAACTCCTTTTTGACTTTTTCTTCTATCAGGGACAGTTATCGACCGTAACCAACGAATAAATATGCTGCTAAGAAAATCCAGAACAGCAATATTTTTTGGGGAAAATATTTTTCATTTTCCAAGATTCCCCCCCCACAAAATGTTTCCCGAATATTTTTCCCGAACCCATAAATTGCATGCATGTATTTGTAGGATAATTTGTCTTTATCTGAAAGGAAGAGGGGTTTGGTTAAAGCGATCATTTCAGTGTAATGTACAGTTTTGTAACTTGGGTGATGTTGGTAAGAATGAAATATTTGAAACAAATACATAATTAGAACTCTGGGAATAGAAGTAGCTAGAGAAGGTCGTGTGAGTGTGCTCAGCAGATATTTCCCAAAGCGATGTTGGGGAGGAACAATGAAAAAGAGAAAAAGCGAAAATAAATGTTAGCTAATTTTAGAATTGGACTGAGGAAAGTTGTTCTTTTTGAAGCAGATAGATTATATGCTAAAGAGGGATGGAATTAAAGGGACCTCACGATCTGGCGAGGACAATGATAGTTAATGTAGCGAATAGGGGGGGGAATATTAGATGTGTTGCCTGGTAAAGAGAATTCAGATCGGCTCGTTTTGCAAAATAAACAGGAGAGCTCGTTAGCGGTTTGAAAAGAGATTCGCCGGCAGGCTTTAAGCACACAATATGAGCTCGGCAAGCACGGGGAGGAGCTAAGCAGGCCGCCCTGAACAGCATCACACATACCGCGTCTAAGTTGCCTCACAGTCACTGAGGATACACTCGGTGTTTTTATTCCACACATTGTTCCTTTTACTGCTTCATTCAAGATGCTTTTCCTAATTTCGTGCTTATTAATCTGTCATGAATATAAATTGTGGAAATTACTACAGCATACATAATGTTCTGCAGCATGAGTTTGGTATAGAGATTATGAGCGCTGATTGGAACTTTGTATTTGTTGGAAATGCATTAACAGTAAAGAATGATCTTATTCTTGGACCATGAGTCCTAAGTTGGATAAGCCCCGGCTGAAATATAGCCGATTACTTTGCTAACTTTATTGTTCCTTCAAGAATCTATCTGAGCAAAGAATTAACCATGATTGTCCACGCTTTAAGGTTTTGGCCCCCGCTTTCTTTTCTTTTGGTCCATAAAAGAGGAAGTATTAAGATTGTAACAACTTTTCGAAATAGAGTTGTGAGCGCTTCGAATGTTTGGGTGAGACAGGTCAACCTTTTCAAGCTTTCCGTTCTGACTTGTCAAAAGGTTTTAACTTTGACCCAACATTTAAGCTAGGCCTATCACTTTGATTTGAAAATCTTTCCTCAGAGAATACTGATGTTACACCTGTGAAGTCACGTTTCCTACAGCAATCTGATTTTAAAGTAGCCGATAATGGAATCGAGTAACTTTTCAGTGAAAATTTCGATTAAGATTTTTTTTTCGTACAAATTTTAATTTCCATAAAATTTAGCGATTGATATCTTGAAATCATCGAAAAAATTTTGGGGCTTTCAAAAAGCAGTACCAAATGGACTGGCAGTCCTATTTAGAGGCAGCCATATTCACCAGAAAGACGGCCAGAGTTAGTGAGGCCATGGATGATCTAGTGAGTTCATTACATCCTGTACTACATATGGATTAATTGATTAATCCTAATAATACTGTTATTGGATTATTGTTAAATTAATATCTTAAAGGTAAAACCTGAAATTATATTCATTAATGGGTGAGAAGTTTGCAAGCTGGCCGCTTTGAAAGCCCGGAGTGTGGATATAATAGCTTGTTAAGTCCCTTATTATTAATGTGCTAAACTTTAGAATCTGAAGCGATTCCCCCTCACTGTGCGTTCGTTTTGATATGCTTGTTTATTATCACGGATTTTCTACGTTCTGTTTGTCGGATTATCTTCCAATTTATGAACCTCGCAATATGTAATGTACTTACAATTCGGTTATTACGCTCGCTTACAATACAACGTTAATTCCTTTACGTATTTATTAGAATAATTATTATTTATCTATAACGAACGACCGCCTTCATTTTTCACGGAACTAACTTATACATTGGGGTTTTGCTGAACTCATACGCATCATTCAAAGAAATAAAAAAAATAAACTCGTAAAAGAATATTAAAGGATTCAAATTAGCGAGGAATGGGTCCAAATAACATCTTAGCTAATAAGTTAGATTAGTGAAGTTAAGAGTGAATGGTCACTCTTTCCTCAAATATTGTCAGTTATAAGACAGTATATCATTTAGTAAAAATACATAATGTGAAAAAAGTTGTAATTGTAGCAAGAAAATGTATTGGGCAGATTCACCACGATATATTTTATATATACATGTGAATCTACAACCTATATATATATATATTTCTTTTCTTAACATACAATCCTCTTAGCGGATTGAAATGGTCCTCGTTGGACATTGTGAGAGAATGGGAGATTGGAAGCTGTGGCCACGCCTGACGGAACATGCAATCCCGGTCAGATAATGGCCAGTATCCTCTTTGGGTTTTTCACTAACTCCAGCCGCAAGTCCTGCACTATATGGGGAATTATTGTGCGGTCGGTCATTAGGTTGTCATGGCAGCTTGCTCTTTCTCTCTAGACTTCTTTCTGTCCAGATAACCAACTAAGAAAGCTGATATTGTGACCAAATATGATCACCAGTTCGCAACTCAATATGAATTCCATTCATGACCTCAATAACAACATATGTAATCAATATTCCGGATATCCTGTGTGGTATTACAATCTTTGTCCACTTACATCGCGTCTTACGTACTATTTTGATTATTTAGTTTTACTGCTCTAGCAGAGGTCTTGTCAGATATTCGAACTCAAATGTTCTCTATTTACCTAATAATAATCTTAATAAAACTCTCGCTTAATAAGAAAGTTTTATTTAAACGTGGCTTTTTTAATGAAAGTTACTTGACTTCAATAAAGATTCATTGAAATAAAAAAAACTGAATAATATTTCATCCCAGAACCCTACTTCTTGTAAATTCTACTTCTTTTACCTCAGTATCAGGCAGTATGGGTATCCACTTGGTACTTAATACCTTGGTATCCGACAATAACAGCTTACTAGAAACGGAAGTACCAGAACATACTAAATGGGCTGATAGCTCGTTCCCACTTTTTCTCGAAAGCGACTCTTATGGTGTCCCTGTAAATTATGGCATCCTCAAAAGGGAAAGATGTGGTTTAGGCATGCCTCAAAGGTGTAATTTCAGATATTTTGTGGTTTTACGAATCGCGAGTTTGAATGACATCTTCAAGTTTGGAACTTGAGGGTAGAATTGAGAGGAAGTCGTGAGAGTGTTTGTTTTTTGTTTGAATTTAATGATGGTTCAGTTTCCTGTAAGGATTCTGTTCCTTTTAATTAGTTGAGAACCAGTCTTCCTCTGGCAGCAGGGTTCTATCTGTATAACATTATTATTTCAGCAACCACTCCCCTTCCCACTATATACAGATTATCAACTTTTCCAAATTACCCTGCCGCTCGATCTCACAATGTACCGAGGAGTTCATTGACACAACTCTATTGGAGACCAAGCGGAAACCAATAGAATAGAGTTGCCAGTAGGATTAAGGAAATGTCGGCCTCCTCAGACCCAACATTAGTACGATTGTCACGAAGAATACAGATTAATCCTGACCGACCGCTAAGATAATCCCTTGCTTTCTGCACTGACGTGATAAAACTTGTAAATCCGGAACAATAAAGTTAGCAGTTAGCTACCCGCTTGCCAAAGTTTTATAGTTCCGCAAATCAATTCTCTGACAGTTGTTTGTGTCCGGATTACATTATGTCTTTCACAACTTTTGATATTCTGGTTCGCTTTCCCTTCTTTGAAGTTAGAAAAATGTTTATTAGTTCTTTATTTAAGAATTTTCACCTCACTTTACGTAATTAAATTATCTCTAAACTTAGAATTTCCACAAGAAAATAGCCTCAATATTTTCCTCATAATAAAATTTTCAGGAAGCATGATGTCGCAGTTCTTCCACAACCTCACTTAAAATTAATGTTCTCTGCAAAATAAGTCAACCTAAATTGAGCTAACTACTCCTTCTTCTGTATGATATGGAGGAATGTCTAAACTACGGTAGCCTCAAATCGCTTGCCTTCTTCATTGACTTATTTGGTATTTTGTTCAGATCAAGTTATCAGTGAATGGACTGCTGTCCAATTGCTCCAACATATTCTTTTTTTTCCTCTTTGATGGTGATCTTGGTTCAGATGGCGAAGTTGAAAGTTTGAGCTTTACATCTTGAACCCGTAGTTGAAGGTAAGAAATGAGCAAGAAACTAACTAAACATTTATTTAAGCTCATTAAAACTAATTCAGGTAGAAAGCACCTGAGGCTATTACTTTATCTTATCGAGATTAGAACAGAGTAAACCTGGTAGCTAGTAGCCACAACTCATTTCACATCAAAGCCACTGATGAGGGCACACTTTCAAAGCCGAAAATTTTGGCAGTTCAGCTCTTTCAAGGCATATCTGAGGCAAAAGAGGGTTCACAATGTTAACAAGTGCAAAACTACAGCTCCCAAGTATGCAATATATTCACCAATAACTATCGCAGAAGCTCTTGGCCGACTTGAAGAAATCTTAGCAAGCTTTGTGTCACTAAGATCGAACCAACAAATGCTGATGGAAATTAAGTGATCACAGTCATTAGAATGATTTTTTTTTTACTAACACATACGTTTAATGACGCTCTTTAGAAGGTAAGAAGAACTCTTGAGAGTGTGAAGTTAATTTCCCAGATAGATGTGTGTAAGTATAAGGCTAAGCAGTTGAGAAGATTGTGAAAACAAAAACACACATACACACACACACACACACACACACACACACGCCCAAAACTTCCACTTAAGTTTGGAGAAGTTGAGCTTTAGTTTCACTTCCTATTGGAGTGCAGAATCTGGTGGGGAATATTACATCCTGACCCGACAGGAGCACCCTCTCCGTGCAGGAGCTCACACCTTCTTGGAACTCGGCCAGAGCAACATATGATCCACTCACATACGCACGCAAGCAACATTCTCAAATAAGATAAGAGCTCTTTCTTTCCACTTTTCAAGCAGTACTCTAAATATACACCGTATTTATTTATAGCTTCCATCCTGCTTTATTGCATGTTGTAACATGTTCAATCATTTAATCGTTTTTAGTATTTAAAAAATGTTATAAATTTACATTCACTTAGTATTCTTTCGAGGAATGGAATATATTTCTTTAGTGTTCATTTGTCAAGTTAGTTCCTCAAGTTCGTTTTAATTATCACTTTCTCTTGTCTCCAGTAAGGGGAAGTATTGAAATCATTTAAAATTTAACTTTATAAACACGTTTGTGTTCTCAGTTATAAAGAAAATGGTAGGTACCGAATTAGGCAAAAAAATATTAGGCATATCTCTAAGGCCCTTTTCGTGTCACTTTGAACCTTTTTCACAGGAAAATCTACTGGGGTTCTGGGGTAGACGTCACACTAAATTCTGCATTATCCTTTTATTGTAATCTATTATTGATTTTCAGATGAAGTTGTTATTGCATTTTAAAATCTATTGAGTGAACTGAATGAAGGCATTATTATCATAACGAGTTCCGGAAGTAACTCGTTATTTAGCCGGAAAGAACATTAGCCCTTACATGGCAGTGATCTCCTATTTCACAAAGTTGGAAATTTTTTAAAAACAACTTTAGCGGACCAACAGATTTAACTAGAATTAAGTTTCTAATGACATCCGACCATCATACAGACTAACAGACATAAAGGGGCTTTATTTAATATTAAATACGTTAAATAAAAGATTTTTTTAAAAAAAGTTTAATTTTAATGGGAAAAAAGAGGTAAATAATGATTAAATAATTATTAAAAAGGCACCGTTTAATTAACACAGTCCACCTCATTAAACATTTAATATTCAGCGTTTAGATTAATTAGTTTATTGCGTTCCTCTCATTGGTTTATTTTTATGAACGAATGAGGTTTTGTAATCCTGTTATTTTAATTGGCAAATGGAGTGGTGGGAACAATATGGCCGCTGGGTTTCCAGTAGGGCAACCAATAATTGAAAAGAATGTCTTGGTGATGCGAGCTCCTATCATCTCAGAGCTCGCTTCAGACTTGGCTCTTTTTTGTAGTGTAGGTACTTCCGCTTTCCCCTAATATGGTACTTTTTGTGCAATCAGTGGTCCTACACAAGTATGGACGATTACAGGTGCGGCTGATATCCGGTGCAGTAGAAAATTCCTTGATAGGAAGTGTTTATTTTACGGGGCCTTTAACGCTTTTCTCACATTTTCCGAATGTATCTCTCTCCAATTCCTCTGCACTCCATATTTACATAATGGCAGATCTGCGACCTTCACTTAATTAGTTTGTTCCCCTAAAAATTCGTTTGAAGGAAGGTTAGGAGAGGGAAGGAAGATAAGCTTCAATCTTATGTTTCATTTCAGTATATTGTACGGTTCTACAAACTGTATCAACAAATCAGGGCCGGATTTTCCTATAAGCTATCTAGCCTAGGGCCTCAAGATCAAGAGGGATCTAAATTCAAATTGTTAGCAAAATTAAAATTACACTATTCTAAAAACAGTCCCAATAACAACATGTTTCATTTAACATATTGATGAATATCATAGTAGTGATGTATTTTATTATCTCTCACGTAATTTACAAAATTAAAAATGGGTGGTGAAAGAGTCTCATAAGTGGAATAGCCTAGGACCTCTTTTCATCTAAACCCGGCCCTATCGTCAATTGAATATACTCTGAAATTTGAAGTTTAGGGAAAATATATTAAGTAATTTGAGAATTGTAGCGAGAGAAAGCGTCCGGAGTATTGGAAAAGAAATTGTATTTCCGGTGGGAACATAAAACAGGAAGAAGTCTCTACGACTGCAACACTTCCTTCGCGAGAATTAAGCGAAAGAAAAATAGATTTAAAATACTATTTATAATTTTTTTGCTGAAATCCTGTTATGAAGTTAATAAAAAAACAAGAAATCATTAAATACGGAAGTAGCTTATTAGCAGTGAACCAGATAAGCTGGCATCCTGGCACCAAAAGGCGGAAAGGAAATAAAAGCGACATAAAGTTGCGGAGATTCTATTGATGGGGTTAGTGCGAAATGGGGAAAGAATAAGCCCGACTTCCTTTGGGCTTTAAATATGGCTTATCCACCCACTCCTACAAAATAGAGTAAAATTAACGTAAAAAAAAAACGTAACTTTTATTAATGGAAATAATAAAGAAAAGTTGGTTGCAAGGTGAAGGTGAATGAAGAAAAATTGAAAAAATAGAAAGGCGGAAAATGATTCGGGAGCAAGAGTAGGATAAAAGGTGATTTACTTGGTGATAAAAGGCATCGTGCGCCAAGGATAAAGGAGTGCAGAAAACCAGGATCAAGAGAATATTGGAAAGGATTGTGTTAGTAATATGAAGTGGAAACTTACATATATAATAACTCTTACATAAAAGAAAAATATATAAATAATAATAAACAATTAGGTATCCTAGAAATTATGCAACAGCGATTCCTAATTCGATTTGCCAAAAAATTCTATTCGCTGTTGGCCTGTGGCACAGTTACTCTGATTGGCATTCAGTAAAAAACTTCTCCTAAGAAATAGCTTTGATTGGTAGAAACCAGTTTCCAAAATTTCTTGATGGTTTCCCAATTTTCTCATAAACTAATATCTCTATAAAGACTCTCAAAGCTTATCTCTTATTTATTTTTTAGCTTGTTGCAATCATTTTCAGTTTCGTATCGATAGTGAGGACTTTGTTTTAGATTTTCTCATCAAATTAACTAACCGAGTTTCTTTATTTTCTCTCACTGCCAGTAAGTGGAAACATTGTGATCATGCAATTTTTAGATTTGGGGTTTTCATTGGAAAAAATCACTCTGAAATAGTGGTTCGTGTCGCATCAAGAATCGACCAATCTTTTCTCGGTTATGGCTCCCACAATGTTCAATAAAACTTGGAATGTTCATTGCGCTCACGTAGTACTGTATGTCCAACCCTATCCCAGAAATGTACTACTTAAGCCAGTTTTGGTTAATCTAAAAGGTCATTTAAGCGCAATTAGCGGCTTTATAATCTGATTAAACTAAAAAAGAGTTCAATGTGAGAGTAAGAATTCCAAGTGGCACCAGTTTTCTATTTATTGATTTCTGTTGCAGGAGGCGATATTCCCCGATCAGTTTTTGAAGTTCGTTCCCCAAAAAACGAGTTGTACACGAATTTAGATTTTTGTACTTAGAAGAATGAAATTAATGTGTTTATGGAGAAGACTAAAAGTGAATAAATAGCCAGCAAAAGCGTAGCTAATGCATGGTAATTCTGTAGGTGGCCGAGAGGCAGCGTGGTGGTCCCTAGCGTCCACCGGCTAAATGGTTTTGTTGGTACACATGTAGCCGGGAACAAATCAGTTCCGGCGGTAGCAGATCGCTCACTGTCAGTAGTAGCTAATAACCCATTCTAGGATCATAGACCAACGCTGGTGTGTGTGGCCATGGAACTAGTCTCTGGTCCATTCTCAACTCACTCCAATAACTAGCCTTGCTTCAATCTGTTTCACTACTTCTTTCGTTTTTTGTTTCAAGAAAGATTCCAATTGAGTTTCTTTTCTCCAGCCATTTCCATTACAAGTTTTTTTTCTCTTTTACGTCATTTCCTCCAGACTGAAGTTAGTTACTCCCCTATGATGTTTACTCACTAGAAACCACCATTAATTTTATTAAGCTGCTGGAAGTAGGTTGATTATACCTATATCAAGAACGTAGTTTTGTTTTTCTTTTTTGGACCATTTCTCTCATTCTGGATTCGACATGGGAATTCTACAGATGATTATGAAATATGAGACATTTCCTGGAGCTGGAAACAGATGATTTCCTCCTCTCACTCAGTCCGCTAAGTTACCACACACACACACACACACTCATGCCCTTGCACATTATGCCTCCATGATATACGAGCACAGTAAGAAAGTTCTGACGTAATATGTCCAGCCTGAGCTCACGCTACATTGTGCTCACTTGCGATAGTGATAAAGTGGCGATATCGTCAGCTAATTACAAATATCAGCTAATTGAAACTGAAATTTTAACGTAAAATAATTTAGGCACATAATTGAAAGAATGTGTTGCAGTTCATACAGACAGCTGATTTTGGGTGCGTTCCATTAAGCGCTCAGAACGATCAAGCTCACGCCCGCGGTTTTGCCCGTTCCACTTGCTTGCGAACGTTACAATCGAAAACCCAAGTGGAATGATGTATGGGGCGTTTTAACCGTTCATGTAAACATTAGAAATGGCGACCTCGAAAATAAGTCAGAAGCTTGAAGAGATTGTTTTTTTAATTTTAACCCCGTTTATATGCAGTTATAGTAAACTTTATTAATTATTGGTAAAGTTGACTTATAATAAAAATATATATATAATTCAATTTTTATATTTCATTTTCGTGAAGTATTTATAAAATTTACGTTTAAATAAAATTAAAATGCCTTTTGTGGGAACAGTAGGATATTTATTAATGCAAAATGTAATGCTTTTCATCTAGTTCCGTTGAAGAGTGGAATGCAACTTTACAAAATCGCAATAAAGAAAAGCGAAATCTTAGGCCACATATTATTAACTATCAAAGTGTAATTGATCGCTATTCAGTGATTTAGTATGTAAAGGGATAAGTAATTTTTCATTTTATTATTTTTTTTAGACTTTCGAGAAACACATTCAATTAGTATTTATATGAGATAATACTTTCATTTACCTGATATAATTTTTTCGGTCTCCATCTTTGCTTTTAAAAATTGCGCCAAATTTCTGAACGCCCACTTCGACCCAGCTCTTAAGGTGGGGCGTTGTGAGAGCTTCGCGTGGGCGAAAATAATGACGTCATTAGTGACGTTTTCGCCACGATCACAACGACCAAGGTCATCTAGTGGAACGTTTGAAGGTATATTTTGATCGTTGTGAGCGCTTAGTGGAACGGCACCCTTTGTGTCTCGAGACCGTGAATGTTTGGGGTTGTCGATCCACGAATTGAAAAAACAAAATTTACATTGTGAATCGCCGAGAAAAAGTCGTTTGGTTCTATGTGATTTTTTAATTTATTTTTTGGGCTTTTCAATCGCCATTATTTTGCAAGTTCCTAATTTTAAGGCTTCCAAAGATTGTTGTTGTTCTGATTTCTTTTGATTTGGTGTAACGCTGCAGTTTCTATTTTAATTCCCTTGATTTCTAGAATCGTTTCCTTGTTTACTTGTGGCAAGCTAATCGCTGCTTGTAAAACAGATGTTTTGTAAATTATAAAAAGTGATTGCACGATGACGTAATATAATATTTAGAAATGTTGACAAAATGCCAAGTTAAAAGAATTTGGGTTGGGCAGACTGTCTGAATCTTTGAGGGTTTTCTTTTTGTTTCCTTTTCCTGCTTAATTATTAAGCCAGGAAAAAGATCCCTTTTGGGACGACACGCTTTCCTCAAAGGGCCTTTTTTTTTTTAATGGTAAACCTTTAGTGAATGAAGGGAACTTTTAGGACTTGCAGTCAGAGAAAGCAGTAACCACAACCCACACCAGATTTTGTTTCAATTTTTATTTTAAATGTAAAACCAAAAAAATAAAAAATTTAAAACTTTTACGGTACCCAAATATGTATTTGCATTATATGCAAATTCTCGTTGGCTGCTTTAATTTATTTTACCTAACATCTTTCCTACCATCGAATATATTTTATCGATAAATATATCCACTTAATAAATCCAAATACTTGGTTTTAACAAATAAAAAAATTTAAAAATCTAAATACTGTACACAATAAATAGAAAAATACATAACAAATCCATAAATAATATAAGAGAAATGGGATGAGGCTGTACCAAATAGTTACCTAGTGAATAGTTTGCTGAAATAGGCAGGATTTTATCTAGGACGATCTAAAGCTTAAAATATGCTTAATGAGAAAACTAAGCCCTTTCTCTGACGCTTGGCAAGATCTTCCCGCCCTATTCGCGCCTTTGATGGACAGTATCGAGCAAACCTGACCCGATCATTTCACAGTTTGAAATCAATAAATATGGTCAAGTAAATGCAACATTCTCTGGAATTCATGATCTACCCAATCTTCAGGAGTTTTACCTTCTAAATTGTTGAAATGATTTTGCAGAAGTAAATTAATTTTGCACGTTTGAGGAAATCGTTTTTTCACCATTTCCTCGTCTGGTTGCAGTGTGCGCGTGAGTACAATACTGGCGCTCGGTGAGTAATAACTCAGCTTCCCGCATTTCTGCAATAAATAACTTTTTTTTATCTCATCCAGTGAGTTGAGCGTATGTAATTCTGAGATGACAATTCCAAATTCTACAATTTTAGTTGCTTTTGCGCTATGTTTAAATTAATTTGTTTTTATATGAATTTGCAATTGTTATTTGACAGGTCAACTTTTTAGTCTTTACGGTCCCCTCAGTTTGAAAAAGAAGTTTTTGCAAATTGGTTAAATTTTAGTATTGATATGATATAGAAATAGAAATAGAAAAGAAATTTATTATTCTGGGACAATTGTCCCCTAAGAATAAATACTGGAACAAATAGAGGCCTTAACAGTTTGGCCTGCGATTATACAGAAATTAAATAAATAAATAAGTACTTACAAAAGTGAAAATATAATAAGTGAAAATGAAAGTAAAAATAAAATAATAAAACAGCATATAGATAGTATCGATATGATATCGATAGTTAGTATCCATATGATATCGATAGTTAGTATCGATATGATATCTATGGTTAGTATCGAGATGATATCGATAGTTAGTATCTATATGATATCGATAGTTAGTATCGATACGGTCATTGTATAAGTTATAGTTTATAGTGATTACAAAACAAGAAAATAAAGTAAATGTTAAAAATTAAAAAGACCCCAGAGTGAAGTAAATAGAATCAGGCGGTGCCAAATCTGGAGGGGAAGAATCTTATTAAAAATTGAACTCTACGTACGCACTTGGTATTATTTCCGTCAGTAAACCCAAGCCCGCGAAAGTGGCATTTCTATGGCAGTGCAATGTTTAAGGATTTAAAAAAGAAAATGGACTCCATTCTGGAAGAAGTGAAACTCTCCCTAAAATCAGATGAAAAAAGAAAGAAGTTGGTGTTTGTACGAGGAAACACTCTGATTGAAAAAAGAGAAACCGCAAGTGGGTGAAACGGAAGCGATCACCGCAGCAGGCGGCTTGGAATTTATGAAAGTCGTTCTGTAAAAGGAAGTGGATGTGGTACTTCCGTGGGCATTAAGGGACAACTTGCGCCCACTTTAATAAATGTGAGACCATTCGTCGCCTGTAAATGGGAAACGTTGTGTGAGTGGTAGATAGCGGCGGGAATCTGTGGGGCCGCGAATGTTTGGAGTGTGGAGTGCGCTCAGGACAAAGGAGCAGATCTAGAGGCAGCTGGACCACTATTACTGAGCCTTTGATGGATCTTGTGCAACACTTCTTCAAGAAGAAGACAAAATCAATCTTGGTGACTTTCTTTCTATTATACCAACGTCATTCAATTTTATTTTTTTCGCGTAATTTTAAAACGCGAGGTTTTAAAGAGGTTACAAATGATTTTGGTTTTAAAAAAACAAATTCTCATCATTTGCCACTCCTATTTTTTGTCTTCTCAACAATTTCTAAAAACCGGAAATCGTGAAAGGGTGAAAGGGCCTTTATCGGAACCTCCCTGAATTAAATTTGTCTTCCTTGCCATACCCTCAAAGACTGGATTATAATTGTAAGTATTGTGAATGCAATTTTGTGCATCCGATAATTAGAAAACTGTTTGCGACACCTGAAACAATGCTACTGTTTTGTCGGTGTTGATGTTCGTGTAAATGATGGAAACACTCAACAATTATGTGACTGAAGTCTGAATATAATTGGGATACGAGTAACAAGATTTTGCGGTCACCACTGCTAACGGATTTAGTACAATTTATACATAAAGTGGGACAGTTTTATTGTCATCTCAATTTAATACATAAATTTTAACATTAATCTTATTCATTGTCCTAAAAAATAAAAACCAAGTTGGGAAAACAGTGTGGTATTTAGTATTTACAGTCCCCTGAGTTCGAAAACCAAGTTGTCTGGTGTTTCAAACTAAAAAATGTTTTTTCCCTAACGTTAATCGGCTTCAACGTTGAGTTTTGATAGAAGCACGGCATCCCATTTGCATGCTAAGTACCCAAATTAAAGCTCTAGGTGCTTAGATTTTTATTTGTTTGAACGTTTTGAACAGGAAGTCGGTCACAGACATTCCGGTAGTCAAGTCCGTATACAATTTGTTAATATTGTGTGAGTGGTAAATCAGCAGTAGTCAGTAAAATAGCACATTAGAGTTAAGCCCTAATGCCCTTCCGTTAAGCTGCTCTAAATTAAATTTTCTGGGAAAAAGTTTTCTGAATGAAAGTTGTGAGTAACTTTGCTCTAAAGTGCTGCTTTAGTCTAGTGTACCACGGTACCACCAGTATTTGTAGTATTGAGAAAGATTAAATGAGTTGCTGAATTATTGTTTTGGAACTACCGCGACCGGATGTTACTTTTTCCTAATAATTTTTTCACTTTTCTATTCGTGTATTTGTTGTGGGCTGCCATTTTATCTAAGTTTGTACAAAATTCATAAGAATTGCTTACTACGTTAGTTATTACATCTAACATTCGATTAAAATTAAACATGTAGCAGGTTATAATTTACACTTCATAAGTAATGGCTAGCTTTCTTACATTGTCTGATAATTAAATTCAACAGCCCCTCTTAATTTCAAGAAATGATTACATGAAATTATTTACATCGTTAGTCGTATTGTGTAATAAAGAAGAATTGAATAAATAGTACAAAATTTTGTGTGTGTTTATATAATAGAATTTCTATTTAAAAGTCCTTTTTTATTATTTTAATTATTTTATCTACTGTAGTTATCCAGTCATTTAACGGTTGCTGTAAATGAATGGCGACTTCATTTGTGTGACTTATTCAAGTCTAAGACAGGTCTTAAACTGCGCATGAAGTTCGCTAGCTCGCGGAACATCCTGTAGTAGATATTGTAGGCACCCCTCCAATCTGATTAAGTACGGTTATGCTTTATTAAAGTTCCCACCAAACTGTACTTTTTTTCCACAAGGGGAGGGGCGCGGAGTTGCGCAGAATGGTTTAATAATAAATTGATTCTAATTCTAGGACTTATTATCAAAGTTGAGTATCAACTAAATAAGTTCTGGTATAAAGTAGGGTTGGGGAAGCGGAAATGATACTTCCCTGGGGAGCAGTAGAAGGTAGCGATCGAGTTTTACCTGAACTTATAGTCAGTTCCCCGCCCCACTACTTCACTTCGCTGGCACAGTACTGGTGCTACTCTGTTCACTTCCGCAATACTTATTAACGTCATATCGTAATCACTTGTAACAGTATTTTATCACTTTCTGCATATTTTCCAATCTAATTTGAGTACCTAAATTGTTATTGTATGCGAGAGAAACCATTATACTTGCGCTTTTAACGAAATTAGACATGGTAAACTTCCTAAAACTTATATAACGCTTCCATTACCTTAAATTGTTCTTTTCTAATGAGAAGGTTCTTAATTTTATTGTATAAATTATTGGGGCACCTCAATATATGTGATCATCAGTACCTGTAAGTCTTTTCAGTGCACTGCCAGCCTCCAGGCTGTCTTTTACCCCCACTTGGAAGAGAAGAAGTGTAGCTAGTCGTAACTTTGGGATTACAGCTTCACCTTAAGCGGATCTTACAAAAATTAGTGCACCAAGAAAGTCACAACAGCAAAATGGCAGCAACATTAAGTTTGACCATCGCAATACACTTATTAGAGCATCATCACTGGCAGAGTTCACTTGACAGAGAAATGGCTTCTGACGAAAAGTTGCAAAGGGGCGGCATTTGAGAATGGCTACCTCCAAAAATGAAACCTAGTTGGGCCAAACTTTAACAAGGACTAAAATTGCAAATACTTGCGCGTTAGTGAAGCTAAAAAAAAAACTGGCATTCCTTCTGTCAATGTGTACTGCACAGATCTGGGTCGTATTGGCCCGATTTTGTCATTTTTAGGGCGAGGTAAGCCTCGTCGAATCAATTAGCTACACTGCTGGCTTCATAGTTATTATTATTATTGCTAATAGGTGTGTAATTACTGTGAATGAATAAAGTTTAAATGTTATATAACCAGTTACGTTTTATTAACTGGCAGCCTGGTACAAATAAATTTAAAAATGGCGACTTCAGAAGTAAAAAATATTCACAATTTTCTTTTACCTATTTCTTGGATAAAATGATCATTTTTCCCATTTTATTCATTTTCTTGACATTTAATTACACATATGAGAAAACATTATACAGTAAAGACTTTATTTATGATATATTTCTTTTATTGCGTAATTAACTATTTCATCAAATACCTACGGAGGAAAAGTTAGTAAAAAAATTGAATTGTATTTTTCCCTGAAATTATCAGCATTAAAAAATTAGCCATTCACAACAAAGAATGATGGTAATAAATGTCGGAGGTGTGCTTAGCTAGTGAAAAGGTAGGAACTGTTAGTTGGCCACGCCCACATGAAATAGACCACGCCTCTTGTAATGGACTGAGTTTAGGCGATCTGTGTGTAGAAAACTAAGATATTTTTAATGCAACAAACTCTTTTCTTTTCAGAATTATTCCTTACTATTCCGTTCTGAGTTATTGTAGGTTACAATAAAATTTCTAAAAAAATTTCTGTTAATACGTATTTTTTAAAAGGGAAAAATTATTGTTCAGTCTGCAGCAGGTTTAGCTAAGATATCTCGAAAATAAGTCAAAAATCTTAGTAACATTGAGAGCAAAAGTTTTGTTTGATGGATGGGTTTTTAAATTGAAGGTTTCGTATAATAATAGCTCTTTATACTTAGTTTTAAGAAGGAATTATTCATTCATTTTATTTTAAGGAAATTCAGGATAATTGGAAAATGAAATAGCCACATTCTAATCACTTAGGTAATTTAACTACAAATATTTCAACTGAAAATTTACCACATTTAGATATTTTCGGCAAAATCGTGCAGGCTCTAGTTTCTACAGAAGATTTGAGCTTAATTTCTTCACGACCTAAAACACCTACCACAAGAGGGATTGGCATTTTAGACTTCCGTCTCTAAACACTACAATCTGAGGTGTAAATGTCTCAATGTGTAGCAATGTCTCCTTTGACCCGTTACATCTAGTAAAAGATAATTTACATTAACTATTCAGTTTTTTTTATGGGATGCTGGATGCTGTGATTTGATCTACATCTAGTCCTGAAAGCATGCCATCCATCTCGAGACTAAAGTGAGTGGTAGCATCCCATTCCAAATTACCAGAGACCTATCCCTCCCCGAAATCTACAACCGGCTTCATGGCCAGACCTGTAGAGTATCTTTAGTAGAGAATACGATTCTCTGGTCCTGGGACAAAACGTCTCTGCCCGTTTTGAGGTAAAGAAGAAGAAGAATTTGAGTGCCTTCGCCGAACCAGCTGCACTCTCCAAGGCAAACTCCTTTAAAAGTTGAGTTCCCCCATCTGCTTCTAAGTAAACTTTGAAAGAGATTGAGAGAGCAAGAGAGAGGGAAGTAAATCCATCATAGAATCGATTGAGTGTGGGTCGATAAAATAAATCTGGCCGTTTTAAAGTGGCCCTCTAAAGAGAAAGCGATTTTATTTGCAAATAATGATTGCATTAACGCGATCGTACAGTTCATGCTTTGCTAAAGTGCCCTCCTGCATTTTATATAACAGCGAGAACTCTATATTCCCTCTCTTTCTATCTCCCCCAGATTATTCAGGAGAATGTTAGAGGAAAGGTCTGTGGCGATGTGGACTACTTGTAGCTGATTTGCGCACTGGGATATTGTTCGTTCAAAAGCAGTCTATTCCACCATTCACAACAAAACAGTTCCAAGAGACAAAAGGATTTTGGTTTTGGTAGGCTGCCAAATTTCACTTCACTATAGGGAATAGGGAGAACTCCCCTACCGCAGTTCCCTAAGGCCCTTCGACCACAAACGTTAGCCGACCCCTCTTTGCGGACATGGACTTTGTCCACCTCATGTTTAACTAATTTTCTTCTATCGCCAACAACCCCATCCCCTAGTAACCCCAGCCCGAACTAATAGTGTGCTCTGTTTTACGCACTGCCTCCCTTTTGCAACGCAACATACTATAAAACATAAATCCTTGCCTTGTCGGCTCCAGGTTGAGTAGGGGATGCGAACTTCACTCCCGATTGGTTATTTGATATAATGGAAGAATGTTTATAACTGCTCACTTGTTTATGAATATTTTATACGATAAGAATAAAAGAGGTTTATATTTTATAGCAGCTTTATATTTCTTTGTTTCCTGGCACTCCCTAGGCTCCTTTAGAAGACCTAACAATCTTTATGGAAGAGCTCGGTGGGAAGAAATACTGGTTACTTTGAAACACCATTATAAATTCTCCAGGTCGTGGAATTTAGTTTTGTAGCCACTCCCTTAATCTAATATTATCACTTTAATTATGGAAGATATCTTGATATAAGGGGCAGTATTCATAGACAACTTCAGTAAAAAGAGGTCAACTAGAAGGTCAAGGAAGCCACTTGACTTGCAGAGGAAATTCAGCAAAAGCAGACAGACTTACAAAAGGATTTCTTGGAAATTTATTACAACAGGTTTTCCTTCAGACTGAATGACAAAGATGTTGGTTTTCCCATCAATCATACAACGTTGACATCTAGGAGGAGTATGTAACTGATGATCACTCTTGGATATTAAAGTGAAACTTGAAATGGCCCTCATAGAAATTTCTGAAGTTTTACTCAGAGGTTTCGTTTCTTTGCGTTACAGAAGGATCGACGATTTCAAGCGGTCGTTTACAAAGACCGCTATCCAAACTCTCCCGGTACAGTCCTCATGATTTGCCGTCCTCCATGTTTTCAACGCTTCAGATAATCATTAATTTTACTTTGATTACCTTTTAGCTTGTAACAGATAAAATGGTTGTTATCCATTTGTAAGAACTGCAAGCTATTGTTGCTGGCGAATGTATGTCCACAAGGGGGCGTTACAAAGCAAAGCCCCAACCAGCGCCACCCTTTCTTCGCCAAACTAAGAAACCAAGCAAATGGACTTATGACAGTAATAAAAGATGTCTCTACTCAAGTATACTCACATTCTGTTCTCTTTGACTTCCTGTAGCCGTTTGTGTTTCCGACTTCCTTCCTAAACTCCCACCCTGCATCCCTCTAAGGATGCTTCTTGTCCTTTTGTGTTCACATCTACTGCTACTTAATGTTCGTCTACCATCTAGACAACTCTAGACTCTCAGAAAATCTAGTCCTTCCTGTATGCTGGAGGCAGGTTATGTCTTCAAACAATTTTTTTTGAGGATGTTCCTATATTTTTACTTTCTCCTATTGCACTAGTTTTACAGGAAGTTTTGCAATCTTGTCAAATTTCTGAAATGGAGTTCTCTCACCGGATATATCCATTTTGTGTGAAATTTCAGATGTCGGAAAAAGTAATTTTTTTTTTATAAAGTACGTCCATTACGGAAACGAAAGTACGTAAAACGAAAAGTTACTGGACTCAAATTTTATAATTTGGTTTCCCACAGGAGAAAAAAATTCTATTTTAAACAATTTTTTGAGGGAAGAATATAGTACTTATTTCTATTTAAAACTTGTTTTGTGTGCCCCAGACTTCCTTCATGAAAGCAGACAGTCACCATTATCCTGGCCTAAATAACTGTTCCAGATATTTTGCAATTAGATTGGTACTTTTGATGGACATTATCACTCCTGAACATTTCCTTCTTCTTCCTACTCTTCTACTCTGGTTCCCTGTCTTCTACTGCAAAAAGTTTCTTGAATAACTTCCCATTTATTAAAAAATCTATTATTCATAGCCAATATTTATGCCAACTCATTGATGAACTTTTCTTATAAAGATTGTATTCATTTTAAACGTGCTATTGATGAATTCCGTAAGTTTGACCAGAATACGATGTCCTCTGATGACTGTATAAAAAATATTGTAGAATGTAGTCTGGTTTATGATTATCAACGCATATAATAAGGTTTGTGAGTAACAGAACTATTATGCAAGCCTGGGTGATGACACCATTCAGCCAAGTTTAGATGTGAGAGCTGACAATTTAGGGATAACCATTCCCTGAGGGCAGACACCACTTCGCCCAAAGCCTCAGCATTGGTTATATCCCGCTAGAACTTCTGGTAACTCAAGAAGAAGCCCAAGGTATGGGGGAAAAGGCCAGCAAATGCTCCCTGGTGCCTAAATACCTCTCAGTCCTCAAATCGTCTTCTGACTCCTGGTAACTATGTTGGAGGGCGCTAATGACCATAGACGTCGATGCGCCGGCAAAAAAAAAAACCCATGTTGGAACTTACTCCCAAGTCAGCTAAGTCCTGCTTATTCCGAGAGCAATATCAAAGTAAGCAATCTATCTTTGAGTGAAGCTCTTGTTCGCTTTGAGGTTCTGCTAGACTCATTCTGAATATTGCAAACATCAAATATCTGTGCATGCTCTTATGTATGTAGGATGTGGAAATGTTGAAGGTGTCGGTACTGTGTGTTAGATTTGTTGGGCTGGGATGCTCTCAGGGACTCAAATATTCCTAGTGAAGTAGCTAATTTTCTTCCATTTAAGGGATTCCAATCTATTTACCGGTAGCGCACATCTTTACAAAATAATTTTCAAGGATTTCTCGAAAAGCTATTTCGATTTTCTTTAAACTTCTTGAGCTGAAAACAGCTTTGACTTGAATCTAAACTTTCGTAAGGAAATTGTCTGGATTTGCAACCTTAAGCTTCCTCTAAAAGGATAATGCAACAGAATATCATCTCTAGAGTAATCCAAATGAAATTCAAAGTTATAGAACTGGAACCACTAGAAAAATTCTCCGTTTACTCTACTTGTTCTGTGACAAAACTGAACTACTGTCATCATCTGTTTGTTATAAAACCTGCACTTTGTTAGTATTTCAAAGCCACCCTCTGGAAATAGTTGATTTCTGATTAAGTCATTGTATTAGACAAGAGAGATGTTTCGTTGACGTACTCGCATAGAAGTTATTATCCCACTGGATGATGGAAATGATCACATTATTTCTATGCGCTAATTAGTTGTCTATCAGTTCTAATTTGATTATCCTGTCGGATAAATTGCATTGTGGTTTTACAAGTTAATCTATATGTATTATCTATACGTGTATTGTATACATCCATATTACTGTTATTATGTTATTTGTGAACATTTTATGTTTAATGAAGTGAGATTTTTCAAGTTCATTTAAGCGGGATTCTTTTGAAAGGGTAATTTTTTGGCCAAAATCGGGAGTTTTTCCCCTGTTATCTGGACAGTTGACGAAGGTTTCATTTGGGTATAATGTACGTTTGGACCATTTCGTCTCGAGTTTGATTTGTGGCATTAGATTGAAAAATACTGCTAGGAGGGGGAGGAGCAATTAGAGAAATAAAAAGATGTTAAAAGGAAAGAAATTGGGAGAGCAGACTGAAAATGAGAATTACGACTAATTCACAGGACGCCACCAACACTCAGAATACTAACAGAGATTGGATAGAAAATGATCATATGTTTATAATTAATTCAGCTGTACAAAAACACACATAATGTGGTCTAGACCAGACAAAATATATATTAAAAAGACTTACAATTTGGTACCTTACGAGACATACAATTACAATTAGCACGTGCTTGGCTTCTTATTACAATTCATGTTCCCTCGCTATTACAACAATTATTAACCTTGACAAAAGACTTCGCGACATCAATGGCCATTAAATATTTATATTAAAGTCTTTAAGGAGACACCTCTTGATCATGGCTGGACTTGGCAACAAGGTGACACAGACTGCAGTTCCGTTGAGTAGCCCAAAGAGCGACTTTCACCATGAGAAGCCCCCGGGCAACTAGCTCGAACTCCTAGGCACAAGCTGGAGCCCCCCACTCCTTCCTCTTCTCCAGTTCTGCCAACTGGGCAATGATGCATCAGCGCCAAAAGACAAATTCTAGGCATGGGGGCCGCACATCCTTTCGAGGATCGAACAAGACTCTATAACAATTGGGAATCAATGTTTTTTTAAGCATGATTTTATGTAGTAAATAATAATTTAATTTTGTAAGAAAAATGGCTGTAAATTACTTTTACAAAATGCATTCCTGTATCATATCTCTGTTCAAACATTGAAACTTAACATAGCTGCTGCCTGCAATGGACTTTGAGCGCAACCGGAGAGAGTGTCCTGCGGTGAGATGATGCATTATCTCAGCTAGAAGCAGCCTCTACTATTTTAGCATGCATGTTTTCCGTCATAAAGGAAACGCTGGGGATACCCGTTACTGAGGGAATTCTAAATCATTCTGTTTAAATGGTAACCAGACGGCTGATGAATTAATAAGTGCAGCTTTAATCTTACAGCTTTTGCGATTACATTGTATGAACTATTGATGAAATGGATGGCTGGCGAGTTGATTACAACGCGCTGGAAACATTCAGCCCTGATGTTTTAATAAAAACAACTAGGTAAGGGATAGCTCCGTGGTTAGTGCATTGGCATTCCCTTGTGAAGATCCCATTTTCTAATCAAGCTGCCTCCCTTTTAGATGTTCTCTTTCTAAGAATTCCTGCGTAAAATTGCAGTGTACTTGACTTACAGTATAGTCTATAAAGAGGGAACACTGATTGGATGCCGGCTGTGCACAGGGAAGAGCACTTGACTCCAAGGACTCAGTTGCCCTGATCGCGCTTTAAACTAAACAAAAGAGATTCAGACTCTCACGACATTATTCAATCTCTAGCTTTTCTCAAAACTTAGAAGTTAATCTAAATATATTTTCCTCGTAGGGTCGTCGTAACAATTAGATTTTTGAAGGAAACTTTGCCCCAGAAGAATTCCATAAAGTGACTTTTGTGATTAAGGATTTTTAAACAAACTGATAGCAACTCGATCTAGCAACGATGCTATAATAACAAGAGATTCACACGTCACACCTGACATTTTTAGCAAATATATTTGATTCTCCCAAATAAGTAATGGTACAATATTGCGAATTGCAATAAAATGGGAATGAAGTGTAACTACCCCCCTCTTCCCGAATTTCCTTAAAATCAATTTGTTTTAAGAGAAAATAAATATTAATCATTTCATGTAGTTGCAGTAAGTTTAAAGGCAACTGGAAGGAAATCTGAAAAACTCCGTTCAGGAAAATCGCATTTATTATTTAAGTGGCAGTGGTACCGCTGGCCAGCTGACAGTCAGCTGTGTGAATCTCCTTTGATTATTTAATTTAATGTCTGTTATTTTGACCTCGATATTGACCTCGCGTAAGTCAGTTGGCGCTTACGTATTAGTGTCTTTAATCCTTTGATCTGACCTTGCCAATCACTAATGTTGTGTCGTCGTGTGACATTTTAGAAACTTGTGTTTTGCGCACCATGTCAAAGCTGAGAAACCCAGTTTGTTGTTTATTTTATTCAACACCGTCATCATTCCCGTCATCCGGGAAAGACATACAATTAAAACTGTCTCAAGATTTAAGGACATCTCTAATACCCTTGAGTGGAATTGCCCTGCTTGAATGGAGTGGTTATCCTAGTTTGTTTCCACCCCTAGCCGACTGAGGCAATTCCAGCCGAAGAAGAAGATTTCCGCTTCTTTCACTCCCTCGCGGGCACTCACTTATGCAGTCCCCACTTTCACAATGCGAGCTTCACAAGTAGTGCATCCGACCTTTAAAATTCTATTCCCTCGGGGTTTCCCTGCCAGTTATGCTATTTCATGGTAGTGTTAGTTTAATACCATGCCAGGTACAGAAGTGTAGATGCGTTATTTCCCTTCCCCTCATCAATCTTCCAGTCGTTGCATCTTCTTTCTATATACCGCCCTCTGCTTGCTTCTCTACTAGCTTCATCATTGAATTGAGAGAGTCAATTCACTTGAGTAGCTCTACAAGTATTAGAAAAAAAAAACCACAACCCATGGGAATCTCCTCTCTTTTGCTGCTAAAAGTAGAAGGGATACTAATTCCAACTGGGATAATTCTCGATTTCGTTGGCAGTAGTAGCGGAGGAGTTGTGCTTCTTCATACATTGAAATTTCTTTAAACCTTTCAAAATGAAATAAGAAAATTCACTCAACCCAGTAATGTGGGATATCCGGATGTGTGAAAGAGGATGGGCGAAATAGAGCAGTGACTTAAAGAAGAAAAAGGAAGCAATGGGAGGGAAATGTGGTGAAGGAGGGAAGTAATCAAATAGAAAAATCTGTGACGCAGTTAAGGGGATATAGTAGGAAGATTTGCAGGAAAATGGAATCATGATGGCCTTGGAAGGAGAGGAAAGAAGAAGCATTGGGTGAAGGGACAGGACTGAATAAGGATGTATTCCTGCTGTAATGTGCAGATAGCTCCCGGACTGACTTGATGTCCTCCACTTTCTTAAGATTAGCTCTCAAATTGCTGGAGAAGACTCACTCAACTTTCTCTTCCTGTATCTTCTAGTTAAACTTCTTGAAACATTTTTTCTTTTTCTATGTACCAGGTGGCTGGCAACAATCTAATAAAATTATTGTTTTGGCAGCAGTATGATGTAAAGAATAAAATAGTAACTAATTTTTCGAACTCAGAGAACCTTATTTCCAGGACAAGCGCAGAAAAACTACTTGCTTACAAGAGATAAGAAAACTGATTTGGAAAATAACTTAAGTCTAACTCAGAATTACTTTTCTGTAGAAATAGTTCGGAAAATATGGAAATTTCTGGAAATGTTTTTCCTTTATTTAGAACGCTAGATTTCAGACGCACTGATGAACTGATTGGACTGGAATTCAATCAGATTTTTCTCTCCCTTGAACTCACAATATATCGAAAATCAGAATTATCTTTCTCTACTTTTAAAAGAATTATTTATTACCAATCCATTTCTCTTCTACATAAAAGGATTTATTTATTTTTCCATTTATTCAGCTCAGGAATATCCATTCCTATTGATAGCACTTCTTTGTGTGTTACAGGTGAGTCTGTAAATATCTTGACCGAACATTGTTGGCATGTATTGGCGTGCATTTTCCCAGGGTTATCAGCTCTTTTGCTTGCTTTTACGCTGGTCTTTCAGTCAGAATCGCCCAGAGGTAGGCCTTTTCTAAGCGTTCAACCATTCCAGCGTTCATCGTAAATAGATCGTTCAGTTATTTTCTCCTGGCGTCTCTTTCTGTCTGCAAATCTTTTCTTGTCTTTTTTTTAAAATCCATTTTTAATGAATACACTCAGATCATTTTTAAAGAGTTTTTCTGCTGAAGATGTCATTTTCAGTTCATTAATCGGTAGTCTCTGCTAATTCCATTTTTTTGGTTTTTTGTTTTGTATCCAGTTCGTTGCTGTTTTTATAGACCGATACTGTTTGTCTGCGGGCAATGGTGCGCGTCGAGTTCAGCTTGGGAAGGGAGAATCTACCAAGATTCTATTATAGTTCCGATTCCTTTGAATTGTTTAGGAAATGAATTCAGTTTGGCCAATAGTACAGACACAAATGATATTATAATTATAATTGATGCAATAGTCTGAAGAATAGTATTAGATCGTACAAGGGAAGTCTTAAAATCTAGGATTTGAATCAGTTTATTATTTCCTTCAAAGCACAATAATTTCTATAAAGGGGCAGTTCTGGTGTGATGAATTGCGACTTCCACAGAACAGACGTATGAACATTTTGGCGTTTTCTCTTAAAGAAGTCAAACGATTTCCAATCGATTTGGAATGTTCATTAATAATCACTTTTATTTGTATAACAATTCGAAAACTATGAGTTACAGTTCTTTTTTTGGAAGGAGATTGAACTTCTTCAATTACTGCTAAATTTGATTTGTAATTTAGAGTTGTGTACATTTGTATTATTCAGTTACGAGTTCAGTGTTAGTTCTGATAGAGTAAACATCGCTCTTGAAACTAAGTGCCCTAAACACCAGTTATAAGTGACTGTTTGCTGTGAAAATTTGCAATTAGCATTATTAATATATTCGAAGTACTGTGTTAAAATTTTACAATTTTCTACCGAACCATTTCGCTGCTGGAAGAGTGTGAAACAATTGGTTTATTAAGGTTTATCAAGTGTCACATACATACGCACAATACATACAGTATGCTCTCTGATAAGGAACCCCCACCATCCCAGTCGGCCAGCAGTGGGGACAGTACAACAAATCCAGCTAAGTTTGACATTATTCTTGAAAGTTTAAATACTATTACAGGCAATATGTCTTTACTTAGTAACGAAATATCAGAAATTAAAACGCAAAATAATGAGATCAATAGAAATATTAATAATATTAATAACTCGCTGTCTTCTTTGAAACAAGAGCTAAATAAGGTCAAAGAAGAAAATAAGAAATTATCTAAAGAAAACAATTGTTTAAAAAGTAATGTATCTAACTTGACTTGTTTGATGTATGATAATTTACAGTATACTCGTTACAATCGAGTTAGAATCTCAAACGTTCCTGTCAAAGAAAACGAAAATCTCTTTACTGTCATTCAGAGGATTTCTGAAAAGATTGAATTTAATTTAATTAAGGAAAATCTAGATAATTATTATCGAGTCCCCTCAAAAAATAAACAGTTTGAACCCTCTATAATGATTAAATTCACACGGAATGTAGAGAAAATGGAATTTATTAAAGCTTACAAAAAGAAACGAAAGGAAGAAAAAGGAAAATTTTTTCTTGAAACAACTGTAAATGAAAAAACACTCCCAGTATACATCTCAGAAGCCATGAGTCCCTTTCATTACAGACTTTTTAAAAAGTTAAAAGAATTTAGAAGTATGGGGCTTGTTAAGTATGTATGGTTTCAGAATAACCGAATTTTAGCACGGAAAATCGACGGTGCACCCGTTGTTCTTATTAAATCAGAGGATGACTTTAAGAGATTAGGTTTCAAAGACGCGGGCAATGCTTCATTAGATGAGGACACGTCATATGAAGATTTTTGTGATACCGACCGATCAGATAGTTCAGTCAGAAATCCAAAAAAACGAAAAAATAGAAAGGAATACCCATTAGCTCGATTCTTCAAACAACAAGGAAACAAACCTTCAAAAAACGAGAAAGCTTAGGCTTGAAAATTGGTTTCTGGAATGTGCACGGATATGGAACTCTCTCTAATTTGGCGAAAACTGAAATTACGAAACTTCTAGCACTTGATGTAATAGGCTTGTGTGAAACATGGATCTGGTATGAAAATTTCTTAGTCCCAAGGTTTTTTCAAGAATATGACTATTTCTACAGCTTAGCAAAAAAAGAATTTTCGAGAGGCAGAAGCAGCGGAGGTCTGATATTTTTCATAAGGAAAGGGCTGGTATCTGAAGTGAAAACATTAATATCTTCCGAATGGGGACTATTTCTTTATTTAATTATTGGAAATGAGCATTATGTAATTGGGATTGTATACTGGAGACCAGGTAATGACTATGATTATTTAGCTGATATAATTTTTTATGAATTGAATGATTTGTTATCTCAATTTCATGATATAAACTTTTTCATTGGGGGTGATTTCAATTCTAGAGTAGGCTTACTTAACAGTTTAGATGATGAAATTTTTGACGGCACATCACTTAAAGGCACTAGAACTTCATTAGATAACCATGTTAATAAGAGAGGCAAGTGTTTAACCGAACTTATGGAACAATTGGGCTTTTTTCTGCTTAATGGGCGTTCTGTAAAGGATTCTCCCGCAAAATTTACATACATTTCTGATCAAGGTTCAAGTCTGATTGATTTGGTTTGGTGTTCTATAGGTGCTATTAACATAGTTAATGATTTTAACATTTCAAATGTCTCTCATCTGTCTGATCATAACATGACGCTTTTAAAACTTTCTTCTTTAAATTCAAATTTACAAGTGCATTTAGATAATAAAAATATAACCTCATTTCAGAGCCGTTACCTAGAACGAAATTTGACCCTTTATTTAGAATTCATGCGCTCTATGGAGTGTAATCAAAATATCTATTTCAATAGTGAAGATGTATTTCAATTATATGAAACATTTTACAATACTATTTACAATACTTTACGAGAGTCGGGAATCTTAAGGAACAAAATATTTTTTACATCTAAAATTATAAAAAACAAACCCTGGTTTGATAGTAATTGTTATGGCTGTAAAAAAGAATTAAACTACTTATATAAAAGGTGTAAAAGAAATAACTTTAACCAGATTGATGTTGAAATTTATTTAACGGCTAAGAAAAAGTATAAAAACACGATAAAACTGTCAAAACAAATCTATTATGATGATATAAAAAATAAACTAAGTAACCTAAAAAACCCAAGTGAGTTTTGGTCCACTGTCAGTAAATTCCGTCCGCTTGGTAACAATAAGTGTTCCCTTTCAATCTCCGAATGGGAGAAGTTTTATGATAATTTTCTGCCTCCTAGGATTGTAAATAATATAGAATTCTTATCTCCGTATAACCTCGAACTAGACCGTGAGTTTACATTGGATGAATTACTTCTGAGCATAAAGAAAACCAAATTTAATAAAGCTGTCGGTCCTGATTTTATCTCAAACGAATGCTTTAAATTCCTGCCTCCGAATTGGACACATTTTCTATTGAATTTGTTCAATAAAATTTGGAACTCGGAAAAACTCCCAAGATCATGGGCTCAGATAAGATTAAAATTGGTGTATAAGAAAGGAGATCCCATGGATCCTCTTAACTATCGGGGAATTGCTATATTCAATTGTATTGCCAAATTGTTCACATCAATTATATATAATAGGCTTAGCAGGTGGGTGGAGGACTTAGAAGTTATTCCCGAGGAACAGATGGGATTCAGGACAGGCAGGGGCTGTACGGATTGTATTTTTTCCTTAGCTGCAGCTGTGAACATTCAATTGAGGCTTACTAAGAGGAAAGTATTTGCAGTTTTTGTGGACCTCAAGCGGGCCTTTGATTCTGTTCCTCACGATAAACTTTGGCGCAAACTACGTAATATGGGAATTAGTGGAAAAATTTTGAGAATAATGAAGATTTTATATGACAGTGCCGATTTCATTATATCTCAAGATGGTCAGACTTCAAAGAAAATCTCAGTTACTGAGGGCGTCCTTCAGGGGGAGGTATTAAGCCCATTGTTTTTCTCTCTTTTTATTGCCGATATGATTTCGTTCTTTAAAGAAAGGGGTGCTAAGGGGATTAATTTAATGAATGATAGAGATTTACTTATGCTCAAATATGCGGATGATGTGGTGATCCTCGCATCAACTTGGCAGGAAACTCAAAATATTCTACATATAATGAAGCAGTACTGTAACAATAACTCATTAAATGTCAATATCAAGAAAACAAAGATATTAATATTCAGTAAAGGGGGCAGGCCCGCAAAGTCTAAGGGATTTAAATATGATACCAGTACCATAGAGGTGGTAAATACGTTTAATTATTTGGGAATACCTTTCTGTTCATCAGGCAAATTTAGACAAGCGGCTATCTCCCTTCTAAATAAAAGTGTTGCGGGTAGGTCGGCTGTTATAAGCATCCTGAAGGCCAGTAAGTCGGATACGTGGGCAACCAAATGCCGACTGTACGATTCCATAGCTGAAAGTATTCTTTTGTATCAGACAGAAGTTTGGGGGTGCCCTTATTCAAATGTTATAGAAAGAGGTCAACTCGCATTCTTTAAGTCGGTCCTAGCTTTACCACGAAACACTCCGGACGCGTATGTTAGAATGGAAACCGGCAGAATCCATATGCAACATAAAGTTTATGAGCGCATATTAAAGTGGTGGATGAAGCTATTAGCTATGGAAGAGCATCGAATTCCTAAATTGTGCTATATGCGCTTGAGAGAACTTGTGGATGTCCCATCGATCCCTTACAACTGGGCTCTGGAACTTAGAAACTATCTAACAGTAACTGGGTCTCAAAATCTCTGGCATGACCAAAATTTAATATCACTAAAAAAAACCTATAAAGAAATTTCGTATGCATTTAAACTCAACTTAATAAGTAAAGATATAAATTTTGTTTTGAACTCCACTTTTAATCCCCATTACAGGCTACTGAGTAGCTTTCATTATGATACAATATATAGCAGTCTGAATTGTTCGATTGATAAATTAAGAGTATTAGCTCAATTAAGAATGGCCTCAAATAAAGTAACTAGAGTTATTATTGGAGCTGAAAGATTTCAATTTAATGCCAGTGATGACTGCAAAATCTGCCACTCTTCCGACAAGGACACTTTAACTCACTTCTTAATTTGTTGTAGTGCCTTGGACCACCTGAGATCTAAATTCATAAATAAATATTTGCCTCTTTTAAAACATGAAAATTGTATTATAGAAGCTCTTTTGAGCGATATAAACCAAAATAAACTAAATGACATATACTTTTTTGTTAGAAAAAGCCTAAATTGCAGACAAACCATTCTCAATAAATACACAGCTGGCTTGGTAGTGGGAAGGGAACGAAAATTGGAAAAAGAAAAAAAAAAAAAAAGAAAAAAAGAAAAAAAAAAAAAATGAATAAATAAATGGATAAGACGAAACTATTGTAAAATGCCGTTATTTTATCGTTACTTACCAAAAATTAAGTCTAAAGTTTGTGTTCATTTGTTTATGTTTACCCGCTTATTGTAAAAGTGTCCATTTATCTTTTAGTTCACATTACTCTTTTTATTATTTTAAATAAAACGCAAAAGAAAATTGTTTATTATTTTAAATAAAACGCAAAAGAAAATTGTTTATTATTTTAAATAAAACTCAAAAGAAAATTGTTTATTTTGAAATATTCTCTATTTGTCAGTGATGATTAAAGCTAATTTTTTCCATTATGAGAGTTTATAGCACATGTGCATGTATTAAGATTTTTATTATTTCTTTTTCTCTGTTTGTATATCTTTGTATATCTTTGTTTTTTGTTGTTGTCACAGCAGAGTTAATTCTAAGCACGTTATTACCTGGACTCCTTAGCTATGAAATGTATTTTCTATAAGCTAATAAAAAAAAAAAAAAAAAAAAAAAAAAAAAAAAAAAATTATTCAGTTACATGCTTTGGTGAGCTAAAGCTTCAACGTAACACTTGATTACGCAGTAAATAAGTATCCGAAACTTTATTTGGTACTAAACAAAGCATCCTTCAAAGATCCATGCATACCATTTCCCCGAACAATGTCTCATACCAGACCATTTCTTCTTGTAGCTCTTACATTCTAAAAAAAAACTTCAATTATTGCGTGAAATAATTGAATTATTTGTAATTATTAGAACAAAATCGTAATTTTAAATAAAATTTTAAATTAACTGTAATAAAGGGGTTTTATGTTAACGTTCGCCAATTACAATATTTACATTAAGTGGTAATCAAAATTTTGATATCTTAACTTATTGCAATCGTAAAATTAAAGACAGAATATGGTCTTTAAAAGAAATTGGCCCAAATGGGATGTATCCTATGAAAAAATCAGGAAAATAACAGCTTTAATAAATTACCTTCTTTTATAGAGAAATTTTCTGAGCATTAAATCATCCCATGGGATGATGGTCATTTCGGCCATTACTATAAGAGATTGAATTATTACTATCATTTCCTTATTTTCTCTATTAGTTCTTTGTAGCACATATGAAAGATAGAATATGAGATGCAAAAAAATACGACAATTCTCATCTTTTCTTTACTCCCCTTTGTCTTCCATTTACTCAGCTTCTGGAGACAAAGGTGCTCTTGGTACAGCCAGCTCTGAAATGATTGCACATCTTATATTAGTGATAGGTACAATAACTTTATCCAGGTATGGAGATAGTAAAATGTAATTAAATTTACTGTAGCCTCTCCTCTTTTGGAGTAGAGGCCATTTTGAGGGGAAACAAGTTGAGGAACAAGAAGAAAAACCTTTTCTTCGGGGAAAAATTAAGATTGGGACGTTGATTTAAATTAACTTGTTTTGTTACAAGTGAGGTGTACACAAACTAGCCCTTTCCAGAGGCTAATGTAATGCGGTACATCCTGAGTTCAAGAGATGGGTCTTGAGACTAATATGTTGGCAATATGATAATATGATTTCAATAGATAAATAACGAGACTGATGCTGCTACAGAAGAACTATGCATGCGCCAAATCTTAACGACCGACTGCTGGGCAGCGTAAAGCCTTCTCTTTCGATTGCAGCGTCTCACTCGTGTTTGTAGAGAAATCTGACTGACCGGAACCTTCGTTTGTGTAAGAGGTGCTGCAAAAATGACCCGATTTGTGGAAGAACAAGTCACGGGGTTCTCCATCAAGACAACGTGCCGGCTCTCACTGCATTGTCTGTCAAGACGTTTCTAGCCAAAAGTACAACATCCTAGTTTTAGGCCAACCGCCTTATTCGCCTGGCCTGGCCGCCCCATGTGCCTTTTATCTGTTCCCCAAAGTCAAATCTGCATTAAAAGGAACACGATTTCAGTCCGTTTCAGAAAGAAAAGCGGCACACGTCATGCAGGAAAAGACTTCCAGCACTGTTTCGAACAATGGTAAATTCGCATGGAGCGTTGTAGGGTTAGGGGAGAGGTGTATATCGAAGGTGATAATATCTAAATATGTATAAATTTAAAATAAAACAGCAATAGTCTCGTTATTTAATAGCCACACCTCGTATATATGAATTATGATTTACTTGGCATTAGAAGCCGAGCGTTGAGTAAAAATGATTTCCTGCTTCCTGTGCTGGGCCGTGGTGTGCTTTCAGGAGAGAAACTGTGTCGGTTCCGCTTTCCATTCTCTGGCGAGTCCTGATGCTTCTTCAAGTGGCATTCCTTGTTCTAAACCACTAAAGAAGACATGGGTGTCAGCAGATCATAGGATACTGGCGCCCATTGTGGGCCTAGCCTGATAAAGTTGAATGTTCCATCTAACCCACCTAGTATTTGTATTAAAAAAAAAAAAAGGATATTAGTGATAATCTGGCTGGTTGGGTTCTTTAGACGGAGGATGATGTTGAAGATGAAGTTCAAACTGGGGAAAACCGGTGGTGAAAAATTGTTTAAAAAAAAGAAAAGAAAGCGAATGCAGAAACACAAAATAAAAGCTAACCAAAAACATCAGAAAATGGACCAGATCTAGCCGCTAAGTGGAATGGGTTTGAGGATTTAAGGTCCTGGATTTAGTGAGGGGTTATGAGCTTTACCCTGCTCTCCCTCACCCCTCTCCCTCTAGGCCTCATTTCTTGCGCTGCCATCTTGTTCTGCGAAAGCTTCCACTGTCATACTACCACCCACACAGCAAGCGAGTCAAGTCTGCCGCTCATATAACTAATCTACAATGGTCTATCCAAGAATGGTCTTGCTTGGCCCGTTGGTGGAAAGACCACACCGTATTCTCAACTAGCTCTACTTTTTCCTATCCGTTCGCCGCCCCTGCCGACTAGATATTTATTTCAATGAACCTTGGCACCTTCTCTCTTCTAACGTTCATATAAATACACCCTAAATATGTCCTCTCAGCTTGTATAACATCAAGTCACAAACATTGGCTTTCCCCACAATCATATAGAATATAAAATAAATAAGTGGAGTAAATAGTGGACGGTTTTTTATCCTTTATTTCCTTATATTTATTTACAAAATATATATATATATATATTTCTTGGATCTTTAGATTTTATGAAATTCCTTTATTTCCTTATCTTTTTCTGACTTGGTGGTGTATTTATAGTGCTTGCAAACGGCGTTTTTTAGTGAGAGGAAAGATTAACATGGGCTCCTCGTGTTTTCCCAAACTTAACGCACAGTTTACAGGAACTGTCACTTTATTGATTCTGGATTTTCTTTCAGCTTTTCCTCAAAAAAGGGCTTCAAGGATTTGTCCTTAAAAGTATGGGTTTCTAGTTGTATACATATGATGTAATTTTATTAGAAATATTATCTCACAAAAATTCTTTTAAGGGGATTTATGTTAAGGGAAAAAGGAGAACGTGGCATTTTATCGTCAAGTTCGGTCTCTTTCCTTGTAGAACATAGGAAACATATTTCCTGTAAACGACATTAATTAAAGGTTTTTAATGAAAGGAAGTCAAGTTAAGCTCTCCTTTAAAATACTACTTCCCGCATCTTGTACAGTTCTAAATGACGGTATTCCATTTCATTGGATGTTTCGTTTTGTCATCATTGTTCTTGGCAGTTTCAAAGGATTTCATTTGAACTCCCCATGCATGGGGCATGTTAGGCCTATTTATCGCTTTAGGATTCAGGGAATATTTAGTCAGGTTTTGGGCATCTGTGGCGTCGCGCTTTCCTCAACACCTGCTATCATTAAAGTAATCATGAAGTAAACCATCTTTTCAGTAAACATTCCGAGTTTGAAGAAAGTGTGATCCCGGCAGCTGTGGAAACAGGAAGTCTTGAGAGTTTGCTCGCCAGATTTGGTTTTTACACGTTAGTTCATGTAAAGGGCAAGTTTTGGGTCACTTAGTTCTCCAAATGAATTTGGCATTTTTTGGTGAAATTCTAGAGTTTCTCTTCCTGTTACAGTGAGTGGCTCGCCATTGGGCCAACTCAAACATAACCCGAAATCAGTTCAGCACACTCCGCCATTAATATAAACACAATTTTAACAGCTTTTAACGAATAAATGGTTTCCAAACCGAATTTTAATCGCTACGACCGTTTTACTTTGAAGCAGATTTTCGTAGGAACACATCCTACAATGTTGTAGATCTCTAGGAGACCTCAATTGAACTTCGCTTTCATTGCTTTATACACAAAAGCCAAGACCAATTTGTTAAACCACTTTGTCCTTGTTTCAGCGAACCTTAAATCGGGTATTTCCGGTAAGACCTCGGATATTTGACCCAATCGTGACACACCTTCCCCACCTATTAAGAAAATTGAATATTATTACCATTACACCCGAGAGGAAAGTCGGAAATGGGAAAAGCAAATTCAAAAATATTTGTAGGAGGGGGAGGAGCAATTAGAGAAATAAAAAGATATTAAAAGGACAGAAATTGGGAGAGCAGACTGAAAATGAGAATAACCACTAAGTAATAATAAGGTTGGGAAGGGTGGGGGACGCCACCGACACTCAGAATACTAACAGAGATTGGATAGTAAATGATCTTATATTTTTGGATAATTCAGCTGAACAAAAATACACAATGTGGTCTAGACCAGACAAAATATATATTAAAAAGACTTACAATTTGGTACCTTACGAGACATACAATTACAATTAGCTCGTGCTTGGCTTCTTATTACAATTTATGTTCCCTCGCTATTACAACATTAATTCACACCTTGACACAACAGACTTCGCGACATTAATGGCCATTAAATATTTATAATAAAGTCTTTAAGGAGACACAGAGCAGGGGACCTACACGCCGTTGTAGCAGGACGACATCTTGATCATGGCAACAAGGTGACACAGACTGCAGTTCCGTTGAGTAGCCCAATGAGCGACTTTCCCCATGAGAAGCCCCCGGGCAACTAGCTCGAGCTCCCAGGCACAAGCTGGAGCCCCCCACTCCTTCCTCGTCTCACCAGTTCTGCCAACTGGGCAATGATGCACTACCAGCGCCAAAAGACAAATTCTAGGCAGGGGGGCCGCACATCCTTTCGAGGATCGAACACAAATATCAGCTAATTTTTCATTAAATTAATTATTTCTTTCCATTTTAATTCACCTAATATGTAAGTGTCATTTTATGAAAGATCTGTTTGTATAATAATCTATTAGTGTCAAGTTTATAATTACTGTTAACTAATACGACCTAATTATAAGTCATTGTATTATATAATTATTAATGTTTTTTTCACATCAAATTAATAAGGCTTAATTCAAATTTGCGGTTAACTAATGCATCTAGTGAAATATGTGGTCCGTGTGTTTGTATGTACGCTCATGGCTCAGGTTTACATATCAATCATTCGCTAACTCACATGATTAATATACACCATTATCTACTATCGGACGTTACAATCGATAACAGTTTACTGTGTGTGTCTGTGGATTGGCTGTTACCCGACAGTGACGGGTGTGTTTCCGGGCCCCCAAATAGGTTAACTTATATTATTTCTTCCTCACCTCTAAGTGAAACTTTTGCATTTGGGGCAGCTCATTTAGATTTCCTCAAGACTAAACTATGAATATGTAAGTTTCAATTTGATATTATGATTGTAATAAGCTAGTGTTAGTCGTGAAGTGATTGCTGGAGCGTATGATGAACGTCGCGCAGTGATTGGGTGAATCAGTGATCTGCGTTTCCGCTGGGTCGTGAACTGTGGACGCGTACGGTTCTTGATTCCGGTGAAGTACTCGCTGCTTCCAGTTCTATTTCGTTCTACTTCCTCCAACAGTCTATCTCTCTCTATTTCTCATGGCTGCTGCTCTAATAACTACTACGAGAAATTGCAAATTTGAAGAAACTGTGTATCGCTATGAATAAATAGTTTTTCAGTTCATTCATTTGAAAAATAATAACAAATCACAAAAGTGAAACATCATTTCGATAGACTGGGCACTTCTAATAACCAATTTGGTTCTTAGTGCTTAGTTAATTAAAATTGTTGACTAAGAAATTAAAATTCTATTTTAAGACGAGAAAGCCTCAATCCTCCTACAGGATACAGGATGGTGGTCACCGGAAAGAAAAGGATGAGTATTACTGTGATCTAAACCGCGAACATAATTTATCAGGAAATGAACAAACTTCGTTCAAACATTACGGAATTAGAGTGTAGTTTTCAGTTTGAATTAAAGGTAAACTCAATAACTGTGTTTGTGGCAAACGCTTAAAAGTTAAGGACGAATTGTTAATGTTGTTCAGCATTTTGTCTGTGTCTGTGTGTGTGTTTAGTGTGAGAGAGAGGAATGTGTGGTTCGAGTTTCAGGTGACCCTCTCGGGAACGAAAATCCGAGTTTGCAATTAGACTTGGTAATGTGGTTTTCCACTCTAATGTGATATGACCTATTCAAAAGTCACTTAACCTAGTTTAGACGGTCGCACAATGTGTTGAGATGATATTTCAGTGTGCTGAAATCATTATTTTAGCGCCTGAAATCTATTTATAGAACATAGCTTAACCAAGCTATGAGTGATACAAAGTGAGGTACTAAAACCTCAAGTTTTCTATCAAGGTTTGGCTGGTTGTAAGAGAAAAGTAAATCTGTTTAATGAAAATGTGATTTTCAGTGTGTACATCAGTCTGTCACAAAACTTGGTTTCCAGTAAATATTACTCAGGCGTTTGAGCCGTGCAAAGTATGTTGAAGCGACAGACTGGAGGAAAACCCCCCCGTTATCTAAAAAGACCAATTTAAATAAAGTTTCGTTTAAAGAAAATTTCAAGGGAAATCCCAGAAAATAGCTTTTTTTTTGTTTTCTTTTTTTGGCATTGGCTTCCGCCATACAGCCAGCATCGTCTAGGTGCTTATCACTAGAACATCACTCACTCTCCATTCTTACTTATAAATACATTCGCTTCACACATTCATCCCTCTACCATATACAACTATTTACGTAAACCTTACAACTAATGGGCGGATCAGTACTCTATATTCCTGCCATCCTTATAGCTTAACCAAAATTAAAATCACCGTAATCCTTCTCTAATCATTTTCTTCCATTCATTCTATAACTTTTAAATACACTTCATATTTCATTGCTAGCTCTGCTATATACTAAAGCACATATAAGTTGGTGGAGAATATTATCTCTTCGTAGCGAAATGGTTCATCTAAATACCTGTATAAGTCGTCAAACATTCGTTTCCTTTCTACCAAATAACGTGGGCATATCATTAGTATTATATTGTCTTGAAATCCTCCTCCTCATCGCAATCTACGCAAAGAGGAGAGGAGGACCTTTTTGTTGATCCTGTGAAGATACGATCCACACACAGCGTGGTTTGCTCTCAGCCTGCTTGTTGTCGTAAACAACCCATTTATTAGTGACAGTTCCCTTAAACCATGGTTGTCTAGGTAACTGATCTGCCTATAGTTTTATAGAATCTCCCTTTATTACCATTAATTGTAATCTGTCCGGCCATTTTCGTAGTGCTGCTTTTGCAATTATACACTTGATATCAGAGTGTGTGGTAATTTATAGTTAGCCATTTCCCCCACTATTGGCGGCTTCCTTTGCAAGTTTATCAACAATTTCATTTTCTTTTATACCACAATGACCCCTTACCCACAAAAAATTAATGCAGACCCCCCTTCTCTTTAAAAATGGCAATAATTTCTACAATCTCTGCGATAATACGGCTTCCAAAAGAAAATAGCTTCCAAGGTTTTCTATGAACTTGGTCCAGGTTACCGAACTGACTGAGCCCCCCCTACAGTTCTATCTGGAACATTTTGTGTCTTTCGGCGCTTTCCCTGGGGACCATTAAGGAGTCTGTGTTTAATGGAGATCCATTAACATTTAACTGAAAAGATTTTTCTGCTATTTTTTTTTAGATTCACTCAAAAATAGGCCCCCACTTTTTATTTTGATGCTGTTTTTTCCCCCTCCTCATAATTAAAAACTGAAGGAAAAACAATTTTACCCAAATTAATATGCTTCTAATTAAAGAAGAAGGAAAAAACGCTTGAGGCGTGAAAATGGTGTAAAATATAAATGAAAAGAACCGCCCTGATTGGTGTAAATTCTAATGGAAATCATAAGCAGCTGTAATAAAACAAAATATTTAGAATTTGAGTAAAAATTTTAATTAACTTTTTCTTTACTTTTTTTATAAAACAGATTCCAGAAAAAAGTATTTTTTTTAAATTTACCAAAAATCCATTTTCTTGTTTTTTTATGTTACCCTGATAAAAAAGAACTTTGAACTAAACACATTGTTGAAGGTCACATCTAAAACTTTGCCTGAATAGACATGATTAAATAATCCCCCCCCCACCACCCTAGAATTCCTAATTATTTTCTCACTTCCATGGACTTAAAATACCTGAAACTTTAAAGTTTTCCTAACTTTCCATTAATCTCTGGTAGTAAGTGAATTATTACAGCCTCCAAAGAGCTTTGCAGATAGTTGTCGATGTCTATCGGAAGTAATCTATCGGGTAAAACAGGTATTGTCAACTTCAGTTTCACCTCTGCTTTCCGGCCCGACACAAAGTCAGGAGACTAAAAATACAGTCTTCGTTTGTTCGCACTAACAAAATTTTAGTTTTTTTTTGGAACTTAATTGTTTTTAATTTATAATAAATTATTACAAAATTAAATACATACGAGGTGTGGCCATTAAATAACGAGGCTGTTGCTGTAAAACATTTTATTTTAAATTCATACATATTTAGTTATTATCACCTTCAATATACACCCCTCCCCTATCGCTACAACGCTCCATGCGAATTTACCATTGTTCAGAAACAGTGCTGGAAGTCTTTTACTGTCAGCTCCTGCATGACGCGTGCCGCTTTTTCTTTCACAGCTTCAACGGACTGCTGAAATCCTGTTCCTTTTAATGCAGAATTGACTTTGGGGTGGCCAGGTCAGGCGAATAAGGCGGATGGCCTAAAAACTGGGATGTTGTACTTTTGGCTAGAAACGTCTTGACAGACAATGCAGTGTGAGCGTTGTCTTGATGGACTTGTTCTTTCACAAATCGGGTCGTTTTTTCCTTACTCTTTCACGGACCTCACGGTAGTAATGTTGATTAATTATAATCGATATTTTCATCTATTTGGTCGTGGAAGGGCGACCCGAGCGGTCATCATCTCCAACGTCTTCTCGGCTATCTTGGAAACGCTTGAAGCACTCAAAAACTCGTGCATGTGATTAACATTCATCGCCATAAGCTTTTTTTTTAATAAAAGATAAGTTTCAGTAGCGGTTTTATCAAGTTTTGGTGTGAAATTTCACAATTCGTTGCTCTACTACATGTACAGTATCACGTTTTCGGCAAAACGAAACTAACACCTCTTACACAAACGACGGTTCCGGTCAGACACAGATTTCTCTACAAACACGTGAGACACTGCAATCGAAAGAGAAGGCTTTACGCTGCACAGCTGTCGGTCGTTAGGATGTGGCGCATGCATAGTTCTTCTGTAACAGCATCAGTCTCGTTATTTAATAGCCACGCCTCGTATTTGTAGTTTTATGCACTTAGGCGACATGCTGCAGCCTTTTGAAGTGCATTGCACTTTTCTTTTCTTTTTACTAAATAGATTTACTATTCTTGGTGAATAGTTGCAAAAACTCCGTTAGGCAGCAATAGATGAACGGTCATCTCAGTTAGTGGATGCAGAGAAGAAGAATCTTTAAGGTCTCTCTTATCTAAGTAGCTGAGAATTGGAACCCAGCAGAGATTATTTCTCTTTCCTTCACCATCTTGGCCATCATCCTTACCCGTGCTTTCTCTTTTTACCTCCTCAGTAATGACGTGATCAAGAGTGACGCGTACCCATTAATCATTATAATCAGCGAACAGTGCGGAGATAGGAAAACCACTTTTATGGGTTCTCATCTTAACCGTCATCATCAGAATTATGGTCGGCCCATTTAGTTGGTGGCCATAACAGTCTACAAAGACTAATTTCAAATTAGAAAATATTCCAAAAACCACTTTATACAAATTAAAGTAGCGCCAAAAACTTTCTAATTACTCTAATATTGTTTTGTTCCGGAGTTTTCATAAGAAGTGAAAACTTTGTAATTGGGGTAACTTCCGTTACTAGCGCCGGCCAGCGCTTTCCCTGTCACGTCCTACTTCCGCGCCTCCTCTCTCACAATCGCAATCCGCTAGAATGCGTTCAATTTTCCTCAAAACAGTAACTGGAGATTTTCTTTTCTCACTCGCGCAGAATATCCAATTAGTTTCTATAATTATATAAAATGATCAATTAGTAATTGTTTAGAAAATGGCGAAGACGCTGCTACCTCCAGTTCCGTTTCCTGCCGCCATCTTTATTGCCATTATTATTTCACGTATATTTTGCATTCATTGTACCTCCCCACCCACACTCTTCCTACGCACAGGACCAAGGCCGTGGCTAACTTTTCAAATAAAAGCAATTAAGTACCATTTTCTCTGCACAAAAGAAAATAAAGTTACTTTAAAGCGGACATTGTTGCTAAAAAACTGCTTTTCTGTCCATTGTTTTTTCTGAAACTCTGTTATTTGAATTTCACAGCAAGTTCGAAAAAGTAAAAACCAAGTTTAGAACTTTCTCGTTCCCCCTTTTACTTGCTCTTACAGTTAGAAAAAGGTAAACTGTAGTTTGCAATCGTGCGGATCTTTAATTTTTTTCTTTTCTTCAGAAATATAAGCTTTCAGAGAGCCTTTGGGCAACCTAGGCAGTCTTAAGAAATTGATCGCGGTTGTGCTGTGAGGTCAGTGAAGATTAAAAACATTAAAAAATTGCAGAAGTTTAAAGTTATCCTCTGGGTTTAGATATGGTGCCACGATGGGACTTACGAATCTCTTCAAGATTTCTTTTAGCCTCTTCATATACCAAGGATTCAGTTAAAGGAGGGAGTGTAGTAAGTAACGCGCATTGTGACCTCCTGTAGGGCAAGACGACTCTAAAGTCAGACATTCTAGAGTGAGATCTAGGCAAACGCTGTCACAATTTTTTTTTTTATTATTATTATTTAAGTCACGTCAACATCTAAGGTTATTGGCGCCCGTAGCTTTTTTCAGTGCACTGCCGGCCTCCGGACAGTGTTCTCTCGTTACAGACAACACTGTCCATCACCGGACAGTGTTCTCTCGTTACAGACAACACGCTGTCATAATATTTGGAAGTATTGAATGAACTGTAAAAATTAAGAATTAGAAGATAATTCCTCTATCTCAAATACCACTTTTAAAACTAAAATTTTCACTGGTTTTTAGGATTTACCGCAAGTTTTTCTGCAATTTCCTCTCAACGTCACGTAAATATAATAAACACGTAGCTCTGTGACCTTCATTATTCCTACAAAAAAAAACTAGTTTTACCATAATTTTTGGGGAAGGTATCCTCCAAAATTTCCAAGTTCAATGTAATGTCTTGTTTTACGAACTGAAAGAATTTTTAGGAAGAATTAAATAGTGAACGGTAAAGCGGAAGTGAAACCAAATTAAAGAAATTATCAGAAGAAGAATAAGAGTGCACCGGAAATAACTGCGGTTGGACCAAATGCTAAGCAAATTGTTTTCAATATAAATTCTATTTCTAGTTTTTCAGTAACTCTCTTGGTAATTGCTAAAAGGTTTATTTGAAGTTCGATAAAACGTACATTGATTGGTTTTATTGTTTAGAGCTTATTGATGTAGATGGGTGCGGTGGTGACACGCATCCTGCGTTTCTTATTGACACTTTGTTGTTACTGTAAAGTAAAGTAAAGTAAAGTAATCGCCTATTTTTTTCAGGCGGGGCTTAACGTCCAATTACCAAATTAGGTGTCTTGGACGGAGGCGACTAGCAAACATACTTTACTTTTTGTTATTACTGTGCAAAGTATAATTCTGAAGTAAACTTTAATAATAATATCTATATTAGGCCAATTTAAGAAGATAAACGAAACATGAAAATTAATATCTACATAAAGATTATAGTCTTACTTTTAAACCATCAGAGGGATTAACTGTCTTTAGTGTTAGCAAGCAAATTTAATGACGTAAATTTGGGTAAAAGAAAGTCGTGTGAGTGCACACCAATTTTGTGAATTCTCTCCTGGAAAGCTTGAAACTCCTGGAAAGCAGAAACTGATCGATCTTCTGTTAGGCTCCAGGATCGTTCTCTTGCCGGGGTTCTTCCTTATTTCACTGCTGGCTTTCGTATTGGTCAGTTTAAGCGAGTCAATCGCTTGCTTCGAGCAATTGAAGGGTCGAAAAAATTCGCCTCAATTTATATTTCCAAGATTAACATTGAGAAAGTTCCATCTGTTTGAGATCTGCTACAAAATGCATGCTCCGGTTGACTTACTAAACGTTTAAACCACACCCTCTCAACTACGCCTTCACATAGGCAAACACATAGGAACACACATTATACTGAAATATTAAATAAGTTTAATGGTTAATTGCTGTACGCTGTTTAACTTGTTGCTTAAGCACTCATAGTGAAGTGTGTACGCTCAAACAGGAAACTGTACAGATTTCTGGGTGGCACACTGAGACACTCTTTAAATCTCCATGCCCGCACTTCCTTCCGCCTCAGAGACTCCTCTCTTCAACACAGAGTTCTTAATATTTCATTAGTTCTTGTTGAATGTTTGCACACACATCCTGGACAGGGGAAGAAGGTAAGTGATGTCGGCGAACCATCACTTTGCTAAACAGGACGTCCGTGCAGATTGCTTGCTTTCTCCTCTGCATGTTAGATTACAGTTTCCGTTTTGTTACAAAAGTTGAACAAGAGATTCTCCCACTTACCTAATCTACTAACAGAATCGATTGTTCAGATTTAAATAACTCTTCTAACTTTTCCATCTTCCTCAACTTTATAAACTTCTGTTTTGGAAAGTAGATTGGCAGCTAGAGGGAGTCTGGGAGAGATCTTAATCTTTCTAATCATTCAGTTCTTCATTTTATGGGAATGTATTTTTCTACATAAAATAAAAATTTGATGTTAAAAACTTCTTTCTCTTACGTAAAACTTCTAGAACCTAGTCGATATATCGAATTTGAACTTTTGGCGATTTGCCGGGTTTGATCTATATCGACCACACATACTCAATCATGTTGCTGGTTCTAAAAGAAATTAAAAAGATTGTTGTTCCTTAAAATTCAAATTTAACACAATTAAGAGAACAGATTATTGGCTAACTGGCTGGTGCTGAAAGTGCCTCCCAGCTGTGACGCGCCTTAAATAAATAATCGAGATTAAATAAGTGACCTTTATAATAATTATTTATACATTTAGTACGATACATTTTGTTGTTAAATAGGTTTAGTACATAATTGGACATTCAACCATATTCTAATATTTACTGGTGTTTGAAATTTTAACTCTATTTCAACTTCATAATGATATTTTTGTAAAACAACTTCGTTCTATGATATTAATCGGCAGATATAATGTCATATCTATAACTACTGCTTGCATATTTGTATTAAATTATTGTCTCATCAAATCTAATTCAGTTTGTAATATATATAATATATATTTGTAGATATTAAGGCAAGTGCTTGGATTGTGCTTCAAGCAATTTTGGCAACAGTGTGTGTGTGTAAGAGAGAGAGATAGTAAATGAGACAGAGATATGGGCCAACTGATATTACTAGCCGGACATATCACATCATGGGTGATAAACTGACCTCATATGTACTGGTCCAAAGTGGGATAATCATGCCCAGAGCAATTATTCTCCAGACCATTATCACCGGCCGGCGGCCATACTAGATAATCCTTCTCAAATTGATAAACTGAACTGGCTCACCTAGAGGGACGACGAGTTCGGACGTTAACTGTACAAAATCTCATGACAACAATAACCAAAACTTCTAGATATTTTATAAATCTAACAGTCAGTACAACCTTCCGTTGTCTAATAATAATGTGGTCTTTGTACGAGTATGAAATCAACTGTCAGCTACTTCATGTTCTGAAGTTACTTTTTGAACGATAAAGATTGGTAATCCTCTTACATCCTGTAGGAATCAATGTGGAAAACATTCCAGACTCTTCGCATACTTTTGTTTTCTTTTCTCGCTTACAGAGCTGCATGCCAGCAGGACGTTTCGAACCTGTTATGCTCATCATTAGAAACAATAACATAAAAACAAAATAGAAAGGCTCAACGAAAGTTTTGACGAGACCTCCCAGGAGCTAGTGAGATGAATTCCATGTCACAAGTTGGCCCAAAGTAACTACTTCTCTAGGATAAAGGTTCCAAGGGCCGAGACTGCAGGAGCGACGCTTAGTAACATTTGCTACCTAAAGCCCGAGTACCTCCTTGCCCTGTGATCGCCTGTAAGGCCAGAATTTAGGTTGAGGGTCGTTATTCGCTGACGTTTGCCCGACAGCTGTAGGCAGCAAGCCCTTTACATATATACAGAGTTCTTAAAAAGTGTTTTTTTTAAAAAAAGCATCAAGCTGATAAAAGTAAAGTAATCGCCTATTTTTTCAGGCGGGACTTAACGTCCAACTACCAATTAGGTGTCGTGGACGGAGGCGACTAACAAACATACTTTACTATAAATTTCTTTCATTAACCATTAAATAAAATCCAAGGCCTAAAGACCGGGAATCGAACCCAGTACCACAATGCATATTAGCTTTGCAGGTCTCGCCTCTAACCGCTCGGCTACCGTGGCGCTTATCAAGCTGATAATAAAGTATATAACTGTAACTTAGCAAGTGAAACATAAAAGCAAAATTAGTGAAGGAAATTAATTTATTTTCTCTTTTTTAAAAAATAATTTCTAGTAAATGACTTAGTGGTTTTCTTTATACTTGAACACATGTTGGTCTAAAACGTTTGTTTGAAACAGGATTACAGAAGAATTTCAATTAAGGGCAATTCCACGAAGAATTGAGTAAAGTGCTATTTCAATATGATGCTCGGATCGGTGTTTTGGAGGTTTAAATTCATGGTTTGAGGGAAATCTCTCACTCTGTCTTCTTTTAGATTATCCACATTGTCAACACAAAGCCACAAGAAAGGTTTCCTCTCAACTTTGTCTGACTTTGATTTGGAGAAGTTTTCTTGGAAAATGAATTTTATGATATTCTGGTATAATTTGCAATTTTACGATCTAGATAATGTGTTTGAAAATTGAATATCTTTTAGTATTCAGAGTACCAAATAATGAACTAGTTAGAAACTCCAGAAGTTTACCAAGGGGAAGTCGTACAAGGATTCACAGTTCATCTAAATGCAAACCACACAAATGGAGAAAGAAATACATTTATAATATTGTACATAAGTATAATAATACAAGAATATTAGAGAGAAATATTATTTTAGATTCAGAATGGATTGCTAAATCCTCGATGGAATAACAATAAGCACAGAGTGACATAAATCTGCGCCTTCCAGACGGGATTGGGCATAATTTTCGTACTGATCTGACTGGCTCGTACTCAAGCGCGTGCACCATCGCATTCGTCCAAGACTCTATTTTTTTTTTAAGAATATTTATCTTAAGTAGAAAAAATAAAATGATTTAGAAATGTGGTAGTATTTAAACAAGAAGTGAACATTTCTTGACATTTCTCTTCAGACAATTATTCCCCGGGTTATCTTCCTGGACTTCCGGGCGTAGCAGGACGTCCCAGAGCCCCGCCTTAAAAAAAGAGGTCTTCATGTGAGCAAGAAGGCTGAATGGAAATCCTTCAAGAGATGCCCATTGCTGGTCAAGCTTCCTGTAGGAATGTTAGCTACACATTTTATCCTCATTAATAAGTGCTAGAACTGGAAATTCTTTTGCAACCCTAGAAGTAAGTCTATCCAGTACATTTCTCAAGAAACAACCTCAATCGAATTTTTCTTTAAAAATTATTCAAAAAGAAGAAGTTGTAGATGAACTTGGCTGCAATGTGTTCATCAAAGTTTGGAGCATTCCAAAAGAAATCTTGATGTGGAGAAAATTCATCCATTAAAGGAGCCTTAATCCAATAAGTGCTGTGGAACGTTGCTCTAAAGTACCATTTAGTGTAATGTACGAGTTAACAATTAAATTTGTTTTGAAATGCGGAGTTCGAGGAACTAGTCTACGTTGGAGAGATATACATTAGTTAGAGTAGTTCCAGAGAGGGTTCATTCCAAACTAATTTGAAGGAATGGTTACTAATTAAGGATCTTGCTTATTTATAATGCAGATGCCATTTCTTTATCCTAAATTTTACATCACACTTCATGTAAGCATGCTAACAAGGTAGTAATCTCAATAAAAACCTAAATGGCGTTGGAAATATAATGCAACTTTATCTACTTTTTTAAAAATAAAAGTCCTTGTTAAATCCATTCAGAATGAAGAACATCGATCTGTTAAGCGCTTCATTGCGTGCTCATTTCTAATTGGCAGAATTCATAACCAATTTTAATTTTGTGGACGAACGAATCTCAGTATATAAAGTTTATTTTGACCATTTAAGCGTATCCAATTAAAATCTTGACGGATGCTGCAGATCATTTCCGGTCAAGAAGTAATTAAAAAGTAGATGAATTAGAATTTAGAGTAAGATCCAAATATTTTGTAGAATATAAGATTGTAAACGGCCAGTTTCTTTTTTAAATTGGTACTAGCCGCTAAATAGTTATAGATGATTTGAATCATCCCTCACCGCCTCATCATCACACTTATACACAGAGAATCGACTGCAGTAGTAGTAGTATGCATTTTGCTTTGTTAGAGCTTTTGCATTACGCTGTACGAGATAGAGAATGAAATAAAACATGGATACGGCGAAGGACGCTGAATATTACATTTTAATGAAGTTCAACTAATTTGTTGAAGACCTTTATTATAATTATTATTGGACAATGTACGAGCCACTCGTGTTAACAGCCACCAAGAAGGGCTTTTTAATTATCTATCATTGGTTGATTTTCGTGTATATTCGGTGCGCACAACGTTTCAAAAAAATCACTGATAAAAGTCTCATAAATGTGAAAAATTCATCAAAAACTTAACACTTCCGGTCGCGTCTCCTTTGGTAGGATCAATCGAAATATCAAGTTTCAGTTTCCTGCAATTTTGCGTTTTTAAGTTATTTTCTGAATAACACAGTTACAAGAGGCAATCTTGATCGGCGATTTGGTCCATTGGGACCCCCCCAGTTATTACGATCATTAGGTTTCCAACCTAACCTACTTACACACACATCTCCATCTATTCGTAGGATCCCGTAGGTGAATTTCAGATGAAAATTCAAACACGAGTACCTGCTCGATTACAATAATTCCTGCACGTTTTCAAAAGAAAACGGTCGTTAATAAAATTAAGAATATTGTGAAAAGAAATCGTTTGATTGGTAAATTGCGAACTCTAATCATCGCGTTTCCATGCGTGTTTGCAATTAAATATTAGATTCGACATAGCTGACGGGAAGAGGGGGTAAAGCGGAAGCAAAGGCGGTGTGAGATTAGTTGAAGGTTTAATTGGTTTAGAAACGGTGCCAACCTTCTACAAACTAATTACGCTGTCTAGTTAATTCTTGTCAAGACGGTGGCACGGTTTGTAATCCAAGACTGGGCAGGCAATGTAACGATGTATTCGTGATGGCTAATGGTACCGTCTACCCAATAACAGTTATAATACCAATTATTTGATTACCTTGTTATACCTGTTTTAAATAGTTAATCAACGGATTTCACCGAAAGAACCTTCCTAGTGAATCTGTTACTAACTTTTCCGGACTTTTCATTTGATTTGTCCGATGCCGCCATAGATGTGAGCGAGAATTATTGTGAAAAGACGCAGGAGAGGGTCTGGTTATTCCAGCAGGTTAAGCAAGGAATCCTACTTCAAGGAAGTTCTTCTACTCCTGGATAGCTGCTTTGTATCAAGTAACCTCGCATCTTGGTGCCAGAGATTTCCACCATTTTCTTTCTTCTCCTATTTACTGATGAGAGAAGTCGTATTACAGGCGTGTCAACTTCTCTATAAAGAGTTTTGTAATATCCGGTTTTAGGTACCTTGATTCCAAAAAAAAAGTTATAAAAGGAAATGGTGTGCGAGCAGACGGACCAGATATCTCTAAAACGTAAAATTATAGTAACCTTTAATTTCCACCATAGGCGCATTATTTTTCCAAGGGATTTTCCACTTTGCAGAGGTTTTCCTCTTAAAATCGTATTACCTCGTACACATGTTGGTCTATAACTGTAATTGGTTTCATTTTTCTATGAAAATTCGTTTTAGGACTGTTCTGGAGGAAGGCTGCGGATAGTGTTCCTCCAACTAACAATGTTAGTGTGTGAGACTTTGAATCAGATTTTCTATTTGGAGAAGTGCGAGCTGCACTTGGGCCACAGGATATTCAGTAGTAGCTCTGAAAAGAGGAAGTAGGATTCGAACCAGTGATCTATCCATCAAGTCCCGCTAGACTTGATCTGTTCCCTGCATTGCTCAAGGTCATTTTCACGTCACACTTTACTTCCTACGGGAATTTAAATAATGTGCAGTGAATATAAACAGAATGTTTATGTTAGCAGAGCGTTTTCGCAAGCATAGTAAGTCTTAATGTAATACAAACAAATAGAACACCTCTCATTAGAAATTGAATACGCAAGAGGAAAACTGCTAACAGATCGACACACAAACGGGTTTCAATCGATTTTATTCTGTGGCCAGAGGTGGTGGATTTCTGTAAGGAATTTAATTTAAACCAGTCAAAGTCGTTTTTTAGATTAATTGCTCTGGCCTGTTTTCCACCAATATGGTGGCCCTCCTGAGCGTAAGAAGAAGCAGGCCTACGATCTATCATCGTCTGGTTGCTTTCATTTAAGGAAAGTTTTGGTATTTGGTGAAGCACAAAAGGATAGACTACATGAACAGGACGAGGAGAGAGAGAGAGAGAGAATGGAAACAAAAGAGAAGTCAGGGTACGGGAACATCCCAAATGCCTACTAATTCTAGGTTACTTTACTGGAAACTGCATAAAAGAAGCTGGACAACTGTTAACCTCGATCATTACACTGAATGCTCGTTAGAACAATCCGCCCTTTACCCGCCTCTTCATCACCACCAATCAGCCTCTAGTTCGAATCTCCAGTATTCTACATTCCAACCACTATACTCTTCTTCACGTACATGTGTTCATTTCTGTATCTTAGATATTAACTACAGCGCAGAGCAAACGGTTATTTCGTTGTTTACCTGTAACCTCACTTTCAGATCTCACATTGCCACTCTCTCTGGCTGTCACTTAGGCATTACTAACATCTCTCCACCCGCACTTCTTCAATGCAGCATAGTTTTCTTCGAGACTGAGAGAGAGAGAAAAGAGTCTGAGTATCAGGAAATAAAATAACCTTATTGTTTTTGGGAGCTATAAGTTATTGGCGTTTCAGGAAGTAAGGTGACCTATCACCTGTACTTTATTACTGGGAAATTATTATTATAGATTATTAATGGTTCACAATGATTTATTTAAATGATATTAAGTATAGCTTCTGGTAGAAATACATTGGTATGATATATAATACACATATGTATTATAAATAGACAGATAATTATTTGTATTAATTTTAATTCCGTCTCAAATAACTGGGAGCTTTACATAAACAAAGAACCTGCAGGAAAATGTATTTTATTGTTATTGGACAAACTTAACCAAACTGTTATTTTAAATGAATATTTGTTGATTTATTAACCATTTGATATCTATTTGCTGCAATGTAAGCAGCAATTTGTTTAATACATCCTCTTATTGTTTCCCGGAGATGGAGTTGTTGTTAGTTTTAGAATTACAATTTCAAGTTACGTGTTTAGAAAGACCCAGGGAGTGAGTTCAGTTCAAGTTCTTCAGTGGTACTCAAAGGAAATCTGCAGTTTGAGCTTCTGGCAATTTTCTTTATATTTACTCTACTATAGATTTTTCTAAAAAACACTTTTTGGGCCACAGGGTCATAAAAAGGATATTTTTTCGCGAACTGTCGAAACTTTGCCGCAATTCTAGTACGGAGAATAATAGAAAGTGGAAAGAAAAGCACAATGGTAGATAGAGTAGTAAAGTGTAGAATAAATCTGCAAAGAAAACACGCTAAAAAAAAAGAAGAAGAAGAAGAAGAGGTAATCTAAGGAAGACATTAGAACAAAAGGAGTATAGCGGGGACGTAAGGAAGAGGAACTGGCTGGAAGTGGAGGGGAGCACAGATAGACAGACAGTGTGATAAGGTGCAGGCGAGGTGGATGTCAGGTGCAATAAGTTACACCCAAGATGTACGATACATCAAACTGGAATGCCTGCAATGTGTGCGTGCTGTGGCTGTATATAATACAGACTGGAATGGTCCACACATAGACACATAGCAATGCTGCTCGTTTCCCCTAGCCCTAAACGTCCTCCTACAACGCATGCATACGCCAATGTCTAGTTGTCAAAAAAGAAAAGAATATATAATATATCGATGCACGGATAGTATAATATTCAAATGTATCAAAGCAAGATGTGTGCCCATTCCATCGCAAGATAGAACTCCCTTTTGGTAATCAATAATTGCTTTATAAGTACGCACGTCGATATCAGCTCTGTAGGTGGCACAGTCGCGCCACTGTTCGCTCGCTTTCCTTCCTGAGAGGAAAATCTCTGGAAATTCGAGTTACACGACTTTCTATCAGTGCCACATTATTTAGAATTAAAAATTTTCAAATTTCCTCTACATGTTTGGTTTCCTTCAAATAAAAGAAGTTACGATGGTGCTACAGAGAGGATATTTCCCCTCAATCTCTTAATCTTAATTTGTGGAAAATCATGTAGAGTTGTGAAAGGAAAGGAAGCGAGATATTGAGACTCAGAATTTGAATGCTGAATTCCATCTTATTGTACCCCGCTCCAACGTAGTTTCCTCTTCAGCGATATTACCCCCAACTTTGGAGGCAAAAACTGTCATTGGATTAGTTTTTGGGACAACAGCTTTTCTCCATCTGTATCCAGTCACTCTGTCAGTGAGCATCCTCACATTTTTGTAGAATTGTTCTAGTTTCTAATTTTGGTGTGTGTTTTTACACCAATTTGCTTTTAGCAATAATCGAACTACTTTTATCATTTCTTTCTAATTCTCGTGGAAATCAATATAATAAGTCTCCTACGTTTTTGGTTGAAAGAGGGCAGAGTAATGCTAATTTTCTTTACATCACGAAATAGGTGTTTTTTTTTACAAACTTCTTATACTTAAAACTAAAGTTCCGCTCTGCTGTTACACCTATTAAGAGGAAGTATTGCCATCGTTTCGAATTATCGATGCATGAACCGATTTTCATGAATAAAGTTAAATAACTAAATAAAGGTATTAAACTATTAATCATTAAATCTGTAATAATCATTAAATGACAGCCCAATGCAAATAATCATGGTGGGAGAACAATAAGTGAACACGAAACATGATCCACAATATTCTTTTACCTATTTCCCAAGAAAATAACCATTATTCCCAATTTTCTGTTTACCCTTACGTTATCAGTACAGAAAACAAGACATTAAGGAAGAAAAATCTTTTACTTTTTAATGTTTTTAATTGAGAAAATGTTTTATTGCATAATTTGATTCTTCGTCAAATACCTACGGGGGGGGGGGAATTAGTAAAAAAAATTAAACTTATATTTTTCATAGAAATCATTAAGAATAAAGAATTGGCCAGTCACAGTGAAGAATGGAAGTGTGAAAAAGTGGGTTGGTTGCAGAGCCAATCAGAAGCGAGAACTGTTTATTAAACCACGCCCACCCCAATGCATGTCACACCACGCCCTCTTTGGCTCCTAATAAAATGGAAAATCTGTATTTTTCATTTTTTTTTTTTTATTTTCTATTAAATTTTGAAGCCAATTTGATGTAAATTAGGAATTTTTTGTTACACATTACACACAGTTAATTACAAATAAATAACTACTTGTAATAATAATTTTTATTTCTAAATTTTAATTTGATATAATTTATTTAATTGATTACTTGTAAAGAAGTTTTATAATCAAATAATTAATAAAGTAATTTAACAATAATTGTCTTTCCTAAAAATATGCGTGTCTTTATTTTATTTACAACATTGTGGGGAGAACACTTAGGTTAAGAATGTAATTGAAGAAAACTACATTTAAATTTAATACCAACAAACTAGATTAATTAGTAATTACATATTATTTTTACGCGTAACTACAAGATAAAGTGAAGTAACAATCAATTTAATCGAAGAATCAACTTAAACCGACAATTTTTTACTGTCTAATGCTGCACTAAACTTGCACTTAGCGCATGAATAGTTTAATACTATTACAATCAATCTAAGTTAAATGGGTGCTACACTTTACTGAACCAATATTTTGTAATTGGCCAGCATAAGTGGTCTATGGACATCTAATAAACTCTAAATGATATTAATGAAAATTTATTGCAGTAAAATTACTGAAGTATTAAATTAATGAAGTATTAATGAAATATTGGGTACTTGCTGATTTGTGTATCTTTTATCGTTTAATCAACCTTTATACTTAAATTTTAAACTGCAAGTTTTTGTTTGCGAGTGTATGTGTTCAAACTGTACAGTAAGTTGAACTTAATTAGAACTTAATTTCTTTAAATTCTGACGTCTCTTAGATATTTAATTAATTTTTATTTGGATCAGGTTTTGAGCCATACCCTAAAATAGCCCTTTAAAGGACAGTCTGATTCTAACCTTTACGAAAAAGTGACATACCAAAAATAGTTATTTATTTAACAAGTGTTGAAAGTAGTAGTTTTCCTCACACGAGACAGGGTTTGCACGCACGAGCGAGCGAAGCGAGGCGAGTGCAAGTGCAAATTGCCGAGTGTGAGGAAAATACTTTACACTCGAGTTAAATATTATATTTTTTCTGCAACCATTAGGGTTATTAACTAAAAAAAAAACTAAACAGGAATCACTAGAATCCATTATAAATTTCTATAAGGTAACACTATAACCTTTTTAACTGTTATAATTAAAAATATCTAATTATTTATTAAAATATTATTTTTATTTCTATATTCCTTTCAATTTTTATTCTATTTTTTAATATTCGTTTTTTAATTATTTAGTTACGTTAAATAAGCTTATTAAAGTTTTACAGAAAATATTTAATAGGATAACAAAACTTCTCATATCAAGGAAGCACAATAAGGTTTTTTCACTCACTAGTGAGGAAAGTGACACTAATGGGAATTTCCCCACTAGTGAGGTAAAGTTGGGCATTACGCAGCTGATTTTAATTGAGTAATGAGAACATTCCTACATGGTTGCAGAAAAATATATACTTATACAATATCTGATTAAGTTATAGATCTTCTTTTATGCAATTAGTGTGCCGATTTTAAAGAAATCATTGGACCAGTTTTGATAAAATCCATAAGATTTTATCTCTAAAGGGACCGTTCCGGTTACCTAAATTGGTTTTGATTACGTATTTTTGGATCTCATATAGGTAACATGATTGTCATCATGTAAAGCACCTGTGCTAAATGTAAAATTTGAACTTTGTTACTTTCTTCCAAGTTTCGAATCTCTCTCTTCTTCTCTTACGGATGGAGAGGAAATTGACTTAAAAAGAAACGGATGTTACTGGTGAAAAATCAAACCCTAAAATCTGCATAAATATAACAACAGCATGAATAAAACATAATGAAAATTATTTAAATCGTAAAAGAATAGATTAATATTGGGATTACAAAATTAAATAACCTGTTCAAATATGAATATTTCAATAAATAGATTATGAATTCCGCAGGCAAAATTGTTTTTTTCTTTCTTAATTTAAATGTTCACCATTAGGTAAATGTATGAATATATTCCATGATTCATTCTGCACAGAGAAATAATATACTTGGTTATATTTTGGAAGTTTTGTTCTAATATTTTAAAAATACACTACGTATATATGATTTTTTTTTAACCCAGCCTACTCGATAAGTTTGTGCAAAAAGTGGTATTTCCTGTCTTCGACTTCCTCTTTGCCTTCCGCATCATGCGGCCATATTCTGACTAAATCCCAAAAATCTCCTCACACGATTTTGTGCAAATGCTATCATTACAATACTATTGTTTTATATATATATATATATATATATATATATAGTAATATTACAAAGTTTTATTAAAAAATTACGATGGTAAAGATGTAAACTTTGATAAGAATTAGATGTATTTAGAGGGTCAGAGTTCAAATGTGTTTGCAGAAAATTATTAAGTTAGAAGTTTATTAGATTTTCAGTAAGGGGTGGGGAGAGACTTGTGGGTGTTAGCACCTGATATTTATGGGCGACGGCGAGGAAGTGAGAGTAGAGGAAGAAGTCGAGGACGTAGCGGTTAGAATACGCTGATGTGACCCCACTGACCTGTTTATCAACATACACACCACCACTAAGATCTGGCTAATTAAGTTTAACGTGCGCGAACACATCTTAAGGGGGAACTCTCCTAGACTCCGTGGCCACCCCCTCCATACCCTTGAACAAAGCTGGGACTTGTATCTCACGGACCATTAGTGCCGCGGATAGGTGTTCTCCGGCCACGTAGTTTCTTCTCCTGATTATAGACCGCTGGAAGAAGAGACTGGAGTTTTTTTGGAAATAAAACGAAATGTTTCTCTCACTTCAACCTCTCCTCTCTCACAGAGAGGATTCTCTTTTATTTTCCAGTTTCAACCATATATCTTGTTGTATCGTTAACAAGGTCACGTCAAGTGTTGACCTTCCGACACCCACAACTGGCCGCGGTCGGGGAGGAAGGCTAACCATCTGAGAAAAAAGGCATTCTCGAGGAAAAAAAAAAAAAAAAAAATTAATACTGAATCTGTTCATCTTGGTGGTGCTGTGTTAGTGTGTGGTGGAAGTGACGGCACAAGTGAGCCTAATCACATCCTGTCTTTGTCCCTCTCGCAATCTCCTTGTATAATACCTAAGGGCTATTACGCCTCCTATTTCCCTCTCTCTCTCTACAAATCTTCATCTTGTTCTTCCATCTTCCCTTCTTATCTCAAGCTACAACAAAAAGAAAAAAAGCCCTAGCATATCCTTCTCAATCTTCTCACTAACTCTTACTGCCCCAAACTCTTATCCTAGCAAACAAAGTACTTTATACCAGAAGGTCATCAAAGATACTGCCATGGGATCTTTGACTCTATCCGCATAGTACACCACAGTCTGCAGAGAGAGATCTCCTCCTCTTCTTACACCCCCCCCACTCCTGTAGAACAGAGATAGAATTCAGGATTAATATTGCTAAATATGTTCTTTGCTTGTTTTTATACTCTTACGTTCAAGATATTGACAATCTTGATCGTTTCGTTTGATGCTGGAGGCTAAAATTGTTTGAAATCTCTTGGCGTAGATTGTTGTTGTTTGGTTGTTCTTTTTATTTATCAAAACTATAAATCAGAATCAGTAATACTTAAAGATTTATCTGTTTTTGGAGATAGTGGAGAATAAAGTTTAATGCAAAGAAAATTTGGTTTTCACACTAACGCTATTTTCTTTTTGATTTTCTAGGATATCTTCTTTGGGCTTAACATGGATTACTACTATATAACGAAGAGGTTCGAAGCATGAGTAAAAAGTCGATTATATTGTGGGCTACTTCTTCTTGTTTACTCACTCTGACTAATTCCTTAAGGTTGCACGATTTTTCCTTTTTGATTGTGGAAGACCCAAGAACCATTTTCTCCTCTTCCTCAAAATGGCGAAAACTCAATAGAAAAGCTTTTTTTAAAGTTTTTTTATACTTCCTCTTGAGAGGAGTAAGAGGAAGTAAAAGAATCAACTCCTACCTATCATTTTAGCCGGAAACAACAGGTAGCGTGGGAACTGCGATTGACCGTGCAGGGCACTAAAATAAAAAGGTTGTTGGTGGAAAAAAATTAAAGGAAATACAGGAAAAAATATCCTAAGCCTGCAACCTGGATTTATCATGTTTCTACCCCTGGTATTGCTATTCCACGTGGTGTGTTAGGTAGTTGGGATGGTCAAGTGGGGTTAAACGATCCCTGGGGATTAGACTGGCTGGAAGGTGAGCGTGCTTTCTGGAGCCTCCAGCACACTTCACCGGCCCAGTGTAAACTTCCGCTCTGTCGACAGTCCACTCTCTCTCTCTCTTCAAAATCCAACAGTTTCTAGTTTTCTCGACTCTGGGAGCTCGCTAACTGACTCTGCGACAGTCCGGATCAAATAGAGACTCTAGTACTCTTGTTTAACATCGAGAGAGGCTGAAAGTTTTCCCTATCTTTGGTACATTTCTCCTCTATTTATTCCCTCTTGGTTTTCTCCAGCAGTAAGGGTGGCATTTTCCCAAGTGAAGGTTTTCCAAGTTTAATTTCCACTAGAAATTCATATTTTGAGGGCCGTGGTAGAGAATGGAAGTGTTTTTTATTTTAAACTTGGTCTGTTTGCCTGTAAAAGGTCACCATGCATTTCTCAAGCATGGGAACTCGTTATGGATAATTTTACACCATAGAAACTCTCTCTTCTTGGTTAGTAACGAGGAAAAAAGAGGTAATAAAATAACTTTGTATTTCCAATATAGCTCAGACAATCATTAATATTTTATTAGTTTGAAATTTTTATAACTCTGCAACTTTTATGAAATATCTTAATATTCTGAATGACTTTAATAAAAACAAATGAATAATTAAAATAAATATGGAGCGGACCCCTCTATTGGGAATAGAAGATATAAAGCTATAAAGGTTGGAATTAAGTCACAATGTTATAAATTTATGGATTATAAGAGACACTTCATCAGTTATTTATAATATGCAAGCATTTTGTATAAATCGCGTAATAAAAATTTTGCTGAGGCAAATTCTGAACTATCGTAGAATAAAGAGAATAAAATGAAATTAGATGACATAAAATTTAATATAGAATTAATTTTTTGTAATTTACTTAAAAACATCGTGACAAATAATCCTTAACTGGGTATTCGCCGGAAGTTCCTGTTAGGCGATCCCGTTTCACTAAGAGTGTTTATCGGAAATTCCTTATTGTGCTGAAGCGATCACCATCTTGAACCACTGATCTTGAATCAGCAACAGAAATTTATTTTATCACAACATCTGAAGATGGAGATATTTTTGGAATCAACACACGTGCTATATCTATACATATAAAAGGATCAACCATCTGAAATGTTTGAAACTAATTCATTGGCTAGCGAACTTGTCGATATAAACCCACCATAGCTGTTAGCTATGGCATACAAGCATTTAGTGAGTTACGAGTTAATGAAGCCATGCACAGTCTGGACGAAGAGATCCTAAATGGCAAAGTGGCATTGGCTCTGTGGTACAGATCCGTGTTAATCTGCAGACACACATTGTGATCATAACAATGATTTTAAAGAGCCACCCTGGTCACCATGCCAACCACTACCACACCTCAACAGCCTATGAACTCCAGGGTTATCATCTGTTATACGTACCCAATAAAAAAATGGATATCCCATTGAGATTACTCTGCCCAGACGGGAAGCACTATTGCCAGGAAAAATTCCAGCATTTGCAAACTGCGAAATCACCTTCTCTTGTTCCTCTTGTTGAGGCAAGTCTAACGGATCAAATTTTACGTAATTGCTTGTTCACCGGAAATACATACGAGGTGTGTTCAAAAAGTAACGGGAATTTTTAAATTTCGCGGGTTTGGAGAGTCTGATTGTAAAATTTTTTTTTTTTATTATGTTGGTACACATGCCCCTGATGTACGATAAAATTTTCAGTAATATTCATTGTTTACTTCTTAAGTGGCAGCCGTTAAGGTTAGACGTGTTTTTCGAGCTTGGCGATTTTTGTTTGTTAAAAAAAATGGATCAAAGAATTTGTATTAAATTTTGCGTAAAAAATGAAATAAAGTGTGTGAAATGTTAATAAAGGCATATGGCGAGTCTGCTATGAGTAAAACAAGGATTTACGAGTGGTATAAGCGTTTCCAAGATGGCCGCGAAAACGTTGAAGATGACGAACGACCTGGACGTCCAAGCACATCAACAACCGATGAAAACGTGAAAAAAGTGAAAGAAATGGTTATGAACGATCGCCGAATCACAATCAGAGAAGTCGCTGATGATGTTGCCATATCAATTGGCTCATGCCATGAAATTTTTTCGGATGTTTTGGGTATGAAACGTGTGGCAGCAAAATTTGTTCCAAAATTGTTGAATTTCGAACAAAAACAGCGGAGAATGGAAGTTGCTCAAGAGTCACTCAATGAAGTCGACAACGATGCGGATCTACTGAAACGTGTTATAACAGGTGACGAAACATGGGTTTACGGATATGATGTCGAAACTAAGGCTCAATCGTCCCAGTGGAGGCATTCTGGATCGCCAAGACCGAAAAAGGCTCGACAAGTGCGGTCGAATGTGAAGGTTATGCTCACTGTGTTCTTCGATTTTAATGGCATAGTGCATCATGAATTCTTGCCACAAGTTCAAACAATCAATAAGGAGTACTACCTACAAGTTCAACGCCGTTTGCGTGAAGCAATCCGAAAAAAACGCCCGGATTTGTGGCAAAACAATTCATGGATTTTGCACCACGATAATGCACCTGCTCACACTTCATTGCTTGTTCGTGAATTTTTGGCCAAAAACAAAACTTTAACGATGCCCCAGCCTCCATATTCGCCAGACATGGCTCCATGTGACTTTTTTCTATTTCCAAACATAAAGAGAACATTAAAAGGCCATCGTTTTACAAGCATAGATTACATTAAAAGCGAATCGCTGAAAGAGCTGAAAGCTATCACAAAGATCGAGTTTCAGAAGTGTTTCGAGGATTGGAAAAAGCGCTGGCACAAGTGTATTGTATGCGAAGGGGACTACTTTGAAGGCGACAATATTAATGTAGATGAATAAATAAATATTTTTTTCAAAAAACGAAAATTCCCGTTACTTTTTGAACACACCTCGTATGTAAGATGGTTTTTTAAACAGATTTTATTATTCTGTAAAGAATATAATTTTAGAAATAAATGAATACAAACATTAATACATACATACATAAATAATTAAAACAATAAAATACTTGTAAAGAATAATTAAATTACTAGTCTATATGTTTAGTATTTATATGTAACACAATGAAAACACTCTATGTAACGTAAACACTCTAAAGTGACGCTAAACCTTCCCAGACTATAACCTAACATTCAGGCTGAGTGGCGTTGTCGTCAGCACACTCTGATGGCACTTTTACACATTATTAAGGTTTTTCCGAATTGAAAAAAATTGTAGACATACACAACTTTGCCACCCATATTAAATGTGTACATTGTATTATTATAACAGATGCTGTTGATATGAGAGCTGTTGATCGTAGCATCCCCAGAACCACGCGGAACCTTTCAAACCAAAGTGCTAGGCCTAACATATATTGTGTCCAAACCATTTACCTAAATCGATTTTTCACTTCAGCTGTTTCCCGAAATCGGCTCAATCGATTTTCTTTCACCGCTTCTTGCACACTTACAGATCTAAAACTTTTTTATTTATAGTTTTACCCAGGAATGTGTTAGTTTTAGGACAGATCTAGGGAATAGATGTTTTTTTTTTCTCCAGAGTGTATAATAGTGCCTCATTTACCTGTAAAAGTTTTGCAGGAATTCAATAATGCCTAATATTCCAAATTTGAATAAAATGGCTTCAACGGAAATGCTTATTCACTGAATAAATTTTGTTACATAAATTACGATGTATGATGTTGGGTGGGTGTTGGTGCCGAAGTGTTTCGAAATGAGGGACTACACAGGAAGTGCACTTAAATTAAAGAAAGGAAAAAAGGAAATTATTGCAATGAGCGAAGGTTTCCGCCAACCAAAACAAACTGACCGACCTGGAGAAACCTGTTCTGGCGTGCGCAGAATTTTAGTATTTATAGATGTTTTCTCTGCGAACGTTTTAATTAATTTAGAATTTAGTACGTGACGTAGTGGGATTGTTGTTGAGGATGAAGAGGGAGCAAAGCTCTTTGGAAGAGATGTAAGCGTAGACTATAGACAAGAGGATGTATGGACCCAACTACAATCATAAGGTAGAGTAATCGAGTTAGCGCTGGCTTCACATAATCACTGACACTTCTACTCCCAATCCCCTAATAGAACTGAACCATTCTGACCAATCGAAAACCTCAAAACAATACACACTCACACAAAGAAAAAAGAAGAAAAAATGTATATATACACACTAACACAGTCTCAAACAATGAGCTAAGTGTTCCGTGTTTGTTTGTAATGGAAGCGAAGAGAATCAGAATTATGATTGGTTCTGGCCAGTGGCCAATTACAAGACATCCCAAGGGTGTACTTGGCCCTATCTACTCGGGGGTGATTGGCTGGTGGAGATGAGGATTTTTCTAACCAAGTGGGGTCTCTGCATTTACACGCGCACTCCATCTATATCTCTATAAGGTTGATTAAATGTCACCTGGCCCCATTTTGTCATGACAACAATAATGTTAGGCGTAAAAAAAAGAGAAAAGGAAAATCCATGTTTGGTATCTCTTTTTTTTCTTTTTAATTATTATTCTGAGCCCTGTTTTTCCCCACTTTCATTTTTCCTGGAATTAGGAAAGGAAATTCTGCGCGAGCAACGTGGATAGGCAGAAGCCGAGCCCCATACAAAATTTTAGTCACTGGAAAGTGTAGTGCTCTCCGATCGCGAATCACCAGATCAAAATGATCGATTAAATTGATTAGTCGATGTTATATATTACACCTGCACTCAACAGTCGGGTGTTTCATCGTGATAACGACAGCACGCACCAGAATGTGACTTTGAATAGGGGGTACGGTTTTAATTTAGATAGAATCTAGTAATACTATTGGTTCACAGAAAGATATCCGTCCAAATCCCTGGATATACCACCTTTTTTTTGTTTTTTTGTTTTTCTTTCATATTTCAGCTTTTGTCAGATGAAAAACGGTTCTAACATTTTCTTTGACAGTTGCTTACCCACACAGGGAACGTTGAAAAGAGAGCACTTCTAAGGATAGAGGTTCTTTAGATCTATTTCTGTAAATGCCATTTGCTGGCCCACTGAGATTCTACTATACACTACTATAGATATACTATCCTTTTGTGGGGAGGCTTAAATAAGTTCATGAAATTCTGACTTTGAAGAAAATGATAATATGAAGTCTATTAACATCAGCAATCAAAAATAAAGTACTGGGAATCTACAATCCACAAGTCCGCGACCATTACTACTTCACTTCACCAAACCCACTCATAAAAATTGCTAATTTGTGGAAACCTCTCCGAGATTTATTCGAAAATCACTTTAGGTTTTCTTTTTTAATTACTATTTTTGGAAACGATTTTCATTTAACTTCATTTTAGCACAGTTTTAGGAAAGCGGCGGTGACGTCATATGTACACGTGGGTGTGTATAATAGAAATGACGTAACATGGGGACAAACAAAAGGAAGAGGAAGTGGGCCGCGGAAATCTCTCACAAAATAAAAAAAAAAGGGCAAAACAAGTTTTTGCTGTAGAAGTTGGAAGAAATGATGCGGGCAGCACGGAAACAGGAAGCGAGTTACACTATTCGGATGATTTTTCTTAATCCAATTGTCACCCATTACCAGACATGGCAGACTTGTCTTCCTGGAGATAAAGAATAGACCGGATATACTGTATTTCTAGGTTTTCTTAGAATGTATCTAGACTTCTGGACCAGTTTTTGCTACACGTACGAAATCAGTACTACCCTACATTAGTCAACGAACTATGCAGGAAGTAAAATTTTGAAACATAAAAAAGAAGCTCATGGTAAAAACTGTGAAAGTGAAACCCAAGATGGGCTTGTATGAGGGGAGGATGGACCGATCCCCTTTACGGATAAACTCGGAATTTGGTAATTCGTTTGTAAAGGAGTGAAGAAGGTGATAAATGAAGAAGTGAAATGAAGATGTAGAGTGGTTCTTTGAGGCATAAGAGAAACGACACAACGGTGGGTGTTGCCCAATTGGCAATAGGGGACTGCCCGCAGGAACTGCGTTCAGATAAATAGGTGAGGCCCCTAGGGTCCAAGTATTAGCCAAGAAAGGGTAGATTTCTTTTCAAGGCAAACTATCAAACTTCAGAATGGGCCCTGTGATTGAATACTGGCCCTAGTCGCTGTTGGAGGCGAAGGAAGTTGATAGCGGTGGTCTGCCCGATTTAGGTCTACATTTCAGGTATTCATAGCTGCAGATCTAGGCGTGCTGAATTTTCTTTACTGCACATCCAGTTACGAGCTTTATGCCAGACTTGCATAAACTCGCCCAACAGTAACTCCACCTTCGATTTGCCTATAAACGGAGATTCGCCTCCTATGCGCGGCTGTAAATAAATTACTGGTCCTCTCATGAATAAATAAGAGAAGGTAAATAGATGTGGGAGGAGGTGGGGGAGTGTATAGCAGCGCTTCCTCTTCATCAATCTGATCTGAAGATTCCCTGAGTAGACTTGCATTTCCGGCTGCCCCAATTTTATGAATGAACACATTTACTTTTCTTAGATTTCTTTTTCTAGCACTGCTTGGATTAGATTCTGTATAAATGGACCACTGAACTAACTGCAAAACGGTCAAATCTTCTCAATGATTTGGAAGCAATTAAATAATCTCAAAGTCTGAAAAGATATTCCTCCGTTATATTTATAGAGTTGTTAATCCGTACATTACACAAAATGACATTTTACAGGGAAGCCTACTCCTTAAATGCAGATCGAGGGAATTCCCTGAACACTCGGAAGTAGCGCAATACAGTTTATCCTGCTTAGCAGTTGGAGAAATCCTCAAAAACTGGCACTCGGATCGTTTTCAATGCTCACTGCTGGACAGAGTTCTTTTTTACAGACAACATTGCAATGAAAACAATTACCTGACAGTTCGTAGCTTCCTAAGAAAATCTAAGGGTTGGCAGCTGGATTCGAACACGGAATCTCCGCAGGGTTTTCGCTACTCTAACCACTGATCCCTTCATTATTATTTTCTTCAGTAATAATTTTACATGCCAACATAAATATTCTTTCCAGAAGTTACAGTGTCCGCTTCTATTAAAAGGGTATCTAGTAAAAGGAAATCTAGGTATTAACAGAGATGAATAAACTAGAGGGCACAAATCTTTTATTTCCTAAATTACATCCGTAAAAATTACAGCTGACTGAAAAAGTTTGGATTGTAATTCAATATAATTCCATATATTATCATGTAACTTCAAACCAGACTCTTGCATTATCCAATGTTTTCGAACATTAAAAACTGTAATTGTAATTGAACATTAACTGATTATTCGACGGCTATTCCACGACAGTTAGATAGATAGATAGATAGATAGATAGAAAACATACTTTATTTCACAAATCAATATTACATGAACTAATGTAAATGATGAAAGCATGAATACTGACATGATTGCTAATCGTCTGTCAGGAGTGTATGTCTCATAACAGAAATATTTGTATGTGTATAATTTATTATTTACATTATAAATATGTGCATTTTATATAATTATTATTTTAATTTATTACGAACCAAATAGGTTTTTTTTTTTTTTACCAAAAAGGAGAAACAGTAATGTAACAGCGTACTTAAAAATTGAAATTTTCTATGAGGAACTCTCTATAAGACCATGCCTCTCTGATGTAGCCAAGTAATGCCGGCCAATTAGAGCCGTTCAGTACACATAACATTTCGCTAACTGTCAGCAACTCGCTAAAGAAATACCTTTTTCTAATAAAATTTAATATGACACACTGGCCCAAGAAATGGAATACATCTTCATTAGCCGCCAAGTTACACATACTGCATTTATAATTTTTTTCTAGATAAGGCTTGTAGTTTAAATCGAGCAGTTCCCCTCTGATCTTCACTATAAGGCTTACATCTGATATACCTAGGCCGATATTAGTATAATCAACATTAAATGATAAACTGCTATAGATCTTATGGTAGGAACTATTAATCGCGTTATTAATATAACTATTTCTATAGTACTGAATCAGAGAGTTCTGTATGGTCTTAATTTCGCTCCTAAACTGTTCAGGTGAATGCACGCTTAACCCAATATTACTATCCAACTTAAACCAAATAATTTTTTTATTAATTATTTCACAAGCTAACTTTTTAACTAAACGGCTGTTGTCGAATTCACATATCTTTTTGAGAAATTTCAAAAATAAAGTAAATGTGAATACATGTAGTGGACATGATTTCGTTTCTAAGTGGAGCACGTAATTTGGTGTATTCCTTGGGAGGCGATACAATTTCTTTATGAACGATCTCTGCACTCTCTCTATTCTGTCTGAATACCGAATACCCCAAATCTGACACCCATAAGTGAGTACGGATCTTGTTACAGATGTAAACACCTCATTTTTGGCAGAAGTCGGCACATATTTGTTTGCTAATAAGCCAGCCCAAACACTATTCAACCCCAGCATCGCCTGCCTCGCTTTATCGTTCCAATGAGACTTTAGAACTAACGCAGGAGTAAGACTTAACCCCAAATACTATACTCTTTAACAACTGCAATCTTTTCTCCATTTATCCAGCTTACCCAATTTTCCACCAGATTTTCTGAAAACTATTATCTTCGATTTATCCAAATTAAGCAGTAAGTTCCAATTGTCCAAATAAGTTTCCAGTTGTTTTATCATCTCCTGCAATATTCTCGAATCATCCACTAATAATACCACTTCGTCCGCGTAGAGCAGCAACTTTAGGTTATAGTCCTTTATCCATATCCCTCCATTAAGCGCATCCTTTAAATCATTAATAAATAAACTGAACAGCATAGGACTTAGGTTGCAACCCTGCTTAACACCGCAACAAGTCTGAAATGGAAGCGAAAGACTACACCAAACTGCCGAGTTAGTTTCCTTATACAAAGCTTGTATTGCCCTTACCAACTTAGATGTGATTCCGCATTGGTACAATTTGTAAAATAAGGCTTCTCTGTTTACGGAATCGAAAGCGGATTTTATATCTATAAAAAAAGAGTAGATTTTCTTTCTGCCCTGGTACCATTTCAGCTGGACCGAGTTCAATAGCACAAAAAGATTATCCATCCTTACGACAGAGTAAGAAGTGACATGTGCCAGAACCACTTTCTAACGTTGTGTACTTTGATTACAGGCAACTTGGCACCGACGCCTTCGCCCAGATTTGTGACCCGAGGCCAGAACTACAGAGTGGTCATCGGAGACACACTCGTGCTGCCTTGTGAAGTGGAAAACCTAGGTAAGTAATTCTAGTCTCAGTTTCAATTCTAGGTATGTGTATGTACAGTATACTCAGTCAAATTTGTACCCAGCTCACAGCGATCGAATTCACTGTGCCTTAAGGCTAATTCACAACAAAACTTAATTCCAATAAAAAAAAAGATTTACAAAAAATTAATAGAAGAACTTTATAAAAACTGCTTCAGTACAAACTGTAAAAACATTGACCTAGAATATCTCACCCCTTGAGATGTACAGCGATCGTGGAGGACTTAGGTTTTGTGTTTACTCAGGAATAAAAGAATCATATCAGTGTTGCCACCATATTTTTTCAGTATTAGTGAATATTTAATCGCAGTTAAACACAGACCAGTTTGCGGTATTCAATTTGTCATATTCAGGAGACAATAAAACGTAAATTCCTGAGGGAAACTCTGCCAATCTGCTCGTGACTCCTGTCGCGAAGGCTAGAAGTGGCAGCATCAAATACAAACGATCAGGGGCTGATTTCTAAGAGGAGTTAGTTGCTGACTGTAACTTAGGGGATAAAATAGAAGGACTATAAGATATTTTCTACTTTCCCTTATTTTTGGCAGGTTTTCTTTGGGGCGGCGGAAGTGTAAATATGGTTTTACAAAGATCGTACTAAATGATTTATGATTTTTTACTAAAAGTGACTTTCAAACGTACGAGAGTTTTTTTTTATTTGTATTTCAATAAATTATTAAAACTGTTACGGGCTGTTACGGACTTAAAATGGGGCCCCATAGTGTCCACCGTTTCCGCTTACTTGGTGTGAACTTATTAAGTGCTTTACGGCAAGGTGATGTATTAATTCCACAGCGTGGTGGTAATGCTGGAGAAGATCTACGTGACTAGTCAGTTCTAGACGACCTCTAACCTTTCGCCGTTTTCAAGGTTCCTTCTTCGTCCAGCGTCAGGTTATATCATGTATTTATAGTACGTAGTTTAGACGGCGCTTCCTCAGCTCACACATTTCTACACGATTCCTTTATTTCTTCTTTTTCTAAACTTCGCCTTCATACTTTAAAAAAGAAGTATTCACACTTTAATAGTTGGTTCGTTCTCCCCTACTTTGCAGTTAGGTCCCACATAATTGGCCCACGGTAATCACCTTCTAACACACTCACACACGCTGAAGAATCTTCTTGGCATTTATCATTCACGTTGTTAAATCGAATTTCTCATCCTCTGCACAAACTTACATTTTACTCGACTTCCTGTAACCTTCAGGTAACCTTTTTAGCTAAACAATTAATTTAATTAATTCTATTTTCTGTAAATTATTTTCTTATAATTTAATTTAAATTAATATAATTGCTGTGAAACTAGACCACAAAGCTTTCCTTTTTAGCTTCTTCATTTCTTTCCTAATTTTTTCCAGTTTTTTTAAGTCTTGAGGAACTCTAAGGGCTCTTCCCACACTCGTACTCGTTGTCTTTTCCGAGTTGATTGAACTTTACCCTAAATTGCTGCTTCAATTATATCGTTCTATTTAGTTCTAATACCTGGTAACATTTTCTATTACGAAATGTCTAACCACAAATCCTTATGGAAGAGTATAAATCCACCGGAAGTGAACTGCAAAGAATAGTATTCTATAATTTTAATCAAAACATTCTGCTGAGTAAAAAGACAATATTGGGTCAACCATCTCTTGAAATTTGGAATTTTCGTTACATAATCAATGTTTATAGATATTACTAAGGCGAGAAGACCGGAAATTGCACAGATGACCTTTAAAAGAAAAGCCTTACCACCACTTCCTTTTCCAAAAGAGTAGTTAAATCGTATTTACCAAGAAAAATGATCGAATCAAAGTTGTAAAACTATCTGTGGGAGCTATCTGTGGGAGCTAAGTTTGAAGAAAACATTCACTTGTGCCGATTTGGTCCAAAAGCTTATTAAAACACAAAACAAAAACAAATCTCAAATCTAAACCTTCTAGGATTGTTGTGTTGGCAGGCAGACGTACAGACAGAAGACCCTAAGACCGGTGTAAAACTCAAGGCACGAGTAGAACACTTCCTCTTCTGAGGATTTAATTCGGCCGGAAACATTCTTTTATTAAACAAATGTTCCAGTTGACCAAAATTGGACTAATTAATAAAAGTAAGTCTGCGACATTATGTTTTGGTTGGAGAGGAAATATAATTTACGAAAATGTCACTTGACTGATGCCGTGGGAGGCAGTGTGCCACCCGAGGGATCTGAACCTATTGAGACTCTTTGTCCATCTGCTGCCCCATCCGTTTCATCCAGGATGTTTGTAAACGGGACACTCCTATAACTCAGCAAATAAGAGTCAATTACAAACCAAGGGTCAATTTAAACTTACTTTTCTTTTTGACGTGAATACGTCTTTAAATTTGCTATCATATGGAGGCAATATAAAAAACCTAATGATAACAAAATCGGGGGATACAGTTTGAATCTATCGTCTACATCCAAAATTAAATTAGACCACTAGATAGCTAAAGGATCAAAGAATTCATTACGATAAGCGAGGACTGTGACGCATCGCGCGCGGTGGAGGGGGAAGCGCCGCCATTTTGAGATCATTTTGCTGCAAATTGAGATTTGCACTTAGTATAACTTTTGACTCGGAGAAGCTACGATGTTAGTTTAAGTTTTAATCGTCAGTTGCCGTTACAATCTATCGATTGTATATAAAACATTAGAGTAAAATAGTGACAGTGAACATACTCGTAATAAGGTGTTAGAATAAAAAAAATATTATCAAAAATATATAATGTCGGCCTATACGAGTCGAAAAGTCAAAACCAAATACTGAGATCGTATACGGTTGGAAAGGGCTTCTCAAGAACAATCGAATGGTAATAATAAAACACCATATGACCGAGTCTAGCTTTGCCGGGAACGTAAAAGAATGAATGCGACCGAGCGGATCAACGACGGTGTCAGTACATCTGCAGCAGGGGCGGTTGAAATTATGCAAGCGGATGATGAAATCGCTTCTACATCGACAACGGACTGTATAGGCATAGATTGTGTTCGATCGTCGATTATGAAGACACATTGTTTCATCCTAAATACATAAATAAAAATATTTTATATAAAAAATATAACCTGTTACATAAACGTAGTATTCATGTACAACACACGGCCGTGTTCATGACACAGCACGGTTGGTTTGTTTGATTTTTTTCCTTAAAACTACAAGTCGTGAAAAGTTAAAATTAAAACAAGATTTCATCTAAAGAGCAAGAAACATAGACTAATATGGAAATCGATCTTAAGACTAATTGGTAATTGGGAATATTACTATTGAAAGAGCAAAGAAATAAAAAAAACGACATTGTAACAACAATATCCTAGACATGAAACGACTTCTAGGAAATAGGAGGGATGAGAACTTTAATAACAATGAAAATATCTCCAGCGTAAGGGAAATCTACCCTCCTTTTATGTACATCCGTACAAACAGCCGTACTCTTGTAAAGTGTAACATCCTAACTTTACGAGCCTCTCTATGTGACAGATAACACTGGTATTGTTATTCTCCCAGTATCTATAGTTACGGCTTCCCCGGCTCTCAGATTTTACGATGTTTTAGAAAAGGAGGTTTCATTTCTCATGTCCTCCAGTCAAGAAGAAAGAATTATCTTTATTGGCCGGAAGTGTATTCGATATAGTTACAAATATATTTATCTTCTTACGGTTTGTAATGTTATGAAGTATATAGTTTTTAGTTTATTTACCACGTTATCAGCTGTTTTATGTGGCTCAACGGACGATGAACACCTTAGTCTAATTGTGCTAAATGCCTGATTTAGTTATAACGGTTCTGCAAACCGAGCACTAAGCAGATCAGACTTCCTCTCACTCTGGAATCCTGGAAGATTCTCGATTTTTGGAGATTTTGGACCGGAAATGTCCCCTTTTGAGGTCGCCTAAGTAAAGGAAATAGTTTTATAAAAATTGTTCTCTCTGTGTGTGAGTTAATAAAATTAGACTTAACGCTAATAATCCTGGGTACTAATGACTCCTGTAGTCAACGCTACCCGCCCTTCAAACCCGGGGATGGACCTACATTTGTTTCCAGCTTCAAGATGTGGTATGTCTGGTTCCTTAAGGAGAGTTTGCCAGTTAGTTGTGTTCCCGGCTGATGAGGTATCGCTTATTCAGGACTCTAAATGATTTACTGACTTTTCATCACATACTCCTTAGATTAAAGTAGAATTATGTTCATTGAAAATACTTGGTCTTGCTTTATCCAACTTGCGTCATATTTGGCCAACATATTGTTCCAAAAAAAAAGAAGTTATGCAAAAAAATCTTCCTTTTTTTTTTAAGGAACAAGAGAAAAGGAGTAGGGAAAAGCAAATTAGGAAAACCATTTCCTTTGAGTGGATTCCTTTATTGGCCTGTTTTCCATGCACCCAGTTGTACTGCAAACAGTATTTTGCCTTGAGCATGCTAATTTAGACGATCAAAAGAAAGATCCTCAAACTTATTCGGTTTTATTTTTGTTTATTCTTCATCCTATTTCTTTCCTTTTTCCTTGAAAAAAAAAATTGATCAAGTGATGCTTAGTAAAAACCCAGACTCCCAGGAAAACTTTGATACAATTGTACTGGTTGATGGAAGTACTGTTTGATAGAAACGAGGGGGGAGAGAGAAGAGATAAACGTGATGAAGGCGAGAAAAGGTGGACTCCTTGGTGTAATTGTTAGGCGCCAGAGAGTGAGGATTGCCTAATTTGCCTGGCAGAGTGGGCGAAGTGATTGTGACGAAGGAAGGGTGCGCAGAGAAAGTGGAAAAGAATCGGTAGCAGTTTTCTTTTGTCTCTTCCTTTTGGAATGATTGAACGGGAAGAGAACGTAGTGTGGTGCATTATTGTGATGCTGGTCGGAAGCAGCGAGCTGCAAGATCTTCCTGAGGGTGATGAGAGTGTGGGCGAATAACTGGAGGAGGTGGTACCAGAAGAATGGGAAGAACTCCCCGATGTAAAGTTAATAAATGAGGTGGGACTATTTCTAGGATGCTGGCAAGGTAATCCACTCGGGGGGTGTGATTCCACTGGAGGAATCTAATAAAAATTGGTACAACTAAGGGGCAAGATGGCGAATGAAATTCATCCCCCCCTCCTTTGAGTGAGGGTCATAGACCGGACGGGTGGATTATGGTATTCTAATGCCTTTTATACCCAAGCCTGAGCCCTCCGGTTCCATCCGAAAACGAAACTTCTTCCCCAAACACTCACACACAGACAACTCTTTTCTTCAGTTGTTCGACCCCCCCCCCCGCTTTGCCCCGGCTAAAAGTCTGCTCCTGGCAGATAAGAGTAACTCGAACAGTCCTGCATTGATAGCCGTTCGCTCAACTAAAGCGGTAAAAACCTACTTCCAGAATTGATCCTACCTTCCAATTCACCCGGACTAAACCCCCTCCCTCCGATCCACCTGAAAGAAACACATTTCTCTCCAACTACTAATTTCCAGCACGCTCATCTACCACTGGTACAGAATGGAGAAGTAAGAGCAGTGCCATTTGGGGTCTCTCTCATCTTATTAGTTCAGTATACCTCTATACTGAGTAATTCACTCATTGAGCAAGAATCCTATCTTCCCCAAAATCAGTTTAATAGAATTTTAAATAATTTTTACTCACCTGACTAGAACTTCATTTTCTTATTTTACTTACGACATGAGTAATTTTCACTCACTTAGGAGGTGGCTTAGAGATCGGGTCAATTTCCTAATGTAGATTTTCAAGTTTTGTGTTTGCAAAAATGGCTTTTATAATTTGGTCTGCCTCTTTCTGTGGAAATATGAAATTGAGATTAGGTTCTCATTGGACCTTTGAAAGCTCCTTTCGAGCTTTAAGTCCAAATCTTCTTCAATGACGTTTAAATTTGGTACACAATAATAGATTTTAAACATTTGAAACATTTTCCCGGAAATACTGATACGTCTGAGCAGGCTTACGTTGAAAGTGTCGTTCCAGTAAAATGTATGATGATGTCTCCATCGTTTCTATAATATTATAACAGGAACTCTTTATGTGCAAGCAATATCCTGCCGGAAGTATCCCCTTTACTGAATGATTTAGCTCTCGTTTTTACTTTTATTGTTCGGCCCCACCACCAGTTCGAAATGTCTCATGGCAAAATTACGAGTTTAAAGAATTTGCCGGAAGTGAGATTTTACTGAACACCTTGCCCCTGAGTTTCATGAGATAATGCAGAAAGTTTAATTTTAAAATTTTTATAGAGAGCATTGAACGTTAGGTTATGGGGGAGTGGTGACGTCAAACTTCTTTCAACAGCATCCTACAGTAGTGATTATTTACAATATTGAAGGCAACTATTTCTTTATTTTCAAATAAGAGGAAGTAAGATTCGTGCCAGAGTTCTATTTAAATTTAACAATTATTTCCGGTGAAAATTTCTTTACAAAAGATCGTGCTACTTCTTCTTAATTGTAGGAGAAGATAAAGAAGAGTAACCAAAATCTGCTGCAGGGAATTAATTAATTAACGGGCTGAAAGTGCAGATGAATAATTTAAACCCGTAAAGGGGCCTTGCATAAAGACGTTCCCTTTTAATGTAATTAAGGCTTTCTTGGTGCGGAGGCAGATTAACTCGCATCTAGTGGATGGCAGATGGAAGACTCGTGACAGTGGTTTTGAAACAGAAACTAAGCGCAAGGGTCAAAGCTTTCAAATGGTGTGCTGGCGATTCTTCCAAAGTTAGACCACACTCTAACTGACAGGCAAATCGTGAATCTGGGATCATCGCTCCCTTTACTTAAACGTTCGGGTAATTCACACTTTTGGTCTTACCACTTTTTTTTAGGAAAAGTGGGATCTCCTTTAATCCCTAGTGGTATTACAGGAATACGTACCATCATGATGGCGGAAAAGCATTAACTAAAGCATCTCATTGGTGCGCTTGACCTCCCCCACATCATAAATATTAACGGTTTTCTTGGAAAAACTATTAAATATTATCGAAGACCTGCGGAAGTGCTAAGGGCCATTCTGTCCGTGACACTTTTGGGTAGAAGATACAATTCCTTAGGACCAGTCTTCACTAACAAGTTCATCCTACAGGCCGGAAAATTCTAGAAAGAGTTCCTGTTTACGGACCTAGATCGGATCTGTAGTGGAATCGCCACTGCAGTGTCTGTGGAGTATATTGATCAACGTAGATCAGTTTTTGTACCAAAATTTTGATGGAATACGCGCTCAGATGTCATGAGCTAAAAGCCATTTCTCCAGTCTCGGGTGACCTCAAATATTTCTTGTTCAAACTGAATATAGAGTTGCAGGAATAAAAGAAAGGCAGAGGTCCAATTAATGCCCCGATTGTTGGCATCGAGAAAAATAAATAACAAGTGGAAAAGACGTTGGTGGGGGTGGGGTTCAAGAGAGCAATACTTTTTAGAGAATGTTGACTGCAGCGGTGCAGGAGGAAGGACATGCATTAGATAAGTGTCTGCAGCCTGATGTCTTACCGTTAGGCATGCGAGCTTTCTGAACACTCTAATCACAACACTTCTACTTGTATTTAGCGCAAGCACGCGCCACCTCAGTGACACGCAAACATGGCTCGTTTGCATAACTGCCCTATCTTCTCGTTGTTATCATTGCTTTACTATTTCACGGCATGGGCTCTAATCTCGCTTTGTGTATCTGTGTGGGATTTCAAGCGGAATTCATATCTAACGCTTCAAACCCACACCGATTCAACCAACTCACAGTAGACTCTCTTCATCTTGTAACGAATAAGATGAACTACTTGTCCTAGAAGAAAAAAAAAACCTGCGGCTGTGTCATGGACACGGCCGTGTGTTGTATGTAAATACGTTTACGTACCGAGTTATATTTTTTATATAAAATATTTTTATTTATGTATTTAGGATGAAACAATGTGTCTTCATAATCGACGATCGAACACAATCTATGCCTATACAGTCCATTGTCGCTGTAGAAGCGATTTCATCATCAACTTGCATAATTTCAACCGCCCCAGCTGCAGATGTACTGACACCGTCGTTGATCCGCTCGGCCGCATTCATTCTTTTACGTTCCCGGCACAGCTTGACCCGGTCATATGGTGTTTTATTATTACCATTCGATTGTTCTTGAGAAGCCCTTTCCAACCGTGTACGATCTCTGTATTTGGTTTCGGCTTTTCGACGCGTATAGGCCGACATTATATATTTTTGATGATATTTGTTTATTCTAACACCTTATTATATTCACTGTCACTATTTTGCACTAATGTTTTATATACAATCGATAGATTGTGACGACAGCTGTCGATTAAAACTTAAACAAACATCGTAGCTTCTCCGAGTCAAAAGTTATACTAATTGCAAATCTCGATAAGCAGCAAAATTATCTCAAAATGGCGGCGCTTCCCTCTCCACCGCGTGCAATGCGTCACAGTACTCGCTTATCGTAATGAATTCATTGATCCTTTAGCTATCCAGTGGTCTAATTTAATTTTGGATGTAGACGATAGATTCGAAACTATAATGCCAAACTGTATCCCCCGATTTTGTTATCATTAGGGTTTTTGTATTGCCTCCATATGATAGCAAATTTAAAGACGTATTCATGTCAAAAGACCCTGGCGAGTACACTCTCACATATTGCTCTTACCGCAATACAAGTCAATAAAGTTTCTTGAAACATTGAATGTTTACTAGATGATGCTTGACACTATTATTATAAATGTTCACCTGCTTCATTATGCTATAAAATTGTGGACATCACAAGCTCGCTCAGAAGCCAGGGTTCTTGAGAGAAATCTTCTGAACCAATTTCAAACCCAACGTAGATACCCAATATTGTATTATTATACCAAATAATACTATTATACTAAATAATAATACTTAACAAATTCTTTATTTAAAAGACGAAACAAATAAAGAACACAAATTGGTGACATGCAGTACTCAAAACAACACAAAAACCTTCTCTAGCGTACATAACCTTTTCATACCTGTTGTTCCCGCCATAACACTAACATTCATTTTATCCATAGTGGAAATGAAATCTTTTTAGAAACCTGAATACCTGAGGTCGTTGGCGGCCAGAGCTTTGAACAGTGTAACAGCCAGTCTGTGATTTCTTGTTAAGAGACGAACAAGTTCCATCGTTACAATCATGAGAGTAAGGGAAAATCAGGTGATTGGTCAAACCAGATTTTGTGTTTTCCATTCAACTCCTTGAAAATGTTTCCTGAAAAAGTAAATAAAGCTGTTGGCGAAGGTAAAGGGCACACAAGGACAAAATTAAAACATAGAAAGGAGTAAAAATATTCATACATTCATTTGAAGACACACATATGGCGGCGCTGTGGTGGAAAGCAGAGAAACGATCGAACGGCCCAATTATGCAGAGATTGTGGTGGAGGCTGCGATGTTTGGTTTGCATACAAACTGGACGCCCGCCCTTACGGCTGTTCAGCTCTTCAGGTAAATATTCATGTAGCGCCACCGTCACACCACACTTTTCTGCAACCTCCTCCAAGCTTCTCTCTGGGCTGCTACATCTGGAGAGCTTTTCTTTTTTTTGGTGGGCGGGCGGAATGGAGGGGTTACGTTCTCTGGCTCCTGGTGATTTAACTCTATTTCAGAGAAATTTCAGCCATTTCAGTTGTTTTTAAGAATTAAGATAAAACGACGGACAAAATTACCAAGAAACCAAGAAAGGAGCAGTCTGAAGTTAAACCTCAACATTAATTTAGTCTTATTCACTCTCTCCCTCCCTCCCCCTTCCCATATATATTCAATCTAATAAAATCTTATTTTGTAATACTCTGGATAGACTCAGCCTTGAAGTTCGGCCCTTAGCTTCAAGTAGTCTTTCTTCTACTTCCACTAATAATTTTATTATTTCTTCTTTTCCTATTTGTATTTATTACCGACTTGAAGACCCCTACCTAAGAGCTCCATCTCCTTTGAAGTCAACAAGTTTTCTTTGCTACCCCTTTTTTCCATTTACATTTATTGTTCATTTTTTTTATTTTATTTTAACGAAGATCTGTAAAGGTTGTTGTCAAAGAGGAAACTGATGTTTTAAAAAAGTAAATAGAATGTGATAAAAAGAAAAATGGTGCTATTTAATTAACTCTTTCCTTCATCCAGCCTTGTAAATCTCAAATGTAAAAAGTTAGGGTGGAATTTAGGGATAAAAAAAAGCTACATTTGCTCCTTTGTGAGCATGGGGCTACTTTGTGAACGGAGGTTTTAACTTTTAACGTAATTCTATCCAATTTTTCTGAAAGTTTTCCTTTGTAAATCCTTATTTTGAACAGGAGTGTTTGTTTTGAAGTTCAAGCAATCTTAGGTCACCACAGTGGTAAACAAAATAATTGTCGCGTTAGACTTGTTTAGATGAAAGACAGATTGGCTGAAACTATAATATAAACTATTTTAAAAAAACAAAACAGAGTTTAACTTAGAATCTTTACTAATATTGTTTAGCTTTAACTTAAATGTGCTTCATTAAAAGGGCTTTTAAGTACACCGTGGCGTCCTTGAGCTATGTATTTTCAAAGCTTGAATTATCGAGCTTGATCGTTGATAGTAGATGTATGGGCGTGAAATTGTTCATGAGATTCAAATGATTTTCTTTCTTCTGAAATAATAATAGTTATTTATTTAACAAGTGTGGAAAGTAGAATTTTTCCTCACACGAGACAGGGTTTGCACGCACGAGCGAGCGAAGCGAGGCGAGTGCAAGTGCAAATTGCCGAGTGTGAGGAAAATACTTTACATTCGAGTTAAATATTATATTTTTTCTGCAACCATTAGGGTTATTAACTAAAAAAAAAAACTAAACAGGAATCACTAGAATCCATTTTAAATTTCTATAAGGTAACACTATAACCTTTTTAACTGTTATAATTAAAAATATCTAATTATTTATTAAAATATTATTTTTATTTCTATATTCCTTTCAATTTTTATTTTATTTTTTAATATTCGTTTTTTAATTATTTAGTTGCGTTAAATAAGCTTATTAAAGTTTTACAGAAAATATTTAATAACAAAACTTCTTATATCAAGGTAGCACAATAAAGTTTTTTCACTCACTAGTGAGGAAAGTGACACTAATGGGAATTTTTCCCCACTAGTGAGGTAAAGTTGGGCATTACACAGCTGATTTTAATTGAGTTATGAGAACATTCCTACATGATTGCAGAAAAAACATCTTTATCGAACAGAATCCGAACAGTTCGTACTAGATAAGCAGGTAAGTTATTCAGTAAGCAAGTTTGTCGCAATTTGAAGTGTAGCACCTCGTAGTAACGCCTAGGAAATAATTAGTGTACTTCTTGGCAAATTTAAACATCTCATTGTTTAAAGAGAGAGATGTTTAAAGACTAAAGTGTTTACTCTAGGTGTAAAGTGTGCACTGAGTTCAAGGCCGTGGCTCGCGTACAAAATAATTAATGGTTGAAGAAGATGAGATGTAGTAGAATAATGAGGCAACACTGTCGCTTCATTAATATTCAGCCACTGTTACCAACTTGCTTCTTTTTTTTACAAACTCTTTAAGCTTCCAAGAGGAAGTATTAAGTGCAGATTTATTGGGTTTGAGTTTTTTTTTTTTTTAGGGGGGAGCATAAATGTTTTGAGGTAAAATTGGTTCAAAAAACAAAATATAAGTTTGAGTTATCTGCGATATTTAAGTACCTAAATTTGAGTTTAAGAGAAAAGACAGAATATCTGATGTGAACACTAGCAAGACTGCATCATTCCCCAAATTCTACAAATACAAATGTATCTTCCCATTCTGCTACAATTCCCGCTATTCTCAACTTTACTTGACGTGTTTAATGATCTAAATATTGGTTGGGCCAATCATAAATTGCAAGTAAATTAGTAGTTAAACTCTTGACACTAAGATGCACCAATTAAAAATCTTTATTCTGTTAACATAAACACTGATTCAATCACTTGCACAAATCATTTGCTAAAATATTTTTTCCGGATTCACTGGAAGTCAATTTTTTTTCCAATGAAAAATCGATCGTAGTGCTTCCCTTGGCACTAGTCAGAGCAAGTCTAACTCCAGTTTCATGGTGTAACAACCCTTATTACATTGCTGTCTGTCTATCGTTTTGAATTAATACAAATTTTAAGTGTTTCGTTGCAAGTGACTAAAAGTGGGGAAAAAATAATTTATTATAAACCTGCGTGAAAGTTAGTCACTGCCTCCTTCACTTAGTAGAATTCTTTACATTTCCTTAGATCTTTTCCGGAAGTTAGTGTAAAATTAACTAAAACAAAACTTGTATATCTTTAAGTTGTTGCGCAAATCAAAGTAACTTAAATACAGCTTGTACACCTAACTATTAGATAATTGAATATTTAAACAAAAATTATTTAGAGAGAGAGAGAGAGACTATTTCGTTAGCGGCATTTGTAAACTTTAGTTTTGTCACCATCACAGCATCAAGTATCCCGGTAACGTATTTTAAACTCTCAAAACAAAGTTTATACGTTTGGGAAACTGTTCACATACGCCAGGTGTACATACGTACGTGTATATGCATGTTCTTACTTGTTTATCCCCACTTTGTTTCTCTGTATAACAAGTAAGTTTTCCATTTGAGTGACATCCCTCCTCATCAACTTTATTCTGTCACTACGTGTCAATATTCTGATGCTTTATTCAAGTAATATACTTTTCTTTATCCCTTATATGGATATAGTTTTCCTTTGATGATTGAGCATTCTGAAAAATTAAACTAGCATTAGTCGGCGAATTCTTGCGCATGGGATTCGTACTTTGCTTTTCTAGTTGGTAAAATCCGTCTGATGTAAGTTGTTTGGCACTTGGCTTGCTAATTCTCTTTGAGGACCTTCTCATTTTCTATTTCTTCGAGTAACAGGTTTTTACATCATCAGGTGATACATCAGTTGATATATCATTTACTTGTAGAGAATTAGCCTAAACTTATAAAGCTTTGTTCCGGAACCAACAGGGAGCCACAATAGACCTACGAAGATCGTAGTGCGCCACTTCTGCGGACATGAACCGTACCTATATACTTTGATCTTCAGTGGTGGTCTAACGTTTATTTTTCAGGAATAAATATGTCACTCTACGATTCTGATTTGCAGGAATCCTGCAGGAAAAATCATTTTAGGGATTCTTCAATGGTAATTTTAAGAGCCCCCTCTCACCGATGTTTGCAAAAGATTTCCGGTGGTTCGTTTCCTCAGTCAGTTTCCCTTCAATAAGATGAACCTTGCAATTTATCTGTGCACTAAAATAGTAACTAGGGGGATCTTTGGAAACCTCAGGTCAGTTTTATTTCTGAGTATGCCCAAATTTAGTAATCAGTGGGAATCGGATACCAATACCATATGTTTTGGACTTCACTGCTTCAACTTCTGATGTGTTTAACATTTAATATAAGAGTACTTAGTGAAGCATTGAATGACCTAAATAAATTAACAATGTCACTTGTTTCTTGATTTATTGAATCATAATCATAGTTCAGCGATACGTCACATTCATACGTAATAAGCAGCATGCCCAGTCCTGTTGGTTTGGATTCCCGCCAGAAAGTTTGCCTCCGGTGTAATCACTCACACGACCACCTCTTACTGGAATTTAAGTAATTACTTTAATTAAATTTGAATTCGCACTAAAAAGGTGTTTCATTTCATTATTACAGGCGTTCAGAGAACATAATTTCATAGACGTCACAGCTGCCCCAAAACATCCCAAAAATCTAAATTCCCTGAGCGAAATTTCCAACCCAATATGTAAATGGGCTAACAGAGTTAGCTTCATGTTCAGAGAAGACCCTTTTTTCTGACAGTCTAGAAGAATTTAGAGCACGACTAAACTTGTAACAATTTGGCTTCCGGATCAGAACTCCTAGTTCTGAATCATCAATCATGATGTCAGGGAGACGAAACACATACCGGATATGACGCATACAATCAGCGTTATTATCAAGCAAAAGGGCCGTAATCACATTTTCAACAATTTTTAAATGCTACATTCTCTTTTAAGGATATCTGATAATCTGATTGTCGATGAAAACGTAAATTGCGCAATTTTTCTTTCTATAGGCGGCAGAAATCTGTCACGGGATTCTAGAGAGCAATTTTATGCAGATTCAATTCAATTAGAAAAGTTTCCACGCTGTTCCTATTACTTTATACAGCATCCCCATAGAATTGAACTCGGGAAATGGTTGATACGTATCCTGGCTGGCAGGGGTTTGAATGTGTAAATGTTTTGTGCGTGCATCATTTAAACTTTTAGATAGTGCAGTCTGTTGGGGACACCGGAAGTAATCCTAACATTTCCCGCTCTCACTGTACACACTTTTCAACGGTAAACAACCTACCACCACAATGGTGATCGTCTGAGGACTGTCAGCAACCTGGACAGCCGAGTTCTAGTTTTACCATTTTACACTTTCGCAGACTTTTTTTTTATTCCTCTCAATGAAATAAATTAGATCTACGTTCCATTACTCTCTTACCATTCTTAAAGGGAAGTTGTCGTGCAGATTTACATTCGAAGTCGTCTTCAGGGTACGAAAAAACCGATTTTTATGAATTGATCTTGCTTATATTGTTCTTAAGTAAAAATCTGGAAATCGCAGAAAGTATATATTTGATGGAAATACGTTAAGGGAAATCAGTGTAGTGCGAGGCGGAAACGGAAGTGAAGTCAAATCTCTCTATACCAGACTGATGGCTCCACCTCCGGTGATGGACGAATGACCGAAAGATATAAATTTAATATTTGATTGAGTTGCATCATCTAAAGCACAAGACCAATACACCTTTGGTTATAGTGATCAACCAAAAGTGCTGCTTGCAGTATCGATTTTTTTCCAGTTTATGGCTGTTTTATATCTGTCAAATCGCGAAAAAACTGAAAAAATTGCATCAGATTAACTAAAAAATTATTGACGAAAAATTGATACGACTATAATAATACCTAAATGTTCTTTTTGCCTCTTACTTCTTCTTGAAGTCCATAGTGGCAGATTCTCTAGCATGCATTCCTTCGGCTGGTTTTTGACGTATTATGGCTCACTCATAGACTTAGAACCTTTACTTCTACTAAGTAGAGAAAATTAATTAACAATTTGGTATTTAAACTTAGCCTGCAAATTATGAACAAATCCATGCTACACAACTTAACACCATATATTTTTATTTTGAGGTCCTGACGACTTTACAACACTGTAGAATGTAGCTGCAATTTAAAATAAATTAACTGCCAATGATAAGCCGCATTGATAACGCGCCCATGACGTAGAAGTTGAAGGTTTTAATTAAATTATCAATCAACAGCCTACAGTGGCGATCAAGTAAACTACTAGATATTTGACAGTTACCAACTTGATTAGCCGTCTGTCACGTGTGCGCCTGATAAGTTGATGGCTTACTCACGGCTTCATCACGGTAATCTTCTTAAGCATATTGACGTTTCCTTGACGGCCGGTTATTACTTTCAATTATTTATTAACAGTACATCTGGAGTGAGCGTATAAAATGTACTTCTCCTTTTAAATCGATATTTTCTTTGAATTTAAGTTGATTATCTGACAGATATTCTTTATTAGGTTACCGTTTTCTTCGTATTAGTTGAACAGGTTTTTGGTCAGTGATCACTAGAAGGACTGCGAAGCTTGGCACTCCATGTTAACTACTTTTCCTAGTGAAACAAATCGCCTCTCCTCTTTTGGAGTACCAAGTGCTTCCTCTTAATACCAGTAAAAGGAAGTACTGAGTATGCGTCAGATTTTCCACAACGGAGTTTTCCCTGATGGTATCTGGTTTTGTTGGGTCCATTGAGACCAAAAAAAGTGGCTTATAGAAAACGGCTTGCGAAATATATCTCGAAACTGAAAAATGGAAGAAGATCAAGATTTATATCATGTTAGGATTCTGTCAGGATCGTGCCTGCAAATGAGCGATCCTAATTCTTCTACAGACAATTCCAGTTTCCACTGTCCGGCGATGGACAGTGTTGTCTGTAATGAGAGAACACTGTCCGGAGGCCGGCAGTGCACTGCAGGCGCCAATAATCTCAGATGTTGGCAGCTATCTCTGAGAGAAGTTCGACATGACTGCTAATTCCTGGTACTATTCTTTGGCCAAAGAGCCACCTCTCTTTTGAGGTGCCTTTAATTGCTCGCCTTAAAGTGCGCGGCTTGCTTAACTACCTTCCGGAAGAATCATCTGTTCCCTTGATCTTCACAACTCACAAACATCATTTTTCAAATGCACCTCCCTTTCAGAGTTACTTTTCTTCTGATCTTATTCCTTGCACTTGAATATTTCAAGACATTCTCTCCCGTATACTGAAATGGACCTAAAAAAAAAAGGCCCATACTTTAGCAACAGAGTTCATAAACTGGCGGGAATTACAGTTGAAGTCGATTACTGGCTATTTTAGTGGTACATTAGGCGTTTATTGTTCTCATAAAGAGTGTTAATCGATTTTTTTAAATATTAACACGATGATATCCTTAAATGTTGGTCTACTCACACACATACCAGAGCAATTACCTGTTCTGGTTCTCTGCAAGGTAGCAAGTCCGATAGCCTCTACTCAACGGCAATAAGCATCAATTCTTAAGATCAAACGTTCGCCTCCACTTAAATAGATTAGAAAAGAACCAATGGGTGGTATTTCGGGGGAAATTATGTGGAAGTTTTCTTGGTCTACTAGTTGAGGTGAGCTCATTCTACTATCTAGTAAGTTCTAGAGTTTCCTTCTTAAGTTCAACTTCTTTTTGTTTTGTGAGTATTAGTGAAGAACAACTACCCCTCCTCACTCTTTAGCCTTCATTTTGTTTTCTGCTGGAGAGAGTTAAATAATTATTTCCCTGGAAATCAGGTCAGCTAATTAAGGTTAATCATTTCATCAATTATGTTACACTTTACCAACTTGGAATTTCCAGGCGTTTATAAAACCGGAACCAGCGCAAGTACATTATACAATATTACGCGTCTAATTTTCTTGCAAAAAAATTTCCAAATTAAAATTTAACGTAGCATTTTTTTGATTAATTCTGTTTAAAGAAACACACACACACACACACATATATATATATATATATATTTATATACATATAGAGGGGGGAAGGAAGTTAATTAAAGCTTCACACGTTTGATCACAATAACAGCTGTAGATTTTGGATTAAAAAATGAAGAGCTCATTTGCTCCTGGTATAATTCTAAATTCAGTAAATAATTTCACCAAAAAGTGTGATTTGAAACATCTGAACCTTTTATTTATTGCGGTTGATCTGTCCCAAAAACGCCTCAAGAACTCTACAGGGAGGATAAATTATATTTTAATGATTTACACGTGAACCAAGTTATTTATTTATTTTTTTTTTTTGGAAGAGAATTTTCGATGTAAATATGACATCAGAGAAATGGTGGAGAATTGGTGACTAACAGGGCAGTCTGATTAATCCATGGGCCACCAACCGAGAGCATTGCTGCTGAGACATGGTCCGTGGTTTGGGAATTAACGCTCTGTAATAGGGAACTTGCAGAGTCTCGCGTGTCTTCTTAGCACTGCGAGGATTGGGGGTTCATGTGTACGACTCCAATATGGCTCCTGGGTCAGTTCCTCCAGTCGCTTCTTGTGAAAGACGTCAGATGGTGATAATGGTTGCCTATTGCGCTGGTCTACTCAATCGCCATATTGTAACTTTTTGAATCCGAACCTTTCCCTCCACAGGGACTGTAGCTTCCACTTCGGTTCATTGTCTACTTAGCCTGCACGTCACAACCATTATAAGCGTGAAAGAAAGTATGATGAGCTTGGGTTTGTTGTTTTGTGGATTCGCTAAACCCAAAATAGATGCATGAAACTACCTATCTCAGCAGGCACGAAAGAGTTTTTGCGATGCTAGATTGGATTGACCTGTAGGGGAAGTAACTTCTGAAGAAAGAGGGGGGATCTCTTTCCCCTCCACGGTCTACTTCTCTCTACCTCCGCGAGAAATTCATTTCGAGTAAATAAAATCCAATTAACTAAAGGATTTGGGTTTATTAGTTGTTTTGTAATAAACTTAGAACAAGGCGGGAGAGAGAGAGGAAGAGAATAAAGAACTAGTTTCTTAAAATAAAAGAGGCAAGAGAAACGTTTGCATGATTGCTGCCGCTGATAAGGCAAATAATACGCTGACCACTACAGTTTCTCTGTTTTCTCTCTCTTTTTTGTGCGAGATATCTTGGAAATAGGCAAATAAAAATCTTCACTAAATGGAATTGGTCGTGCAAAGAAGAGAGTGGACAAGTTTTTGGAGCTGTTTTATCGGGCTCCACTGTGGAGAAATCAGCCTGTGTCAGGGTCGTAATGGAACCGACTAGCTTGGTCATGGTGTTGGTCTGCTGGGACAGAAACATTGTCACAAGCACTCTCCTCTCGGGTGGTTCGTTCTCTTCGCCGGGTTATATTCCCTCCCGACTGACCCAAAGAGAGCTGTCCCTACACTGTTGTTAACCCCAGCTACTGAGACAAGATAGGGTTTATGTTGGTGTGGTGGTCCAAGTGAGGCAGAGCTTTCATGCCAGAGAGAGAGATAGAATGAGAGGACGGGCAGGAGACATCCATTTGTTGTTGTAGTTGATGTTATTGTTTGCTGTTTGTTTATTTGTTAGGACTTTTTATTTTGGTTTGTTATTAAGGATTTGTGGAAATTCCATTATTCTGTCCGTTCGCATTTTGTCTATCCTATCACCAGTCATATATAAGATTGTTTCTTCAATGGATGTAATCCGCTACTTTATTTCTTGAGAGATATTACCTAACTCTTTCCTTAACTGGTGAATAGTTATTTATTGTACAAGGGGAAGGGGAATTTCAGTTTCCGCTCAGGAAGTTCCGGCCAGCGATCTAAATGTTTTTTGAAATCATTTCAGTATTTAGAAGATAAACACCTGTCTGCTGGCGCTTAGAATGTTGTGAGGCTTAGTCAAGCCTAGAAATTAGGTATTGTGCTTTAAAGTGCTGTAAGTTACAGTTTACATAATTGACTTTTCTTAAAATACCATTTTATTTAAAAAAAGTTCTGTAAAAATTAATGTTAAGGGTTTTTGTTTTTGAAAAAATCGTTGAAGACTACAAAAATCGGTTTATTTACGGCACTTCCACAAATTTTTGGTTAAATATCTATTCCTTATTAATTTATAACCTAAAACAAGTCCAAACATAGACTGTAGTGGCTCATTCGTGGAAAGTCCTGCTATCCCTTAGTCTAGCAGTGGGCCCTTCTTCGCTTATTCCCGGCAAAATATTTCAAACAGAAAGTTGTAGAATTATATATGAGCAATAAACTTACCTAGTTTAAAGGGAATCGTAGGATGCGTTTGGGAGAAAAGCACCAAAAACGGGTAATCGATTTAATAAAGTTACATTCTGGTTTTTCCGATTCTGTTCGAAAGCTAATAATGTAAGTATACGGTGGAAATGCTGCGTGCTCGCCTAACAGTCATGCCAACACACACACCAATTTGTAAAAACCATTTCTTAGATCTCAGCCAGCCTCAAAACGGATGACTGGAATTACTTCCTTTTAAGAGAAAGTAAAATGTTGTCCTAATGCTTGAACAGGTAAATTATCAATGGTCGAGAGGTTTGGGGATGTATGGGTGTTGATGTAGAATTTCGACCTGTAACTTCGGTTCAATTTTTTGCCGGAGATTTGCTAGTTCAACCATTATCAGATGTGAACTGATAACATTGAAAGAATAAAATTTTCATTATTGTACAGAACTTTAGGGTTTAGTTATTAGTTAAGTATTTCATTAACCGAACGGGTTAACCCAGTTGGAGAAGGATTAAAGAAAGACAAGATGATGATAATAGAGAGCTGGAGGCGGGCAATGTTTCATGGTAAAAGAAAGAAAAAAAGGCCTCCAGACATACTGTGGAGGCGGTGATGCTATCTGCGACAAGGTAGAAAGCCGCTCCCTGGCACCGACATATTCTTTACAGGGAAACCTCACCCACTCACCGAGGACTTCTAAATGGATAGCACCTTCCATCCAACCTTGCCTGTTTGGACTTTATCTCGCCAGACCTGCATTATTCTTCTCTGTTGGACTTGCAAAAAGTATTTCTAACCGCTGGAAGAGAAAAAAAACCCTTTGGTTAAAGTCCTGAAAAGGATCTAATCTGAATGATGTGCTCCTTAAACAAGATTAAAATAAAATTTAAAAACTACTACCACTCACCAGACTTCCTCTGTAAATCCATTTTCAAGTTTCTAACTTCAACATTCGAACTTTGAACTTCAAAACTTGCTTAATTCTAACTGACATTACCCTGTTTGTTAAACGGCGCATTGCACCGGAATGACAAGGGAACTATTCCCCCTCCGCAGCTTCCTTCAGGATACCCTGAATCAAATTTTCCAAAATCAAAACTTTTAGATCTGTTTAATGTGTGTGTAAGTTTAATGGAAATTTAGAGATATGCGGGGCGCATTTTCCAAAACAAAAACCAAAAAAGTGGAAATTTCACTTTTATAAGTGATACTTTCGGTTAAATTTTCTTAAAACTAGAAATTTTGAGCCCATATTAAAGCCTCCTTCATAATATACTAAACACAGACCATTGTACGGAAGTGGTACATTAGAATGAAGCATTCTTTATCACACGCATCCAGAAATTCCTTTAGTAGAAATTTCCTGGAAAAATGTAGAGTCGTTGAATTAAACTAATCTTCTGAAGAAGGAAGTCATTTTTAGAAAAGTGGAAAGCTAAACTTTTTGACCATTGCTGTTCCGGAACACAAATATTAAGTTTAAACCTTCAGCAGTATTTCGATTTCAAGCTATTGCGTTCGCTCATGGACCATTTTCTAAATACTTTTGTAGAAAGGAAGTTCAAAACGTGTAGCACTTCCGCAAGGAATTCCGTTTCGAAAATTTGAATTAATCCAATAACTAGGCGGAAGGAAATGTCCAAATTGTAATTATGATTATAAAACCGTGATTACTGGTGGCTCTGTTAGTCATTTAACTTTAAGAAAGTTGTGTATGTGGCTATTAGCAGTGATTGCGACAAGTGGGTGAATCAAGTGTCGCACCACCAGATTAGTGAACACTATGTTGGCTAATTTATGCAAAAGCGAATTGGCTAGACAATGAGTGGCTCGGTTGGTAGAACAAGTTATTCTCTCTCTCTCCCTCTGTGCATTACAACAATCTGGGTCCTCCTCGGGCAAATATTTACTTATGCTCGCCCACTGCTGCCATCCTGGATACCACTTCCGCTTCTCACATAGTGGCCGTTACGCTGTTTGCACGCACGACCGCTACACCCAGAGGATACACGAGTTTGGTGTGGGAATGCCGCGCCGCACATATCTGATTTACTCTTACTAACTCATTGGAGGATTTGCATACTCCATTCAACCATATTACTTCACACTTGCTGCTCAACTGGTGGAACTTAAAACTATTCTCCCGCTCCCGCAGTATTTGCTCACTAAACAGAGTGGTTGACGTTAGTTGAATCGATAATGGAGTTCTTCAAACAGTCCCCTGATGGCTCCATTATTTATTTCTGTTGATGCGTTTATTGGGCAACTTTAATTCCTCTTAACTTTATTCGATTATTGGAGCCCCTCCCACTTCCGGCCCCAAGTTATACAAGGTCTTCCAACTTCGTTTTCTTTTCCTTTGAGTTTAGTTAAGCTATCGGTAACTGTAACATAGCAGAGCGGTTGAAGGCGAGACCTGCGAAGCTAATATTTCGATTCCCGGTCTTAGGTCTTGGATTTTATTTAATGGTTAATAAAAGAAATTTACAGTAAAGTATGTTTGCTAGTCGCCTCCGTCCACGACAACTAATTGGTAGTTGGACGTAAAGCCGCGCCTGAATTACTTTACTTTACTTTATTTTACTTTACTTTACTTTACTTTACTTTACTTTACTTTACTTTACTTTACTTTACTTTACTTTACTTTACTTTACTTTACTTTACTTTACTTTACTTTACTTTACTTTACTTTACTTTACTTTACTTTACTTTACTTTACTTTACTTTACTTTACTGTTCTCCATCTGTCTTCTGTCTCTTTGAAGAGCGAAAAGATTTGATTGGTAGAACCCTTAGTTTTTTTTCTGGTAGATTCAGAATAAAATAATTGCACACAGTTGCATGCAGGAGATTTTAGCAGTAACACCAATAATATACCAAGGAAAATGTTATAATGTAGGCTTTTTCTTTATTTTAGAAATTCCAACAGGCATATTTCTTAGTTTTGAATCAAGAATCCACGTATCAATTGAACATAATTCTTTAATCTACCAAGTGGGACGTAAGTTGGTGACTGGCTGATCAAACTATGCCCGGTCGATCCTGGCTAGCTTTTGAGACTCTCTAGTTTGATCATGCTTACACTTTAGATAAGCACTCCCTGGGTAAAGCTCGAAGGCTCTCCAGTTATTCTTCTCCAAAGATACGTACTTCAAATACGTGTAGTGCAGTGTCTTGGATTTTTCACACTTGTTAACCGTTACAAGACGATAAGTTGAATATGTTAACAAGATAGCTGTATTCGTCCGGATGACAGCCCAGCCTTTATTTTTGGTAATATTACCATGGTAACCATTGCCACCAAATCAGAACTTATCGCCTGGCTCTGGCCACAGGTTTGAGTCTATCAGTGCTAAGACTGTTGGTGCTTTCAGGCAAAACCGCTTGATTGCAATACTTATTTCGTAAGAAAAAGTGTAAGCCAGGAATAAGTAGTTTTGAAAGTTCTACAAGCCAGATAAGTTTTTTTTTTTGCTTTAAATTTTAATAAAACTAAACTATCTTTTTTAAATAGATGTAAATTATGTAATATAATAGTTTTAAAGTTACTTTTTTTCTACGTATTTTATTTGGAAAACATGGCCACCACCATTACTCTAAACAATGACACAAACTTGGCCTGGAGAATGGTTTTAGTTTATTCAAAAGTCGACGACAAAAAAAAAAACTCTACGTCAACAACTTGTTCGACGTTTACTTCGTTCTTGTGCTTTTTTTTGTTTTCGTTTTTCAAAGTTTGCAAGTGTAGGAAAAAAACTTTTAAGTGGTTGCACGTTCAACAAACAATTTGCTACAGAAATAAGAAGAACAGGTCGGCGGTGTGCCTGCGAGCTCTGCAAGGTGAAAGCCGACTTCCTTCCTTTACAAAATAACTTGATATCCAATTTCCTCATCACTGTTTTTTTTTTTTTTTTGTTGTTAAATTCTATTCCGGAACTGTTAGAGGTGAATAATGTTTGCAGTAGTGAAACTGATCGCTTTAGGCTAAGTTTATTTCTGACATCTTAGAGGTTCGCTACTGGTATCCCAGCCTTATACCACATAAACAACATCACTCCTTACACACAGAAATAGTTGATACATAAAACTATTTGGGTTTCAAACCCACAGGCGAGTTTTTCCTGCAATTATCTTTCAACCTTCATATTCCTTTATATTTTAAGTATCACTTAACCCAAGAAAAGTTATTCCTCTGAATATCATTCATTATGTTAAGTGCTGATTTCCTAATAGGGTTTCAGTTTTCTGCGAATTTCACGAAAACCACATTTTAACTGAATTCTTTAAAGGGTTTAACTTTAACTTAGGGCTTATTTGAGTTAGCATTAGAGTTAAAGTGTTCTTTACACTGAATTATGCGGTAGTACACATACATTTACTGTGTCGAAACAATCTACTTTTACTTGTGGAGTTAAGGAAGGTTTAAACTCTGTTATAATTAGATCACAACTCTTCATTGTGAGGTTAGGTTATGTTTTCTCTGTTGATTACCACGTCACACAACTCTAGCACCAATTCCAAAGAAAACTGAATGACTTCAATTGTGGCGAGAAAAAGTTGTGAGGATAATTATCCAGGCTAAAAAAAATTAGACTAAAATAACGGCCTCTGAAATAACATTTAAAAAGTTGTAGAACAGACAAAATGTTATTTAAATATTATAATAAAAGTAAACAGAGATGAAGAAATAGCAAGTGGAGTTGGAGAGGGGGCTAAAGAAAACATTAGTTAAATAAAACCAAATCCCTCGACCAACACACTTGAAATTTATCTCAATAAAAAGATATTAAATTTGAATTTGATAAAGAAAACCCATGTAGAATTATAAATAAGGGTTGGTAGATGGCGCGCGGAGAACGTGCAGAGAGCGGGAACGGAATAGGCGGCAAAAGGCGGAAGGGGAGGTTTCACTCAGGCGACATTTCCTATTTATATCGGACATAACTTTTTATTTAACGCACAGCAAACCGTCCTCGTGACCAACCCAATAAACTAACCTTTTTTATGGCTTCACGTTAAATATAGTCACGGTTATCGTAGTTGGGTAACTTTTTTTTCGCCAACGGGTGGTGTATTTTCTCTGCCGCCCTCCCATTGGTTCGTGTGATTAAAACAACGGAAGGAAGGGTGAACAAAAAAAATAAATAAACCAGAAGCGGTGGAAAACAAAGACAGGCAAAAGCATGTTGTGATAGTGCAAACAGTATGAGGTTTTATTAACGAATTAACATTAACACCGCGTGCTTACCACCCGTAAAAACCTTTTAGGATGGAGAAATCCTGAACAGCCATTTTGCAAGACGGAAATCAGGTTGGAGGCATGGGGAGTACTTCAGGTGAACGATTTGGTTGTTTTGATTGGGTAAGTTCACGCATACACGCCAAAGGAGTCTTATAAATACATGGCTACACGCCCACTACCGTTTTTGTAGTTTGCACAGGCTGGAGCATTGTTGGTTGATGTTGTTGTTCTTGTTAACTCGCAACTCTGTTGCCTACCATATATTGTTTTTGAACAAACAAAATTTTGGGCTATAGTTGTTTTATTAGCTAGTTAACATCGCAGAAGTCTTGATTTTGCCAACATGCTGTAAACACTGTGTGGTCGGTTTTAGTTACTTAATCAAAATTCTCACAAATTTCCCGGTAAGGAATAGTTTGGTAACCTTGTTTCGGGTATACGACTTAAATAAATGTTTATTATTTTTGGATAATGTTTGTAAACATGGTTCAGTCAACATACCGCAATTCAGAACCTTAGTACAATGTAACAATTTCCTAGGGCTTTGCGTGCCACTTTTATCCCAATATGCCCAAAACCCTGGTCTCGCTAAGCGTAACCTCGCGGTCTAAAGTAAAACATAGCATCAGAATCATTCCAGTGAAGGTTTGATGGTATCAGGATTTGTGACTCCTGTTCCTGGAACTTCCCTGGATGTTGGAAGAAGTAGATATCCTCTTGATTTATTCCAGGTTTCTTTAATTTGGAAAATGATATAGACTCTCTGATTCAGGATAAACCTATTTTGAGGATAGCTTCCCCAAACAGTCGGGACCCAGGCTGTCCAAAGAATTTCCTGGTGAAAATTTTGAGGCAATAATTAGGTGTAGTATTTCCAGATGTCTAAAGCAGTTTCTAAAGATGCACCCTAAGTTAAAAGAGCATCAAAGTGTTCAAGAAAAGGTATGTATCTCCCACCCAAGATCATAGAAACCTCTGCCCTTCACCCAAAGAGGATATGTCCTGTCTCAACACCTCACTATATTTACAGGCTTCCGAAGGAAAGTCCCGAAAGGAGAATGAAATCGGCTTTTGGGATGTAACTCCTTAACAAGCGAGCCTTAATTAGAGAACGCTACTTACTCCGAGTTGGTTCCTTTACTTAGTGCCTCAGAGGATGTTTTTTTACATTCTTCGGCATGGGTCGCAATACTCCTTCAATTAAGTTGAACTATAGTTTGTCTGTAGGTTCCCCTAAACCTAAATCTGAACTATTTTCGAACAGGCGCTATGTAAATCGTTGGAGTCAGGGGGGTTTCTGTACTGAGGGTTGATATGCTGGGATGCTGAGATCCCTGAAGAAGTGGATTATCTACTTCTCCTTCCCTAGTACGGCCTTACTTAAAATCATGGTTAATATTTCTAATAATCTGGAATGTTTGATTTAGCTTGCCAAAGTACATAATGACCACTTAACAATCATTAGATATTGAAGAACTCATTACGTATTTAAATGGGGTCGGGGTAGGGGGTTTATTAACTAAACTTTCTCAAGATATGGATTATTGGCTCTCCGGCGCAATCTATAATCGCCGAAGTGCGCTGTACCTAGAGGGAGAGAGAGATAGACGCTGAAGTGAAGTTGTGAAGAGCCTGCCCGGGTAAAGTAAGTGCTCCCTCTAATGGAGTAGTTTGTAATGATGTCACAATCCATCTGTATATCTCTTGGTCTAATGCATTCACTGTTAAAATTTAACTTATTCAACTCCATTACGTCAGTCATCAACATTAGTAGCTACATTCCAGTCAGAATTGGTAGTTGCAGGTTAAGCCCTATCTGAAGAAATAAACATTTCTTTACTTTCACTTATAATGAAAGTAATTTTACTTTATTTTCTTTTGTACTTGGCAAGCATAAGAAAGACTATTTTCGTTTTTAAATGCATTTATTTTTCTACGAAGTTCAGTGATTTTGACAATAGTTTTTCATATCAATTGATTCCTATAAAGTGCGTTTCTGGGATGTCAAAATATGCATCTGCGGCTGTTGTTTGTCTAAAAAAGGTTTTCCAGCACAAATTTCTTTACCAACTGGGAATAGGGTGCCAAATCTCGTGAATAAGGTGGGATGATCCCAAAAACTCGTGCTTCAAATTCTTCAGTTTTCTCATTGCCGAAGCACCAAAGCTTTGTCCTGTTGACAGATGTTTTCCACCAGCTTTGTATGAATTTCCGGTGTAGATGAACCGTACAAAAAGGAGAATTTTATAACGGCACGATCAATTTCGACGAAATACTCGAGAATAGTCTGCTTTAAAAGCTGTATAAAGAATCTTACTCAATGTATCAAGTTGATTATCGACATAGGTTATTGCGATAAGTGCGCCAGTTTAAGAAAAACAAAACTTCATTAATAGCTGCCCATTTTCGCCATACTATTGCTACCACGGCCAACTAAACCTTTAAATAATTGTCAACTGTATTATCTAGGTAACACTGCAACTTTTATCGAAAGGAGGTCGAGAAATGGAGGTTGGCTATCCTGTAGGATTGGATGGTATCATTAGAGCAGGTAGGCACAATAAATAAATAGTAAATACCCCTTTAATTGGAAACCAAGGCATTCCCGCAACCCTCTCAGCTGGTGTCGACACACTAAGGGCTAACCGCCGTCGTTCCTTACTTTGCTCACACACACCACAAATACCCTTTAACTGGGACCCTACAAAGAGCACCTTCAGCCCTTGTAATAAGGGTCACACTCCTCTAAACACTTTATTTATTCTACGCACAGTATAGTTTACTTAACTGTAGTTCCAAACTTATTGCTTATAGTTGTTTTTAAAAGTGCAGGCGAAGGAATTCACTTTGAAAGATCAAACGAATTGAACTTTTATTTTTAATAATCTGACCTCCCCTCCCCTTCAAAATAAAATTAAGCAAAATTTAAAATAGATCTGAAATAGTTTTCCAGCTGTCCACATATTTTTAGCGCAAATATATCTGTAAATAGATCGTAATTGACTTGTAGACTACAAACTTAGAATGCACTTAGATAAAAAAAAAATAACTGCACTTAGATTACTTTTTTTTTTTTTTTTTTTTTTGCGCATCAACAGCTGAGGTCATTAGCGCCCGGAGCTTTTTCCAGTGCACTGCCGGCCTCCGGACAGTGTTCTCTCGTTACAGACAACACTGTCCATCACCGGACAGTGAGCTGTAAGAAGCTCCTAGGAAGAGAAAATCTAAGGGTCAGCTGCTGGATTCGAACCCGGGACCTCCGCGTGGGAGTCCAGTATGCTAACCTCATAGCTAATCCCTTCCCTTAATTACTTAAGATTACTTAAGATAGAATCTATTTAATAAAGCATGTTCAAACTCTTACCTGAATAAATCATCTGCATATTCTAGAAGTTATAGAAACTTCAGACTAACTAAATTCCATGACAACTGCAACTTGTTTGATGTTGAACACACATACACATACACACCGAGACAGATATAACACAGTTTGTCAACAACAGCAACCACAACGGCAACTGTTGTTTAGTTGGTTATTATTCATTGACTGTTTCAAACTCTAGTCCCATGTAACTCTACTATGAAATTCTCATCACTAATATAACAGTAAGTAGTGCTGCTGAGTTCGGCTAGTCGCAATGTGAATGTTATTGCACATTGCCCAGAAGTTTTGTTATTGGTTTACAACCTAATAAACAATCCATGCATAAAATTGATTGCCCACAAAGTGCACTTTTACTATAAAGAAGTGCATTTATGTTTTTTTATTGCTGTTACTCTTTATGTACTTACATTGTAAGACGAAGAAACGGCCTCTCACCTGTTATTCGATTGCGTTGCAATCGAGAGACTGCGCTACGATATCTTTGGTACCTTGAGTCCAGAGGAGATTATAGCACAGAAGGAACTGGTAGGGAAATCCCTCAACCTTCTTAGAAGGGGAGGTTTCATCTTCTAGACTTAAAGGGGAAGGCACAATAAGCCTCTGGTGGCTGCGGTGCCATGGGGCATGGGTCCCGTCCCGCCTTTCAAAATCTAAAAAAAAAATCTAATCTTATGTACATTATAGATTTGGGAATTTAAAATAAGTTCAGCAGGGATGATCTATCTCAATATAAGATCGCTGTAAGCTCAGTGGTCGGCTAGTAACACATCTGGATGTTTTGTTAATTTCTCTTATCTCTAGCCAGAGAAGCTCTGCAGACTCTCTCTCACCGGAAGTGTCCGATTTGAGTAAGTTTCCACTCCACCCCGGCAAAATATAGTTTTTAAAAAATGCCTTTAAGTTAAAATGTCTTTGAGGTAAAAGGAAGACTGTGATAGATCGTACAAGATTAGAATTATTAATTTTCTTTTTAACTACAGAATCAGAGTTACTGATCGTTTTACTCAGGCTAAGTCTGAGTAGAAGGGAAGCCTTATCAGGCGGAAACTCCTGAAATGAAACATCGAACACAAAGCGAGAAGTTATCTGTGAAAGATTCTCCCCAACAGCGCAGCACTTGATTTTGCACAAATGCAACTGTGTAAGCACGTGGACTGCTGTAGTTTCGAATCAATTATTTAATTTTCTCACTAACGAATACACATGTAAATAACTAATTAATTACTGATATAGAGAATAATATTCGCCCGTCGCCTGTATATTTGTATTTGCCACTTTAATTATGGTATGTACGTCCACTTGGCAAATCCGGCTTATTTTGCTTAATGATTAATATTGTAAATTAGTATTTTGGCATAGATGAAAACTTGTGCAGTAACTAATTTTGTAGATTTCATAAATTAATTAAATTATAATTACATTTCGAAATTTCCCCCCAAAATGGTCAGTTATAATAAATAATGATTATTTGGCATGTTTTAACCTGTCTCATCGCTTTGTGTTTTTTTATGGGGTTAGTTTGTGGGCGGCGGAAAGTAGCTACCATTTCTGGATGCTTGTGGTTACATCGGGGGCGTCACAAAGAGGTGGCAAGACAGGAGTCTTAACGGTTAAGCAGCTGGGGAGCATGGTACCTGAGTGGCGATGTGAGAGGCACGCATCCCTGTTTACAGGCTAGTTCCAATGAAATCTTTCTCGACAATTGGCGATACTCCTTACAAGGATTAGTAGCCGAAATAAGAACTTGCTGAGTGCGCCGGAATTCCGGGAAAATGAGGCAGCAGGAACAGTTTAACTTAGAGGCAGGCATAAAAGTTTATATGTGGCTAATCCTCTAAATTGTGCTATTACAAGCAGAACGGCCATTCGGATGATTCACTTGACGGGCCGTGCAAACTTTGAATTCATTTGGCAGTGAATAGCCTTTTTCATGATTTGTGAGGAAGAAGAGGAAGTGGCACAGAAGATTCAGATTTCGGCCATCTAGTTGGTGTCTGAATAGACTCTTTGGTTTGCGGGGAAAATGGGATCTAATCCGTAGCGCTTCCAGTTCTGTGCACGTTTCGAATTTCCTGTAAATTTTCAGGACATTCGCCCAAGGGTTTTATTGAGATTTGACCTATCACTCTGTGATTTGCTGTAAACAAAGATTTTAGGGGGATTCCGGAAGTGTTATGCCGTTCAGCATCCCTAGTTTACTTCCTTTCACGCTCGTTTGTTTATTTATATTCAGCTTCTATAACATTGAAAGTAGGTCCATCTATAATTTTCAGAGCGAAGTTGCGAAGGACTATAAAATACGAAGCGCTCAAGGAAAATCTTTTAAATAACAAATTCAGTTTTCCAGGTGATTCTTCATTGAATTCTAAAATTGTTCACCTGACCTATGATCAATTCTAATTTGTGAGAGCCATTTAAATTCCAACGTGTGTCAAAAAAAGCCACTGTGTAGGGAATTGTTGATCTGTGGAGTAGATTTGGCAGATTTTAATAATGAATACGCTTCTCGGCCAGGTTGTGTGCTGTGATTTCCGCCTACAATTCACCACCTGTCACCAGACAGTCGTTACTTTACAGTTTCCCACCTCACCCCATCCCCCCCATCACAGCTTCATTCTTGAATTGCAGATTTTAATTTATTCTGTTTTCTCATTCTCTCCAACTGTCCTTAACTTCTTGACTAAACTGAGTTTCGAGTTGAAGAGAGAGAGAGAGAATTCGTTTTAATCGTAACAAAGTCAGCCAAGAACCATGGCCATGTAGCGCAGAAATACATTCCTGTGCGTAATTCTAGATCGCCCCGGAAACTAAACTCAAAGAGCACAGAATACTTTGTGCTGTCAAAACCTGTTTGAAACAGTTTGCGAGTATTAGTGGGAGAGAGATGTTCGAGAAAAGTTTTACTTTTCCTGTTTACGTCATTGCTTGTTGCTACGTCTTGGCCGGATCTTCTTCCGGTGTGTGAAGTTTAGCAGTCTGTCTGCTGCTAGCTTTCTTTGGAAGTAGGAAAATTTTCGACTTTCAACTGTCGGCTCTGGTTTCCCACTGCTGACCTTTCTTTCCTCTAGACTAAGTCAAGTTCTACATAGAAGAGGATATTTTTATTTGTTCCCTTTTGCTCCTCGTTTTTGGATTTGTTGCTTGCAGGGTGGTAGGAGATTCCTGTTGGTATTCGTTACAAGTACCTTGAGTACACTCACTGGCCAAGTTCAGAGCCAACCCTAATGTTTCTTAAACACTTCTTTTCACCCTTTAGACTTTATCGTTTTATCTTTTCTTTACCTTGCTTGCGTCTCTCGTCTCGTCAAACTTTCAATAAAGCGTATTACACAATCAGCAATCAACTTTTGCAAATACGTCATTTCATGTTGCTCCCTCAACGTATCATTTCAATTCATTTTACCTCTGCATTCTGATTAGTTAATATCTAACACTAATCATTTTATAGAAAAAATATGATGTGGATTTTTTTTTAATTAATCGAATTCGAAGAAAATCGTTGGCTCTAAAAAAATCGATTCAGCAAAATGCCGCTCCTCGATACTCAGTTTAGCCAAAAAGTTTTTTTGTCATGTTCCACAATGGAACCCAAAATAAAATTTTGAATTATCTACGCGTACCTGTTTAGGAATCACTGAGAGGCCCATTGGTGAATACCACTTCTTTTCAAACAGAGAAGTTCTTAAAACGGATATTCCCCTCTTGTCCTGATGTTGCACATCAGTTTTTCCCGAATAATGAAAACTCAGCAAATGTATTTCATCTTGGTAGACTGCAGTTTCTCTTAAAACCTGAAGAGAGTGGCTGAATGTGTGGGAGTGTGTGAGAGAGAGAGAGGGCGATGAATCTCAGAGAGGTTTATTAATGTGCAGCAAAGTGTTGTCACGCAAGAGGGTCGTCCTACATCGCCATCAGAGCCAATGGCAAGACTCCCCTCTCCCTCCACACAGCTGGAAGGCTCCTTTTTAAACTCGTAGATAGTGTGACTCGTAGAGAGAAAAATATAGTCAGCATGTGGCCTCCAATTTAGATTAGTTCTGTTGCGACATGACATCGCACCACACACATTCTACTTATAGGTCGTACGTGCCCCTGGCTGCCGCGCCATAGTCTCGACATCTATTCTGCCACGCCGTTTATCATACATGGCGTTAGTTAGCGTGCCTTTTTTCTTAACGCTTCAGTATTTATTAATTACGTACAGTTCATACAGCTACTGTTTATTAAACTATAAATTAGTTCCCTAAGTGGTCTCCTTATTAATCCAAGAGCTTCTTGATTAATTGGTGCCATTTTTTATACATCTTCCTCTAAAATTAAAATATACATATTTTCTCTAAAATATCGCGAACGAGATGAGATAAATTTTTACCAGATAATACATTTTTTTTTTTAGATTGTCTGAATATTAATAAATACTTTTATACAAAAAGAGAAAAAAATAGTCAAAGTTGGGTGTTTTTCAACGTTACGCTTTTTCGTGCATTTTTTGACGATCAACCCTTATACAACTGTCCTACCGGACAGTTTTAATAAGGTTGGACCCTCTTGCCATTTCCTATTATTGTAAGGACCACTAAAATAATTTTCTTAATTATTGAAACTAAGAGTGAACAGCACATGAATAAGGAGGTGGGGTCGGTGCAACGAATTCTGGCTGAGTTTTATGACCGGAACTAACATCAACCAGTGCGCCATGTTTTCTTCTGTCCCTTGATCTGGTACTGACACTTCTCTGATTAGGGCTGAATAAAGAATTGAATAATGGCTGAAAATCCGAATCCAGCCGGAAATAGGAAAAGCAAGTGTTCTAAATTATCGGTACTCAAAAGACGTTTTAGACTGTTCATTTCCTGGGCTAAGGTATGCGGACAGTTCCACCTACAGAGATGTAGCGATGTACAACGACTTCGAGACAGCCGACCAGAATTACGCTTCCAATCATGAAACTGTAATATGTAAAAATTACAGAATTGTAGAGATGAAGCAACAAAGAGGCCTGCTTTTAGGGAGAAGGGGAGTTAAGCTTTCCAATTTTCAGGCGATCGCTGGCCAATCAAAACTCAGTCTCAATCCCCACCAGTTAGATCAAAACAGCTGTTTCCCTGTCTACTGCAAGACCCCCCTTGCAACGTTAATCCGCGCTAGTTTAGTGCACGTTTAATACACTGGGTAGATATGGTGGTCGCTCTTTTCATTAGGGAATTATCTGAATTACTTTGTGTGCATACTGTTTATGCATTTATGTAAATAGTGAGAGTGTATTTGTAGTAGTTCTTGTCTATCATTGTGAACTAGATATGATTGTTAGTATGTGTAATATAACTGGATCCAGGCTAGGAGCAGAAAGATATTACATTGTTCCCAAATAACCTCCTGATGGTTTGGAGGCATGTCCCGCCGGTTTTAGTAACTGGTGCGCGAGATAAACTGCCTAATGTTTAGTATTGTTGCAAAATAGATGTTACAGGCTGCACACTTTAGAATGTATCTGGTAGGACATGTATGTAATCTGATTACAGTTTGTCATGCTCGTTCTAAAATTTGTATGCTATATTCTTACCGGAAGGGAATATGGTGATCTGTAACCACATTCGCCCCATCTCATTACCGTTGGCTTGCTCTCTATGTGCCCGTCGGGCTAGATAACTGTTTAAAATGCAACGTTTGCAGTTTCAGCATTTTTTCTTGGTGATAAGGACTAGGAATGGGGGTGGGGATATATGGCTGTGGGAGGTTTTATTGATGATAAACGTGAGAGATATGGTTTTTTTTTTGTAACTCTTTTAAGAGGAATATAGGAGCACTATATAGGGGCACTATAGGGCAAAGTAGGAGTAGTATTGTGTAAAGGGCACAATAGGAGCATTTAAGTTAATTATTTGTTTAATGTCATTTAAAATACAAAAACCAAAATTATGAAACCAATGATTTACATTTAGAGACTTGTTTTACATATTTCATTGACACAACATAGAAAATCAAGTAATATTGTATATATTATATATGTTACGGTAATTGTACACTCTTGGGAAATGTACACTTTTACCGTAAAATGTGTACATTTCCTAAAAAGTTAGGTATATGTGAACTGAATATAATGTATATGTACATTTCCCGTCAAATGTGTACTCTTGCCTTCACGTTTTGGTAAATGTATACTCTTACCTTCATGTTTTACGAAAAGTTGGAATACAAATTAAATTAAAAATGTGGTTGCAGTAAAAAGATATTTATTTAAATAAACAAAATACAAAAAGGCTTTAATAACGAAAATTATTTTAATTAAAAAATGTAAATGACAAACAAAACATACTTTACTTTGCATATTATATAATATGTCGTAGGTTATGATCCCAATATTCATAAATACAATTTTCGTCCAATCGTCTAGTTTTTCAGGACCAATACGATGGGACTCAAACTAATAATAATAATAATAACATACTTTTCTTTATTATAACACAAAATTTTGTTAAATATTTGCCAGGGGTAAAAGTTTATAAGTTTTTTGAAATTTCCCCTTAAGAAAGTAGAGATGAAGAAAGAAGTGAAGAGCAAAACATTAGATAAAGAATGTAAAACAAGATCATCTTATTGTAAGTTCCTGGAGGAATGGCTTGCTGCCTACTTCTCAGGACAATAACAGTTAAATTTTATAAAACTATAAAGGAGCATGAGAAATTTCATAATGAAAAAAGTTTTATTTACTTGAGCAAGAATTGCTATTGTGACACTTGGAATTGCATAATATTCCAGCATTTTTACAACTGCATTTTTTTGAGGAACATGTTCCTTTACAGTTGCATCTTTTAAAACCTTGTCCACCAGTAAGGGACTGCATTCCTATAATTTCTCTTACCGATTTCTCAACATCTTGAGGAACATCTTCGTATGATATAAACTTTTGTTCGCGATTTCGTATTTTGTATGCTCACATTTACCAAAACGACATGGTCATTGTGAATTCAATGTACATTTCCCTTCTTTGAAATTGTAAATGTTAGTTCAATGCACATTACCCAAACGAGGAGGAAAATGTGCACATTTAGCGGAAAATGTGTACATTTGCCGCAATATCTACTTTTACCGTAACATATATATTATAATTGATATATATATATACAGGGTGTCCCAAGCTATATGGATAACGACTTTTTCTCGGAAACTAAGATAGCTAGAAAAAAACTAAAAAATACGTGTTCCCTTAGTTTTTTGTTAGGAATCCAAATTTAATTTGTAAATTTTTTTCGGTGCTTCCAGAAGCGAGATACAGGCACCAACTTCATTTTTTCAAATGGGAAGGTGCGGTTTTTATTTCAGAAATAGATTCCTCTATTTTTTTAAAGAAAAATTTACTTGGACGGTTTTTTTCTGTGAGCGATATTTCAGAAGTTATGAATGAAAACATGATTCTTATAAGAAATGTCAAAATGATAATATTATAACGGTTTTTTGATAGAATAAGAAGAAAAGTACTATTTTATTATAAATTTTACTCCTCATTAATATTATAGATCATGCTCGAACTGGCCTCCACCATTAGAGATGCATAGACATGCTCTTTCCTGCCAATTTTCCCTTACTGCCAAAGAAATAGATTCGGCTTTAACCGAGTTACGGGCATCTATTATTCTCTGCTTTAGTTCATCTACAGATGCCAACCCGGCTTGATTCTGATGCACCTAGATTTAGAAATGCTTCTAGATAAGCAGAAATAAGGAAAGAAAGAAAAAAGTTATGAATAATCACCTTGTTTTTCAGGTATCCTTAAAGGAAATAGTCCATAGGTGTCAAATCCGGTGAACGAGGTGGCCACTGAATATCCCCCGTGTCGATATAACACGCCAATCAAATAGCCTGTCGAGATATCTCTTTACATGCCTGATGGTGTTATATCGACACGGGGGATATTCAGTGGCCACCTCGTTCACCGGATTTGACAGTACTTTTCTTCTTATTCTATCAAAAAACCGTTATAATATTATCTTTTTGGCATTTCTTATAAGAATCATGTTTTCATTCATAACTTGTAAAATATCGCTCACAGAAAAAAACCGTTCAAGTAAATTTTTCTTTAAAAAAATAGAGGAATCTATTTCTGAAATAAAAACCGCACCTTCCCATTTGAAAAAATAAAGTTGGTGCCTGTATCTCGCTTCTGAATGCACCGAAAAAAATTTACAAATTAAATTTGGATTCCTAACAAAAAACTAAGGGAACACGTATTTTTTAGTTTTTTTCTAGCTATCTTAGTTTCCGAGAAAAAGTCGTTATCCATATAACTTGGGACACCCTGTATATAATTGAACAATTCAGAATTAAATTATTAATTATTATTAACGTAAGTAATAATATTATTATTAATAACCAACTCTGGCCGTTATGAGGAGAGACGTATGTTTAAATTATGAAAATTTTTATCTTTGTAGATGCGTGTCACCAAAAATGAGCTCGCGTGTCAGCGTATCTTTGGTTCGCCATCACTGACTTATAGTGTCATCAAAGAAGACTGCCCTCTGACTTTCACCAATGGACGATCTTGCAGCAGTCGTACTGGGTTCTTATTCCACCTTAGAACATTTAGTTACCATACCAATCAAGAAGCTGGAGTAGGCCCAACTATTTCACTTATCACACCTTCTCATTAATTACACTGATTACCTTTTTTTGATTGCGTAATTAATTAAGTTTTATTATTATAATTAAGGATATCTTTAATCATTTTTTATTGGTAGTGGGGTGTTAATTGATAAAATATGCGTTTTGAATTTTAGCCGATCTCTAATTTGACGTTTCATCGATGCGATTGAAAGTGCGGCTTCTGGGCAAGCAAATACGGTATCACATTATTCTCTAGCTGGAAATAAAAAGAGGGAAAATGGATTACAATGAAAACATAGAACAAAGAGAGAAGAGTATAGAAATGGTGTGACGCTGCAAAGAGAACATGCAGGCTATTCGCGTATTTTCCTTTATTACGAAACGAATTGTCGGGTCTTAGAGTATATAATAGTTTGAAGCGCTCTATGTTACAGATATCAACAGGAGGGACAGGGCTGTGTAGCTAACAGCGGACCGCGGACGGTGATAAACGAGCCGGCGTACAGGAGCGTCATTAATATAGAGCTCGTTTATCATAGTACTGCCGACGCGCTCTGTGCGTTACACGCGTGCTGGCGTTGCCATTGTGATGGTCACTTTTTCTAACTAACAGTGGACACACACAGCCAGTTGCAATTAATTTAATTCCGACCCAATATTGCCCGCACGCTCTCCACTCCTTGTTTTCCACTTTTCCTACATGTTTTTTGTTTTTTTTTATTTCGCACCTCATTTAATTAAAACACCAGCTGTATTGATGTGGGCTGGTCTACACCATATGTATTGCTTCACTTGATAACTTACCTACCGCCTTTTCTCTGGGTCTCCGTGATGTCTCTACAGACAAACGGAGAAATAGAGATCTCGCTCGATTTACAAAACTTCTCGAATGGATGTAGCATTATCTCCATGCCGAAATTGCTCTCTTTGTTTCTGTGACTTTTGGTGGAGAGGCAGTACTAGAAGTAGGTCTCTAAATTGTGATACTCCCTACTGAAATTTCGGCTTATGTGTATTTGATCTACAGGGCTTCTTAAGGGGGCTGTAGTAAGCCATTTAGGCTCCATTACCTTAGAGAGCGAGACTCATCTCGTAATCCAATAGTAATATTTTTTTTATGGAGGGGGAAAATGCATTATGCATCATCGTGGGAAAATGTCCACTGTATGTGGAACCCTCACCCACTAAAAAACCCATCTCCGCTAGAGGCATTGCAACCCACCTTGGAACCACAATAATAGAAATAATAAGGGAAGGGATTAGCTATGCGGTTAGCGTACTGGATTCCCACGCGAAGGTCCTGGGTTCGAAGCTAGCTGCTGACCCTTAGATTTTCTCTTCCTAGGAGCTTCTTACAGCTCACTGTCCGGTGATGGACAGTGTTGTCTGTAACGAGAGAACACTGTCCGGAGGCCGGCAGTGCACTGAAAAAAGCTCCGAGCGCTAATAACCTTAGATTTTGACGCGCCTTAAATCATTAAAAATAATAATAATAATAATAATAATAGTAATAATAATAATAGGAAGGGATTTAGCTATGCGGTTAGCGTATTGGATTCCCACGCGAAAGTCCCTTCGAATCCAGCTGCTGGCCCTTAGATTTTCTCTTCCTAGGAGCTTCTAGGAACAATATTAGCAAATATAGGACCTTCTGGCCGAGCTAAAAAGAGATTTATAGATTGGAGAGATTGAAATTTTCATAATTTCCTCTAACGGGCTCATTCCTCAAAGCAACAAGCTGAGGTCACTGATCGTCTGGAACGTCCATTGTCACTTGTCGGCGCAGTAACCTGTCCTTGGAGATATCTTCAGAATATGCAGCTGCGTTGTATCGTACTTAACGCTATGAGGGACAGATGAAGAAGCTTTGGGTATCTGTAACTTGCATGATGCTAAAGAACGAGATGAAATGGTGATGATTGTGGTGTTGGCTATTGCATGTTCAAGACGGGATTTTCTGGAAGGAATGGATTGCAGTAATCTACTGTTTCACTATGTTGTACGGTCCTAGAGAGCTGAATAGTATTTTGTGAAGGAAAACTCAAAATTAGAGTTGGCAGACTAAGTCGGAGCGACTGGCTCAATGAGTTTCTGTGATGTCCAAAGGCTTCACTTGTATGTTAACCCTGTCTGGAGTTTATAACCTTTTCTCTGGGAATCTGGATTTAAACGGCTTCTGAGGAAGCTGCAACATCACGTTTCTTTCAACAGTCAATTTATTATAGTTAACCAGCAATATTAAAGTCACCATTAACTTTTAGAGAAAGTGTATGACCAGTAAATTGTTCAAATCTAGATATTTTATTAAGATTTCGCTATTATTCAGTTCATTCTTAATAAATAATTAACTGTAAAAAGTTTAAGAATTACTTAAGAATGAATTATTATTGGATTTTCTCATTTCTCTAACTTGAACTGAATAATACAAGAAGTTTGTTAGAAAAGTTCAGTCCACGACAGACAGACGGACGGACTTAAAGCAGGAACTCATACTCTCTCTTCCTTTCTCTTCAAGAGAACCGCCCCCTCCGATAACTCACACTTGGATGGACCATAAAAGTCTCAATAGAAAAGTTAAATCACAATTTCAATATTATCATTCCATCAATTCACATTTTTACAATTCATCTTCTGTGGGAGGGGCGAGGAGGAAGGGCGAACGAGCCGATTGTATTCCAATCTCTTTCTTATTGTAAAACTTAAATTAGATCTTAGCAACAATGTTGTGCAGTTAGGTGAGGAGGAGGGGGTGCTAGTCGTACAATAGAAATGGTTGTCTACCTCCGCGATATGGAGTTCCTTTCTTCCTGCTGTTGCAAGGCCGACCCAACAAACTATAAGGGATAAGGGAAAACAGCCAATAATAGCAAGCTCCCAAATCCTATTGAAGGAGCTAAAGACAGAGTAAGCACATAGCAGGAATGACAAACTTGCGACTCCACATCAAGCTTGCCCATCTTGATAGAGATGGTGATGCAACTTTTATTGCAAAGTAATACGTTTCGATTTACTTTTCTGATCCTTTGTTATGGTGATTGCAGATGTAATTTAGATTTAATCTTCTTAACATTTGATTGGCCCGGTGATCACCTCGCGATTCTTTCTTTCTGAAGTTGACGTAATTAACTTTTCAAAAAAAAAAAAAAGGCTAAAACTCTTCTTCCTGTAAAATAGCACTTCCGCTCAAGTGATGAGACCGTACACTTGGGCTCTTCATGCACCAGCGAAAGAATTAACCCTCAGAGAGTCTTTGCTTCAGAAGTTGTTTTTTTTTCCCTTCCGCTGCAACATTTTTCCATATGTAGCGGACCAAAACTTACTTTTCTTGGGGAAAATTATAATATGGAGGCGCCACGGTAGCCGAGCGGTTAGAGGCGAGACCTGCAAAGCTAATATGCATTGTGGTACTGGGTTCGGTCTTAGGCCTTGGATTTTATTTAATGGTTAATAAAAGAAATTTTCAGTAAAGTATGTTTACTTTACGACACCTAATTAGTTGGACGTTAAGCACCGCCTGAAAAAATAGGCGATTACTTTACTTACTTTATAATAAGGAAGTCAGTGCGATTGCAACACTTCTCCGGCCAAATTTAAAAGCTATTTAAAAGTCCCAACATTTTAATTGCCACAGATTGTATTCCAAAACTGGGACAATCTTATCTGGGAAGTTTAACGTGAATTGCATTTAGCTAGGCTGTAATCTATTTAAGACCAAGCTTTTCCAGCCCCATTTACACAACTTATTATGCTGGGCCATGCTCTCATCAGCGTGGGAAGTGATTCCATTGGCTGCACTTTGCAGATGCAGTCGATCCTTTTTTTTAGCGTCCTCCTTTTCATCCTTCATGACACTTTTGTGCATTTATACTTCTCGTTGATTATTTCATCCTTTAGTTATCTTACCCCTGCAGAAACATCTTCCCAGCCCTCGTATGTCGCTCCCCAATTCGCTACCCGTCAAAACTAAGTGAAGGACAAAAGTTTGCCTAATATGTACTTCCGGATCGCTTTCTTTCCGCCTTTCTAAAAGCATCATTTTTATCCCCCTCTCCCCTCAACCAGAAAAGCATTTATTTTAACGTTTCTTGACTTTTTAGATTAAAGCTGCCTCCCTGAAAATGCCATTAAAGCCAAGGTGCTTCGATGCAATTTCACCGTTACTTCCCTCGCATTAAGAGGATGAAACATCTTTAAAATAAATCTATTTTAATACTAAACATAAAATATATATAAACACATTTCATATTTTCAGCTCTCCTCTCAGCTGTTTTTCCCCTTAATTTCAAAGTGAAGTATTATATTGTAGAAAACAGCCAAATGTGTGTATAACAGCAGTTCACCCTAAGCTAACAGAAATGTGTTGTATAAAGCTGACAGCTATATATATGATGCTCACACCTTATAGGCTATCTAGTGTTCTTTATAGCCAATAATAAATTTAATTACCCCTCTGAGTTTTCCCACTTTATAGGCAGGAAAATCATTTCCATTCCCCTCATCTCTCTTTGACTTAAACATTAAAAAAAAAAAAAAAAAGAAAATCACCCCATGGTAAAAACCATTATCTCTAGGAAAAACTGCCTAAATTCGCACTTTTCTTTCTTGTTAATTTCACTTTTTTCTCCTTCCGCCTTTTTATAGCCATCCGGTTATGACGTAAATAAAGTTTTGTAAATTCTTCAGCAATTTGATGTAATGAATGAAATACAAATCAGCTTCGCCATTTTTTAAATATCTACCACCTAATTATTCAAACTGCTATAAATTTTTACTTTCCCTCGTAAGATTCTAGGTTTGGAGTTTTTTTTTTTTTACCGGAAATGAAAGTTTTTAGGAGTTCCGTTAGGTGCGAATTGACTCTATCAGAAGTAAGTATGCACCGTTACCCCGATTTCCTGCTTGATTCAAGTCTACTCAGCTGCTGCCTATCAGCTGCAATAAACACTTCTCAACCGGAAGTTCCGCTTTACTGCATAAAACTGCAGTTTATGGAGAGATATCTCGAGATCGAATCCAGTGACTTTCTTTTAGTTTGCACTTAAACACTTTGTATACACTATATATACACTGTGTATACACTTCAAGTAGATTTATTATTCTGTTTCGCATTATTTTGTTACGAACTGTGTTTAAGAAAAAGCTAATGCTTAATATTTTATTTTCGTTTTACTTTAATAAGTTAATTCCATTATGTTTTATTTGTTACTGGAGCATTGGCCCTCTCCAGCCAAAATGTTCTTAAATAAGTATTCTAACATTCCTATTGAGTCGCGGCTCACTCTTCAATAGGCAAGTATTGTTTTAAAATTAATATTTAAAATCTGTGTATAAATCAAAAAAGGCTCCAAGCCTATGATTTTGGTATAATGGACGCTAGACAATTTTACTGAAAGTGTACAGAAAACAACAATATGATGGCCAACTAATACAACCTACGCTTTTTACTAATGATTTATTTCCCAAAAGTTTGGTTCTAATACCTGAATAATTGTTGTGGATATTAAATATATTTAGGACTTTCTTGAACTGAGAGAATGTCAGTGCATGGAAACTGGGAGATTACCTGGAACGGCCCTTTTGAGATTAGTTTAATTTTCTGGGCGATGGGTTATAAAGGATATCAAGTGGGCTTAACGAGTGTTGGGCTTATCACCTCAGATTTGAAGCTTCACCCTTAGAGAATATTGATATTTAGGATTCTGGGCAAGCATTAACGACGCGCGTGTCTTGCGGTACTATTTAGAAACATATTTGAAATATCATTAAGTGATTATTATACATCATTAAGCTAAATTTATTTATTTTTAAAGAACAAATTCGAGTAGTGAGATATTGATTTCCAGATTTGAATCTCTACTAATTCCGCGCGATTATTAACTATCTACTCATGTTTAATTGACCACAATACTGGTCTAATAAGAATTCTTGCCCAAAACCAAGTCCAAACGTTAAACGCTAGTAGAACACACCCTCACAGACGATAGTACGTACACTACTTACTCATGCACGACTGGATGTTACAATTTCCTTCAAAAAGTTGTCCAGCTGACCAGTTGGGGGTGGGGCCCGGACGGGTCCAAACTCCCTGTTATTCTGTCGGTTAATGTTATCCCGCCTAGTCTCTCCAATATCCCAAACAACCCGCCAGTTTTCAGCTAACTCGATAAATTGAACAAAAAGTACGGTAGATAAGAAGTAGAACAGCTGAACTTAATTTAAATTTTCCCAGAGGCGAAAGAACTTGCCAAATTCTTGGTGCCTAACACCGGAACACCCATCTGCACTTAGTGCATGAAGTTCGAGTGAAGCAGGCGTCGCTGTACATAGTTACATTCTCTCAAAACCTCGTTGCAGGAAGTCCTTGTCTTGGGGCTGATTTTACAAATTAACCACTCGTATGACATTTTATTTAGTAGTTAGCTTTTTAAAAATATCCAATTGAATGGCATTAATTTACCAAAAATTTAATGTTCTTTCGATTTCTGTAATTAAATCTTCTGCAGCCCTAAACCAATGGGTGGACGCCATTCTTACGGCGAAAAAACGTCACTGAGTAATACCAAAATTTAAAATGACACACTTTCTCGAAAACGGTTCAGGATTGGCCCATCGCTTCGTGACCATCCTGCCGCAAACCAGGAATTAAACTCCATTTGTACCCCAAATTAGCCTGGTACATCTTCAGTTACTGCACTGAAATCATTGCCAGCCAGCATTACACGCTGATGATGTGTACTCTAGAAGGTTGTTGGTCTAGATTAGTCTAAACAAACAATCATTTAATGTCAATGAAAATTAGCATTGATAATCCAAAATTAACTAGCACCCAGTTGGCGAGAGCGTTGGAATAGTAAATACAATCAGAACTCACTGTGAGCGGCTGCTAGTCTGATGATGGCGGAGGCTACAAGCGCGTCCATCATGATCTGGAGGCCTGATGTGTGCAATAGGTAATAAGTAACTGGGGTTGGTTGATGTGCACTGTTCTGTGCAACATGGCTAACATGTTGTAACCTGCCAATAGTACCAACATGGCTCCTAACAGTCCCCAAGTTATCTACTCTTCCAATTCGATTTCAAATACCTCAAAAACTACTCGATAGATTCTGTTTGTATTTTACCTGTTTATGGAAAAAACGATTATCTACAATTGTATATAACGTCGTAAAAATCTGTCGAGTAGGAAACGAGATATTTAGTATTAAATTTTAGTTTCGTTTAAAACAGTGAAATATTTAACTTCAAAAACCTCGAAAACTACTCGATAGATTTTGTTTATATTTTATATTTGTTTATATTTTACCGTTTTATGGAGACAACTATTATCTACAACTGTATAAAATGTCGTAAATATCTGTCGAGTAGGAAAGGAGATATGTAGAGTTGAATTTTTGTTTCATTTAACCGCTTCTTCGTGCTAAAATTTAGCAATGTCGGACTAAGGGTTTTAGAAATATTAGTAATAATAGTTTTACGGAGGGCCTGACTTGCGTGTGGCAAACTCCTCTACTTAAGATACACAGCTAAGTGCTGTAAAAATGCAAATCTACATAATTTTTTAAACCAAATAACAATTCATTCAAGAAAATAGGTTCACGAAGCGAAAATTTTAAATGATTGCAAAACTTCCCACTAATAGGTGTAAGAGCAGAACGTCGCTTTAATGTTACGTAGGGGAGCCCTAACCTTTTCATTCTGCCAAATTTTATCAAAATCAGGCTAAGATTTACGGAGTTATTAGTAATTATAATTTTGGAAGGGGCCTCACATACATAGGGTGCTAACTCCTCTCCCATTCGATGAACAGCGTCGAAGACTCCCAAAAGGCACATCTACATAAAATTCCGAATCGAATGACACCTCACTCATGAAAATCGGTTCGCGCGTTTAGGCGCTACGTTGTTTACAAAAAAGGTAACAACAACAACAACAACAACAACAACAAGAACAAGAACAAGAACAATTTTTGAAAATGCCGTTTTTGCTCATTTTCGGCAACTTTTTTCTCGATACCTATTAGATCTGGGTTGTTGCAAAAAAATTACAGCTATAAAGGAGAATTTTCCCTATATTTTAAAAAGAGAAAAGAGAAAAAATTGTCAAAGTTAAGTGTTTTTCAACGTTACGCTTTTTCGTGCACTTTTTGACGGACAACCCTTATACAACTGTCCTACCGGACAGATTTAATAACAAATGTTTTGTTTATTAAATTATTTATTAAAATATCTCTTGCTCGAACTAACCTTTTACCTTGTAAATTAAACTTGCCAAGATTCTGGGAAGATTTATTGAAAATAAAGCGCTTCCATTGAAATCAAAAGCGGATGTTTCAAAATGTTTACGAATTAGGATACCACAATTAGTAAGAAGTACCATTGAGACAATGATTTATTGATTTATCTAACAATATGAAATGTTTGATTACTGTGTAAAATTCCTAAAAGTTTAAGTAGTTTGTTTGTTTTAACTAGAATAGTTTGACCAGTTCCAGTTTGTGGTATTGATTGTTAGTCGTAAATTTAGTTTAGACAGAAGCCGGATCCCTTGAAGCCACAGGTAGAATTCTCTAGAGTACGCTGCATGCATATAGATAGGTGGCCACGGTAAATGGCACAGTCTGGCTCTGATATCTGCTTTAAGTCTGAACAAAACTCTCCCGGGCAATCATCCCGGAGTTGGTCGAAGATGGGGAAACAAGGTTCCCCCAAATCATTGGACCGGATCCAATTCCATTTTACCCACTAGAATGTACGGGAACAACTGTAATAACGTGTTTTGAGAAGTAGGGCATGCAAGTGTTCATTTTCTTGGTCTTTCACTTTAAAAGAAGGCGAAACAAACTCTTAAAAGTATACTTCGGTTTTCCTCCCCCATTCTAAGAAAAGTTTTCGTGGTATTTGTCTTATTTTATCTTATTTTTTTTTACTTTATAAAAGTAAACACAAATTGTTAAAAGAAAAATCTTCAATTTAATATTTTATGAAATGCCTTGAAGAAGTAATTTTATAAATGGCAAAATTGCCAGAGGTTATTTAATGTATTGTTTGTTACAAAATAAAACTGTATTTATTTCAGACTTTTTGTTTGTAATTTCCTGTAAGGACTACTTTAAAATAAGTGGGGAGGGGTCTCTTTAATTACAAATTTGAAAATTGCTGAAAGAGAAGTTTTAGTAGATCAAGAGTAACTACGTTGGATATTAATGATTACAATTTTTTTTAGAAAGTGTGTGGGGGATTGGTTCCTTATTTGTTTGGGGTGTGGCTTCATCTAAAATGGCAATTCGTAATTGGTGGATTAATTTTTCGTATACCCACTAAGAAAAATGCTAGTTAGTAGTGAAAATCAAGAGAGCTTGGAAGTTAAAAGAAGTATTATGGCCGCAAATAGGTGTTATTTTGGCCTAGTAAAGTACATCAAAAGTAAGCTTCCCGCAGCAAAAAATTTCAAATGTACAAGACGTTGATCCGGCCAGTGCTTATGTACGGCTCCGAAGCATGAGAGGTCCTTGGCGGTATTCGAGCGTAAGGTTCTCCGTAGAATTTATGGCCCTGAACATGATGTACAGAACTGGGAGAATCAGAAAAAACCGGGAGGTATATGCTTTGTTGGAGGAGCCGGATATCGTCAAACTTGTAAAACTCGGAAGACTGCGATGGGCAGGGCACGTAGCAAGGATGGGGGATGAAGAAATACCCAAAAAAATTATGGATGGTAGCGAACAAGGTCCCAGGAAGGAGGGTAGGCAGACCAAGAACGCGATGGCAGGACTGTGTGGCAAGAGATGCTTTGGCATTGCTTGGATTCCGTAACTGGAGGGCGGCTGCGCAGGACAGAGACGCTTGGCGGGCACGTCTTGAGGAGCCAAAGACTCTTCATGAGTTGTAGCGCCATTTAAGAAGAAGTAACAAGAATGCAATTTGATAAAAGTTGAAAATTTTTATAAGTACAATATCCGAGGAGCCTAACTATTTGAATTAGATCTAATTATGAATTATTATTAATTATGGAAAATATGGGCTTTCAACAAGTTTAGACTGATGGCTTTTATGATTAGGTGGATTAGACGGATTGAAATGTTTCTTTTGAATTGCATTCAGGTGCTGGAAGCCTTTTATGCAGGTATTTCTATGGCTCGTCTCTTCCACTTCCTTCAAACATACGTAACTATCCCTCTCACAGTGTGAGAAATCTGTTGCTTTTCTTCATGCCCTTCAAATATCCATACTTCCGTTGAGAAATACAGGCTAATAGCCTAAGATAAGATTCTAATAGGACAGCCCTTATTACCTACGCCACTGCGACCCCTTTGGATCTATTGTGGCTCCCCTTCTCCAGATCCCGTCCTTTTAATCAGACTCTTGATACTGGAGAGCGGCACTCTTGGGTAAAGCTCACAGGCCTTGGTTTTTTCCCTCCCCCGAGAAGTAACATCCTTAGCCAAACGAGCCCCTCACACTGACACAACACAGTGCCGTTTTCTGACAGAACCTACAAAGGCTATCATCCGCCAGGGCCCATGCGATTCATGTGTTTTCTGAGCCTGCAGTTTGGCCGGTTAATAGTCCTACAATTATCCTTACAGCCCCACGGCCTTGGCGGATTAATTCTGCAGTCAGCCTTAGCTCTAACACAGTTAGTTTTGAAATAAAGGGTAGATATCTACTACTCACATTTTGCTGAATATGGTTTTATAAAGTTTTGTCATTGTCTTTGTAAGCTAATGGAATGTCCTTGAAAGTCTATTGATGGCCAAAGTAATTAGTCTAAATGCTCCAATGGATAGAGCTTTGCTAAATGTTGGAGTTATTGGACAGTTTTGAAATATTGATCTAACTAAAAATTAAAAAAGATTTTTTAAGAGAGTTATATTGAGGTGCTTATCAGTTTCCATAACTTGCAGTGGGGGTAAGATAACTGAAACTACGGTCTGGTGACCATTTAGTAATCTATCAGCATTATTTAAGTTACTTAGTATGTTTAGTACTAATAACAGAAACAAATTGTTAGTAAAGCGTCCATTCTGTCCATTGAAGCTTTCATGTTTGTTCATGTTTGATTAAAAATATAAATTACGTAGTTAGCCACGAATATAAGGAGGTTACTTTAAGTTCACAGAGTATCCATGTCCAAAATATAAAAAAAAAAATAAAAGTTTTTGTACATAATACCATTTCAATAAGAAATAATATACCTATTTAATATTAATTTTTCATTTACAGGTAAGTGATGTCTAATGCAGTACTAGATGACCTTGAGCACAGCTGATCGCTGAGTTAAACGTATGTTTTCTTTTGTACTTAACTTTGTGTCAGAGTTGGGCAAAAATTTAATCAATTAAAAAACTATTGAATTAAACAGAAATTTAATTTTAATCATGATTAAAATTAAAAAATTTAATCCGCCAAAATTAGTTGATTAAAATTAAATTCACTTTTAATTTAATCGGAATTTAATCAATTAAAATTTTTAATCATAACTAAAAATTAAGATTAAAATTAAAATTAAATAATCATAATTTTAATTGATTGAATTAAATGACAAATTTTGTTTTAATCACGTTGGACGATTAAATTTTTTAATTTAATCAAAATATGAGAGATTAAATTTTTAAAACCAAACATTGCCAATGGTTAAACCAGAATCGGACCAATGCATCTTTATTCCGCCTAGCTGGTGCCTCTTCTCTATCAATATTATCACCTTTCCCAAACTTGGCACCTTCATTCTACCAGTCTGGTGTCTCATCTATACCATGTTGGTGACTCTCAAGACTTACATAGGACCACCTTACACTCACATTTAACCATGTTTACCACTCAGTAGACTTAGATAGGACCACCTTACACTCACATTTAACCATGTTTACCACTCACTATACTTAGATAGGACTACCTTACACTCACATTTAACCATGTTTACCACTCACTAGACTTAGATAAGACCACCTTACACTCACATTTAACCAAGTTGGCAACTCACTAGACTTAAATAGGACCACCTTACACTCACATTTAACCATGTTTACCACTCAGTAGACTTAGATAGGACCACCTTACACTCACATTTAACCATGTTTACCACTCACTATACTTAGATAGGACCACCTTACACTCACATTTAACCATGTTAGCGACTCACTAGACATAGATAGGACCACCTTACTCTCATATTTAACCATGTTTACTACTCACTAGACTTAGATAGGACCACCTTACACTCACATTTAACCATGTTTACCACTTTTAAATTTTTTGGGTCACGAAATTCTGTAAAATTATGGCCGTTCTATATCTCCCACTGTGAACCACGTATACGTATGGAATTTTCTTCTCTTGTACACTTTCTTTTAATCAATTATAAACTATAGTTATATTGTTCACAGATCTAAAAAGGTAGAAGATATAAAGGGTTGAAAATTTTTTGGGTCATGAAATTCTGTAAAATTGTGGCCGTTCTATATCTCTCACTGTGAACCACGTATTGATATGGAATTTTCTTCTCTTATACACTTTGTTTTTCTCAATTAAAAACTATAGTAATATTGATCACAGATCTAAAAAGGTAGAAGATATAAAGGGTTGAAAATTTTTTGAGTCATGAAATTCTGTAAAATTGTGGCCGTTCTATATCTCTCACTGTGAACCACGTATTGATATGGAATTTTCTTCTCTTATACACTTTGTTTTTCTCAATTATAAACTATAGTTAGTTTGTTCACAGATCTAAATAGGTAGAAGATATAAAGGGTTGAAAATTTTTTGGGTCATGAAATTCTGTAAAATTATGGTCGTTCTATATCTCCCACTGTGAACCACGTATTGGTATGGAATTTTGTTCTCTTGTACACTTTGTTTTTCTCAATTATAAACTACAGTTGTTTTGTGCACAGATCTATAATTTTAAAAGATATAAAGGGTTGAAAATTTTTTGGGTCATGAAATTCTGTAAAATTATGGCCCTTCTATATCTCTCACTGTGAACCACGTATTGATATGGAATTTTGTTCTCTAATACACTTAGTTCTCTCAATTATAAACTATAGATATTTTGTTCAAAGATCTATAATTTTAGAAGATATAAAAGGTTGAAAATTTTTTGGGTCATGAAATTCTGTAAAATTGTTGCCGTTCTATATCTCTCACTGTGAACCACGTATTGATATGGAATTTTGTTCTTTTGTATACTTGGTTTTTCTAAATTATAAACTATACTTATTTTCTGCACAGATCTAAAAACGTAGAAGATATAAAGGGTTGAAAATTTTTTGGGTCATGAAATTCTGTAAAATTATTGCCGTTCTATATCTCCCACTGTGAACCACGTATTGGTATGGAATTTTGTTCTATTGTACACTTTGTTTTTCTCAATTATAAACAATTGTTATTTTGTGCACAGATATAAAAAGGTAGAAGATATAAAGGGTTGAAAATTTTTTGGGTCATGAAATTCTGTAAAATTATAGTCGTTCTATATCTTCCACTGTGAACCACATATTCGTATGAAATTTTGTTCTATTGTACACTTTGTTTTTCTCAATTATAATCTATAGTTATTTTGTGCACAGATCTAAAAAGGTAGAAGATATAAAGGGTTGAAATTTTTTTGGGTCATGAAATTCTGTAAAATTATGACCGTTCTATATCTCCCACTGTGAAGCACGTATTGATATGGATTTTTTTTTTTCTTATACACTTTGTTTTTCTCAATTAAAAACTATAGTTATTTTGTGCACAGATCTAAAAAGGTAGAAGATATAAAGGGTTGAAATTTTTTTTGGTCATGAAATTCTGTAAAATTATGACCGTTCTATATCTCCCACTGTGAAGCACGTATTGATATGGATTTTTTTTTTCTTATACACTTTGTTTTTCTCAATTATAATCTATAGTTATTTTGTGCACAGATCTAAAAAGGTAGAAGATATAAAGGGTTGAAATTTTTTTGGGTCATGAAATTCTGTAAAATTATGACCGTTCTATATCTCCCACTGTGAAGCACGTATTGATATGGATTTTTTTTTCACTTATACACTTTGTTTTTCTCAATTAAAAACTATAGTTATTTTGTGCACAGATCTAAAAAGGTAGAAGATATAAAGGGTTGAAATTTTTTTGGGTCATGAAATTCTGTAAAATTATGACCGTTCTATATCTCCCACTGTGAAGCACGTATTGATATGGATTTTTTTTTTTCTTATACACTTTGTTTTTCTCAATTAAAAACTATAGTTATTTTGTGCACAGATCTAAAAAGGTAGAAGATATAAAGGGTTGAAATTTTTTTGGGTCATGAAATTCTGTAAAATTATGACCGTTCTATATCTCCCACTGTGAAGCACGTATTGATATGGATTTTTTTTTTCTTATACACTTTGTTTTTCTCAATTATAATCTATAGTTATTTTGTGCACAGATCTAAAAAGGTAGAAGATATAAAGGGTTGAAATTTTTTTGGGTCATGAAATTCTGTAAAATTATGACCGTTCTATATCTCCCACTGTGAAGCACGTATTGATATGGATTTTTTTTTCTCTTATACACTTTGTTTTTCTCAATTAAAAACTATAGTTATTTTGTGCACAGATCTATAAATGTAGCAGATATAAAGGGTTGAAAATTTTTTGGGTCATGAAATTCTGTAAAATTATGACCGTTCTATATCTCCCACTGTGAACCACGTATTGATAAGGAATTTTGTTCTCTTATACACTTTGTTTTTCTCAATTATAAACTTTAGTTATTTTGTGCACAGATCTAAAAAGGTAGAAGATATGAAGGGTTGAAAATTTTTTGGGTCATATAATTCTGTAATATTATGTCCGTTCTATATCTTCCACTGTGAACCACATATTCGTATGAAATTTTGTTCTATTGTATACTTTGTTTTTCTCAATTATAATCTATTGTTATTTTGTGCACAGATCTATAATTTTAAAAGATATAAAGGGTTGAAAATTTTTTGGGTCATGAAATTCTGTAAAATTGTGGCTGTTTTATATCTTCCACTGTGAACCACATATTCGTATGAAATTTTGTTCTATTGTACACTTTGTTTTTCTTAATTATAATCTATAGTTATTTTGTGCACAGATCTCTAAATGTAGCAGATATAAACGGTTGAAAATTTTTTGGGTCATGAAATTCTGTAAAATTGTGGCCGTTTTATATCTCCCACTGTGAACCACGTATTGGTATGGAATTTTGTTCTCTTGTACACTTTGTTTTTCTCAATTATAAACTAAAGTTATTTTGTGCACAGATCTATAATTTTAAAAGATATAAAGGGTTGAAAATTTTTTTGGTCACGAAATTCTGTAAAATTATGACCGTTCTATATCTCCCACTGTGAACCACTTATTGATATGGAATTATGTACCATTGTACACTTTGTTTTTCTCAATTATAAACTATAGTTATTTTGTGCATAGATCTATAATTTTAGAAGATATAAAGGGTTGAAAATTTTTTAGGTCATGAAATTCTGTAAAATTGTGGCCGTTTTATATCTCCCACTGTGAACCACATATTCGTATGAAATTTTGTTCTATTGTACACTTTGTTTTTCTCAATTAAAATCTATAGTTATTTTGTGCACAGATCTATAATTTTAAAAGATTTAAAGGGTTGAAAATTTTTTGGGTCATGAAATTCTGTAAAATTGTGGCTCTTTTATATCTTCCACTGTGAACCACATATTCGTATGAAATTTTGTTCTCTTATACAATTTGTTTTTCTCAATTATAATCTATAGTTATTTTGTGCACAGATCCATAATTTTAGAAGATATAAAGGATTGAAAATTTTTTGGGTCATGAAATTCTGTAAAATTATGACCGTTCTATATCTCCCACTGTGAACCACGTATTGATATGGAATTTTGTTCTCTTATACACTTTGTTTTCCTCAATTATAAACTATAGTTATTTTGTGCACAGATCTAAAAAGGTAGAAGACATGAAGGGTTGAAAATTTTTTGGGTCATGAAATTCTGTAATATTATGGCCGTTCTATATCTTCCACTGTGAACCACATATTCGTATGAAATTTTGTTTTATTGTACAATTTGTTTTTCTCAATTATAATCTATAGTTATTTTGTGCTCAGATCTATAATTTTAGAAGATATTAAAAGTTGAAAATTTTTTGGGTCATGAAATTCTGTAATATTATGGCCGTTCTATTTCTTCCACTGTGAACCACATATTCGTATGAAATTTTGTTCTATTGTACACTTTGTTTTTCTCAATTATAATCTATTGTTATTTTGTGCACAGATCTATAATTTTAAAAGATATAAAGGGTTGAAAATTTTTTGGGTCATGAAATTCTGTAAAATTGTGGCTGTTTTATATCTTCCACCGTGAACCACATATTCGTATGAAATTTTGTTCTATTTTACACTTTGTTTTTCTCAATTATAATTTATAGTTATTTTGTGCACAGATCTCTAAATGTAGCAGATATAAACGGTTGAAAATTTTTTGGGTCATGAAATTCTGTAAAATTGTGGCCGTTTTATATCTCCCACTGTGAACCACGTATTGGTATGGAATTTTGTTCTCTTGTACACTTTGTTTTTCTCAATTATAAACTAAAGTTATTTTGTGCACAGATCTATAATTTTAAAAGATATAAAGGGTTGAAAATTTTTTTGGTCACGAAGTTCTGTAAAATTATGGCGGTTCTATATCTCCCACTGTGAACCACTTATTGATATGGAATTATGTACCATTGTACACTTTGTTTTTCTCAATTATAAACTATAGTTATTTTGTGCATAGATCTATAATTTTAGAAGATATAAAGGGTTGAAAATTTTTTGGGTCATGAAATTCTGTAAAATTGTGGCTCTTTTATATCTTCCACTGTGAACCACATATTCGTATGAAATTTTGTTCTCTTATACACCTTGTTTTTTCAATTATAATCTATAGTTATTTTGTGCACAGATCTATAATTTTAGAAGATATAAAGGATTGAAAATTTTTTGGGTCATGAAATTCTGTAAAATTATGACCGTTCTATATCTTCCACTGTGAACCACATATTCGTATGAAATTTTGTTTTATTGTACAATCTGTTTTTCTCAATTATAATCTATAGTTATTTTGTGCTCAGATCTATAATTTTAGAACATATTAAAGGTTGAAAATTTTTTGGGTCATGAAATTCTGTAATATTATGGCCGTTCTATATCTTCCACTGTGAACCACATATTCGTATGAAATTTTGTTCTATTGTACACTTTGTTTTTCTCAATTATAATCTATAGTTATTTTGTGCACAGATCTATAATTTTAGAAGATATAAAAGATTGAAAATTTTTTGGTTCATGAAATTCTGTAATATTATGGCTGTTTTATATCTCCCACTATGAACCACGTATTGGTATGGAATTTTGTTCTCTTCTACACTTTGTTTTTCTCAATTATAAACTATAGTTTTTTTGTGCACAAATCTATAAATGTAGCAGATATAAAGGGTTGAAAATTTTTTGGGTCATGAAATTCTGTAATATTATGGCCGTTCTATATCTTCCACTGTTAACCACATATTCATATGAAATTTTGATCTATTGTACACTTTGTTTTTCTCAATTATAATCTATAGTTATTTTGTGCTCAGATCTATAATTTTAGAACATATTAAAGGTTGAAAATTTTTTGGGTCATGAAATTCTGTAATATTATGGCCGTTCTATATCTTCCACTGTGAACCACATATTCGTATGAAATTTTGTTCTATTGTACACTTTGTTTTTCTCAATTATAATCTATAGTTATTTTGTGCACAGATCTATAATTTTAGAAGATATAAAAGATTGAAAATTTTTTGGTTCATGAAATTCTGTAATATTATGGCTGTTTTATATCTCCCACTATGAACCACGTATTGGTATGGAATTTTGTTCTCTTCTACACTTTGTTTTTCTCATTTATAAACTATAGTTTTTTTCTGCACAGATCTATAAATGTAGCAGATATAAAGGGTTGAAAATTTTTTGGGTCATGAAATTCTTTAAAATTATGACCGTTCTATATCTCCCACTGTGAAGCACGTATTGATATGGAATTTTTTTTTTCTTATACACTTTCTTTTTCTCAATTAAAAACTATAGTTATTTTGTGCACAAATCTATAAATGTAGCAGATATAAAGGGTTGAAAATTTTTTGGGTCATGAAATTCTGTAATATTATGGCCGTTCTATATCTTCCACTGTTAACCACATATTCATATGAAATTTTGATCTATTGTACACTTTGTTTTTCTCAATTATAATCTATAGTTATTTTGTGCACAGATCTATAAATGTAGCAGATATAAAGGGTTGAAAATTTTTTGGGTCATGAAATTCTGTAAAATTATGACCGTTCTATATCTCCCACTGTGAAGCACGTATTGATTTGGAATTTTGTTCTCTTATACACTTTGTTTTTCTCAATTATAAACTATAGTTATTTTGTGCACAGATCTAAAAAGGTAGAAGATATTAAGGGTTGAAAATTTTTTGGGTCATGAAATTCTGTAAAATTGTGGCTTTTTTATATCGTCCACTGTGAACCACATATCCGTATGAAATTTTGTTCTCTTATACACTTTGTTTTCTCAATTATAATCTATAGTTATTTTGTGCACAGATCTATAATTTTAGAAGATATAAATTATTGAAAATTTTTTGGGTCATGAAATTCTGTAATATTATGGCCGTTCTATATCTTCCACTGTGAACCACATATTCGTATGAAATTTTGTTCTATTGTACACTTTGTTTTTCTCAATTATAATCTATAGTTATTTTGTGCACAGATCTCTAAATGTAGCAGATATAAAGGGTTGAAAATTTTTTGGTTCATGAAATTCTGTAAAATTATGACCGTTCTATATCTCCCACTGTGAACCACGTATTGATATGGAATTTTGTTCTCTTATACACTTTGTTTTTCTCAATTATAAACTATAGTTATTTTGTGCACAGATCTAAAAAGGTAGAAGATATGAAGGGTTGAAAATTTTTTCGGTCATGTAATTCTGTAATATTATGGCCGTTCTATATCTTCCACTGTGAACCACATATTCGTATGAAATTTTGTTCTATTGTACATTTTGTTTTTCTCAATTATGAACTATAGTTATTTTGTGCATAGATCTATAAATGTAGCAGATATAAAGGGTTGAAAATTTTTTGGGTCATGAAATTCTGTAAAATTATGGCCGTTCTATATCTCCCACTGTGAAGCACGTATTGATATGGAATTTTGTTCTCTTGTACACTTTGTTTTTCTCAATTAAAAACTATAGTTATTTTGTGCACAGATCTATAAATGTAGCAGATATAAAGGGTTGAAAATTTTTTGGGTCATGAAATTCTGTAAAATTATGACCGTTCTATATCTCCCACTGTGAACCACGTATTGATAAGGAATTTTGTTCTCTTATACACTTTGTTTTTCTCAATTATAAACTTTAGTTATTTTGTGCACAGATCTAAAAAGGTAGAAGATATGAAGGGTTGAAAATTTTTTGGGTCATATAATTCTGTAATATTATGTCCGTTCTATATCTTCCACTGTGAACCACATATTCGTATGAAATTTTGTTCTATTGTATACTTTGTTTTTCTCAATTATAATCTATTGTTATTTTGTGCACAGATCTATAATTTTAAAAGATATAAAGGGTTGAAAATTTTTTGGGTCATGAAATTCTGTAAAATTGTGGCGGTTTTATATCTTCCACTGTGAACCACATATTCGTATGAAATTTTGTTCTATTGTACACTTTGTTTTTCTCAATTATAATCTATAGTTATTTTGTGCACAGATCTAAAAAGGTAGAAGATATAAAGGGTTGAAATTTTTTTGGGTCATGAAATTCTGTAAAATTATGACCGTTCTATATCTCCCACTGTGAAGCACGTATTGATATGGATTTTTTTTTTCTTATACACTTTGTTTTTCTCAATTAAAAACTATAGTTATTTTGTGCACAGATCTAAAAAGGTAGAAGATATAAAGGGTTGAAATTTTTTTTGGTCATGAAATTCTGTAAAATTATGACCGTTCTATATCTCCCACTGTGAAGCACGTATTGATATGGATTTTTTTTTCTTATACACTTTGTTTTTCTCAATTAAAAACTATAGTTATTTTGTGCACAGATCTAAAAAGGTAGAAGATATAAAGGGTTGAAATTTTTTTGGGTCATGAAATTCTGTAAAATTATGACCGTTCTATATCTCCCACTGTGAAGCACGTATTGATATGGATTTTTTTTTTTCTTATACACTTTGTTTTTCTCAATTATAATCTATAGTTATTTTGTGCACAGATCTAAAAAGGTAGAAGATATAAAGGGTTGAAATTTTTTTGGGTCATGAAATTCTGTAAAATTATGACCGTTCTATATCTCCCACTGTGAAGCACGTATTGATATGGATTTTTTTTTCTCTTATACACTTTTTTTTTCTCAATTAAAAACTATAGTTATTTTGTGCACAGATCTATAAATTTAGCAGATATAAAGGGTTGAAAATTTTTTGGGTCATGAAATTCTGTAAAATTATGACCGTTCTATATCTCCCCCTGTGAACCACGTATTGATAAGGAATTTTGTTCTCTTATACACTTTGTTTTTCTCAATTATAAACTTTAGTTATTTTGTGCACAGATCTAAAAAGGTAGAAGATATGAAGGGTTGAAAATTTTTTGGATCATATAATTCTGTAATATTATGTCCGTTCTATATCTTCCACTGTGAACCACATATTCGTATGAAATTTTGTTCTATTGTACACTTTGTTTTTCTCAATTATAATCTATTGTTTTTTTGTGCACAGATCTATAATTTTAAAAGATATAAAGGGTTGAAAATTTTTTGGGTCATGAAATTCTGTAAAATTGTGGCTGTTTTATATCTTCCACCGTGAATCACATATTCGTATGAAATTTTGTTCTATTGTACACTTTGTTTTTCTCAATTATAATTTATAGTTATTTTGTGCACAAATCTCTAAATGTAGCAGATATAAACGGTTGAAAATTTTTTGGGTCATGAAATTCTGTAAAATTGTGGCCGTTTTATATCTCCCACTGTGAACCACGTATTGGTATGGAATTTTGTTCTCTTGTACACTTTGTTTTTCTCAATTATAAACTAAAGTTATTTTGTGCACAGATCTATAATTTTAAAAGATATAAAGGGTTGAAAATTTTTTTGGTCACGAAGTTCTGTAAAATTATGGCCGTTCTATATCTCCCACTGTGAACCACTTATTGATATGGAATTATGTACCATTGTACACTTTGTTTTTCTCAATTATAAACTATAGTTATTTTGTGCATAGATCTATAATTTTAGAAGATATAAAGGGTTGAAAATTTTTTGGGTCATGAAATTCTGTAAAATTGTGGCCGTTTTATATTTCCCACTGTGAACCACGTATTGGTATGGAATTTGGTTCTCTTGTACACTTTGTTTTTCTCAATTATAAACTATAGTTATTTTGTGCAGAGATCTAAAAAGGTAGAAGATATGAAGGGTTGAAAATTTTTTGGGTCATGAAATTCTGTAATATTATGTCCGTTCTATATCTTCCACTGTGAACCACATATTCGTATGAAATTTTGTTCTATTGTACACTTTGTTTCTCTCAATTATAATCTACAGTTATTTTGTGCACAGATCTATAATTTTAAAAGATTTAAAGGGTTGAAAATTTTTTGGGTCATGAAATTCTGTAAAATTGTGGCTCTTTTATATCTTCCACTGTGAACCACATATTCGTATGAAATTTTGTTCTCTTATACACTTTGTTTTTCTCAATTATAATCTATAGTTATTTTGTGCACAGATCTATAATTTTAGAAGATATAAAGGATTGAAAATTTTTTGGGTCATGAAATTCTGTAAAATTATGACCGTTCTATATCTCCCACTGTGAACCACGTATTGATATGGAATTATGTTCTCTTATACACTTTGTTTTCCTCAATTATAAACTATAGTTATTTTGTGCACAGATCTAAAAAGGTAGAAGATATGAAGGGTTGAAAATTTTTTGGGTCATGAAATTCTGTAAAATTATGACCGTTCTATATCTCCCACTGTGAAGCACGTATTGATATGGATTTTTTTTTTTCTTATACACTTTGTTTTTCTCAATTAAAAACTATAGTTATTTTGTGCACAGATCTAAAAAGGTAGAAGATATAAAGGGTTGAAATTTTTTTTGGTCATGAAATTCTGTAAAATTATGACCGTTCTATATCTCCCACTGTGAAGCACGTATTGATATGGATTTTTTTTTTCTTATACACTTTGTTTTTCTCAATTAAAAACTATAGTTATTTTGTGCACAGATCTAAAAAGGTAGAAGATATAAAGGGTTGAAATTTTTTTGGGTCATGAAATTCTGTAAAATTATGACCGTTCTATATCTCCCACTGTGAAGCACGTATTGATATGGATTTTTTTTTTCTTATACACTTTGTTTTTCTCAATTATAATCTATAGTTATTTTGTGCACAGATCTAAAAAGGTAGAAGATATAAAGGGTTGAAATTTTTTTGGGTCATGAAATTCTGTAAAATTATGACCGTTCTATATCTCCCACTGTGAAGCACGTATTGATATGGATTTTTTTTTTCTCTTATACACTTTTTTTTTCTCAATTAAAAACTATAGTTATTTTGTGCACAGATCTATAAATGTAGCAGATATAAAGGGTTGAAAATTTTTTGGGTCATGAAATTCTGTAAAATTATGACCGTTCTATATCTCCCCCTGTGAACCACGTATTGATAAGGAATTTTGTTCTCTTATACACTTTGTTTTTCTCAATTATAAACTTTAGTTATTTTGTGCACAGATCTAAAAAGGTAGAAGATATGAAGGGTTGAAAATTTTTTGGATCATATAATTCTGTAATATTATGTCCGTTCTATATCTTCCACTGTGAACCACATATTCGTATGAAATTTTGTTCTATTGTACACTTTGTTTTTCTCAATTATAATCTATTGTTTTTTTGTGCACAGATCTATAATTTTAAAAGATATAAAGGGTTGAAAATTTTTTGGGTCATGAAATTCTGTAAAATTGTGGCTGTTTTATATCTTCCACCGTGAACCACATATTCGTATGAAATTTTGTTCTATTGTACACTTTGTTTTTCTCAATTATAATTTATAGTTATTTTGTGCACAAATCTCTAAATGTAGCAGATATAAACGGTTGAAAATTTTTTGGGTCATGAAATTCTGTAAAATTGTGGCCGTTTTATATCTCCCACTGTGAACCACGTATTGGTATGGAATTTTGTTCTCTTGTACACTTTGTTTTTCTCAATTATAAACTAAAGTTATTTTGTGCACAGATCTATAATTTTAAAAGATATAAAGGGTTGAAAATTTTTTTGGTCACGAAGTTCTGTAAAATTATGGCCGTTCTATATCTCCCACTGTGAACCACTTATTGATATGGAATTATGTACCATTGTACACTTTGTTTTTCTCAATTATAAACTATAGTTATTTTGTGCACAGATCTAAAAAGGTAGAAGATATGAAGGGTTGAAAATTTTTTGGGTCATGAAATTCTGTAATATTATGTCCGTTCTATATCTTCCACTGTGAACCACATATTCGTATGAAATTTTGTTCTATTGTACACTTTGTTTCTCTCAATTATAATCTATAGTTATTTTGTGCACAGATCTATAATTTTAAAAGATTTAAAGGGTTGAAAATTTTTTGGGTCATGAAATTCTGTAAAATTGTGGCTCTTTTATATCTTCCACTGTGAACCACATATTCGTATGAAATTTTGTTCTCTTATACACTTTGTTTTTCTCAATTACAATCTATAGTTATTTTGTGCACAGATCTATAATTTTAGAAGATATAAAGGATTGAAAATTTTTTGGGTCATGAAATTCTGTAAAATTATGACCGTTCTATATCTCCCACTGTGAACCACGTATTGATATGGAATTATGTTCTCTTATACACTTTGTTTTCCTCAATTATAAACTATAGTTATTTTGTGCACAGATCTAAAAAGGTAGAAGATATGAAGGGTTGAAAATTTTTTGGGTCATGAAATTCTGTAATATTATGGCCGTTCTATATCTTCCACTGTGAACCACATATTCGTATGAAATTTTGTTTTATTGTACAATCTGTTTTTCTCAATTATAATCTATAGTTATTTTGTGCTCAGATCTATAATTTTAGAACATATTAAAGGTTGAAAATTTTTTGGGTCATGAAATTCTGTAATATTATGGCCGTTCTTTATCTTCCACTGTGAACCACATATTCGTATGAAATTTTGTTCTATTGTACACTTTGTTTTTCTCAATTATAATCTATAGTTATTTCGTGCACAGATCTATAATTTTAGAAGATATAAAAGATTGAAAATTTTTTGGGTCATGAAATTCTGTAATATTATGGCCGTTTTATATCTCCCACTATGAACCACGTATTGGTATGGAATTTTGTTCTCTTCTACACTTTGATTTTCTCAATTATAAACTATAGTTTTTTTGTGCACAGATCTATAATTTTAAAAGATATAAAGGGTTGAAAATTTTTTGGGTCATGAAATTCTGTAAAATTGTGGCTGTTTTATATCTTCCACCGTGAACCACATATTCGTATGAAATTTTGTTCTATTGTACACTTTGTTTTTCTCAATTATAATTTATAGTTATTTTGTGCACAAATCTCTAAATGTAGCAGATATAAACGGTTGAAAATTTTTTGGGTCATGAAATTCTGTAAAATTGTGGCCGTTTTATATCTCCCACTGTGAACCACGTATTGGTATGGAATTTTGTTCTCTTGTACACTTTGTTTTTCTCAATTATAAACTAAAGTTATTTTGTGCACAGATCTATAATTTTAAAAGATATAAAGGGTTGAAAATTTTTTTGGTCACGAAGTTCTGTAAAATTATGGCCGTTCTATATCTCCCACTGTGAACCACTTATTGATATGGAATTATGTACCATTGTACACTTTGTTTTAATCAATTATAAACTATAGTTATTTTGTGCATAGATCTATAATTTTAGAAGATATAAAGGGTTGAAAATTTTTTGGGTCATGAAATTCTGTAAAATTGTGGCCGTTTTATATTTCCCACTGTGAACCACGTATTGGTATGGAATTTGGTTCTCTTGTACACTTTGTTTTTCTCAATTATAAACTATAGTTATTTTGTGCACAGATCTAAAAAGGTATAAGATATGAAGGGTTGAAAATTTTTTGGGTCATGAAATTCTGTAATATTATGTCCGTTCTATATCTTCCACTGTGAACCACATATTCGTATGAAATTTTGTTCTATTGTACACTTTGTTTCTCTCAATTATAATCTATAGTTATTTTGTGCACAGATCTATAATTTTAAAAGATTTAAAGGGTTGAAAATTTTTTGGGTCATGAAATTCTGTAAAATTGTGGCTCTTTTATATCTTCCACTGTGAACCACATATTCGTATGAAATTTTGTTCTCTTATACACTTTGTTTTTCTCAATTATAATCTATAGTTATTTTGTGCACAGATCTATAATTTTAGAAGATATAAAGGATTGAAAATTTTTTGGGTCATGAAATTCTGTAAAATTATGACCGTTCTATATCTCCCACTGTGAACCACGTATTGATATGGAATTATGTTCTCTTATACACTTTGTTTTCCTCAATTATAAACTATAGTTATTTTGTGCACAGATCTAAAAAGGTAGAAGATATGAAGGGTTGAAAATTTTTTGGGTCATGAAATTCTGTAAAATTATGACCGTTCTATATCTCCCACTGTGAAGCACGTATTGATATGGATTTTTTTTTTCTTATACACTTTGTTTTTCTCAATTAAAAACTATAGTTATTTTGTGCACAGATCTAAAAAGGTAGAAGATATAAAGGGTTGAAATTTTTTTGGGTCATGAAATTCTGTAAAATTATTACCGTTCTATATCTCCCACTGTGAAGCACGTATTGATATGGAATTTTTTTTTTCTTATACACTTTGTTTTTCTCAATTATAATCTATAGTTATTTTGTGCACAGATCTAAAAAGGTAGAAGATAAAAAGGGTTGCAATTTTTTTGGGTCATGAAATTCTGTAAAATTATGACCGTTCTATATCTCCCACTGTGAAGCACGTATTGATATGGATTTTTTTTTTCTCTTATACACTTTTTTTTTCTCAATTAAAAACTATAGTTATTTTGTGCACAGATCTATAAATGTAGCAGATATAAAGGGTTGAAAATTTTTTGGGTCATGAAATTCTGTAAAATTATGACCGTTCTATATCTCCCCCTGTGAACCACGTATTGATAAGGAATTTTGTTCTCTTATACACTTTGTTTTTCTCAATTATAAACTTTAGTTATTTTGTGCACAGATCTAAAAAGGTAGAAGATATGAAGGGTTGAAAATTTTTTGGATCATATAATTCTGTAATATTATGTCCGTTCTATATCTTCCACTGTGAACCACATATTCGTATGAAATTTTGTTCTATTGTACACTTTGTTTTTCTCAATTATAATCTATTGTTTTTTTGTGCACAGATCTATAATTTTAAAAGATATAAAGGGTTGAAAATTTTTTGGGTCATGAAATTCTGTAAAATTGTGGCTGTTTTATATCTTCCACCGTGAACCACATATTCGTATGAAATTTTGTTCTATTGTACACTTTGTTTTTCTCAATTATAATTTATAGTTATTTTGTGCACAAATCTCTAAATGTAGCAGATATAAACGGTTGAAAATTTTTTGGGTCATGAAATTCTGTAAAATTGTGGCCGTTTTATATCTCCCACTGTGAACCACGTATTGGTATGGAATTTTGTTCTCTTGTACACTTTGTTTTTCTCAATTATAAACTAAAGTTATTTTGTGCACAGATCTATAATTTTAAAAGATATAAAGGGTTGAAAATTTTTTTGGTCACGAAGTTCTGTAAAATTATGGCCGTTCTATATCTCCCACTGTGAACCACTTATTGATATGGAATTATGTACCATTGTACACTTTGTTTTTCTCAATTATAAACTATAGTTATTTTGTGCATAGATCTATAATTTTAGAAGATATAAAGGGTTGAAAATTTTTTGGGTCATGAAATTCTGTAAAATTGTGGCCGTTTTATATTTCCCACTGTGAACCACGTATTGGTATGGAATTTGGTTCTCTTGTACACTTAGTTTTTCTCAATTATAAACTATAGTTATTTTGTGCACAGATCTAAAAAGGTAGAAGATATGAAGGGTTGAAAATTTTTTGGGTCATGAAATTCTGTAATATTATGTCCGTTCTATATCTTCCACTGTGAACCACATATTCGTATGAAATTTTGTTCTATTGTACACTTTGTTTCTCTCAATTATAATCTATAGTTATTTTGTGCACAGATCTATAATTTTAAAAGATTTAAAGGGTTGAAAATTTTTTGGGTCATGAAATTCTGTAAAATTGTGGCTCTTTTATATCTTCCACTGTGAACCACATATTCGTATGAAATTTTGTTCTCTTATACACTTTGTTTTTCTCAATTATAATCTATAGTTATTTTGTGCACAGATCTATAATTTTAGAAGATATAAAGGATTGAAAATGTTTTGGGTCATGAAATTCTGTAAAATTATGACCGTTCTATATCTCCCACTGTGAACCACGTATTGATATGGAATTATGTTCTCTTATACACTTTGTTTTCCTCAATTATAAACTATAGTTATTTTGTGCACAGATCTAAAAAGGTAGAAGATATGAAGGGTTGAAAATTTTTTGGGTCATGAAATTCTGTAATATTATGGCCGTTCTATATCTTCCACTGTGAACCACATATTCGTATGAAATTTTGTTTTATTGTACAATCTGTTTTTCTCAATTATAATCTATAGTTATTTTGTGCTCAGATCTATAATTTTAGAACATATTAAAGGTTGAAAATTTTTTGGGTCATGAAATTCTGTAATATTATGGCCGTTCTTTATCTTCCACTGTGAACCACATATTCGTATGAAATTTTGTTCTATTGTACACTTTGTTTTTCTCAATTATAATCTATAGTTATTTCGTGCACAGATCTATAATTTTAGAAGATATAAAAGATTGAAAATTTTTTGGGTCATGAAATTCTGTAATATTATGGCCGTTTTATATCTCCCACTATGAACCACGTATTGGTATGGAATTTTGTTCTCTTCTACACTTTGTTTTTCTCAATTATAAACTATAGTTTTTTTCTGCACAGATCTATAAATGTAGCAGATATAAAGGGTTGAAAATTTTTTGGGTCATGAAATTCTGTAAAATTATGACCGTTCTATATCTCCCACTGTGAAGCACGTATTGATATGGAATTTTTTTTTTCTTATACACTTTGTTTTTCTCAATTAAAAACTGTAGTTATTTTGTGCACAAATCTATAAATGTAGCAGATATAAAGGGTTGAAAATTTTTTGGGTCATGAAATTCTGTAAAATTTGGGCCGTTCTATATCTCCCACTGAGAACCACGAATTCATATGGAATTTTGTTCTCTTATACACTTTGTTTTTCACAATTATAAACTCTAGTGATTTTGTGCACAGATCTAAAAAGGTAGAAGATATAAAGGGTTGAAAGTGTTTTGGGTCACCTAATTCTGTAATATTATGGCCGTTCTATATCTTCCACTGTGAACCACATATTCGTATGAAATTTTGATCTATTGTACACTTTGTTTTTCTCAATTATAATCTATAGTTATTTTGTGCACAGATCTATAATTTTAGAATATATAAAGGATTGAAAATTTTTTGGGTCATGAAATTCTGTAATATTATGACCGTTCTATATCTCCCACTGTGAACCACGTATTGATATGGAATTTTGTTCTCTTATACACTTTGTTTTTCTCAATTATAAACTATAGTTATTTTGTGCACAGATCTATAAATGTAGCAGATATAAAGGGTTGAAAATTTTTTTTGGGTCATGAAATTCTGTAAAATTATGACCGTTCTATATCTCCCACTGTGAAGCACGTATTGATAAGGAATTTTGTTCTCTTATACACTTTGTTTTTCTCAATTATAAACTATAGTTATTTTGTGCACAGATCTAAAAAGGTAGAAGATATGAAGGGTTGAAAATTTTTTGGGTCATGTAATTCTGTAATATTATGGCCGTTCTATATCTTCCACTGTGAATCACATATTCGTATGAAATTTTGTTCTATTGTACACTTTGTTTTTCTCAATTATAATCTATAGTTATTTTGTGCACAGATCTATAATTTTAGAAGATATTAACGGTTGAAAATTTTTTGGGTCATGAAATTCTGTAATATTATGGCCGTTTTATATCTCCCACATTGAACCACGTATTGGTATGGAATTTTGTTCTCTTGTACACTTTGTTTTTCTCAATTATAAACTATAGTTATTTTGTGCACAGATCTATAAATGTAGCAGATATAAACGGTTGAAAATTTTTTGGGTCATGAAATTCTGTAAAATTGTGGCCGTTTTATATCTCCCACTGTGAACCACGTATTGGTATGGAATTTTGTTCTCTTGTACACTTTGTTTTTCTCAATTATAAACTAAAGTTATTTTGTGCACAGATCTATAATTTTAAAAGATATAAAGGGTTGAAAATTTTTTTGGTCACGAAGTTCTGTAAAATTATGGCCGTTCTATATCTCCCACTGTGAACCACTTATTGATATGGAATTATGTACCATTGTACACTTTGTTTTTCTCAATTATAAACTATAGTTATTTTCTGCACAGATCTATAAATGTAGCAGATATAAAGGGTTGAAAATTTTTTGGGTCATGAAATTCTGTAAAATTATGACCGTTCTATATCTCCCACTGTGAAGCACGTATTGATATGGAATTTTTTTTTTCTTATACACTTTGTTTTTCTCAATTAAAAACTATAGTTATTTTGTGCACAAATCTATAAATGTAGAAGATATAAAGGGTTGAAAGTGTTTTGGGTCACCTAATTCTGTAATATTATGGCCGTTCTATATCTTCCACTGTGAACCACATATTCGTATGAAATTTTGTTCTATTGTACACTTTGTTTTTCTCAATTATAATCTATAGTTATTTTGTGCACAGATCTATAATTTTAGAATATATAAAGGATTGAAAATTTTTTGGGTCATGAAATTCTGTAATATTATGACCGTTCTATATCTCCCACTGTGAACCACTTATTGATATGGAATTATGTACCATTGTACAATTTGTTTTTCTCAATTATAAACTATAGTTATTTTGTGCACAGATCTAAAAAGGTACAAGATATAAAGGGTTGAAATTTTTCTGGGTCATGAAATTCTGTAAAATTATGACTGTTCTATATCTCCCACTGTGGACCACGTATTCGTATGAAATTTTGTTCTCTTGTACACTTTGTTTTTCTCAATTATAAACTATAGTTATTTTGTGCACAGATCTATAATTTTAGAAGATATAAAGGGTTGAAAATTTTTTGGGTCATGAAATTCTGTAAAATTGTGGCCGTTATATATCTCCTACTGTGAACCACGTATTGGTATGGAATTTTGTTCTCTTGTACAGTTTGTTTTTCTCAATTATAAACTATAGTTATTTTGTGCACAGATGTATAAATGTAGCAGATATAAAGGGTTGAAAATTTTTTTTGGGTCATGAAATTCTGTAAAATTATGACCGTTCTATATCTCCCACTGTGAAGCACGTATTGATAAGGAATTTTGTTCTCTTATACACTTTGTTTTTCTCAATTATAAACTATAGTTATTTTGTGCACAGATCTAAAAAGGTAGAAGATATGAAGGGTTGAAAATTTTTTGGGTCACGAAATTCTGTAATATTATGTCCGTTCTATATCTTCCACTGTGAACCACATATTCGTATGAAATTTTGTTCTATTGTACACTTTGTTTTTCTCAATTATAATCTATAGTTATTTTGTGCACAGATCTATAATTTTAAAAGATTTAAAGGGTTGAAAATTTTTTGGGTCATGAAATTCTGTAAAATTGTGGCTCTTTTATATCTTCCACTGTGAACCACATATTCGTATGAAATTTTGTTCTCTTATACACTTTGTTTTTCTCAATTATAAACTAAAGTTATTTTGTGCACAGATCTATAATTTTAAAAGATATAAAGGGTTGAAAATTTTTTTGGTCACGAAGTTCTGTAAAATTATGGCCGTTCTATATCTCCCACTGTGAACCACTTATTGATATGGAATTATGTACCATTGTACACTTTGTTTTTCTCAATTATAAACTATAGTTATTTTGTGCATAGATCTATAATTTTAGAAGATATAAAGGGTTGAAAATTTTTTGGGTCATGAAATTCTGTAAAATTGTGGCCGTTTTATATTTCCCACTGTGAACCACGTATTGGTATGGAATTTGGTTCTCTTGTACACTTTGTTTTTCTCAATTATAAACTATAGTTATTTTGTGCAGAGATCTAAAAAGGTAGAAGATATGAAGGGTTGAAAATTTTTTGGGTCATGAAATTCTGTAATATTATGTCCGTTCTATATCTTCCACTGTGAACCACATATTCGTATGAAATTTTGTTCTATTGTACACTTTGTTTCTCTCAATTATAATCTATAGTTATTTTGTGCACAGATCTATAATTTTAAAAGATTTAAAGGGTTGAAAATTTTTTGGGTCATGAAATTCTGTAAAATTGTGGCTCTTTTATATCTTCCACTGTGAACCACATATTCGTATGAAATTTTGTTCTCTTATACACTTTGTTTTTCTCAATTATAATCTATAGTTATTTTGTGCACAGATCTATAATTTTAGAAGATATAAAGGATTGAAAATTTTTTGGGTCATGAAATTCTGTAAAATTATGACCGTTCTATATCTCCCACTGTGAACCACGTATTGATATGGAATTATGTTCTCTTATACACTTTGTTTTCCTCAATTATAAACTATAGTTATTTTGTGCACAGATCTAAAAAGGTAGAAGATATGAAGGGTTGAAAATTTTTTGGGTCATGAAATTCTGTAAAATTATGACCGTTCTATATCTCCCACTGTGAAGCACGTATTGATATGGATTTTTTTTTTTCTTATACACTTTGTTTTTCTCAATTAAAAACTATAGTTATTTTGTGCACAGATCTAAAAAGGTAGAAGATATAAAGGGTTGAAATTTTTTTTGGTCATGAAATTCTGTAAAATTATGACCGTTCTATATCTCCCACTGTGAAGCACGTATTGATATGGATTTTTTTTTTTCTTATACACTTTGTTTTTCTCAATTAAAAACTATAGTTATTTTGTGCACAGATCTAAAAAGGTAGAAGATATAAAGGGTTGAAATTTTTTTGGGTCATGAAATTCTGTAAAATTATGACCGTTCTATATCTCCCACTGTGAAGCACGTATTGATATGGATTTTTTTTTTCTTATACACTTTGTTTTTCTCAATTATAATCTATAGTTATTTTGTGCACAGATCTAAAAAGGTAGAAGATATAAAGGGTTGAAATTTTTTTGGGTCATGAAATTCTGTAAAATTATGACCGTTCTATATCTCCCACTGTGAAGCACGTATTGATATGGATTTTTTTTTTCTCTTATACACTTTTTTTTTCTCAATTAAAAACTATAGTTATTTTGTGCACAGATCTATAAATGTAGCAGATATAAAGGGTTGAAAATTTTTTGGGTCATGAAATTCTGTAAAATTATGACCGTTCTATATCTCCCCCTGTGAACCACGTATTGATAAGGAATTTTGTTCTCTTATACACTTTGTTTTTCTCAATTATAAACTTTAGTTATTTTGTGCACAGATCTAAAAAGGTAGAAGATATGAAGGGTTGAAAATTTTTTGGATCATATAATTCTGTAATATTATGTCCGTTCTATATCTGATAGAATTGATGATAGAATGGTTCTTAAATTGAGAAGACACGTTATAAATTCTTAAGACTTTATTTAAGCAAAACACTAATCACATAAAAGGGCACAATACAAAATACAGAACGTATTACAATTTACACTTAGAATGAACTCCATGTTACCGACGCTATGTTCTGGCGGCAATTACTAGAATTTCCCTCTAACATTAAAATTTCCCTTTAACACTCCTCCTAAATTTTAATTATTCTTTAAAATAACTTTATTCACTTATTCCTAAGCAACTTCTAAAGTATTCGAATTTTCTTCTTTGAAGTGGCTTGGTCAATAAATCTCCAAGTTGTTCATTTGTACTGATGTGTTCGATTTCAATTTCTTCTCCTAGTTTCTCCTTAATAAAATGATACTTGGTGTCAATATATTTAGTACGTTTTGACGCTTTTCCATCTTCTTGATTAATCATATAAATTGCGCTTTGATTGTCTACGTATAGTGGTATAGGAAAATCATTCACTGCTTCCAATTCTAAGCCGAACTTTTTTATAAATAACACATCTCGAATAGCTTCACTTGCTGAGACGAACTCTGCTTCTGCAGTCGAAAGTGCCACTGTTTTCTGCTTTCTGGATGCCCACGATATTGCTCCTCCTGAATACATCAAAACATATCCAGATGTTGATCTTCGATCTTCCACGCTGCCTGCAAAATCTGCATCGCTGTACAGGATTAATTCACTTGCGCCATTGTAGTTGATACCATAGTTAATAGTACCACGGAGATACCTTAATATCCTTTTTGCTTGAAGCCAATGTTCTGACTTTGGACTCTCTACATATCTACTGAGATAGTTTACTGCGAATGATATGTCTGGTCTAGTCATAGTTGACAAATACAACAGGCTTCCTATCAGCTCACGATACGGTTTTCCTTTAGCAATTGTATCGGATGTATTTTTCAAAGTTTCCATCGGAGTGTAGGTTGAGTTTGCATAATTCATGTTAAAAGTGTGAAGAATTTTCTTCGTATACTGACTTTGGTTGATGAGAATTGATCCATCCTTCCGCTGTTTTATTTCAATACCTAAGTATTTATTAGCTTCTCCCCAGGTAGCTTCAAACGTTTTGTTTAATTCCAACATTAGTTGTTCCATTTCATACAGATTTTCTCCTATTACCAATCCATCATCTACATACAGAGCAATTATAATTCCTGATGACTTGTTAAAAAATACGCATGAATCGGACTTTAATACTTTAAAATTTTTAGTTTCAAGAAAAGATTTAAATTTTTCTCCCCATTTCCTTGGAGCTTGTTTTAATCCATAAAGACTTTTCTTTAGTAGACATACTTTGTTTTCATTACATTTCTTAACGAAACCTTCGGGTTGTGTAATATATATCGTTTCATCTAATTCTCCATGTAAGAAGGCCGTTTTTATATCAAACTGAAGTATTTTAAATTTTTTCTTTACTGCATGAGCAATTAGAAATCTTATAGAATCATGTTGTGCAACAGGAGCATATGTTTCTTGAAAATCTAATCCTTTTACCTGCTGAAAACCTCGCACAACCAACCTTGCTTTATGCTTCTCTATGGTGCCATCTTTCTTGTATTTCTTTCGAAAAACCCACTTAGTTGTTAACGGTACTTTATCTTCAGGTAGATCCACAATTTGCCATGTTTTATTTTTATGTAGTGCATCGATTTCTTCTTGCATTGCTTGTTTCCAATTTGGGTTAATTAAAGCTTCTGATGTAGTTAAATTCTCACATTCTCCAATTAATAGATAATTTTCCAAATCTGGTGGTTTCTTTAATAACCTTCTGTCTCTCAGATTATACTGCTCGTTTTCCTTTTTCTGTTCATTTTCTTGGTTTGTTTTTCGTTTTTCTTTATCTTCTCTTTCAATTTGTATAGTTTCAGTTTCATTCGTTTCTTTATTTTCTCCTCCCTGCTTTTCACCATATATATCTTCTTTCTCTTCAGACAACAATGTTGATTCCTTTTGTTCTTCATAATTCTTATATTCATTACTAATTTGGTTATTACAAATATCAAGGGATATTGCTTTCTCATGTGTTGATCGAACAAAGATGACGTCTCGTTCTACTTCAACTTCATCTTTTTCTGGGAAATAGATTCTAAAGCCTTTCGAAGATTCACTGTAACCAATAAATAGTCCTTTTTTACTTTTAGGGTCCCATTTAAGTCGCTTCTGCTTCGGCACATGCACAAAGACAGTTTCACCAAAAACATGTAACTTACCAATGTCTATCTTTCCTCCAGACCAAACTTCTAATGGAGTTTTCTTTTCTATACTGCTTTTGCCAGTCATGTTTATAGTATATACTGCAGTGTTTACTGCTTCTGCCCAAAGTGATTTCGGCAAGCTTTTGGCATGAATCAGGGTCCTAGCGGCTTCAACAATTGTTCTCATTTCTCTCTCTATTCTGCCGTTTTGTTCTGGTGAATACTTACAAGAGACTTGGTGTAAAATACCTTCTTTATTTGTTATATCTTTTACATAAGAATTGAGTATTTCTGTTCCGTTGTCAGATCTTATGATTTTAATGCGATGATTCACATTGTATTTTACAAAATTTACACACATTTTAATTTTTTCTTTTACTTCACTTTTATTTCTTAAAAAATAAACCATTCTGAAGTGACTAAGATCATCCTTAACGAGTAAAAAATATCGAGATCCTCCTAAAGAATCTTCTTCCATCGGTCCACAAAGATCTATATGTAAAATTTCTCCAGGTTTAGTTGCTCTTGAAGCACTTGCTTTAAAGGGTAATCTATGTTGTTTGCCAATCATACAGGATTCGCAAAAGAAATTTTTATCATCTATGAACTCTGTTCCAGTTAATTCCAAAATTTTTCTGACTTGAGTGACATTTTGATGTGCAAATTTTTCATGATAGGTTCTTAAGCATTCAATCTTTTTTGCGCTGTGACAGGTTATAGAACTTGTAGGTAACTTAAAATCCATATAAAATAATTTTTCCTTTTTATTTCCAATTGCATAGACCAAATTATTCTTTATAATTTTACAATCATTTTTCTCATAGATCATACTATAGCCCATTTCTGTAGCTGCACTGGTAGAAAATAAATTAAATTTTAAGTTGGGGACATACAGTACTTTGGTAAGATCAGTAGGAATATAAGTTTTACCATTGTATGCTAATATTTCAACTTTACCTTGTCCAAGAGCTTGGAGAAAAGAACCATCTCCAATTTTAATTGATAAGGGTTCATCAAATTTCTTGTATTCTTCAAACCATTCCTTTTTGATACACATATGATCACTTGCTCCGCTGTCCGCAATCCAGGAGTGTTCATCAGCTAAGATTTCAATCAAATTTAAACTAATAAAGGCTGCTTTCTTCTTATGTTCATAATTAGTATTTCTATTGTGTTTATATTCTTCTTTTTGAGACTTAATCGGGCAATCAGCAATAAAGTGTCCTATACGACCACAAAAATGGCAAGGAAATTTCTTATTTGCCGGCTTCTGAAAGGTATTTGATTGTTGATACTTTTCCTTTTGTTTAGAGTACCTGTTCATCCTCTTTGAAGTAAAGGCATTTACGTTATTAACATTTAAACTTTCATTTTCTTTCATTCTACCTTCTTCAATAAATAGACGAGAAGTTAGGTTACTTAACGTTCTTTGTTCTTCAGATACAGATTCCCAAGCTGACACAAAATGTTTATATTCTGGTGGTAACGAAGACAAAATCTTGGTCATTAACATTGTATCACTAATGCTCTCTTTTTGTGCTTTCAATTTAGCTACTAAAATTTCTAAATCTGATATATGTGTTCCCAAACCTCGATTTTTAAACTGATATTCAAAAAATTGCTTCTGTAAAAGATAATTTCCTACATTTGATTGTTGCTCAAATAAGCTACATAATTTATTCCACATTTCATATGACGTTTTGCAGTTCAGCAAATATGATATAATTCTGTCCTCAATAAGTGTTATAATAAGTCCCTGAGCTCTTTCATCATTACGAACTTTTTCAGTTTCTCTAGCTTCAATTTGTGGATTTACTATACACTCTAACCAGCCCTTTGATTTCAGCAAAATTTCCACTTGGAATTTCCATAAGTTCCAATTTTCATTGCCTCTTAATTTATTAATAGGTAATGTTCCTTTTACTACTTCCATTTTGCTTTGATTCGACTCAGTAAAAAATATCAACTTCCACTGATTATAAACTATAACTTTTAAGAGATATTTCTGGGCCCATAACCTGATAGAATTGATGATAGAATGGTTCTTAAATTGAGAAGACACGTTATAAATTCTTAAGACTTTATTTAAGCAAAACACTAATCACATAAAAGGGCACAATACAAAATACAGAACGTATTACAATTTACACTTAGAATGAACTCCATGTTACCGACGCTATGTTCTGGCGGCAATTACTAGAATTTCCCTCTAACATTAAAATTTCCCTTTAACAATATCTTCCACTGTGAACCACATATTCGTATGAAATTTTGTTCTATTGTACACTTTGTTTTTCTCAATTATAATCTATTGTTTTTTTGTGCACAGATCTATAATTTTAAAAGATATAAAGGGTTGAAAATTTTTTGGGTCATGAAATTCTGTAAAATTGTGGCTGTTTTATATCTTCCACCGTGAACCACATATTCGTATGAAATTTTGTTCTATTGTACACTTTGTTTTTCTCAATTATAATTTATAGTTATTTTGTGCACAAATCTCTAAATGTAGCAGATATAAACGGTTGAAAATTTTTTGGGTCATGAAATTCTGTAAAATTGTGGCCGTTTTATATCTCCCACTGTGAACCACGTATTGGTATGGAATTTTGTTCTCTTGTACACTTTGTTTTTCTCAATTATAAACTAAAGTTATTTTGTGCACAGATCTATAATTTTAAAAGATATAAAGGGTTGAAAATTTTTTTGGTCACGAAGTTCTGTAAAATTATGGCCGTTCTATATCTCCCACTGTGAACCACTTATTGATATGGAATTATGTACCATTGTACACTTTGTTTTTCTCAATTATAAACTATAGTTATTTTGTGCACAGATCTAAAAAGGTAGAAGATATGAAGGGTTGAAAATTTTTTGGGTCATGAAATTCTGTAATATTATGTCCGTTCTATATCTTCCACTGTGAACCACATATTCGTATGAAATTTTGTTCTATTGTACACTTTGTTTCTCTCAATTATAATCTATAGTTATTTTGTGCACAGATCTATAATTTTAAAAGATTTAAAGGGTTGAAAATTTTTTGGGTCATGAAATTCTGTAAAATTGTGGCTCTTTTATATCTTCCACTGTGAACCACATATTCGTATGAAATTTTGTTCTCTTATACACTTTGTTTTTCTCAATTATAATCTATAGTTATTTTGTGCTCAGATCTATAATTTTAGAACATATTAAAGGTTGAAAATTTTTTGGGTCATGAAATTCTGTAATATTATGGCCGTTCTTTATCTTCCACTGTGAACCACATATTCGTATGAAATTTTGTTCTATTGTACACTTTGTTTTTCTCAATTATAATCTATAGTTATTTCGTGCACAGATCTATAATTTTAGAAGATATAAAAGATTGAAAATTTTTTGGGTCATGAAATTCTGTAATATTATGGCCGTTTTATATCTCCCACTATGAACCACGTATTGGTATGGAATTTTGTTCTCTTCTACACTTTGATTTTCTCAATTATAAACTATAGTTTTTTTGTGCACAGATCTATAATTTTAAAAGATATAAAGGGTTGAAAATTTTTTGGGTCATGAAATTCTGTAAAATTGTGGCTGTTTTATATCTTCCACCGTGAACCACATATTCGTATGAAATTTTGTTCTATTGTACACTTTGTTTTTCTCAATTATAATTTATAGTTATTTTGTGCACAAATCTCTAAATGTAGCAGATATAAACGGTTGAAAATTTTTTGGGTCATGAAATTCTGTAAAATTGTGGCCGTTTTATATCTCCCACTGTGAACCACGTATTGGTATGGAATTTTGTTCTCTTGTACACTTTGTTTTTCTCAATTATAAACTAAAGTTATTTTGTGCACAGATCTATAATTTTAAAAGATATAAAGGGTTGAAAATTTTTTTGGTCACGAAGTTCTGTAAAATTATGGCCGTTCTATATCTCCCACTGTGAACCACTTATTGATATGGAATTATGTACCATTGTACACTTTGTTTTAATCAATTATAAACTATAGTTATTTTGTGCATAGATCTATAATTTTAGAAGATATAAAGGGTTGAAAATTTTTTGGGTCATGAAATTCTGTAAAATTGTGGCCGTTTTATATTTCCCACTGTGAACCACGTATTGGTATGGAATTTGGTTCTCTTGTACACTTTGTTTTTCTCAATTATAAACTATAGTTATTTTGTGCACAGATCTAAAAAGGTATAAGATATGAAGGGTTGAAAATTTTTTGGGTCATGAAATTCTGTAATATTATGTCCGTTCTATATCTTCCACTGTGAACCACATATTCGTATGAAATTTTGTTCTATTGTACACTTTGTTTCTCTCAATTATAATCTATAGTTATTTTGTGCACAGATCTATAATTTTAAAAGATTTAAAGGGTTGAAAATTTTTTGGGTCATGAAATTCTGTAAAATTGTGGCTCTTTTATATCTTCCACTGTGAACCACATATTCGTATGAAATTTTGTTCTCTTATACACTTTGTTTTTCTCAATTATAATCTATAGTTATTTTGTGCACAGATCTATAATTTTAGAAGATATAAAGGATTGAAAATTTTTTGGGTCATGAAATTCTGTAAAATTATGACCGTTCTATATCTCCCACTGTGAACCACGTATTGATATGGAATTATGTTCTCTTATACACTTTGTTTTCCTCAATTATAAACTATAGTTATTTTGTGCACAGATCTAAAAAGGTAGAAGATATGAAGGGTTGAAAATTTTTTGGGTCATGAAATTCTGTAAAATTATGACCGTTCTATATCTCCCACTGTGAAGCACGTATTGATATGGATTTTTTTTTTCTTATACACTTTGTTTTTCTCAATTAAAAACTATAGTTATTTTGTGCACAGATCTAAAAAGGTAGAAGATATAAAGGGTTGAAATTTTTTTGGGTCATGAAATTCTGTAAAATTATGACCGTTCTATATCTCCCACTGTGAAGCACGTATTGATATGGAATTTTTTTTTTCTTATACACTTTGTTTTTCTCAATTATAATCTATAGTTATTTTGTGCACAGATCTAAAAAGGTAGAAGATAAAAAGGGTTGCAATTTTTTTGGGTCATGAAATTCTGTAAAATTATGACCGTTCTATATCTCCCACTGTGAAGCACGTATTGATATGGATTTTTTTTTTCTCTTATACACTTTTTTTTTCTCAATTAAAAACTATAGTTATTTTGTGCACAGATCTATAAATGTAGCAGATATAAAGGGTTGAAAATTTTTTGGGTCATGAAATTCTGTAAAATTATGACCGTTCTATATCTCCCCCTGTGAACCACGTATTGATAAGGAATTTTGTTCTCTTATACACTTTGTTTTTCTCAATTATAAACTTTAGTTATTTTGTGCACAGATCTAAAAAGGTAGAAGATATGAAGGGTTGAAAATTTTTTGGATCATATAATTCTGTAATATTATGTCCGTTCTATATCTTCCACTGTGAACCACATATTCGTATGAAATTTTGTTCTATTGTACACTTTGTTTTTCTCAATTATAATCTATTGTTTTTTTGTGCACAGATCTATAATTTTAAAAGATATAAAGGGTTGAAAATTTTTTGGGTCATGAAATTCTGTAAAATTGTGGCTGTTTTATATCTTCCACCGTGAACCACATATTCGTATGAAATTTTGTTCTATTGTACACTTTGTTTTTCTCAATTATAATTTATAGTTATTTTGTGCACAAATCTCTAAATGTAGCAGATATAAACGGTTGAAAATTTTTTGGGTCATGAAATTCTGTAAAATTGTGGCCGTTTTATATCTCCCACTGTGAACCACGTATTGGTATGGAATTTTGTTCTCTTGTACACTTTGTTTTTCTCAATTATAAACTAAAGTTATTTTGTGCACAGATCTATAATTTTAAAAGATATAAAGGGTTGAAAATTTTTTTGGTCACGAAGTTCTGTAAAATTATGGCCGTTCTATATCTCCCACTGTGAACCACTTATTGATATGGAATTATGTACCATTGTACACTTTGTTTTTCTCAATTATAAACTATAGTTATTTTGTGCATAGATCTATAATTTTAGAAGATATAAAGGGTTGAAAATTTTTTGGGTCATGAAATTCTGTAAAATTGTGGCCGTTTTATATTTCCCACTGTGAACCACGTATTGGTATGGAATTTGGTTCTCTTGTACACTTAGTTTTTCTCAATTATAAACTATAGTTATTTTGTGCACAGATCTAAAAAGGTAGAAGATATGAAGGGTTGAAAATTTTTTGGGTCATGAAATTCTGTAATATTATGTCCGTTCTATATCTTCCACTGTGAACCACATATTCGTATGAAATTTTGTTCTATTGTACACTTTGTTTCTCTCAATTATAATCTATAGTTATTTTGTGCACAGATCTATAATTTTAAAAGATTTAAAGGGTTGAAAATTTTTTGGGTCATGAAATTCTGTAAAATTGTGGCTCTTTTATATCTTCCACTGTGAACCACATATTCGTATGAAATTTTGTTCTCTTATACACTTTGTTTTTCTCAATTATAATCTATAGTTATTTTGTGCACAGATCTATAATTTTAGAAGATATAAAGGATTGAAAATGTTTTGGGTCATGAAATTCTGTAAAATTATGACCGTTCTATATCTCCCACTGTGAACCACGTATTGATATGGAATTATGTTCTCTTATACACTTTGTTTTCCTCAATTATAAACTATAGTTATTTTGTGCACAGATCTAAAAAGGTAGAAGATATGAAGGGTTGAAAATTTTTTGGGTCATGAAATTCTGTAATATTATGGCCGTTCTATATCTTCCACTGTGAACCACATATTCGTATGAAATTTTGTTTTATTGTACAATCTGTTTTTCTCAATTATAATCTATAGTTATTTTGTGCTCAGATCTATAATTTTAGAACATATTAAAGGTTGAAAATTTTTTGGGTCATGAAATTCTGTAATATTATGGCCGTTCTTTATCTTCCACTGTGAACCACATATTCGTATGAAATTTTGTTCTATTGTACACTTTGTTTTTCTCAATTATAATCTATAGTTATTTCGTGCACAGATCTATAATTTTAGAAGATATAAAAGATTGAAAATTTTTTGGGTCATGAAATTCTGTAATATTATGGCCGTTTTATATCTCCCACTATGAACCACGTATTGGTATGGAATTTTGTTCTCTTCTACACTTTGTTTTTCTCAATTATAAACTATAGTTTTTTTCTGCACAGATCTATAAATGTAGCAGATATAAAGGGTTGAAAATTTTTTGGGTCATGAAATTCTGTAAAATTATGACCGTTCTATATCTCCCACTGTGAAGCACGTATTGATATGGAATTTTTTTTTTCTTATACACTTTGTTTTTCTCAATTAAAAACTGTAGTTATTTTGTGCACAAATCTATAAATGTAGCAGATATAAAGGGTTGAAAATTTTTTGGGTCATGAAATTCTGTAAAATTTGGGCCGTTCTATATCTCCCACTGAGAACCACGAATTCATATGGAATTTTGTTCTCTTATACACTTTGTTTTTCACAATTATAAACTCTAGTGATTTTGTGCACAGATCTAAAAAGGTAGAAGATATAAAGGGTTGAAAGTGTTTTGGGTCACCTAATTCTGTAATATTATGGCCGTTCTATATCTTCCACTGTGAACCACATATTCGTATGAAATTTTGATCTATTGTACACTTTGTTTTTCTCAATTATAATCTATAGTTATTTTGTGCACAGATCTATAATTTTAGAATATATAAAGGATTGAAAATTTTTTGGGTCATGAAATTCTGTAATATTATGACCGTTCTATATCTCCCACTGTGAACCACGTATTGATATGGAATTTTGTTCTCTTATACACTTTGTTTTTCTCAATTATAAACTATAGTTATTTTGTGCACAGATCTATAAATGTAGCAGATATAAAGGGTTGAAAATTTTTTTTGGGTCATGAAATTCTGTAAAATTATGACCGTTCTATATCTCCCACTGTGAAGCACGTATTGATAAGGAATTTTGTTCTCTTATACACTTTGTTTTTCTCAATTATAAACTATAGTTATTTTGTGCACAGATCTAAAAAGGTAGAAGATATGAAGGGTTGAAAATTTTTTGGGTCATGTAATTCTGTAATATTATGGCCGTTCTATATCTTCCACTGTGAATCACATATTCGTATGAAATTTTGTTCTATTGTACACTTTGTTTTTCTCAATTATAATCTATAGTTATTTTGTGCACAGATCTATAATTTTAGAAGATATTAACGGTTGAAAATTTTTTGGGTCATGAAATTCTGTAATATTATGGCCGTTTTATATCTCCCACATTGAACCACGTATTGGTATGGAATTTTGTTCTCTTGTACACTTTGTTTTTCTCAATTATAAACTATAGTTATTTTGTGCACAGATCTATAAATGTAGCAGATATAAACGGTTGAAAATTTTTTGGGTCATGAAATTCTGTAAAATTGTGGCCGTTTTATATCTCCCACTGTGAACCACGTATTGGTATGGAATTTTGTTCTCTTGTACACTTTGTTTTTCTCAATTATAAACTAAAGTTATTTTGTGCACAGATCTATAATTTTAAAAGATATAAAGGGTTGAAAATTTTTTTGGTCACGAAGTTCTGTAAAATTATGGCCGTTCTATATCTCCCACTGTGAACCACTTATTGATATGGAATTATGTACCATTGTACACTTTGTTTTTCTCAATTATAAACTATAGTTATTTTCTGCACAGATCTATAAATGTAGCAGATATAAAGGGTTGAAAATTTTTTGGGTCATGAAATTCTGTAAAATTATGACCGTTCTATATCTCCCACTGTGAAGCACGTATTGATATGGAATTTTTTTTTTCTTATACACTTTGTTTTTCTCAATTAAAAACTATAGTTATTTTGTGCACAAATCTATAAATGTAGAAGATATAAAGGGTTGAAAGTGTTTTGGGTCACCTAATTCTGTAATATTATGGCCGTTCTATATCTTCCACTGTGAACCACATATTCGTATGAAATTTTGTTCTATTGTACACTTTGTTTTTCTCAATTATAATCTATAGTTATTTTGTGCACAGATCTATAATTTTAGAATATATAAAGGATTGAAAATTTTTTGGGTCATGAAATTCTGTAATATTATGACCGTTCTATATCTCCCACTGTGAACCACTTATTGATATGGAATTATGTACCATTGTACAATTTGTTTTTCTCAATTATAAACTATAGTTATTTTGTGCACAGATCTAAAAAGGTACAAGATATAAAGGGTTGAAATTTTTCTGGGTCATGAAATTCTGTAAAATTATGACTGTTCTATATCTCCCACTGTGGACCACGTATTCGTATGAAATTTTGTTCTCTTGTACACTTTGTTTTTCTCAATTATAAACTATAGTTATTTTGTGCATAGATCTATAATTTTAGAAGATATAAAGGGTTGAAAATTTTTTGGGTCATGAAATTCTGTAAAATTGTGGCCGTTTTATATTTCCCACTGTGAACCACGTATTGGTATGGAATTTGGTTCTCTTGTACACTTTGTTTTTCTCAATTATAAACTATAGTTATTTTGTGCAGAGATCTAAAAAGGTAGAAGATATGAAGGGTTGAAAATTTTTTGGGTCATGAAATTCTGTAAAATTATGACCGTTCTATATCTCCCACTGTGAAGCACGTATTGATAAGGAATTTTGTTCTCTTATACACTTTGTTTTTCTCAATTATAAACTATAGTTATTTTGTGCACAGATCTAAAAAGGTAGAAGATATGAAGGGTTGAAAATTTTTTGGGTCACGAAATTCTGTAATATTATGTCCGTTCTATATCTTCCACTGTGAACCACATATTCGTATGAAATTTTGTTCTATTGTACACTTTGTTTTTCTCAATTATAATCTATAGTTATTTTGTGCACAGATCTATAATTTTAAAAGATTTAAAGGGTTGAAAATTTTTTGGGTCATGAAATTCTGTAAAATTGTGGCTCTTTTATATCTTCCACTGTGAACCACATATTCGTATGAAATTTTGTTCTCTTATACACTTTGTTTTTCTCAATTATAAACTAAAGTTATTTTGTGCACAGATCTATAATTTTAAAAGATATAAAGGGTTGAAAATTTTTTTGGTCACGAAGTTCTGTAAAATTATGGCCGTTCTATATCTCCCACTGTGAACCACTTATTGATATGGAATTATGTACCATTGTACACTTTGTTTTTCTCAATTATAAACTATAGTTATTTTGTGCATAGATCTATAATTTTAGAAGATATAAAGGGTTGAAAATTTTTTGGGTCATGAAATTCTGTAAAATTGTGGCCGTTTTATATTTCCCACTGTGAACCACGTATTGGTATGGAATTTGGTTCTCTTGTACACTTTGTTTTTCTCAATTATAAACTATAGTTATTTTGTGCAGAGATCTAAAAAGGTAGAAGATATGAAGGGTTGAAAATTTTTTGGGTCATGAAATTCTGTAATATTATGTCCGTTCTATATCTTCCACTGTGAACCACATATTCGTATGAAATTTTGTTCTATTGTACACTTTGTTTCTCTCAATTATAATCTATAGTTATTTTGTGCACAGATCTATAATTTTAAAAGATTTAAAGGGTTGAAAATTTTTTGGGTCATGAAATTCTGTAAAATTGTGGCTCTTTTATATCTTCCACTGTGAACCACATATTCGTATGAAATTTTGTTCTCTTATACACTTTGTTTTTCTCAATTATAATCTATAGTTATTTTGTGCACAGATCTATAATTTTAGAAGATATAAAGGATTGAAAATTTTTTGGGTCATGAAATTCTGTAAAATTATGACCGTTCTATATCTCCCACTGTGAACCACGTATTGATATGGAATTATGTTCTCTTATACACTTTGTTTTCCTCAATTATAAACTATAGTTATTTTGTGCACAGATCTAAAAAGGTAGAAGATATGAAGGGTTGAAAATTTTTTGGGTCATGAAATTCTGTAAAATTATGACCGTTCTATATCTCCCACTGTGAAGCACGTATTGATATGGATTTTTTTTTTTCTTATACACTTTGTTTTTCTCAATTAAAAACTATAGTTATTTTGTGCACAGATCTAAAAAGGTAGAAGATATAAAGGGTTGAAATTTTTTTTGGTCATGAAATTCTGTAAAATTATGACCGTTCTATATCTCCCACTGTGAAGCACGTATTGATATGGATTTTTTTTTTTCTTATACACTTTGTTTTTCTCAATTAAAAACTATAGTTATTTTGTGCACAGATCTAAAAAGGTAGAAGATATAAAGGGTTGAAATTTTTTTGGGTCATGAAATTCTGTAAAATTATGACCGTTCTATATCTCCCACTGTGAAGCACGTATTGATATGGATTTTTTTTTTCTTATACACTTTGTTTTTCTCAATTATAATCTATAGTTATTTTGTGCACAGATCTAAAAAGGTAGAAGATATAAAGGGTTGAAATTTTTTTGGGTCATGAAATTCTGTAAAATTATGACCGTTCTATATCTCCCACTGTGAAGCACGTATTGATATGGATTTTTTTTTTCTCTTATACACTTTTTTTTTCTCAATTAAAAACTATAGTTATTTTGTGCACAGATCTATAAATGTAGCAGATATAAAGGGTTGAAAATTTTTTGGGTCATGAAATTCTGTAAAATTATGACTGTTCTATATCTCCCCCTGTGAACCACGTATTGATAAGGAATTTTGTTCTCTTATACACTTTGTTTTTCTCAATTATAAACTTTAGTTATTTTGTGCACAGATCTAAAAAGGTAGAAGATATGAAGGGTTGAAAATTTTTTGGATCATATAATTCTGTAATATTATGTCCGTTCTATATCTTCCACTGTGAACCACATATTCGTATGAAATTTTGTTCTATTGTACACTTTGTTTTTCTCAATTATAATCTATTGTTTTTTTGTGCACAGATCTATAATTTTAAAAGATATAAAGGGTTGAAAATTTTTTGGGTCATGAAATTCTGTAAAATTGTGGCTGTTTTATATCTTCCACCGTGAACCACATATTCGTATGAAATTTTGTTCTATTGTACACTTTGTTTTTCTCAATTATAATTTATAGTTATTTTGTGCACAAATCTCTAAATGTAGCAGATATAAACGGTTGAAAATTTTTTGGGTCATGAAATTCTGTAAAATTGTGGCCGTTTTATATCTCCCACTGTGAACCACGTATTGGTATGGAATTTTGTTCTCTTGTACACTTTGTTTTTCTCAATTATAAACTAAAGTTATTTTGTGCACAGATCTATAATTTTAAAAGATATAAAGGGTTGAAAATTTTTTTGGTCACGAAGTTCTGTAAAATTATGGCCGTTCTATATCTCCCACTGTGAACCACTTATTGATATGGAATTATGTACCATTGTACACTTTGTTTTTCTCAATTATAAACTATAGTTATTTTGTGCACAGATCTAAAAAGGTAGAAGATATGAAGGGTTGAAAATTTTTTGGGTCATGAAATTCTGTAATATTATGTCCGTTCTATATCTTCCACTGTGAACCACATATTCGTATGAAATTTTGTTCTATTGTACACTTTGTTTCTCTCAATTATAATCTATAGTTATTTTGTGCACAGATCTATAATTTTAAAAGATTTAAAGGGTTGAAAATTTTTTGGGTCATGAAATTCTGTAAAATTGTGGCTCTTTTATATCTTCCACTGTGAACCACATATTCGTATGAAATTTTGTTCTCTTATACACTTTGTTTTTCTCAATTATAATCTATAGTTATTTTGTGCACAGATCTATAATTTTAGAAGATATAAAGGATTGAAAATTTTTTGGGTCATGAAATTCTGTAAAATTATGACCGTTCTATATCTCCCACTGTGAACCACGTATTGATATGGAATTATGTTCTCTTATACACTTTGTTTTCCTCAATTATAAACTATAGTTATTTTGTGCACAGATCTAAAAAGGTAGAAGATATGAAGGGTTGAAAATTTTTTGGGTCATGAAATTCTGTAATATTATGGCCGTTCTATATCTTCCACTGTGAACCACATATTCGTATGAAATTTTGTTTTATTGTACAATCTGTTTTTCTCAATTATAATCTATAGTTATTTTGTGCTCAGATCTATAATTTTAGAACATATTAAAGGTTGAAAATTTTTTGGGTCATGAAATTCTGTAAAATTGTGGCTGTTTTATATCTTCCACCGTGAACCACATATTCGTATGAAATTTTGTTCTATTGTACACTTTGTTTTTCTCAATTATAATTTATAGTTATTTTGTGCACAAATCTCTAAATGTAGCAGATATAAACGGTTGAAAATTTTTTGGGTCATGAAATTCTGTAAAATTGTGGCCGTTTTATATCTCCCACTGTGAACCACGTATTGGTATGGAATTTTGTTCTCTTGTACACTTTGTTTTTCTCAATTATAAACTAAAGTTATTTTGTGCACAGATCTATAATTTTAAAAGATATAAAGGGTTGAAAATTTTTTTGGTCACGAAGTTCTGTAAAATTATGGCCGTTCTATATCTCCCACTGTGAACCACTTATTGATATGGAATTATGTACCATTGTACACTTTGTTTTAATCAATTATAAACTATAGTTATTTTGTGCATAGATCTATAATTTTAGAAGATATAAAGGGTTGAAAATTTTTTGGGTCATGAAATTCTGTAAAATTGTGGCCGTTTTATATTTCCCACTGTGAACCACGTATTGGTATGGAATTTGGTTCTCTTGTACACTTTGTTTTTCTCAATTATAAACTATAGTTATTTTGTGCACAGATCTAAAAAGGTAGAAGATATGAAGGGTTGAAAATTTTTTGGGTCATGAAATTCTGTAATATTATGTCCGTTCTATATCTTCCACTGTGAACCACATATTCGTATGAAATTTTGTTCTATTGTACACTTTGTTTCTCTCAATTATAATCTATAGTTATTTTGTGCACAGATCTATAATTTTAAAAGATTTAAAGGGTTGAAAATTTTTTGGGTCATGAAATTCTGTAAAATTGTGGCTCTTTTATATCTTCCACTGTGAACCACATATTCGTATGAAATTTTGTTCTCTTATACACTTTGTTTTTCTCAATTATAATCTATAATTATTTTGTGCACAGATCTATAATTTTAGAAGATATAAAGGATTGAAAATTTTTTGGGTCATGAAATTCTGTAAAATTATGACCGTTCTATATCTCCCACTGTGAACCACGTATTGATATGGAATTATGTTCTCTTATACACTTTGTTTTCCTCAATTATAAACTATAGTTATTTTGTGCACAGATCTAAAAAGGTAGAAGATATGAAGGGTTGAAAATTTTTTGGGTCATGAAATTCTGTAAAATTATGACCGTTCTATATCTCCCACTGTGAAGCACGTATTGATATGGATTTTTTTTTTCTTATACACTTTGTTTTTCTCAATTAAAAACTATAGTTATTTTGTGCACAGATCTAAAAAGGTAGAAGATATAAAGGGTTGAAATTTTTTTGGGTCATGAAATTCTGTAAAATTATGACCGTTCTATATCTCCCACTGTGAAGCACGTATTGATATGGAATTTTTTTTTTCTTATACACTTTGTTTTTCTCAATTATAATCTATAGTTATTTTGTGCACAGATCTAAAAAGGTAGAAGATATAAAGGGTTGAAATTTTTTTGGGTCATGAAATTCTGTAAAATTATGACCGTTCTATATCTCCCACTGTGAAGCACGTATTGATATGGATTTTTTTTTTCTCTTATACACTTTTTTTTTCTCAATTAAAAACTATAGTTATTTTGTGCACAGATCTATAAATGTAGCAGATATAAAGGGTTGAAAATTTTTTGGGTCATGAAATTCTGTAAAATTATGACCGTTCTATATCTCCCCCTGTGAACCACGTATTGATAAGGAATTTTGTTCTCTTATACACTTTGTTTTTCTCAATTATAAACTTTAGTTATTTTGTGCACAGATCTAAAAAGGTAGAAGATATGAAGGGTTGAAAATTTTTTGGATCATATAATTCTGTAATATTATGTCCGTTCTATATCTTCCACTGTGAACCACATATTCGTATGAAATTTTGTTCTATTGTACACTTTGTTTTTCTCAATTATAATCTATTGTTTTTTTGTGCACAGATCTATAATTTTAAAAGATATAAAGGGTTGAAAATTTTTTGGGTCATGAAATTCTGTAAAATTGTGGCTGTTTTATATCTTCCACCGTGAACCACATATTCGTATGAAATTTTGTTCTATTGTACACTTTGTTTTTCTCAATTATAATTTATAGTTATTTTGTGCACAAATCTCTAAATGTAGCAGATATAAACGGTTGAAAATTTTTTGGGTCATGAAATTCTGTAAAATTGTGGCCGTTTTATATCTCCCACTGTGAACCACGTATTGGTATGGAATTTTGTTCTCTTGTACACTTTGTTTTTCTCAATTATAAACTAAAGTTATTTTGTGCACAGATCTATAATTTTAAAAGATATAAAGGGTTGAAAATTTTTTTGGTCACGAAGTTCTGTAAAATTATGGCCGTTCTATATCTCCCACTGTGAACCACTTATTGATATGGAATTATGTACCATTGTACACTTTGTTTTTCTCAATTATAAACTATAGTTATTTTGTGCATAGATCTATAATTTTAGAAGATATAAAGGGTTGAAAATTTTTTGGGTCATGAAATTCTGTAAAATTGTGGCCGTTTTATATTTCCCACTGTGAACCACGTATTGGTATGGAATTTGGTTCTCTTGTACACTTAGTTTTTCTCAATTATAAACTATAGTTATTTTGTGCACAGATCTAAAAAGGTAGAAGATATGAAGGGTTGAAAATTTTTTGGGTCATGAAATTCTGTAATATTATGTCCGTTCTATATCTTCCACTGTGAACCACATATTCGTATGAAATTTTGTTCTATTGTACACTTTGTTTCTCTCAATTATAATCTATAGTTATTTTGTGCACAGATCTATAATTTTAAAAGATTTAAAGGGTTGAAAATTTTTTGGGTCATGAAATTCTGTAAAATTGTGGCTCTTTTATATCTTCCACTGTGAACCACATATTCGTATGAAATTTTGTTCTCTTATACACTTTGTTTTTCTCAATTATAATCTATAGTTATTTTGTGCACAGATCTATAATTTTAGAAGATATAAAGGATTGAAAATGTTTTGGGTCATGAAATTCTGTAAAATTATGACCGTTCTATATCTCCCACTGTGAACCACGTATTGATATGGAATTATGTTCTCTTATACACTTTGTTTTCCTCAATTATAAACTATAGTTATTTTGTGCACAGATCTAAAAAGGTAGAAGATATGAAGGGTTGAAAATTTTTTGGGTCATGAAATTCTGTAATATTATGGCCGTTCTATATCTTCCACTGTGAACCACATATTCGTATGAAATTTTGTTTTATTGTACAATCTGTTTTTCTCAATTATAATCTATAGTTATTTTGTGCTCAGATCTATAATTTTAGAACATATTAAAGGTTGAAAATTTTTTGGGTCATGAAATTCTGTAATATTATGGCCGTTCTTTATCTTCCACTGTGAACCACATATTCGTATGAAATTTTGTTCTATTGTACACTTTGTTTTTCTCAATTATAATCTATAGTTATTTCGTGCACAGATCTATAATTTTAGAAGATATAAAAGATTGAAAATTTTTTGGGTCATGAAATTCTGTAATATTATGGCCGTTTTATATCTCCCACTATGAACCACGTATTGGTATGGAATTTTGTTCTCTTCTACACTTTGTTTTTCTCAATTATAAACTATAGTTTTTTTCTGCACAGATCTATAAATGTAGCAGATATAAAGGGTTGAAAATTTTTTGGGTCATGAAATTCTGTAAAATTATGACCGTTCTATATCTCCCACTGTGAAGCACGTATTGATATGGAATTTTTTTTTTCTTATACACTTTGTTTTTCTCAATTAAAAACTGTAGTTATTTTGTGCACAAATCTATAAATGTAGCAGATATAAAGGGTTGAAAATTTTTTGGGTCATGAAATTCTGTAAAATTTGGGCCGTTCTATATCTCCCACTGAGAACCACGAATTCATATGGAATTTTGTTCTCTTATACACTTTGTTTTTCACAATTATAAACTCTAGTGATTTTGTGCACAGATCTAAAAAGGTAGAAGATATAAAGGGTTGAAAGTGTTTTGGGTCACCTAATTCTGTAATATTATGGCCGTTCTATATCTTCCACTGTGAACCACATATTCGTATGAAATTTTGATCTATTGTACACTTTGTTTTTCTCAATTATAATCTATAGTTATTTTGTGCACAGATCTATAATTTTAGAATATATAAAGGATTGAAAATTTTTTGGGTCATGAAATTCTGTAATATTATGACCGTTCTATATCTCCCACTGTGAACCACGTATTGATATGGAATTTTGTTCTCTTATACACTTTGTTTTTCTCAATTATAAACTATAGTTATTTTGTGCACAGATCTATAAATGTAGCAGATATAAAGGGTTGAAAATTTTTTTTGGGTCATGAAATTCTGTAAAATTATGACCGTTCTATATCTCCCACTGTGAAGCACGTATTGATAAGGAATTTTGTTCTCTTATACACTTTGTTTTTCTCAATTATAAACTATAGTTATTTTGTGCACAGATCTAAAAAGGTAGAAGATATGAAGGGTTGAAAATTTTTTGGGTCATGTAATTCTGTAATATTATGGCCGTTCTATATCTTCCACTGTGAATCACATATTCGTATGAAATTTTGTTCTATTGTACACTTTGTTTTTCTCAATTATAATCTATAGTTATTTTGTGCACAGATCTATAATTTTAGAAGATATTAACGGTTGAAAATTTTTTGGGTCATGAAATTCTGTAATATTATGGCCGTTTTATATCTCCCACATTGAACCACGTATTGGTATGGAATTTTGTTCTCTTGTACACTTTGTTTTTCTCAATTATAAACTATAGTTATTTTGTGCACAGATCTATAAATGTAGCAGATATAAACGGTTGAAAATTTTTTGGGTCAAGAAATTCTGTAAAATTGTGGCCGTTTTATATCTCCCACTGTGAACCACGTATTGGTATGGAATTTTGTTCTCTTGTACACTTTGTTTTTCTCAATTATAAACTAAAGTTATTTTGTGCACAGATCTATAATTTTAAAAGATATAAAGGGTTGAAAATTTTTTTGGTCACGAAGTTCTGTAAAATTATGGCCGTTCTATATCTCCCACTGTGAACCACTTATTGATATGGAATTATGTACCATTGTACACTTTGTTTTTCTCAATTATAAACTATAGTTATTTTCTGCACAGATCTATAAATGTAGCAGATATAAAGGGTTGAAAATTTTTTGGGTCATGAAATTCTGTAAAATTATGACCGTTCTATATCTCCCACTGTGAAGCACGTATTGATATGGATTTTTTTTTTTCTTATACACTTTGTTTTTCTCAATTAAAAACTATAGTTATTTTGTGCACAAATCTATAAATGTAGAAGATATAAAGGGTTGAAAGTGTTTTGGGTCACCTAATTCTGTAATATTATGGCCGTTCTATATCTTCCACTGTGAACCACATATTCGTATGAAATTTTGTTCTATTGTACACTTTGTTTTTCTCAATTATAATCTATAGTTATTTTGTGCACAGATCTATAATTTTAGAATATATAAAGGATTGAAAATTTTTTGGGTCATGAAATTCTGTAATATTATGACCGTTCTATATCTCCCACTGTGAACCACTTATTGATATGGAATTATGTACCATTGTACAATTTGTTTTTCTCAATTATAAACTATAGTTATTTTGTGCACAGATCTAAAAAGGTACAAGATATAAAGGGTTGAAATTTTTCTGGGTCATGAAATTCTGTAAAATTATGACTGTTCTATATCTCCCACTGTGGACCACGTATTCGTATGAAATTTTGTTCTCTTGTACACTTTGTTTTTCTCAATTATAAACTATAGTTATTTTGTGAACAGATCTATAATTTTAGAAGATATAAAGGGTTGAAAATTTTTTGGGTCATGAAATTCTGTAAAATTGTGGCCGTTATATATCTCCTACTGTGAACCACGTATTGGTATGGAATTTTGTTCTCTTGTACAGTTTGTTTTTCTCAATTATAAACTATAGTTATTTTGTGCACAGATGTATAAATGTAGCAGATATAAAGGGTTGAAAATTTTTTTTGGGTCATGAAATTCTGTAAAATTATGACCGTTCTATATCTCCCACTGTGAAGCACGTATTGATAAGGAATTTTGTTCTCTTATACACTTTGTTTTTCTCAATTATAAACTATAGTTATTTTGTGCACAGATCTAAAAAGGTAGAAGATATGAAGGGTTGAAAATTTTTTGGGTCACGAAATTCTGTAATATTATGTCCGTTCTATATCTTCCACTGTGAACCACATATTCGTATGAAATTTTGTTCTATTGTACACTTTGTTTTTCTCAATTATAATCTATAGTTATTTTGTGCACAGATCTATAATTTTAAAAGATTTAAAGGGTTGAAAATTTTTTGGGTCATGAAATTCTGTAAAATTGTGGCTCTTTTATATCTTCCACTGTGAACCACATATTCGTATGAAATTTTGTTCTCTTATACACTTTGTTTTTCTCAATTATAATCTATAGTTATTTTGTGCACAGATCCATAATTTTAGAAGATATAAAGGATTGAAAATTTTTTGGGTCATGAAATTCTGTAAAATTATGACCGTTCTATATCTCCCACTGTGAACCACGTATTGATATGGAATTTTGTTCTCTTATACACTTTGTTTTCCTCAATTATAAACTATAGTTATTTTGTGCACAGATCTAAAAAGGTAGAAGATATGAAGGGTTGAAAATTTTTTGGGTCATGAAATTCTGTAATATTATGGCCGTTCTATATCTTCCACTGTGAACCACATATTCGTATGAAATTTTGTTTTATTGTACAATTTGTTTTTCTCAATTATAATCTATAGTTATTTTGTGCTCAGATCTATAATTTTAGAAGATATTAAAAGTTGAAAATTTTTTGGGTCATGAAATTCTGTAATTTTATGGCCGTTCTATTTCTTCCACTGTGAACCACATATTCGTATGAAATTTTGTTCTATTGTACACTTTGTTTTTCTCAATTATAATCTATTGTTATTTTGTGCACAGATCTATAATTTTAAAAGATATAAAGGGTTGAAAATTTTTTGGGTCATGAAATTCTGTAAAATTGTGGCTGTTTTATATCTTCCACCGTGAACCACATATTCGTATGAAATTTTGTTCTATTGTACACTTTGTTTTTCTCAATTATAATTTATAGTTATTTTGTTCACAAATCTCTAAATGTAGCAGATATAAACGGTTGAAAATTTTTTGGGTCATGAAATTCTGTAAAATTGTGGCCGTTTTATATCTCCCACTGTGAACCACGTATTGGTATGGAATTTTGTTCTCTTGTACACTTTGTTTTTCTCAATTATAAACTAAAGTTATTTTGTGCACAGATCTATAATTTTAAAAGATATAAAGGGTTGAAAATTTTTTTTGTCACGAAGTTCTGTAAAATTATGGCCGTTCTATATCTCCCACTGTGAACCACTTATTGATATGGAATTATGTACCATTGTACACTTTGTTTTTCTCAATTATAAACTATAGTTATTTTGTGCATAGATCTATAATTTTAGAAGATATAAAGGGTTGAAAATTTTTTGGGTCATGAAATTCTGTAAAATTGTGGCCGTTTTATATTTCCCACTGTGAACCACGTATTGGTATGGAATTTGGTTCTCATGTACACTTTGTTTTTCTCAATTATAAACTATAGTTATTTTGTGCACAGATCTAAAAAGGTAGAAGATATGAAGGGTTGAAAATTTTTTGGGTCATGAAATTCTGTAATATTATGTCCGTTCTATATCTTCCACTGTGAACCACATATTCGTATGAAATTTTGTTCTATTGTACACTTTGTTTCTCTCAATTATAATCTATAGTTATTTTGTGCACAGATCTATAATTTTAAAAGATTTAAAGGGTTGAAAATTTTTTGGGTCATGAAATTCTGTAAAATTGTGGCTCTTTTATATCTTCCACTGTGAACCACATATTCGTATGAAATTTTGTTCTCTTATACACTTTGTTTTTCTCAATTATAATCTATAGTTATTTTGTGCACAGATCTATAATTTTAGAAGATATAAAGGATTGAAAATTTTTTGGGTCATGAAATTCTGTAAAATTATGACCGTTCTATATCTCCCACTGTGAACCACGTATTGATATGGAATTATGTTCTCTTATACACTTTGTTTTCCTCAATTATAAACTATAGTTATTTTGTGCACAGATCTATAAATGTAGCAGATATAAAGGGTTGAAAATTTTTTTTGGGTCATGAAATTCTGTAAAATTATGACCGTTCTATATCTCCCACTGTGAAGCACGTATTGATAAGGAATTTTGTTCTCTTATACACTTTGTTTTTCTCAATTATAAACTATAGTTATTTTGTGCACAGATCTAAAAAGGTAGAAGATATGAAGGGTTGAAAATTTTTTGGGTCATGTAATTCTGTAATATTATGGCCGTTCTATATCTTCCACTGTGAATCACATATTCGTATGAAATTTTGTTCTATTGTACACTTTGTTTTTCTCAATTATAATCTATAGTTATTTTGTGCACAGATCAATAATTTTAGAAGATATTAACGGTTGAAAATTTTTTGGGTCATGAAATTCTGTAATATTATGGCCGTTTTATATCTCCCACATTGAACCACGTATTGGTATGGAATTTTGTTCTCTTGTACACTTTGTTTTTCTCAATTATAAACTATAGTTATTTTGTGCACAGATCTATAAATGTAGCAGATATAAACGGTTGAAAATTTTTTGGGTCATGAAATTCTGTAAAATTGTGGCCGTTTTATATCTCCCACTGTGAACCACGTATTGGTATGGAATTTTGTTCTCTTGTACACTTTGTTTTTCTCAATTATAAACTAAAGTTATTTTGTGCACAGATCTATAATTTTAAAAGATATAAAGGGTTGAAAATTTTTTTGGTTACGAAGTTCTGTAAAATTATGGCCGTTCTATATCTCCCACTGTGAATCACTTATTGATATGGAATTATGTACCATTGTACACTTTGTTTTTCTCAATTATAAACTATAGTTATTTTCTGCACAGATCTATAAATGTAGCAGATATAAAGGGTTGAAAATTTTTTGGGTCCTGAAATTCTGTAAAATTATGACCGTTCTATATCTCCCACTGTGAAGCACGTATTGATATGGAATTTTTTTTTTCTTATACACTTTGTTTTTCTCAATTAAAAACTATAGTTATTTTGTGCACAAATCTATAAATGTAGCAGATATAAAGGGTTGAAAATTTTTTGGGTCATGAAATTCTGTAAAATTATGGCCGTTCTATATCTCCCACTGAGAACCACGAATTCATATGGAATTTTGTTCTCTTATACACTTTGTTTTTCACATTTATAAACTCTAGTGATTTTGTGCACAGATCTAAAAAGGTAGAAGATATAAAGGGTTGAAAGTGTTTTGGGTCACGTAATTCTGTAATATTATGGCCGTTCTATATCTTCCACTGTGAACCACATATTCGTATGAAATTTTGTTCTATTGTACACTTTGTTTTTCTCAATTATAATCTATAGTTATTTTGTGCACAGATCTATAATTTTAGAATATATAAAGGATTGAAAATTTTTTGGGTCATGAAATTCTGTAATATTATGACCGTTCTATATCTCCCACTGTGAACCACTTATTGATATGGAATTATGTACCATTGTACAATTTGTTTTTCTCAATTATAAACTATAGTTATTTTGTGCACAGATCTAAAAAGGTACAAGATATAAAGGGTTGAAATTTTTCTGGGTCATGAAATTCTGTAAAATTATGACTGTTCTATATCTCCCACTGTGGACCACGTATTCGTATGAAATTTTGTTCTCTTGTACACTTTGTTTTTTTCAATTATAAACTATAGTTATTTTGTGCACAGATCTATAATTTTAGAAGATATAAATGGTTGAAAATTTTTTGGGTCATGAAATTCTGTAAAATTGTGGCCGTTATATATCTCCTACTGTGAACCACGTATTGGTATGGAATTTTGTTCTCTTGTACAGTTTGTTTTTCTCAATTATAAACTATAGTTATTTTGTGCACAGATGTATAAATGTAGCAGATATAAAGGGTTGAAAATTTTTTTTGGGTCATGAAATTCTGTAAAATTATGACCGTTCTATATCTCCCACTGTGAAGCACGTATTGATAAGGAATTTTGTTCTCTTATACACTTTGTTTTTCTCAATTATAAACTATAGTTATTTTGTGCACAGATCTAAAAAGGTAGAAGATATGAAGGGTTGAAAATTTTTTGGGTCATGTAATTCTGTAATATTATGGCCGTTCTATATCTTCCACTGTGAATCACATATTCGTATGAAATTTTGTTCTATTGTACACTTTGTTTTTCTCAATTATAATCTATAGTTATTTTGTGCACAGATCTATAATTTTAGAAGATATTAAAGGTTGAAAATTTTTTGGGTCATGAAATTCTGTAATATTATGGCCGTTTTATATCTCCCACAGTGAACCACGTATTGGTATGGAATTTTGTTCTCTTGTACACTTTGTTTTTCTCAATTATAAACTATAGTTATTTTGTGCACAGATCTATAAATGTAGCAGATATAAAGGGTTGAAAATTTTTTGGGTCATGAAATTCTGTAAAATTATGACCTTTCTATATCTCCCACTGTGAAGCACGTATTGATATGGATTTTTTTTTTCTTATACACTTTGTTTTTCTCAATTAAAAACTATAGTTATTTTGTGCACAGATCTATAAATGTAGCAGATATAAAGGGTTGAAAATTTTTTGGGTCATGAAATTCTGTAAAATTATGACCGTTCTATATCTCCCACTGTGAAGCACGTATTGATTTGGAATTTTGTTCTCTTATACACATTGTTTTTCTCAATTATAAACTATAGTTATTTTTTGCACAGATCTAAAAAGGTAGAAGATATTAAGGGTTGAAAATTTTTTGGGTCATGAAATTCTGTAAAATTGTGGCTTTTTTATATCGTCCACTGTGAACCACATATTCGTATGAAATCTTGTTCTCTTATACACTTTGTTTTTCTCAATTATAATCTATAGTTATTTTGTGCACAGATCTCTAAATGTAGCAGATATAAACGGTTGAAAATTTTTTGGGTCATGAAATTCTTTAAAATTGTGGCCGTTTTATATCTCCTACTGTGAACCACGTATTGGTATGGAATTTTGTTCTCTTGTACACTTTGTTTTTCTCAATTATAAACTATAGTTATTTTGTGCACAGATCTATAAATGTAGCAGATATAAAGGGTTGAAAATTTTTTGGGTCATGAAATTCTGTAAAATTATGACCGTTCTATATCTCCCACTGTGAACCACGTATTGATATGGAATTTTGTTCTCTTATACACTTTGTTTTTCTCAATTATAAACTATAGTTATTTTGTGCACAGATCTAAAAAGGTAGAAGATATGAAGGGTTGAAAATTTTTTGGGACATGAAATTCTGTAAAATTGTGGCCGTTTTATATCTCCCACTGTGAACCACGTATTGATATGGAATTTTTTTTTGTTATGCTCTTTGTTTTTCTCAATTAAAAACTATAGTTATTTGGTGCACAGATCTCTAAATGTAGCAGATATAAACGGTTGAAAATTTTTTGGGTCATGAAATTCTTTAAAATTGTGGCCGTTTTATATCTCCCACTGTGAACCACGTATTGGTATGGAATTTTGTTCTCTTGTACACTTTGTTTTTCTCAATTATAAACTATAGTTATTTTGTGCACAGATCTATAAATGTAGCAGATATAAAGGGTTGAAAATTTTTTGGGTCATGAAATTCTGTAAAATTATGACCGTTCTATATCTCCCACTGTGAACCACGTATTGATATGGAATTTTGTTCTCTTATACACTTTGTTTTTCTCAATTATAAACTATAGTTATTTTGTGCACAGATCTAAAAAGGTAGAAGATATGAAGGGTTGAAAATTTTTTGGGACATGAAATTCTGTAAAATTGTGGCCGTTTTATATCTCCCACTGTGAACCACGTATTGGTATGGAATTTTTTTCTCTTATACACTTTTTTTTTCTCAATTATAAACTATAGTTATTTTGTGCACAGATGTATAAATGTAGCAGATATAAAGGGTTGTAAATTTGTTGGGTCATGAAATTCTGTAAAATTATGACCGTTCTAAATCTCCCACTGTGAAGCACGTATTGATATGGAATTTTTTTTTGTTATGCTCTTTGTTTTTCTCAATTAAAAACTATAGTTATTTGGTGCACAGTTCTATAAATGTAGCAGATATAAAGGGTTGAAAATTTTTTGGGTCATGAAATTCTGTAAAATTATGACCTTTCTATATGTCCCACTGTGAACCACGTATTGATATGGAATTTTGTTCTCTTATACACTTTGTTTTTCTCAATTATTAACTATAGTTATTTTGTGCACAGATCTAAAAAGGTAGAAGATATGAAGGGTTGAAAATTTTTTGGGTCATATAATTCTGTAATATTACGTCCGTTCTATATCTTCCACTGTGAACCACATATTCGTATGAAATTTTGTTCTATTGTATACTTTGTTTTTCTCAATTATAATCTATTGTTATTTTGTGCACAGATCTATAATTTTAAAAGATTTAAAGGGTTGAAAATTTTTTGGGTCATGAAATTCTGTAAAATTGTGGCTGTTTTATATCTTCCACTGTGAACCACATATTCGTATGAAATTTTGTTCTATTGTACACTTTGTTTTTCTCAATTATAAACTATAGTTATTTTGTGCACAGACCTAAATAGGTAGAATATATGAAGGGTTGAAAATTTTTTGGGTCATGAAATTCTGTAATATTATGGCCGTTCTATATCTCCCACTGTGAAGCACGTATTGATATGGAATTTTTTTTTTGTTATGCTCTTTGTTTTTCTCAATTAAAAACTATAGTTATTTTGTGCACAGTTCTATAAATGTAGCAGATATAAAGGGTTGAAAATTTTTTGTGTCATGAAATTCTGTAAAATTATGACTGTTCTATATCTCCCACTGTGAAGCACGTATTGATATGGAATTTTTTTTTTGTTATGCTCTTTGTTTTTCTCAATTAAAAACTATAGTTATTTTGTGCACAGTTCTATAAATGTAGCAGATATAAAGGGTTGAAAATTTTTTGGGTCATGAAATTCTGTAAAATTATGACTGTTCTATATCTCCCACTGTGAAGCACGTATTGATATGGAATTTTTTTTTTGTTATGCTCTTTGTTTTTCTCAATTATAAACTATAGTTATTTTGTGCACAGACCTAAATAGGTAGAAGATATGAAGGGTTGAAAATTTTTTGGGTCATGAAATTCTGTAATATTATGGCCGTTCTATATCTTCCACTGTGAACCACGTATTCGTATGAATTTTGTTCTATTGCACACTTTTTTTTCTCAATTATATTCTATAGTTATTTTATCACAGATCTATAATTTTAGAAGATATAAAGCAGTGGTTCTTAACCGGTGTTCCGCGAGTATGGTCCATGTGTTCCGCGATATTGCATTTTTAAATGTATTGAAATTTAGAAACTTAAGAAAGATACGAAAACAAAAAATTGTTTCTTTTTTTTTAATTTGAATTTAATTTTAAGTTCTTGCTAAATACCGAATTTCAAATTATTTAATGTTAGTATTCCGCGAGAAAAATATATACATATAATTGTGTTCCGCGTGTATGAAAAGGTTAAGAACCACTGGTCTAGAGACTCGTGAAGAAGTCCAAGTCTATAAAAATTAACCGAAATGTATTTATTGAAGACGCTTAGAAAAAAGGCCTCGCCAAAACGAGGTTCGAACCATTGGTTGAAAAGCCATAAAAGTGGATGATTAAATTAGTTTGATTAACGATTGAAATTGAACTAATTCGGCGATTAAAATTAAAGTTCAATTTAATTCTCAGAATTAATCATAATTTTTTTAGTTTGATTAACGATTAAATCTGAAATTTAATTGATTAAATAATTGTCATATGATTAAAATTACGATTAAGTTCGCCGATTAAATTCTGATTAAAATTAAAAATAAATTCAATCAATTAAAAAATTTAATCAATTTATTTTAGAATTTAATTTTTTTTTAATCAGTGCCCAACTCTGCTTTGTGTGAGTACGATATATTCCTTCGTTTATTTTAGTCTCTTTATGTCCACGCGAATTATGTCCATTATAGATCTACTTCTAGCAAACGATCAGTTAGTGCAGTTTAATGGAAAACCGTGGAGGGGGCAGTTTTCCGGAGCAAAGGATCTTTCAGAAAATTGGCACTTCCGAATTTTCTCCAGAATATTATTCTCGAGTATATATTCAGAGTATTATTCTCGAATATAAAATTAATTATGGTATTTAAAATTCACAGGTCGAATTATGTGGTGGCTTCCGTCAAAATGTCAGAATATCGCTAACCAATGAAGGCCGCCAACCATCGGGAAGTAGGCAACGAATGAAGTAACATTGTGTTGGCCGTGCTAGAAATAGAATATCTCTAGCCATACTTATAGGTGCCCTTGGACAAGGCTGTATTATCAGACTGGGCAATGAATGAGGTAGATCTAGGGCGGCTACCAGAGTGGAAACCAGTTCCAAGTGACTGAGAAGTAAGGGTTACCAAAGTATAGTTGGACCTCCAACTCTAGGCCAAACTTTATCCCTCTCTTCGCACCAAATAGGCCTGGCTACTATTGTTTGCAGTGAGGTAACGATTTAAGGAAGCCAATAATCTGTGAATGAACCATCAAAGAAAAGTCAATGCAGTGTACAAAAGTTACTACCATCAAGAATTATTTATTTCTCCAATTAAACTGTTGTCCTTTATATTTCCAAATTTAGTTACAAAACTCATAGTAACGGAAGTACAAAAAATATGTGCTGTTAGTTTCAAGCATCACTTAACAACGGAAAACCTGTGAATTTTAAATACCATAATTAATTTTATATTCGAGAATAATACTCTGAATATATACTCGAGAATAATATTCTGGAGAAAATTCGGAAGTGCCAATTTTCTGAAAGGTCCTTTGCTCCGGAAAACTGCCCCCTCCACGGTTTTCCATTAAACTGCACTAACTGATCGTTTGCTAGAAGTAGATCTATAACTTCCTTTTGGAAATATATTCTCAAGAAAATTTATGTGAAGGGAAATTTTTGTTAAAAGGTTGAGGCAGCCTTTCTTCATCTGAACAATACAGGAAGTTCCTGTTAGAAAAATGCCACATTATTGCAAACGTTACAAGAAATAAACATAGAGCTCATGAATGTTGTGTGCAGGTAATTCAGGAACAGAATGTGAGAAGCCTTGTTGCCATGTTTGTTTACATTCTGTAGTAGCAATAACCGGCTAATTCCGTCACAGTAACTTTGATGTAATAATTTAGATGACGAATGGTCAGAATTTGATTGTATTTCACAATGACCACCAGAAATCAATAGTGAAATAATTGATTACGTTGGCGGCAGCAGTTCTATTGTTGCTTTTCTGCTGATAACTCTCACTTCCCCGAAAACTTCAAAACTGACGTCACGGTTGCTGAAATATCAGCGCTCTCAATCTGACTGGCCGGCGACGTCACACGTCTGTGAATAAAATTCTTGATGAACTCTCCCACGACCTGCTCTTAGTACGTGTGACGATTTTGTTAAAATTACGTTTACTTATTATACATATGCTGATATTTTATTTATTTATATAAAGTGTTTTTTGAAGCATGAGTTGCTAATCATAAATTTCTTGGTGTTTGACGACTCTTCAGACGGTCTAAGGACCATGAATATGTCTGTCTGTGCTTTTGTATTTGTATTTCAAAGTTTATAATTATCTTAAACTTTGTAATAAAGACTAATTATTATTATTGTTATATGCTGATATTACTTCTCGTAAGGCAGTTCTGAGGTACTGTTGAGATGGAGATCCTCTCTAAAGTCCGATTTAAGAAGTCGTATCAGTATCACCTTTACAATACTAATGGAACTTCACTATTAAAATAAAATACTAAATTTGAATTATCGGTAGCGTGTTACTGCCGCATCACTGAATCGATTTTGTAGATTTTATCGTTTCTTCGTAAAGAAATTTTCTTCGCGCAATTTGCCGTAAGAGGTCAGGCGATCGATCCACCAGATTTATTTCACTCAACCTTTGGAAAATCTGGAGAAAAACAATCAATGGAGTTTCCCCTCGATGTCTATTTTTTGGAAATCAGTGGAAAACAAGGAGTTGAGCGGTGTCCTGTGAAGTAGAAACGTGTGAAAAGGGTCGTGCTGAAAGTGTGGCCAACTTCCGTTTTAGCCACTTCCTCTGGCGCAACATTGCCTCTCGTCTGCAGCGTTTAACCCGAGAAATAGCAAACTTACCGCCAACTTCCAAAACAACTTTTAATTGCGCAAGGTATTGCCCCGCAGGGACACGTACACACCCGGTGCATCTAGACCCGCAGCCCGCCCCCGCACGGCCCGCCATCGTCTGACTTTCTCCCGCCCCCGCCAGTTTCCAGCACCTCCTATCTTCCTCGCGCGCTGTCAAGGTAAACTTTACCTCCTTAGTATCACGTACTTCCTAATATTTGTGTATAAATTATGAAATAGCAGTTCCAACGTTGCTGACGGTTTTAATAATTATTACCCTTTCAGCTGGCTTGTAATGTTCCCTTATTATAATTGGCGAAATCTTATTGTAAAATGTAATAAAAACAGTCTGTGATTGGCCACTTTCTACTATCTCTTCCTTTCTTATTTTTTAATTAAACTAATATTATTGTTTAATAATATTCCCAATATTATCAACAAGGTCTAGCTAGATCGTTTAAAGAAAGTAACCAAAAGGTTTTTGTAAGAGTGAACCAAACGTGGAACCCACAAACTAAACTAAAAAGACTTCAACTCAACCGACTGAAGACTAATTAGCTGACTAATTGGTTGAAGACAATCGAAGGTACCACTGGAACGTAAACGACTAATATACAACAGCGTACTCGAAACGATCTGGACTTACGGACTAGAACTGTGGGGTTCAACCAAACATTCCAATTAACAAAAGATCCAGTCCTTCCAATCAAAAATACTACGTCAGTATTACGAATTCTCTATCTTTTGTCTCAAACTCTACCCTCCATAACGACCTCAAGATCTTATATCTATCTCTTCCAATCTGTACAAATAATCTTACTCAAAACCTTGCTTCCACAACGATTCCAGATCGTCCTCCACGACGATTGAAACGCTCTTGTCCTGCTCCAGTAATGTAAGGAACTCCAGCGAGAGTGTTGCCGGTGGGCAGCTTCTCTCCTTCTTCTATCATATTTACTGATTGCATTTTATTATTTTTGTAGATTGTGAATAGCAAATAAATTTTTTAAAAACCAGTGAACATTTTAAGTTTGAGGGTACGCTTTGAAGGGCCAAAGTAAGACGACTAAAGATTGATCGTGCTCTTCTTAGTTCGTAGATCCTGTGCGGCCATATCGAACAGAACAGAGGTAACATACTTCTGCTCCTCTACGCCCTTAGTCAAACTTTAAACATAGCTTTCTGGTTGCGCTGGGATGTTCTGCTGTAGACGTTCCCAAGAAAGGAAGGTCCTTTGCGAAGACCTTATTTTTGATTCTGCCTACCGTCAATCTTTTGAAAACTACAACGCCTGGTAACGAGAAGACTCTATTGATTTTATGAACGAGAATTATAGAGTATAGGAAAGCCATAGAAATCATTATTCTTTTTACCATCACTATTTTCCCAAACTACTGGCTGGCTACTCAGAATTTAGAAATACGGAAATCATTGAATTTAAACTCATTCAGACTTCTGTATGACGTTAAATTGAGTTCTGCAAATTGTTTTACAAATTTACAGAAACCATCAATTTATGTTGCAAAATTCAAAATCATGCCAACTAATCAAACTCTGTATTATTACATCAACAATGTTATTGTAAATTTGACATGGTGTTGTCAATACCCTAGATGGATATATATTGCTGCAATACTATGTTAGCCAATCTATTTGGTCCAGCGATTAGTTCCCTCAGATGAAAAATTAATTACAATTCTTCCCTCAAGGTGTTTTTGGAAATCTGAATAATTGAATAACATCTCTCAAATGTACCACCACAATGGATTAACAAAAAAATCTTTACGTAAAATTGACTTGTAATGAACTTGAGGGATTGACAATAATAAGTAATAAATAACAAGCCATTCTTTACAATTCTATGTTAGAAAATAAGATCTTAATAATAACCGTGATGTGATTGAGGCAAGAGATTAGCTGAGTGGTTAGTGTACTGGACTCATGAGCGTCAAGCCGGCTTCTGTTCAGCTGTTTCAGCGGTTTCAGATCGTCTTCTCCTAGGAGCTTCCCAAGTGTTTTACTGTATCGAGATCCGCACCTGCTTAGGCCGACAATGCAGAGAAGATAAACTAGAAATACATAAGGTGTATATCTCCAGACAGAGGAAGAAGATGAACCAGTAATGATGCTGGGAGTGATGCTGGATACAGAGCTAAGCTAGAGGAGAAATATCCATGAATTAGCTGGTAAATTCTCACAAGCTATATGCCAAGAGTATGGGAATTTCAGCAAAGCTCACATGTTTTTACTCGAGAACTCTTCCTAAGTGGTAATCTTGAGATCCCAACTCTCAAATTGATCAGTTTTTTAAAACAGTGAAAAGTACACATCTAACATTTTACGCCATCTTACTTAGGAGTAAGCTAATAATAATTACAAAATATTGGAGTAAAAGATAACACTGTGATAATTTTAAATTTGAATTTTCCATTTTAATTTGTAAATCTGATAAACATGTTTTGATGGTTTGATTTGTATATATTTGGCGGGAGAGTAAATGATTGGGGCGAGGTGTGTTGTACACGATTTACTAGGGTCAGTTCAAACTGTCATGTTCCCTCGGGAAGAGAATGGGGTCCATCCCCTCGCAAACGCTGGGCGCTATTTTGATATCTAAAATAAAATTTTAGTATGCAGATATTAGTATTGCTGACAGTTGTAAAATGAATACATATTGAGATGGTAATGTTTATTCATTTGCCGTGAATTTTTGTAGAAGATTACAAATAGAATTCACATAACATGGCTGAGGCTTGTGATACTCGCTCGCAGTCAAAGAATATGAAATGCAGGAAGTGAAAGCATCATGACTTCCGGATAAAAGCTCTGCCCTCAGTTGGTACTTTGGAAGAGAACTGAGCATTTCTTCATCTTCAAGAACAAACTTTTTTCCTATTGGATAGAAATAAAATCAGGTGCTAACCTGATGCACGACTTGTACACGTCTTAAAAAAAAAAAAGCTTTCGAAAAATCTTCTTAAAAAGAACTTACAGTTTAAAAAGTTAAGTATAAGGGTCGATTAAAAACCAAAAGCTAGTACTCAATATTTCATTGATTCTTCAGCTCGTGATTTCAGCCATTTAGAAACGTTTGATAAATCTGGTGTTTTATTCAAATTTTATTATAATTCCATTTAAATAATTTTACTGCAATAAATTTTCATTAATATCATTTAGAATTTATTAGTTGTCCATAGACCACTTATGCTGGCCAATTACAAAATATTGGTTCAGTAAAGTGTAGCACCCATTTAACATATAATTAAAGTGTTTCTCTAATTTATAATCAAATAATGTTTAATATAGTTTTTAATATATTTATAATCAAATAAACTTCTTTACTAGTTCTCAATTAAAGGCACTAGATTTAATTATAATTTAGAATTGGATTACAATTACAAGTAATTATTTATTTTTTATCGACTGTGTGTAATTTCTGCTCTCGTATTCTTCTGTTGCAAAAAAATTCTAATTTAAATAAAATTAACTAATAATTTCGTTTGTTAAAAGTAATAGAAAGTAGAAAAATGAAAAATGCAGATCATCCATTTTTTTAAGAGCCAAAGTGGGCGTGGTGTGACATACATGGGCGGTAGGCGTGGTCTAATAAACAGTTCTCGCTTCTGATTGGCTCTTCAAACCAACCTACTTTTCACACTTCCATTCTTCACTGTGACTGGCTAATTCTTTGTTCTTAATTATTTCTATGAAAAATAAAAGTTTAATTTTTTTTACTAATTTTCCCCCCGTAGGTATTTGATGAAGAATCAAATTATGCAATAAAACATTTTCTCTATAAAAACTTATAAAATAAAAGATTTTTCTTGCTTAACGTCTTGTTTTCTGTACTAATATTGTAAGGGTAGGCAGTGTATTTACTGTAATTGACGTTGAACAGATCATTTTGCTTGTTCGATGAAATTACTTACATTTCACGACCCGAACTCAGAACTAGACGATTTTCCTTTAGCGTGTCGTACAAAATTTATTTGAAATGATAATTTAAAAGTGAATGGTACTTCTCTAGTAATTTAGTCGACAGTACTACGCATTTGTACTTTTAATAGTACTATTTGCGAAAAGCAATATCAGAATCTGAATTCTGCTATTGTAGAAACTGCTTTATCTCTGAAAAAGATTAGATTAAAAAAAAAAAATAGTAAAACAATAAATAAAATGACGTAAGAATAAGAATGAAAAATTTCATTATAATCTGAATAATTTAATAATTATTAAAAAAAGATATTGTGACTCAAAATCAAAATAATAAAGTTGATATTTGAGGTGCACTAAGATTCCTTTCTTCACACAAAAGTGCCACTTTCTGACGGAAGTCCAATTACTCTCTTCTTCCGTTATTGTCAAAAATCGAATTTTCCAGGAAATATGTTTTGATAAAAAAGTTGGTCTAAATTTTCGCAATGTGCTTAATAAGTTTCAATGAATTGTAGCTGTTTTCAAAAAGTTAAAAAAAGGGAGAAAAAACAGTAATTTTCCCGAAGATTTGAGATGTTTCCAAAATTGAAAAGTTAAGATGTTCTTTATTGCAATCTGGTTTGAATCAGCAAGTTTTTGAAGTAAAAGTGGTATGTAACGCATACTACCTTAGATATTTATCAGAGGACAGTTTTACATCCCTTCCTCTCGTTGAAGGAAACGTAAAATCTTAAAAGATGCGTGGAAATGGCAGCAATAGAAACCCGTAGGAGAAACTAAGTTCGCACCTTGACGCCTGAGAGTATGAAACCTTCAGGAAGTTGTAAACATTTGAAAATTATGGAACCGATTGAAAAGGCATTTTCAGAAAACGGCTCTCTCTATGGAAGAAAAACTAGTGCCGTAAGATCTCATTTCCAGCACACTGTGAATGTACTTTACGTGCAAAGGTAATGCGCATAAAAACAAGAAAAGGAAACGAGGGTTCTTCTCCAGCAAGCATGTTTCGCCATGGTTGTTTGCGCTGGAAGTTCTTGGGCTGGAACGGCTATAAAAGATAAATTCCAAGTGTAGAATGTAGGTCTGTGCCTGCAAACTGCGCGCATTGCTCTTACATTTATGTGTAAGTCTGCTCTGGAACATATGTTTTATTAGGCGCGAGTTTAGTGCATGCTCCGTTGGACCGTCGCACCGTAGTTCTATGCTGAAATGTCCTTTATAACTTTCCAATAGCTTTTTATTTCCCTTCCTTCCGTTTAGTCCTCGCATTTGATCATAATAAATCATTAAAATAATAATCAAATATGGTAGGAACACTTATAAGATGTCTTACTTCATTTCTCAATGTTTTAAAATGATATTTTTTACTTCACTACATTTTTAATACTGTACAGTTAGTTAAACCGAACAACCCGCCAGACTGAAACTCTGCAGGAATGGCTACCCCATCCCTTCCCACAATGCAAGTGTGTAAATAAAAGTTTTAGTGAAAATTGTTTTGAGAAAAGCCAAGAAAAATGAAAAATTCATTCACTAAGTCCTTCCGGTTGTGGAATTATCATCGCTAATATAAAGCTAACTTAAAGTTCTCCGTCATCTTTAAGCTTAAGTTTATCACATTGCTGTCGTAGGAAGGGAAAAAATATGTCCACAAATATACACTAATCCATAAGGCGCCACGGTAGCCGAGCGGTTAGGAGACTAGACCCGCAATGCTAAGATGTATTGTTGGTTTAGTGGGTTCGATTCCCGGTCTCAGGCTTTGGATTTTATTTAAAGGTTAATAAATAAAATTTACAGTAAAGTATGTTTGCTAATCCCCTCCGTCCACGTCACCTAATTGGTAGTTAGACGTAAAGGTTGCCTTAAAAAATAGGCAATTACTTTACTTTTTTTAAGCAATAATAAACACTTATAAAATTCACAGTAAGCTTAATTTCGTTAGGGGAATATTACACTTTTATCCATTCATAAAATTCCATTGATATCCAGGAATTAGCCACAGTTCTCGCCGCCATTGCAAGTGGATTAATCTAATTATCTCCTGGTGAGGGAAACTTGAGCTCCAGTGATATGTTTGTAATCTAAACAGGTGAAATTGTATTGTTCATTGAGCGACAGTCTGCAGTCAAGTCTGTCTGAACGTATCAGCAACATGATCATGCTGTTATACATAATCCCTGGCTGACAGCGCTCTCGGCTCTCGTATTTGTTGTTATAACGATTACAATGGAAATATCTTACTAACTACCTGTAGCCAGAGTATTACCAATCAAGATCCTATTGCAGAGAAGCTGGAATTAATCTCTTAATATATTATTAATGAGTTATCAAATATATTCTGCACTCACTACTTCTCTTTTTGTGCAATATGTGGTCTTTATTTAGATCAATATGACCTCCACTGTTCGGGAGTGCCCCCCAGGTGGTGATAAAGCTCACTCAGGTTCCTTGAGAAGTTCCAGGAGCGGACGTAGGAGCCAGCATTTGGAAATAACTCACCACTCTCAACGACTGTCCTTCCTTAATAATTTTCCGGAATAGGGTTCTGGGTTTTAGCCCTAATAACTGTGCTAGCTACCCAAGCATTCCAGATTGATCAAAGAAATGGCAGTTTTTCAAAACCTCTCGGTAAAAGTGTTGATTGACCGTTTGAAAAACTTAGAAAAAGGGACATTCGTGTGAGACCAAACATCAAGAACAAGTGGATGTTGCAAGACGATAATGCTCCTTGTCACACAGCAATTTCAATAAACGAGTTTTTGGCCAGTAAAAACATTCCTGTGGCTCCTTATTCGCCTGACTTGAGTCCTTGTGACTTTTTTCTCTTCCCGAAGTTGAAAAATTACCTCAAGAGATCTCATTTTGGGACTGTCGGAAAACATTCAAACGGCTGTAACCGACCAGCTGGAGGCTACTCCAGTATCGGAGTTCGAGCTATTGCTATGAGGAGTGGAAGAAACGTCTCTAGCGCTGTGTGGCTTCAGAAGAAAGTTATTTTGAAGGTGACAATATAGAATTGTAATTCCTTTTGAATAAAAGAATTTTTAAAAAATCCGTCTCATTACTTAATTTACAGATCTCTTTACTTCCTGTTAGAGAGAGAGAGTCTACGTAATTAAAATGCCGCAAATCTTATCTAATTTAATAACGTCTTATCTTGCTCACATCAGTTAAAAATTCAGCTTTTGTAACTTTTTACTTTGGAGCAGAGAGAAATAATCTAGAACCAAAACTTCATTATTTAAATAAAAAAAGATAAGTATAATGTGAGTGGAGCTGTAAGCGGTGAACACGCTCCAGTAACGATTGTCTTAAGCGAGAAAACTAGCAGGCGGTTAGGGGGTGGAAGAACCAGCCGAGGAACAAGTTGGAAGTACGGTCTTAGGAAACTGCGGTCCACAGCCCCGGGATATTGTGTCGCCAGGGTGCGCAACTTCATATTGGCCAACTTTCTTCATGAATATATTAACTCTCTCACCAATGTCATTCTCCCCTCGGCTTTGCTTGCGTAATTTTTAACCCTGCTTGCTATAATACAGCAGTCCGACGGTAGTGGGCACAAAAAAATAACTAAATAAAACAGGGAATATTAGTAAAGTTGGTTAACTAAAAAACAACTACGAAAAGGGTGAAGCCTGGTTGAGGAGGATACGAACTATGTTTATATTCCTTCTTTCTTCGTTTTTTGGGACCATGTCGAATTCTCCAGTTTGCTCCTGAAGTCTTCTGGTATGCTCTAAAGGAATGCTGAATGCCTGATTTCCTTCAGAGGAGAGCAAGTTCTATCCATCCCTAAGAATCATGATGCTTCTCCTTTAAAAACAATTTCACTTCAATTTACCATACCATTTCCAATTCAATGTTATCAAAATAAAGTAAATCAATCAAATATATCCCTATTTTATGACAAATAAAAGTGGATCCATACTGAAAAAGCAATTCTATTTAAAATGACCCCCTTGGCGCAGCACCGCAATTTCAAAATTAAACTTCGACCTGGTTTAAAAACATAATAATAAAAATTGAGGTGATAAAGTTTTCATACGTATCGGCCATTAATAAATTTATTATCAATATTAAATTCCTACAGGAATTGTTTGTATTGTTTCTTTTTACAATTTCTAATGGAGTTATCGATAAGCGATGAATATTTACCAGGCGGAATCGATCCAGGACTTAGTGAATAGTCAACTCCTACCAATCATGGAAGGGCTTGGTTTGAAATAGTCTTGTGCGCGACATCCAGACGACTTCCTTCTAAATTCTTAAACTTTAGAGTAACGACAGCTTTCTTTAGACGTGGATTGTAACAAGGTTATGCGAGGATTTGCAAACCCTTTTAGCAAACAATCACACCTATTGGCCAAAATCTCTTTCACAACTCAGGAGGGCCTAAAATCGTGTAACTAGTTCTGGAGTGATTATATTCTCAGTACTTGTACGGATTATAAGCTTTACAACCGTTGCAAAGCGGAAGAAGAAGAATAACTTCCGCACTACAGTTTTCCAGCCACAAAAACAAATCCCAAGAGTTCCTGGTATTTCCGGTACTGTTATTTCATGCAAAGTTTTCCGTTTTTTACCGTTTTTAACCGCTGAACTCTTCAGACCGAGTAAATTAAATGTCCAGCTAAGTGTCTTATCTTGTTTTATTTCTTGAAAACGTTTTCGTAAAAAAATAGATTTTAGATGGGTTTCGAAGTAAGAGGGTGTTTTGTTTTCGCTCTAAAGTGCCATTTTGTAGGAATTCACCAGTTATACTACCTCCGGAAACCGGAAATCGGAGGAAAGTTTGTTACTTACAACTTTGAGAATGAAAGCAAGAGAAATTCTTTACACCACCTTTTGTGCGTTATTTTTGGGATTTAGTTCACTTTAAAACCATTATACCAAAGAAATCCCAAATAATTAAATCCTATATTTTGGAAATAATTCCATTTTATCAGCGATACAAGTAATTATACACTATGCAATGCAGTGCGCTCTGATTTATACGGCCGGCAGCATTATTCGGCAACAAAGGGAAGTGTTATCTCAAGGCCGAGCTAGTGTTTAGCACATCTACAATCAGCAACTCTATTTGTAACTTAATTCAGCACTCCTTTTGTAATAATTTGTTACTTTCCACACTCCTTATCATTCCTTATCAACAACCGCAACCACTAATTCTAAATTCTAACATCTTCATTTCTTAATTGATCCATATTTCATTTAAATATTGGAACATGCATTATTACTAGAGGTTATTTTAAAATAATTTATAGCAACAGTATATTTAAAATTAAAATTTACAACTTAACTCAACCGCGTCAAAATTTGGAACAGATGAATCCGCGTGACATACGACTTTCAGCTAAAGATCAAAAGCTATAGACATCGGCTTTCTCAGGCGGGATACCAAAGGTCTGTTCAAGTTGCCACCGCCGTGATCAGAGAAAGGAATTTGCTAAGGTGGTTGCTATCTTTTCAGATATTTAGGGACGTAATTAAGAAGCATATGTTCGGTTAAACAGTAATCAGCATTTATAAATCGTTAGCATTTATAATAGTGATTTTTTGATACATCATTAACAGAGCCGTCAGTGACGATTATTTCCTATCAAAAACAAATGCAATAAACTTTGTATACAATAACCATGCAAAACTGATCAATTTGATTTCCTGTCTTTTATTAATACTGGTAACCGTATGCAAATTAGCACTATCTGGGGTATTATTAATTAACAGGGCTAAAAGAGTGGGAGAGGGGGAGAGACCAATTGCACCGATTGGTGGGTATGTTGTTAGCGGGGGCGGAGCGGGAACATTATGGGCAGACCTGGCTGGAGTACATAGATCGTACTGACGATGTTAAATAGGCAGCATCTGCTGCAACATCTACCCCGCCATAACTTGGTGCTCTCATTAACAGCGCGCCGACTGTGCCGGTAATTTTATCTCTCTGCTCAAATAGCTAGCAACTGTCGTTCAATGCAAACCTCTTATGATAATAATTTTTCTATTTCCGTCTGTTGTTAACGTTTTACTTCCTGCACACTGTTGGTTAAGAGGATCAACGGCGGGTTGTTTATCGCAGTAAATTAGTGATATTGAATTTTCAGTAAAAATGCGTGTTTTTAAATCCTCTGTAAATGAAGGAAATGTTATTATCGCTGTTTCCATACAGTCTCAACGATGTAATCACCTTATAAGATGAAACTTAGTAACATCTTTGGTACTAACTTTCAGAATATTTGTAGTCGTTTGTAAAAGCCACTCAAGCCAGAATCGTGGAATTGATGGCACATAGCACCTCCCCCACATGGAGTTAAGTTCTAATTGTAAGGAAATCCAAAACGGGAATCTCCTGCTAGTGTATTTTCCACTTAATGGTTAAAGATGAGATTTCAACAAGCGATGAAATGAAGCTGTTTGTAGTTGAAGTTGAATTGGAAAATGAAGGAGGAAATTGATGAAACAAGAAAATAATGGAATTAAAAACTTACCAACAGTACCGGAAACAGGAATTGAAATCGTAACTGAATTGTTTTTTAAAGAGCCATTATCACAGCTTGATAAGTTTTCGAATTTAGTTTTGGACCATCTGTATTGAGAGAGAATGATCTTGATAAAGCAGTGCAGCTGGAGTCAAAGGTGAGCAATTGTGATGGATGCCTTCGGAGCTATTTAAACTCTGCAGCAAGCCAAATCCACCAACTCTCATTTACTTAACAATGCTTGTGTCTGATGACTGCATTATGACAGCACCACTTCAGCTCTCTAGTCTTTAATGGGTGCTCATAAAATTGCTGGCAGGCTTCTAGATTACTGTACATAGTGCCAGTAAGTACCGAGGCTGGAATTGGCGCAAATGTCTAGAGTTTGGTATTCAGCCGTTAAGTCGTCGCGAGAGAGCTGTTAAGATGAGCTAATATTTTTGATATCTTTTAAACGAGTGAGATACTTATCGTTATTTACTTATTGTACCCCCTGTAGAGAGGTACAGAGGTGTAAATCTCTCTTTAAAAGGACAATAAAAAAAAATCAAATTTGAATCGGTTTTATCGAAAATAAAATTTACCTAACATAAAGTTAAACTGTAAACATTCCAAAAATATAGAAAATTATAGTACTACGATTACCTCTACAATCGTGCAAAATTCCAGCTATATAGCTGTATGTAGCACACTCTTTACTTCATGTGCAACATTAAACATTTTGACGAAAATGGCCGGCTCCAACGAATTTTTTCTAAAACGTGGGGCACTAATTAGTTCATTCTATGGTCTCCTGATAAAATAACAGGAATGAAAAAATGTAAGTGAAAATTCTGGTTTGCAAGCTAATCAGGTGCCACCAGAAGTGACACGGCTGAATAGATTTTTCATTTTCTTTAAGCTTTTTCTTCGACGTGGCGCCGTCCTTTAAGCTTTCACCCTTCCTCTTTTACCTCTACTTCTTTTGGAGGCTTGAAGTGAGTAAAGGAGGGGGGTTCATTGGTTCCTAGGTTTTCTTATTTCTTTCTAAAATTAATTTAAAGCAACACTGTTCATTTCCGTTAAAATCATTAAAGTGACCGGACCACATATTGCAATGCATGGACTATATGGTTCTTGAAAAGGAAGTAAAAACAACACTTCCGCCGGAAGTGCCTTTAATCGATTTTTGAGCATCATCGAGATCAAACCATCAAGATGACAATTTTTGAAGCAACTTTTTCCCACTCAGGGGATCTCAAACCGGATATCTCCGGTTTAAACCCAAAATCTTAGCTGCACATGATGCAATACTTCCTTTAACGCGTGGTAAGACAAAGTAAAAAGTTTAAATGGCACGCTATCTTTAACCATTGCTCTTATCGTGTTCAATTTCAATTTAAAAATAAATAAATTCCGGGTTTTTTTTGTTGGTAGGGGGGTTGGAGGGTGAGAGAAGTTTAAACTATGGCGGCAATACTTCACAGAAGTTGGTATAGGTGCGGGCACCCAGAGCTGCTGGACTTGCTTTTGGCAGGGAGATGGGGGGGGGGCCGCCGTATTTTACTCGCGATCGTAATTCACAAGGCTAAAAAGTTTATGGTGTGAAAAATCTAGTACTAGAAGTGAAGGGGTTTGAATTTCCCTCAACACTGTGGGATTCGCTCCATAGTGGGGAGATGTGAGGGAAGCGCGTGTTACTGACGGTGCAGAAGATTTTTGAGGAACAGCCCCTGAAGAATGGCCCAAGAAAAAAAAAACCTAAGAGGTAGTCGACAAAATGTAAGAGGCCAAAGTTTCTTCATGTGCGATAATTTGCGCTTAATTCGACTTGGCGGCTTTAGCGATGATGTCACAACGGCTTTGTCCCCAACCACTAGCTCCTGTATCTTGGTAGAAGAAGACCTCCCAGGGATGGGGGCTAGCGGATGGCCACCCCAATAGAACCTACTGTTAGTGATAGAGTGTGTTCCTTAAGTAACTCCAGCCTTAGGAGAAGAACTCTTCAAGATAGCAACAGAATTCCCTTCACTCCTTTACTTTCCACTCCCCTGAACCTCCCTTAGCGCTTAATTTTAAAGAAAGAGAGGGGGGGGGGCTTACGCTGAGTGGCGATTGGCGCCGAGTACCACAGCCTTGGCCATGGCAATGTCTCTGTAGAAGTTCTGCAGAAGATAAGAGAGAAAATTACGCTAGTATTCCTACACATTACATTCTTGCGGACAGTTCGTCTCCATTTCCAGCTCAGCGCCTTCCCTTTTTTGGTTCCATAAAAAGAAATAACATAATCTTTACTTCTCCTTCAACCAGTTCGGCCCTTGTCATTTACTCCTTATCTTCACGCACCAGCTATTCCAGGATGAATGTTTTTATAGCACAACAGGTTTGCAAGGAAGACATATCTGATTAAAACTTAAGTTTTTTTTGGGAAAAAATAAACTTTATTATTGATTTAGAAAGTTTTAATTGACAATTTTACCTTTAAGTTTAATGCTTTTTACAACTAACCAACACTCATTAGTTCGGCCACATTCGGCCGCCCTCGGGTATCGTAAATGGAAATTAAAAACAAAACAAAAATTAAAACCATAAAAGGTTTTCTTTTTTAAACACATTTCCATAAATATATCGTTAATTATAAAAACTTATTTGGAATCCATCAAATCAATTCATTTTATGAATGATTTAATTTTAGAAAAGTTGAATATTTCAAGAAAAACTGCAATGATAGCCTTGGGTCAATCATTGCAGTTTGTATTTTAAAAACGACAAAACATTCAATTTATTTTTATAAGTTTAAATATTTCAAATTTCAATGAATATAAATTACGTTGTAAAAGATAAACAAAGAAATAACCTGCCACTGAAGAACCTACCACACTCGGAGGAATTTACGTTTATATTGTCGGGAAGTTATTCAACAGATGTTTTGTTTTCGGGACGTTTTCAAGTTTTTAAAATGACTTGCGTTACAAATGATGTAATTTTTGACATTTAGTGATATTTTTAAATGTTAAATAGATAGATTTTAAGTGGAAGGTGTTTTTATTCACTCGGCACGTTATACCAACAACTTATTGTCGTTGTTAACCATTGTAGAAGTTCTGAATTGACAGCTGAAAGAGAAGTCTATTGCCCCAAAAATGAATTAACTTATTACACTCATCATATTTACTCACAACTTACAGTATTTATAAAATTAAAAAAAGAAAACTCATTATTTTTTGGGGCAGAAAAACGCTAAGGAAAATAAGGTAAAGAAAATGGCGGCAAAAACTTCAACAAGCAGGACAGATGTTCAATACCATCCTTTTGCTGCGAAATAAAGTTACCCCAGTGGGCAAACTTTTATTATATTGTGTCACATGAACGGAAATACTGGGCAGGACCCTCCAGTAATCCTTTCTTATTCCATCCATGGTAAGGCGAAAAGAAATCAGCCGTGTGGTAAGGATATCCAGTGCAAGTCCCAGGGCGACCTTCCACTGACGTTACAAAACGAGATAACTTTTTTGACTAGATATCTTACTTTCTTTTCTCTACTGAGAGGGACCCCCTCCGTAGTTGAGTGGGGGGGGGGGGGGTAGCTGGGTTTCCGGTCGCGCAATGTATCGCCTCAATCTCTCTTCCACACAAACCCATATCCGGGAATTGTCCTTCCTTCCGGGCATATTTGACTTCGAGCAAAAAAAAAAAATGCTTTCACTTTCTTCCAGCATAAGAAAGCCTTGTAATCATGCAGCTTCCGAATTTGACATCATCATCATCATCATCGAGCATTAAGACCTGGAAGCCACTAGCTTCCGAAGTCTGTCGACAGGTTCAGAACTGCATTTTTGAGAATAGATTTTTCAAAGCGGTTATCAGGGTAGCACAACTTTAACCAAGCTGTTTTAAAGTATGACTCCAAAACAAGATATAGTTTCGCCATCTTTGCATACTTTCAAGTGTATCCAGTTTTCAAAATTTTGTAGAAACCGGAACAGTGACTACACCGAGTAGTTTTATGCTCGTATATTGGGAAAATGGCTCCATCTAAGTTTAATTTCCTATTGGCGATTTATCTATTTAAGAAAGTAAACATCACATTTCTTTGCATTTTCCGGAACAAATTATTTTTGACTGTTTTAGGCGTGTTGGATATATAATTTCAAAATATCCGAATTTAACTTTGGCGCTGTTGGTAGAAAAATTTATCTTCAGTTTGTTTTCCTGCTTTTGTAATTTCTAATAGTCCCTTCTGATCCAAAGCGCTCCTTTGATTTGCTGAACAAAAATCCAGGTAGGGAGAATTTCAGTCCACCAGAAGTGGGATTTATAATAATAATTTTATGATAATAATATTTATAATAATCAATATACTTAACTAAAGTAAACACTGTGGTCTTCAAAGGTTATTGGACTAGAAGCATTTATACTTGTATTTATCGAGTAAAAGTAAAGTAATCGCCTATTTTTTCAGGCGGGCTTTACATCCAACTACCAAATTAGGAGTCGTGGACGGAGGCGACTAGCAAACATACTTTACTGTAAATTTCTTTTATTAACCTTTAAATAAAATCCAAGGCCTAAGACCGGGGAATCGAACCCAGCACCACAATACATATTAGCTTTGCAGGTCTCGCCTCTTAACCGCTCGGCTACCGTGGCGCCTGTATTTATCGAATGCTTACCAGTAAAAGTACTTATATATATCTCAGCTAACAAAACACACATTTTTTTTTTTGTTCAATGGTTAAGAACAAGCGGCGTTCTGAGGTCTGATGTCAGGTTGTAGAACTTTACTACACCCATTAGTGGGATACAGAGTGAAACCCAGCTTACAGAAGATCTAACGTGGTTTCTGCTAGAAGTATATGTGTGTTGTTGAATTTTACTTAACTCGAGGGAATCTCTGTGCGATATAGGATTAGAAGGGCAAAGACTTGCCTAGAAGGGAAGCTATAGTTCCGGAGAAACAAGTTACACAATAAAAGGGTCAGCCTCCTCTTATGGGCTCAATGTAAATCCGAAACGCAAAGCAGGAAGTTTAAGTAAAGAGGAAAAGATAGGGACAGGAAAATAGAAAGACTTGCTAGATGGTGTTGTGAAGTAGTTGGCCACTTGGGAAGTGGAAGATGCTTGTCAGACTGACTTAGTAGTGGGCGGACACTGTGTCTTAGTAACAGCTAGTCAGAAGAGTAATAGGAAATTCGGATAGAAATAGTGAATAGGAAACGTATAGCCATAGTCCACAAGCTTCTATCGATATGGCTGGGGTAAAAAGTAAAATTTATTGCAATAGGGGGGTGGCGGAGTATGGCAAACATGCACTTAAGCGAATCACATACGAGTAAGTGCAATATAGTAAGAGCAGAATGTTTGGGAGGTTTGCCTACACAGTGTGTAGTTACTGTTTGTTAATGATGACGTAGATCAATATTTGGGCTCTTTGCAAACAGAGATGATGCCCACTGCATTTGTGGTACTTGCAGAGCTTGTTTACTCATACTTGTGGTAAACATGTTTATATCTTCCACAGCCATGCCAATGCTGCATCGGTTACGGCTGTACCCACATTCCTGTGTCAGGAATCCAAGAGTAATCTTCTTTTTTTTTTACATGTAATTTCTTAGTGCTAATCGCGGCAGGAAGTCACGTCTTTAGATATAGTATTTAAATTATCTTGATGAAGATAACATTTCCATCAATAACACTCACTAAACAACCGACTCAATAAAACACGTAGGAAATTTGATTTTAAATTACGTGACTGGTCCACAGTGACTGGTCTCGTGAAAAAAAATCCCAATTAGGTAAAAATTATTTCATTCAATTTAATCGATTTTTACTCAATCGAATGTTTAAACATTAAAAAAAAAAATTAAAAAAAAATGGCCGCTTTCTTGAACATCTGTTGACCCTAACCCGAGCAGAACACCTTCCATTAGAATGGGCTTCTGTGAATCTGTTTACAAAATTCTTAAAAAAAAAGGTCACAAATATTCGACCAAGAAAATAATTTTTTTAAAAAAAGAAGTCTCTAATTAAGTATTAAATTGGGTTCGGAATTCAAAACAAACAGAAATTAGTTATAACCAATTAGGGAGGTTACCTAACCTAAACATTTAAATTAGGTTCTTTTTTTTTTGCAAAAACATTTCGCTTACTTACTCATTAAAACGAGAAAATAATTTATTTCAGATATTTGGCTAATTATTTACGTCAGAAGATAAAAAATATAAAAAAATCATTTCCCAATTAGTGGGAAAGCGGTTTATGTATGAGGAAAACAGGGGCTCATTTTCCCTCGTTTATTTAAATAATAATTACTTAATTAGGACTTTCGCTTATGTCTTTAAAATTATTATTTAGGGAAATGAAAAAAGTTGAAAATACGTAAACAGTTTTCTTTCTCGCAAAAGATGCAATTAAATAATTAAGCTTTTTTTTTAATTTATTTGTTTATATACGCCATAATAACTACTTCACGTAAACTTGAGTTATTCAATTAAAAAAAAAAGTTTCTACTCTTCCGTTGGGGTTTATTTTCACAACTGCATTACGTGAAGCTGATAAAATATAATACACGTAAATTCGTGAGCAGTATGAGAGGAGAATTCACTAAATGGCAGAACCCCAAAAACAGGATTTCACTATCGGGTACTTACTTCTATAATTTTAGACCATAAGTAGGGTACTTCCGATGAAAACTAAATATCAGAAGTTTGAAACTATCGCGATAGTTTCCCTCATTCGAACAAAAAGAGAGAAAGCAACACAAAAGGAGAGAAAAACTGTGTGGAAATTTTTTTTTATTCCGCTAACAAGAGGAAAGAAAAAAAAGTCCATCATTGACTGTGGTGGGAAAACAGGAACACTGACGGGAAGTTGCAGGAAAATTATGTACGTAATGTTCAACTAAGTAGAAGATGTTGATGGGGCAATGTTTGTCAACGGGCCAAAATTGGATGCGAGGGATGAAAAAGCGTATTTCTCTTCTGGAGGTTAATGCAGCAGTTCTTCCGGAGATCTGGGCATCGCGGGAATGGATTTAGAAATAATTGAACGGGGCGGGGGCGATAAAAGAAACACTATTTTGGCGGCAGTTTCATTTTTTTTTTTTTTGTAAACTCCCCTTCCCTTTCTTTTATTTGCATTTTGTTGCTGTGTGTGTGTGTGTGTGTGTGGCATGGTCTGAAAGCAAACACCCTTTATTATATACATATATATATATAAATGTATAGGATTATACAACAAGGATTTATACAATTTATATTATAATTCAGTATTGTGGATAGTAGAAGAAATGTGGGGGTTCTGGGCAATGAGGAAGTAGCAAAGAAGGAACAGAGAGACGACCGATAAACCACAAAAACGCCATGCTATCCTGCTGCTAGAAGAGATTTATGTATTAGGTTGTATTTGATTTTCATTTGGCAAAAATCGGTAGAGCCTGGGTGAGGATTACATCATGTTTGGATTTGTTAAGGTTCGTTTGGCCATCCGGTGCCAGCCTAGGAAAGTACCTAACTTCCTGTTAGTTTGACTACTCTTTCTTCTACTTTACCCTAGTTTCCACGGAAGATGAAAAGAAAATTTATTCATTTTCATTACCTGCTGTTTGGTTTAAAGTTCCAATTTACATTTAGGGTTCAGGGACAGAATGTCTCTAGGCTGAGCTACAGATCAGTGATCCATTGGTGCAAGTTGACTAGCCAGTTCTGGATCCTTGCAAAGATCTCAATGAATCCGAAGGAACTGGAAACTGGAGAAGTTGCTCAATAATAAAATCCAAAATCCATTTTATTGTATTGGCGCCTTGAAATAAGAACAGTGTTGCATTTAGCTCAAATATTTGTGTTTAGACCCGAATTCTTCGGAAAATGTTCACCTTGATTTCCAAAGTTCGGCTTAAGCAGACTGTTTCCGCTCCTTCTAAGACCAGATGCCTCAGATCCGTGACAAGATGTTCACCAGTCTCAGTCCTGAGTGGCCATTCCAGAGCTTAGCTATCTTGAAGTGATTCTTGTCTACGTTGGTCCCAATAGTTATTTTCCCACTTCCTGTCTAGCCATCCAAAATGTCAATAAAGTGGCTTAATTCTCTTGGCACAGATCATTAAAGGCTCTGATGCATCTAAACTATGTTTAAGCTAATAGCGCAGTAAAATTAAATCAGGTAGGAAGATGTTTCTATGAAAACACTTGCTGCCTGGGATACCCGACTAGGTTCGAAGTACTGTTATGGAAGGACCTTAAATGCTGGATATTCCAGTAGTTTCCTTGGGTGGGAGCATGGATTTGGTTGTTAAGAAAAGTGACTTAAGGAAGAAGAAGTTGGAGAAGAAGAAAATTATGAGCTGACCGGAGTTAGAGAAGGGTGTGAAGAACAGGATGGGGAATTGTCTTCAGAGAATGGAGAAGACTTGTCTGCGAAAATGGAGCAATCCAAACTAGTGACCTATACCGCCTTCGATTCGAGTCGCGAAAATCGACACTCATGAGATAAGAATCGCCTTCCGCAGTAGTCACACAGTTGTTGACTCCGAAGGGCTTCTTGCGTAGTCTAGCTGGAGAAGAAGTAGTAATATTTGGGAAAATTTGAAGTGGCATTAAAGCAGAAGGTTTCTTAACAATGAGTGAGAAAGAAGTAGTGGAGCATCTGGAAGCAGCCTGGATTATGTGGGTGTAAGATAAGATCAGAGGGTTTCCTTGGCATTCCAGGGCGTCAGAGTAATGCTAACAGCTCTCCCTTTTGTAATGACACCCAGGGCCATCCCTAGAATTGAGACTGTCCCGTTGGAGTAAGGTAGAGGAGAGTTGCACAATGTCGGCAATAACAGCAGAAGCTGCTGGCTTCCCACTCCCTGGCCCTGCCCAGAACTATCTCCAACTTGAACTTAACCATAATACCTCTCCTGAATCTAAAATAGCGCTCCCCATTGCCGACACTATTATATGGATTTTCTACTATAACGGCTCTAGAAGTTAATTTGCATTAAATTAGTCCTTATGGTGCTTTTTTTTCTACTTCCTCTTTGTCCTAGTTAGTTTCAGGAAATATTGCAATCTTGGCCCATTTTCTAAATAGAGGATTTTAACGGAAATGCATTATTTAAGGTAGCCAATAGCAAGACAAGAATATATTGGTTCGTGTTCATTGCGCGCTCGAACTTGCTGTTCTCTTGGATCCTGGCTCTCTTCCACACCATGCTCTTGGCCGAAATGCGATTCTACCACCAGGATAATTCATATAAACTTAATAATATTATCATACAGATAATTTATTCTGCTATTAAAGATTTATTAAATAAACTTTGTAGATCTAGAGTGGTGCCAAGTTTATAGAAAGTGATCCGAGAAAGTGAATCTACAAAAAAGTGGACAAAAAGTTTGTAAATTGGCACTTCCGGTGAAGGGATCTTGATCTTCAAGTACTGACAGGCTCTTGGGAGTCCTCAAACTAAATTATCGTTTTAGTGTTTAGGAACACCATTTTCCAAAAAAATATTGTCTCTAACGGATACGGTAAAAACTCAATATCAGATATGTGACGTGTTAGCAATATTTGCTTCCTGTGCTGGACGGTCATGTAAAATAGGAGTCATTTTATGCTCATTTAACTGAGCAAGGTCCATTTTACGACTAATGATTGGTAAATATTGCTGAATTGCTGCAATAATACAGGAAATGATTGTAATCTGTGGTGAAACGATGGTACAGGCGGGTCTGTAAATGATTATTAGTACATAATATTTCTATTCACCGTGATAACAATCTATGTACATAAAGTTGAAAGTTAGAGCTATGACATACATATGTGATACGTTACACGCCAACTTTCCCTAAATATTTATTATGTCGCAATTGTTGATGTTTCTAGTATGGAAACGTAACACGCGATTGTCGAATGGAAAAATTACATCCAAATAGACATGTTAAATAGATAATATATCAAACAGTCCCGTTTAGGTTATTTTCATAATCGTGGGAAATTTTATGAGCATTTGTTTTTTTTCATTGGTCGGCGGTTTCTTGCAATTGTAACCTTACATAACCTAGGTTTCCTAACCTGAAGAAGCGGCTGATGAAAAAGCGTAAACGCTATACGAAATGTTGATAACGTTTCCAATGCTGAATTTATTATTATTGTGGCAAATTCATTTAATTGCAATTAAAATGATGAAACCTAAAAATAGTTAAATTTTGCTACTAACTGATTGTAAAATAAACAATCAGTTTTAATAATTTTAATATTAAAAAAAAAAATTTTAGGAACATTAAGAAGCAGTAGATGTTTCTCCAAAATTGAAAATCGATTTCCAAATTCGATTGCAGTGTCGTTTGTGGCATTACGTGCAACTAACCTGCAAGTGTAATTTAGCTGACAATATCTCGGTAGTTAGGTTAGCAGAAACTAAATTACGACCAGTAAAGTTCAGTAGATAATTCTGCTTACTTCCTGCTGTATCACCGCGATTATATGCAGTCATCATAATAACATTATCTATCTGAGGGAAGGGATTAACCATGAGGTTAGCATACTGGACTCCTACGCGGAGGTCCCAGGTTCGAATCAAGCTGCTGACCCTTAGATTTTCTCTTCCTAGGAGCTTCTTACAGACAACACTGTCCGGTGAAGGACAGTGTTGTCTGTAACGAGAGAACACTGTCCGGAGGCCGGCAGTGCGCTGAAAAAAGCTCCGGGCGCCAATAACCTTAGATGTTGACGTGCCTTAAATAATAATAATAATAATAAAAAACATTATCTATCTGCTGGGACTAAATATTCTAATCGAAAAAATAAAATTGTATAAAATTATTGATTCATTATGAAAAGTATCGATTGGATAAAATTATCTATTTAATAAGTTATTTACCTTACTCCAATCATTGAAGTGTTCCTGAAATTATCGAATTAAATCGGCCATAATTATTGGCATAGATCTAATACAAAGAAATCATGGAGCTTCCTTACGAAATTCAGCCCAGGTGTTAATACTAAATCGATCTTGTAATGCAATCAGCGCGGCTAGGGCGACAGTTAGGGTGTGTTAAAGATAAGTTGTGAGGGAAGAATGAAAGGTTAAGTTAAGGCCAAGCCGTTCCTAAGAGAGCGATAGGTAAACCTCGAATCATGTATAGGAAGTCCATGAAAATGAGGGATGTCAGGAATCAGGACTCCGATAGAGTGGGATGGGTTGTTCTGCCACCCTCACTGGAGGAGAAGAAGGTTAAAGAAAAGCAACCATTTTCCGCAATATCGCAAAAAAGGCACACGATTTTTCACTTCAAACAGTTCTTGAAACTTCCAAATATCGTCGATAGTTGACTTTGAAAACAAAAAAATGTCCGGTTAAGTGTCATTTCCGGTGAGAACTATGAAGATGAAAGATGCATGAGCGCTATAGTTTTCTCTTGGCGTCCAATAAGAAGTAGTGAAATTCGAGCAGATTGCAGAATACTTGTCTCCGTCTAACGGAAGAGGAGACACATTATTAGGCCACCTAGATAGACGAGTGTTGGAAAATAATAAAGCCATATATCACGCCCCCGCCATTTAATAGACAGTAGTACAATAAAATGTAGAAATAAAGAAAGGAGCGCTAGTGTTTATCGAGCCAGCCATTCAGAAGATAAGTTTGTCCGCTCGAAGGGGCAACTATCAGCTAACAGCTCCTTCCGAGTGATAGCTTCTAAAGTAGCTGGCAAACTTAAATCACGCCGCTGAGTGTGTATGTGGGCTAAGATGTGGGTAACAACTCCTTGTACTCACAGTTTAGAGTGGCAATTCTCCACTCTCTCCTTCTCGCTCTCTGTGCAGATGTGATGATCTTTTCGGAGGACTTTTAGCGATTTCCACATTCTTCTAAAGAAATATATCGGCCACTGCCTTCTGTATGTAACATTCTCTTTTTCAATCTCCCCACTTATATTAGTTGGACTTCCAAGTCCTCTCTCTAATAATACATCTTCTCTGGACATTTCCTAGCTTTAGTATCTAAAACTTCTTTTGATTTTATAACACTATAAGACCAGATAGTTTTTCTATTGCAGTTCTCTTTCTTGTTTACTAGATCATTCTAGTTTCTGCCGCCTCGATAATGTTAAAAACTAACTTTATCTCACTGAACTGAGCAGAATAACATAAAATTTCTTTCTCTTTTTAATAATAAGTGAAGTTACAAGACATCACCATTATTATACAATATTTCCACTCTAACTCCAAAGAAGAAAAGTATTGCAATCGAGTAAAGATCTCGGAATTACTGCAGTAACTGGTGCACCATCAGCTTAAAAGTTAGCCGACAATTGTGTGGCGGTCTATCGTCTGCCAAAAATAATCAATTTTGCGAAAGTTTAACTTCGTCATTTGGTTAAAAGCAGCCAAATGGGAAAGCAACAATAAGCTCTTGGAGAAGATTTTCTTTAAAGTTTTCCCTCTCACTTCATTTTTCTTATCTAAAACCGGTTTCCGAGAAATTTCCCTTTCACAGTAGTTTCTGAACAAGGAGGTCGTCCTTTCAAATGCAGCTTCAATGAATTTTTGTCTTTTTTGCTACAGTTATCAAAGGGTTTCATTTGTTCTTGGACGTAAGGTTCTAGCCTAGATAGATAGATAGATTCAAACTAGGGCGGCCTCAAGGCCTATACCACCGCGATCCCTTTGGATCTATTGTGGCTCCCCTCACTTTAAAGCTCACCCTCCTGTCCTTTTAATCAGACTCTTGATGCTGGAGAGCGACACTCTTGGGTAAAGCTCTCACACGCCTTGGTTTTTCCTCCCCGAGAAGTAACATCCTTAACCACACGAGCCCCTCACACTGACACAACACATGCAGTGCCGTTTCCTCCTCTTCCTGACAGAACCTACAAAGGCTAGCCATCTGCCAGGCCAATGTGATGGTGTTTTCTGAGCCTGCAGAAGGTTCTAGCCTAACATGTGGTGGGCACTCCCGAGTTTGTTTGAAATATTTTTAAGAAGACAATGATAACTTGTTGGATGTCACTTCAGCTTCACAGTTTATTGTAAGAACAAATATTAAATGTTGAAGCTGAAATTTGGTCCAAATTTCTGAGTCTCAATAGGAATTAATAACCAAAACTGCGGTCAGATGAGTTCACACCAGTTTTTTTGAACAAATCTAAATAGCAGTTCGTTGGAATTGCTTTTCTTTTGAAAGAAGATAGAAAGCTTTACTTCCTCATTCTCTTGAAGAAGAATGCTGAATAAGAAAGAAGAATAACGCCCAAAGAATACATTGATTATGACCTCATCTGTACTTAACCTGAGAGGAAAGAAACGGTTGGAGGTAGCAGATTAAAGCAAGAGCGAGGAGGAAGAGAAGAGGAACAGAATTTTAAGAGGATGATGAAGTGGAACAGTATTAAAAAGCCATCAAGTATTAAGTCTGAGAGAATGTCTTGGACAGAATTTTCCAAGTTGTGGGGATGAACTATTGGGACACAATTACGATACTATAAGTCAAAATGGGAAAGGTTTAAACAGCAGAGTATGTCTAGAGATTTTGTCGTCTCACTCTCTGGCAGACTAGGTAGAGATGGGATTCTTGGAGGCGAGGAAACAAGAAAGAGGACATTCTCCTCCCAGAATTGTCGCTAAAGTCGGCACCATTAACTTACGACATTCTCTCTGAGCTGACTTAAATGGAGTATTAATACCTTTTGGTAGATAGCGTTTCCATTATACTGAAAAAAAGGGAATGAGGCGGATGGCCTGGTGGCTTCCTGGCTTGGCTTATAAGGGGAGTGCGCCGCGAAGGGTAGTGAGTAAAGACCGAACCGTTTCTCCCCTTGACTTCGAAAAGCTACCGCCCAGGTTGGTCGTTACACTTTGAACTTATACATAAAAAATTGGACCACCTTCTCTACTGCATTACCTGCCGACCACCTTCAGCACTAGATGGGCCCTCCTCCCGCAGTCTAAGTATTGCTAAAGTGGAATCCGCTAACCTCATTCTCCAAAATGAACCACCCAGTTTGGACAGCGGAAGAGAATAGGTGGGCAACCTCCATCGGTAACTTCAACTTAATTCTCTTCGCCCCAAACCCCCGGGTTGAAAAAAAGGGTGCGCAAAAAAAAATATGGAGCGAGACCTTTTAATAACTTGCACCCTGATCTTCGCTCCCGTTCTAGCCAAAACCTTTATCTTAAATCTTTTTATTTTATTTTATTTTTTCTTGGGAGGGTGGGGATACCATTTTTCATTGAATAATTCATTTAAATGTATCAAAGGTTCTGGAGATGAGAAAAAGGGAAGATTAATGATTTAACATTAAAATTTATGTTCAACATGAATCGTGTATATTTAAGCGTGTTTGTCTGTGAGTAGATCGCACTTGCTTCAGCACCTAACATTACCGGAACTTGGACTTCACATTCCTTGAATGCTCTCCTGGCATCTGCAAAAGCAATCAGAATCCTTCCGCTTTATAGATTTCATTTGGTTAATTTTTTTTGAGATTTAAAGAAAACGGCTCCATTTAAACTTCTTTAGGTACATCACGTAATTTACTACTTAATTCACGTAGATCATAACATTTAATGGAATCTGGCGAATTTTTTTTAGGCCACATGGAATAGGTCAGGGTTGGCTTCACCGTAAGTTTCCAATTCAGTTTATGTAATGGCGACCAACAGTTTAATCTGAGTTAGAATTAAATGTCTTTCTAACATTTGGAAAGTGTAAGCGTCAAAACTGCAAAGATTTGTAGTATCAGGAAGTTTTGTAAGTTTCGAAACTGAACCAATCTGTAGATGGCAAACTTGATTTATTAAGCGGTTCGCTCTTTACTTCACCTTTTAGTTTTTAAGAAAGTGGGATAAGTTGTGCGAACGTTAAACACCACCAGATATTTCTTAATAAACAAACTATTGGAACTTCAGTTTTGGATTTAATCAGGATGTTGGGTGAGATAATTAAATTAAAATCACTAAGTTGACAAGATTGTGAAAGCGAAAAGGAAGCAGGAAAAGAAGGTTGAGTGTGCGCAAGAGGGATGGCGGGTTTTGTGGTAGATCTCTTTGGTAATTATCTCTACAAAATTACATCTTCTACTTTGAAGGGAAAATACCAGAGTGCGCCCACCCACGCCCCCGCATTTATGAAGCCCATCACATCGTTTACGGCTTTCAAATTGCTACACTAGCTCTCTAAGCGGTGAGTGCGTTTACATGGCAGTAAATTCTAACACACTATCCAAACACAGCGCAAAATATTCCTTCGCGGCTAATTGATACCACCATCTTGAGGAAAGCTAGAAGCTGGAGAGAGTATGTGTTTTATTCACTGGCAAACTCTCCGTCCTCCATTTCCAGATCGTGGACCCCCCCCCCCCAGCTCTTGCGAACTACAGCTCCATCTCTTAGTGATTGACTTCCACTTCAGCTGCCATACCACATCATCTCCGTTCGCTTCTCCTCTTTAGCGGTGACGTCTACTTCATGGTTTATTCAATGCTACATTCACACACACCCTGTCGTAGACTTGGAATGTTGTAAGCTTTTGGAAATGTGTTGAGAAGCAACCTCTTTACCCGCTGCCAACTTGATTTTCCTTGTGAGCTTTCCACCCACTAGGGTTGCACTCCAAACTCTTTCTCCCAAACTTACCATAATATATGCGCTAATCGCTTAGCTCGTCCTAAAGGAATCTTTTTTTAAAAAACATATCTTCATTTTCAATCTAAGTCTCAGGTGTCCTCTAAGAGCTACTATGTTCTCTGCAAGCACTGCAATTAAATTATTACTATTCATGCTGAAATAGATCGAGTTACAGTAGTACCTTGTAGTCTTAAACAGACAACATGTGTTTGGAGGTCAAATTTGTCTTTGTAGCCACGCTTTTTTCTTGTGTCCTGATCAGCAGATATCAAATAAAAGATGTGGATTTAAAAGGAAATAAGGCAGTAAGTCACACTGGTGGATGTTCCACACATTCAAGAAGTAGTGGCCATTACAAGAAATTTATATTCTTGTTATTAATTTATGCAAGGCATTCTGGGACCTTATCTCTGATGTGGCATCGCATTAACTTCTATCTAACGGTGATCAGAGGCAGTATTGCTTTGGCCGATGAAAATGTAGCCAGGTAATAACAATAGATAGCGCTCTCTACTTATCGCCCATAATGGACGACGAGAGTGTAATGAAGTGAGCTCGCGTGATCCCTACTAATTAATACTCATTATACTTGCTGGTACGAGTAGTTATTCCCAGATATTGGACGGATATAAAATTGGACCATATCAATTAGTTAAAGCAAATAGACTTGAAGTTTATTACCTTTTTTTATGCGGTAATATTTCGTTTATTTGGGTAACTGTTTGGGTTTTTATTGGTTATAATGAGATCCAATGTGGACCAATTCGACCCGGTGGATATCCTAGCTGAACAGCACCTAACTGATACTCCCTGCACTCACAGACAAACTCTAGCACATCATAACACGAAATATTTTTAAACCCATGCACACCTTACAAAACGGTTAACGTTCTACGTATGTGCAAACAATGGCTCATAAAGAAACCAAATTTATGCAGGATTCGATTTGTACAGCCAATACCGTTGCAGATCTACTCACATCAACAATCTGGCAGGATTCTTTTGCTTGCTGGACTACACAAATCGTCTGGGAGTTCTCATTTTGCTAGTTCTGAACATAGTTTTGTATCAATTTTCTCCGCGCAGCTAACTGTTGGCACAGCAGTCTTTTAAAGTAACTACATCATGAATTATACTTCTAGATGAAAGTGGAGCCCCCCGAAGAAGTGATCAATTTTTGATGCTGTAGACTTTGAGGGGGGTGAGAGAGAGACAGCACGTCATCTTTCTCACCCTTTCACTTCGCTTCACCAAACAGCTTCTGATCCTCTTCAATTTCAATTCCTTGCTTTTGACTTTTTATTTCTTTTTTTAGCCTAAAAGACATAATTTCACCATTATTATATCTGAAATAAGAACAAATGTATTATGGCGCTTCAGTAAATCCAATATTCTGGCGTTCTTTCAGTCAACAGTTTTCCCATTTCTAATATAATGAGGCTTAACTTGGCTTATCTATAGTTGAGAAGGCTGGAAAACGCAGAGAATTTTTTTTCTTTCCATGATTCTGCACTAGCATTGTATTCGCCTGAGAGGGAAACCCAAGCTCTTGGTTATGTGACAATAACCTTAAATGGAAATCATTTTATACGAAAACAAATAAAAGTTATATATGTTCTAAGATATAACGGAAGTACACAGAGAAAATCGGAAAAGCCATTTTTGAGAAAATTAAAGTCATTTAGTATTAAGAGGAATGTTTGGCATTCAATCGCCTTAGCCGTCTGTGAGATAGGGTAGTACTGGATTATGAAATCATACGTAGGCTTCACCATTTTCTTGAAGCCCCTCTTAAATCAATTTTGTGTTTTCAAATCAACAAAAGTGCAACTTTAAAACTTTCTAAAAACAAAATAAGATTGGGGCAACAGTTTGTAATTGAAGGAGAATATGTCCCACCAAAAATTGTTTTGCAGATGTAAAATTACATTCTTCCTTCTTCCTCACTCATTCCCACTCTTGCAGACTCGTTCTGTCGAGCGCCTCTTGTCCAGGATGATAAAGTACCATACGGAGCCTGCAATACCTATTTCCCAGTAGATTCCTCCTTGTGATCTACAGCCTAGATTACTTTACCACACCTTCCTTATACGCCAGGTATAAGAAGTGTGTTGCCCTAAGAAATATATCCCCCCAACACTTGCTCACTGCCTCTCACCACCAACAAACTTCCTCTCTGTTTCTCACGTTGGGATGTTACAGTTTCCATTGTCGAGCTTTTTACGCTAACCGTCCCCCTCGAACCAGAATTTTGGTTAAAAGAAATGAACAGAAAACGTACTATTCTTAAATTCTTTACACTTGGTCGGTCTACCTTTTGGTTCTTATTACGTTCGTCTTAAGTTCTCCTGCGTAAGAGAAACTGAAAAGCAAAAATGAAGAGCATGATCGAAGAGTCCAGGTTCGGTTTCTTAGGGATCTGGGCCCCCCCCCAAATAAAGTTTTTGTTCTTTCATTCATACTTTTAAAGTTATAAAATGAAAAGCGTAATAATTAGTTTTTCAAAGTACCTTAAATATTTATCGTTTTTTCTTGAGACAAAAAAAAACAGTTATAAGGAAAATTAAGTTCACTAACCGAATATTACGTAAGGATAAAAAAAAGTACAATAATCTTGATTACTTAATAAAAAAAAAAGCACAAAGTTGAGTAAAGAAAAATTTATTAAACAAGCTCTTGTTGTTTGTAGTGGCAATACTGGTACTTTGTGATGCAAAGTGAAATGGTGAGCAAGAGGAGCGGTGGCTCATCTCCACTCAGGGCTGCCAACTTTTATTAAAATCCCCTCCACAAACATACAAGTCTGATCTAACCAAAGCAAGGAAGACTTCTTCGTGTGTTGTAAGAAGTCTAGCCTGTAACACGCCTCATAATTAAGGAGTACTACTAACTGTGTCGATTCTGTCTAGATACTCACTATATTGCTACACAATTAAATTATAAAAAACTAATATATTGAATTTTAGTTGAATATTTAACCTTGATAAACCTCTGAGGACAAGATGGAGTGTGCACCCTCATAAGAATTCTTCGCACTGTAACTCTCAACGTTCAAACTTAGACTTTCTCTTCAAAATAGACTTACCTTAAAATTCGGAGTGTAGCCCAATCCTTCCCCAGAACTGCTCGAAAACAAATTTCTCTATCATTTAGTTATTAGTTAATGGACTGCCCCATAAGTAGGAAATAAACTGCCCAATAATAAGTCTCCATAAATCTTCTGTCGCCCCATCTTTAAAATAATGATGGAAAATTGGAGACCCAAGGGCTCGCCGGGGTGAGATTTGGTCAAATTATGTGAAACTAATCAATCGGGGCCTCTAGAAGTATCTCTGTCCATCTCTACCACTTCCTGTTCCAAATGATATCCTTCTTAAGATGTGCGTGATCAATATGATTTCTTATTTAATTTGGACTCTTTCTAGCCAAGCTACTAAATCTTGATTTTACAAAATGGAGTCATTATCTTTAAAAAACAATCCAATGTTGCAACAAAATCTTGTTCTTGATTTCTTTCTTGATTTTATCGAAGTCAATGTTTATTTAAATTTACTTTCTTTCTGTTTCCTGGTTTAGAAGAGGAATCCGAATGTTCTGTTCATCTTATTGTTCGTTTGTATGAGTCCAGCTAATCCTTATTGCTATGGCTAACAGAAGGAGTGCTGTTGATCGTATTTGATTTTGATATTACTTTTTTTTTAATTTTGTAATCCCTCGCTGGAGTAAACCGTTAGTCCTCTGAGTAAACATCTCATACTCTAGAGTCTTTCATAGTCTAGACTCACCTAAGATGCTTGTTACTGTTTTGGTCCTTCTGTCACTTGAGCTGACATAAAACAGTCTTAAATCCCTTCGTCCAAGCTGGGTGCCGCATTTGTTATTTGCTAACCAAAAACAGATGTATAAAGTAACTTTTTCGGCGAATTGAAAGAAAAAGTTAAACTGATTTTATGCGCAAACTTGTTACTGTGGATTGGACGAGGGTCCCTACACATGTTAGATCAAGGCAATTGTTCGAAGCCGGTAACTACCCACCAAAACACGAGAAGTCGAGTTATAATGCTGCGAGGGTTTCTTTTTACTAACTGTTCTGGACAAATAACTCAGTAACCAAGCAAGTCTTCTCGGCGAACAGAATAATAAAATTCGTCAGGATTGGAAAAGCCTGGATTGGAAATTTAAACAAATTGCATGGTGATCTAAGGGGAAAGTAAGATTATTGGAACATCCACATTATTCACCAGATTTGGATTTCATTTACTCCCTGTTCTTAAATAGGTTTGGGTCAAACAATGAGGTGCTAGCATCAGAACTTGTGAAATTTACATTCCTTTTAGAATCGCAATTTAGGTGTTGAATCAGTTTACAGGGAAAAGAATCTGCAAAATGCACTGAACTAAAAGGAGAAAAATGAATAAATTTTTGAAGTAATAACCCAGCCAAGTACTTCCTGCACGAAGAAAGAGCCAATGCTTGCGTAGATTTAAATGTAGTACAAACAATTGTAACATTGATAACAGAATGATTGTGTAGAAAGTCGAGTATTGCGAGTTTTACACGTTAATTACAGGAACTCTGGATGAGGAGTGCACTAGTTTGGGATCAAGTGTGCAATGGGATGAGATTAGTTGGTTAGCTGGGGAAGGTTTCATGTAAAGTATAGGTTAATAGCAGAAATGGTGGCGACAAAGTTTTGAGCGTTACAATTACAGCGCATTCTGTCCCGGGTAAGACTGCATGGGCGAACTACCTCCAGCTGTGGTGGCGATATGCTCTATCAATGTTATGTGGGTAATAACTGAGAATAGCACAAGGTGGAGCTAATGTCTTGCGGCACCCTATTCCTTAACAGCTGCAGAACTAACACGGACCTGGGTACGACAAGTTGAACTACATCTTCTGGATAGTTCGGCAACGCTAAGAGTTTAAACGCTTGGTCTAAACACTCACAACTGGTAACGTTTCTCTTAAGCCCCTACGTATATACTCTGAATTGGAATTGTTCTGCTGAGGTGGTTTCTCCAAGTTAAGAAAAACCTTTAAAGGGCGTGAACTGTTATTTCCTTGCGCTTATGTCAATGGATACAATGGATATAAGCCTTTTTTTATAGCCAGCCACTAATTAGGGGGCACCAATTTTCTTTAAAATTAACGAAACGTTTAAATGTGCGTCAAATACTGATAAAACATGCTGTTTTTCGACCTCGCAAAAATAATGCTCTCTAAGAAGAAATTTCATTTGAATGAACGTGATAGGCTTAAGGATAGGTTATGTCCAAGGTCAATTGTGATTGCCTGGAAAATTAAAGAAACCTGAAAATAAGCCGTTCATAAACAGTCACACTTCCATTTCCGGTTGACTATAATCCTTGTAACTTGAAATCTGTTGTAGTCTTTTATGTGCTCTTAAATGCGGTACAAGTTTAGAAACGAACTTTATGCTGAGTCAGTACTTTTAAGGCGAGAGCTCGTAATTTCACCCTCTTCTCTAAGAACTCCGCTTAAAGACTTCATAAATCTAAATGAATTAGTATTTATAAAGCTAAGTTCAAAGAAATTCATTTTAACCAATAAACCAAAGAAAGAAGAAAAAGGGGCAAATTCTGTAATCTATCTTCGTCAAATTTGGCATTTTAATTTGTATTTAATTTATACATGTTATTCGACTGGAATGGCACCTTAGAGTAAGAATATGTTTCCATGGGGGGGCCCCAAAAATAGACAATAAAGTGGGGAGTTTTATGTATTTCTCTGAACAGGTAAATAATCCACATGTAAGTCCAAGAAGATATGTATTTCTTAAAAAGGTAAATATAAACTTAACAAACACACACGTTTTCATTTCTCTCCTTTCCGCATAACCCTACTGTCCTCTCCCCTCCTGATCAATCGATCTCTATGTCATATCGATATCAAATATACCAAAGGGAGCCTTATGTACCTTTTCCTTTTTTGGCTGGAGTGTACAACAAGTACTATTTACAAAATTGAAAAATAGGAAATTGATATTACTTTACGAAATTGGAAAATCAATGCTTGCAGGTCAAAGATAGTAGCATTAAGTCTAGATCTAGAGCTGAAAGACAGTTTACAATGTGATCAGCTGTGCATTATCTCCGCCATAGTTTATTAAATCCACAAGTTTTCCCTCAACTGTATGACCGTTGTCTGCTAAAAGTTCCTAGCTTTTCAATGTTATCAGGTCATTAGGTGTAGGTGGATATAAGTCTGCCATTAATTTAAAGTCATTAAGCTATATTAAACACCCACAATATTTGAAGACAGCGTACTTTTTTTTTTGTACTTTAGTTGTATCATAGTAAAAAATTGGTATTGGTATTATTGAACAGTGAATCATTATGTTTGTCTTATTTCTTCTTGTCCAGTACAGTAGATGCAACAACGGACTAAGGGCTACTCGTTGTCGTCTTGTATTAAATCGGATTTCCTCTTTTGTCTCGCTCACATACAATATAACAGACATAATGAATTGAGCCTGAGGCAAGCTAACTGAAACATTCAAAAGCTCTACACATACATACATATATATGTTTACTTTATGTAAGATCGGTTTGCTGAATACTGCTGCGGGCAGTTTTTGATCTGAGAAGAGGATGAAGGGTTTGGAAGTTGATATCCAAAGTGTAGCTGGGGAAAGGGTTGCTGTTACAATTTAAATCCATTAGTGAGAACGTGTTGTTTTACGCGACTGACTCACCTGACTGTTTTCTCAATGTGACTCATCACCGTATGTCCTCTATGTAACTTCCGCTTTTTTCCACACATTGCCGTATCCGGCATTCATCACAGTATGAATTTGAAATCTCTTCCGGATGGCGAGAGAGTGATCAGCCTCATCTGCCTCCATTGCCTCTGGGGCAGCATTTAACTAACTACTTAATAAATCTGGATGAATATTCGCCCGTCTATCGTGCTACCCGTAAACGAAATTAATTTACAGGAAACATGGTCTGTACAAAAAATGATTTTGACTAGAAGATTGTGCGGAAGGAAGGGGATCTATAAAACTATGGCAGATCAGTTACCTAGACAACCATGGTTTATAAGGGGGACTGTCACTAATAAATGGGTTTAGATGGCACCATTTCGCTACGAAGACATAATATTCTCCACCAACATCTATGTGTTTAAATCTATAGCAGAGCCTAGCAAAGAAATATGGAGTGTATTTAAAAGTTATAGCCGAATTAGAATGAACAGAAGAAAATGATTAGAGAAGAATTACGTGATTTTAATCGAGGTTAAGCTATAAGGATGGCAGAAGCACAGAGTTCTGATCCATCCATTAGCTGTAGTTTATGTAAATAGTTGTATATAGTAGAGGGATGAATGAGTGAAGCAAATGTATGTATAAGTAAGAATGGAGATTGAGTGATATTCTAGTGATAAACACCTGGACGATGCTGGCTGTATGGCGGAAGCCAATGCCAAAAAAAAGCAAAAAAAAGAAGGGATCCCACTGAACCCATTATTCTGGGGTAGATTTTCTATTTAAATCAAGTAAGCTTATTTACTCATTAATATTAAACAGTTATTAGAAGCGCAGAATGTCCTGGAGCGGCACTATTCAGGGGAACTCCTGCCTAAGAAACCTGCTTAAATAAGTTAAAGCTCGCTGGATGCCCTAAATAGATGTACCGCACCTAATTGTTTGCGATGTTTACATGAATACTTCAAAAAAAACCGCTTGAACCGCTTACTTAATCCTTAAAGCCACGAAAATGTGTCAGTGGTACTGCCGACATAAATTTATTTTCTTTAATGTAGGCTGCATATTTTTGCCTTATTATTTACTCTACGGTTTTCAAGGCCATACAAGAAAATAAAGTAAACCTACCCTAACCCTAACCACTACGCTTCTTCCCGTAATTGAATTCTCCTTGGATGTTGTACAAATAACGGTTATAGAGATCTTCAAGTTCGTAGAAAACATCTGTTCGTGTTCAGCGGACCTTAAAACATTTAACTCTCAATTTCTTAAAATTTGGCACGATCGCAAGCCTTCTTCTCGAAGGCTAAGAGAAGTAAATAAGTGTTTTACCATAGGTAAGCAGTAAAACCTCTACTGTTGTACGATCTTCATAATCCTCTGGATCTGTTCAACCATAAACATCAGTTTTATCTTAAATTTGTTACTTTATAATAATGTTTATTTTGTGATTTGTATTTCACTGTGCAAACATTGTTACAATAACATGAAATAAAGTTTTTTTTAGCTACAAAATCAAATAATTGTTTCCGGTGTATATTCTAAATCGATAATCTGCACGATTGCAGTACTTCCTGCTACTCTACGGGAAGGGAGGAAAATAAAAGTCTAATCTGCTTAACAAGTGAGCTTAAAATACTGTACAGCTTCAAGTGTAATTACATTTTAGAGCTTCTAAAGTTATCTTGGCCAAGCAGCAAATAGCAGGGGTTTTCCACTTGCCCCTCCACACTCACAATCAATCTTTGCCTTTCTAAAGTGTTTTCTTTTTTACATTTTCCTACAATCGGTACTTCACTTGATTGCCGAACTTGTTTTTTTTTTTTTAATTTTCCTCTTTAAAGAAAATTCTGGTGTAAGTACCCACACGATGTTCTCTTTCAGCAGTTGTAACATTTGGATTCTTAAATCTGTGAATTGTTTCACTAATTTTTTCAAGTTGGGGTTTTGCTCGAATTTCAAGAAAATTCTTTATCTAGAATACCACCTTATTAAGAAATAGTTTTTCACTTTTCTGAGCATTTTTCGAAAATGATTGAAAATTTTGTCTCTTACATTCGTACTTTACGATACTTGCTATCCCGTAAGTCTACTTTTATTTTAAAGATAATGATTGGTAGAAATTATAAATTGATAAGAGTACTATTGGTTCAAAGTAAATAATTATTGGAGTTTTGGTAAAAAGTAAAGGCGTGTTTTTTAAGTAAGTACCGTTTTGGAATTCGGCCGCTGTAGTGCTGCGATCGGCATTTGGCGCATGCACGCTGTGCACCTACATCGGTCAGTAAGAAACCAGACGCTATCGTGGAAACACTCGACCGTGTATGTGAGTGAATTTTCATTTAAGATTTTCCTTCAGAAGAATGATTTAGAATTTCAGTTGGCCATCTGGTGGGAGAATGTTTCCTCTCAGTGTGTTGTGATTCTTTGAGTTCGAAACTGGATGTTTTAGTGGCGCGGGAAAGCGCTCTACAAGGCGAGGAGTGCTATTAGAGGAAACTGGCTCTTCCTCACTTTATACCCGGCAGATGAAAGGGAGGTCTGGGAAATACTATTTTCCCACCTTTAATCCAAACCTCTCACCTGCACTAGTACAAGTTTTTCTCTCTATTTTCCCTTTTGTCTCTGTTTGGACTCGTTTCCTCTGTAGTTGTTATTGAATCGCCATGAGGCAGCGGTGATAGATAAATTTCAGCCAACCAAGTTAGTTGTATTTAAGTAGAAGATGCTCTCTCCCACTTCCCTGTTTGCTTTACCTGCAAACTCTGCATTGTTTATTCTTGATTTTTGGAACAATCTCAACGAAATTGTTATTTCTCAAAGTTTTGGCATTTTTCACTTTTCTTTCCCTTCTAATGTGTGCGCATTCCAATCGTACAGATTTTCTATTTTCAGGTTCCATCGAATTCTATTTTTGATGGTTACGGAAGTTGGTTGAGGATGCTCATGCAACTTCCTTTTTCCCTTGGAATTCTCTCTTTAAACTCCGTCATGATTACTTCCTGTTACACAACTTTTGAAGTTGGTTTATTTAGACCAGATTTTTGGTTTGTGATTTAATAAACCCTTACTTGGTGCCTTCGCTTCCCTTTTCTGTGAGTGCGCTCCATTTTCACTTTCTAGGAGCAGGAAAAAGTAAAAAAAATGAACGTAGTCTGATGCTATGATTTTATTCCACCAATCGAAGCACCCCCAATGATTGATTTGCCGCCGGGAGATCCCTAGAAGAAATCCAGGTAACCAAATCATTAAAGCCGGTTATATTCATAACAAAGTTCAGTTTATTGACAAGTTAGATGTGAATATTGGTGAAATGGAGCCAGAATGCTGCAGCTTCCCAAGGCCATCAATAACTCTGACCCACCCGACACCTGTGTGTCGACTCCACTAATTCACTTTCAACCTGCCCTCCATCGCTTTTCATCTCCCAATTAATTTCTCCCCTTTTTTCACAAGGAAAAGGGACAAAAACGATGGTGATTAATGATCACAATTAGCTAACGAGTTGCCGCTTGTAAATAAACTTTTCCGAGCTCACTAATTAGTATTTTTACGTTTTATTTATATATATTATCGTTGCTTGTTAAAAAAAAAAAACATCCTGTTAAATATTAAATTGGGAAGAAAGTTTGCAGGTTGTGGCATGCGAGCTTTCAAACTGTTTTTCGATATTAAATATTTACTTAATACCGTGTTGTTATTAGTCTACTTAATACCGTGTTGTTATTAGTCTACTTAATACCGTGTTGTTATTAGTCTACTTAATACAATTTTTATTTTTGTTTTTTGCTTAAACAATTTGCCATTGTTCATTAGTAGTAGTAAAGTAGTAAAGTACTCGCCTATTTTTTCAGGCGGGGCTTTATGTCCAACTACCAATTAGGTGTCGCGGATGGAGACGACTAGCAAATAAAATCCAAGGGCTAGATTGCGGGAATCGAACCCGTACCACAATACATATTAGCTTCACAGGTCTCGCCTCTAACTGCTCGGCTACCGTGGTGCCTGCCATTGTTCATTACTTAGACAGACATTTTAAGTAAATAACCAACCTTACAAACTTCTCGCCAGACTATTTGACAAACGATCTAAACTCAACCTACAAAACAAAAGACTCATACCTGTTGTTACTGCGACCTATTTGGTTATACGGCATCGAAGTATTGCGGATCGACTAAACGTTCCAATTCTTTACGCATCCAGACTTTACAATCAAGAATACTACGAAAACTTCTTAACGCTCCGTTCTATATTTCTAACCTCACCATTCGTTTCCTTAACGACCTTGCTAAAACTCGTTTCTTAAAATTTCACTCCTTTACAGCACCTTATCCTAATCCTTTAATTGAACACACCTATCTTCTTCCACATTACCAGGTAATCCTCCAAGGAGATTGAAGAGAAGATGTCCCCGCGATCTAATCTCCTCATAAGAGCAGTATAGTGCATCTGTTCACGTTAATGGAGTGTCGCCACTGGGTGCCTTCTCCTATCTTCATTCACGACATTATATTATATCGTATTTGCTTGTTCGCAAATTTCAAAAAAAGTAAATAATTGCCATTTTAAGTAATTCAAATGTGGAGCTTCCTTTGACGTTGCTAAGCGTTAGCATTGTTGTATAAAACGTCGAATATCTCGGAAACTAGAAATTTTAAGCCTCAAAGAGTTGATTATTATCACATATTTTGGTACACCTTCTTCGTCCAACAGCAACCTTATAAACATTAATTGTTGAAAATGAGGTTAGAAAGTGCTGGATAAAAGCGTTGATTTCTATTCGTCGTAGCATAATAATTATGTTAATAATAATAATTATTATTTATTGTCTTCCTGACTGGTTTTCGGATTTTCATCCATTATCAGAGGTAGACTAATAGGTTTGGTGTAGAGATTTCGACTTTATTTATGTTTCCATCTCGCTTGCTGTCAGCAATACGTTTATATGTTTATTTAAAGCATTACCAGTTTGGATGACTTTAATTGCACCATCTTGAGACTCTTGTCAGGTCACATGCGACAAACGCGTCACAATAAGCGTGTAGCCCAATAAACAGTAGCTCTGTAGCTTCCTACGACAATCTGTTCTTTTGTAAACCATCGTACCAATCCTAGTTTTGGCAACAAGGGCGATGAACAAATCCTTATATCAATCTGACAGTACATTGTGGCGTAAAGAGCACCGTTGCATAATTTTATGACCATAAATTTGTGCTAATCGTGTGCAGCATGATTTCCACCAAAGACAGAAACAGAATATCCTCTTTCACTTCAGCAGCCTCTACATACTACCTCTAAAATAGCCACAACCGTACAGGTTAAGAAGCTGGCTTCGTACAATCCCGCATGATCACTCTCTCTCTCTGTCTCTACCACTCCTTCTTACCAGATAAAACCGCAGACTCGCTATGACCAGAGGTTTGTTAGTGTTCAATACCGAGGAGGTTTTAGATCAAAGAGCCACCAGACAGGAATGTGACTGTAAAGTGATGTAATGGTTGGTTGCATTTTCTACTTCCATGCTTTAGTAAGCTTTCTCCATTCCTATAAGTTTCCTGAATCAGTTTCTCGGATGGAAATCATCAACATTTGATCAACTTTCAGTGCATTCAACGAGTGTGTTCATTCATTTAGTAACTATGGCGATGGTTGATTGAAACTGGTCCTGGATTTTATTTCTGATAAGTGGCATTGTGGCAATCTAGTCAACTTTTCGAAGTCACCAGAAATTGAAGTCCAGTGATTCCCAAAATTAAGGTTTCCAGAAAATCGTCCGGATGTGTGTGCACACACTATTGCAGAAAATTACTTCCATAGTGTGGTAACTTCCTACTTCAGGCTACTGCTATGGTAACCATAGTTGGAAATCCTCAAGTTAACCAACTAAATACTCTTATTCATGTGTTTAGTTAATTAGATTGTCTGTACTAATTTAATTGGGATTTCCATTTTACATTATAGACTCAAAACACTTTCTAAAGGGAACATGAGTTCGAAAATGTGTAATAGCCGAAATACTTCCGGTTTTAAGCCTCGATCAAGAGAGAATAGAAATTATGAATATTAGTTATTGGATGATGTCACCTGGAAGCTCTATCCTGTTGGCGAAGTTTCTGGCAAAGATAAATCATCACCCATTCAGTTTGGGAATGTTGAGCAATCAAAGTGATCAGCAGGTGGCGGTCGCCCAGAAAGGACGCTCCCACTAACTTATCAAATCTTTTACTTCCTTCATCTTCGCCCAGTTCTTCCTGCTCTCAGACGTCTCACTCTTCATTCCGCTTTCCTCCGCTTCACTTTATTTCTTCCAACAGTTTTACTTGCTAATTTAACTTTTCCTTTCAACCATTTTCTCTTTATAAAAAGCTTCTCTAAGAGTGTGGCCAGCGATCGACTAAATCTTTCTCTGACAGCTTGGAAGCTTGGCGCTTTCAAAAAAGAAAAATCTTCTTTTGAAACTTATTAGTCACTGCTATAGTGGCCGTCACCATAACTACCTTATGATTACATTTTATCTTTCTGCTCACGATGTCACAAAGACCATCTAAATCTATGGGTCTCTTTTCCGGGCTTTTTAAGGAACTACAAAAAATACAGATGGCGTTAAATCTTTGATCTACTGACCGATAGATCCAAACAAGAGTGAGTGGGCATTTATTAATCAGAGTCTTGGCACTGCAGATGAGGCAGCGGCTTCGGGAAATCTGTTAAAGAAAACCAGAGATATTCAGGCCTGCTCTTAATTTGAAGCCAACATCTGGCTGCCATTTTAGTTAGGCTCATTACCTGAGTTGTAATTTGTAAATTCATTAGAAGATCTGTTTTACGAGTACATAAAAACTGAGTTGAATACATAGAGTGCATAGTGTGCAGCATAGATTGTATATAGAGACTTTTAAATGTGCATAAATATAATGAAAAGTGGGATGTACTATCTGTGCACTGCAAGGATGCACTTTCATTCTATTTGCAAACTGCTGGACCACGGATAAAAACTACCTGTTTGCTAAACCTTTAGCGAGCGAATGAGTTCGGATGTTGGTGTACAGCTTTCAAAAGCTCATATAGAAGTGTGGTGATAGATACTAGTATTAAATAGGGCATCCACGGTTTACCAGCTGTTCGCCATCACCAGCTGTTTTCTCCAACTATTCCCTTCCAGCTATAAAATATGAACGTTTTACTAGCCGGCAGAGGCTCTGGGACAGGTTCAATGAAAGTTTGGTATATTTTAGTGCTAAAGGCATATTGGTTTGACCAGGGCCGGATTTAGATGAAAAGAGGCCCTAGGCTATTCCATTTATGAGGCCCTTTCACCTCCCATTTTTAAGTTTGTAAATTACATGAGAGATAATAAAATACATCACTTCGGTGATATACAGGGTGAAACAGTAAGTATTGTCCATAGCCATACTGTGTGTAGTACATCTAAAGTGGAGTTCAATGACGTATTAGCCAACTTCATATTTTCCACTGTTCTTGAGTGACGTCACTTTAATTTTTTTATCTAAAAATCATTACTTTTTTCCAATAAAAATGTTATTACTCAGATAGTTTTAGTCCGAATTCGATTCTGATGACACGGTTAGAAAGACAGATAAATTTTCTAAAAATTGATACCATTTTGAAGCATAAGTTATTCTCCAAACAGCCTCAATCTTCCTCCGGATGCTGGAAAAAAAATTAATCAAAAATTTTAAGAACACTCATTAGGCCCTTACGTGATCATTATCAGACCTAGGTGCTGGCACTTTTTATAAAAGTTTCCTTGTCTAATGTGGGCTTTCAAACGGTATGTCATTTTCCAGGATTCCTTTTTTTCTTCGTATGAGAAATTACGTTTATTTTACAAGAAAACGTGTTCACGAGCACTCAACAGTGTTAGTTTATCAAGTTGTTTAATTCATTGAAAACTCTTTTAGATGGACCAGTAGTCAATTTTTAAAGTAGGTTGTCTTAAAATAAGGAAGTCAAAGGTTACAAATTGCAAAGTTAAGGTTTATTCACATTCTTTTCTTTCCCAACAGGTAGTTGTGTGAGAAATTGTAATTTGGAGTAAGTACATATGAATTTTTGTTTATAAAAATAGCACTTGTTTAAAGTATTTCCTAACATTCTCTCAAATATTTCAGAGATCAGAATTTTTTTTTTTTTTTTAACTCCACTTTAGATGTACTACACACAGTCCGGCTATGGACAATACTACTTACTGGTTCACCCTGTATATCAATATGTTAAATGAAACATGTTGTTATTAGTAATAACCTTGATTTTAATTTTGTTAACAATTTGAATGTAGGCCCCTCTAGATCTTAAGACTATAGGAAAATCCTGCCCTGGGTCCCGACTCTTTCAGGTATAGTTTTGGCAAGGTTCAGGTTTTCCCACCAGACGCTTTTACACTTCATGCTCTCAAGGTACCAAGGATCTCAAATTTTAAAGTAAAGATATTAAAAACAGGCAGAGGTCGGAATATTTTCCTTCTATGGCTGTAGAACTGTCCTACCTAAGGGATACTATTTGGAGAAGTTTTCTGGCTCTAAAGGTGCAGTTGGAACGAATAACCAGACGTAGGTAAAAGAGGACCTGCACGCCGCTTCAAGTATCCTAGACTAGAAATCTAAAACTATAGCTCTTCATGCCTCTAGCAATGTTACGGAAATGAAGGGAGAATGTTGGGGCTACAGCTGCTTGCTGCCAAGATGATGACTCTAACTGGGGCAGAAACAGAAGTATTGAAGTAGAAGAAGAGATGTAACCATTTTGTAATTAACTCTTGGTAACGTGAAAATTTGTGAAAGCACAAATTACGCAAGCATCGCCTAATTTGAAATCTACAACTTCTTGTGGAGAGGTTCTTCTGGGAAGCAACTATTTGGTTGAGTTCCTTGAGTACCTCATCTTCAGAAACAAACCTTTCATCCTACAGGGTTCAAATTATAGAAAGGTTAAAAGTTACGTTTGATTGCTGTTCAGAACTCTATATATATACATTAATGTTCTTGGTTGAATAGTGTTCTAAATGGAACCGCAATGCGGACAGCGCATTTCCCGTACCGGACAGGCAGACAAGCAAAAGGCGGAAGGTTTGTGATGTGTATGTGTGAGTACGGACACACTGTTTCACCGACATCGCTCTTCCCCGGCATCAGAATAACAGTCCTATGAGTTAGTAAGGGAGGGGCGGTGGAGGCAGCATGTCCTCCAAGCACAAATCACACTGTTTTACAACCGTGGCTTCGGTTCGCTTTTGTTAGTCACTAATTGAGAGCGAAGGCACACCGCCACCGACTGGCTCTTGTAGAAACTAGCCCCTTTACCCGTCGTTATCCGCCTCCCGGCTGTGCTATCTATTCTCTTCCAGTAGTTACCACTACTAAGGGGTTATTTGCTTATTCATGCCATTTCTCCTTGCCACCTCCGGATACTGACAGTAACTTCCACCCGCGTGGGGGCGGCTATGGGACCGCACAGTTCCTCCTTCTGATTTACACCATTCCCTCAAGCACAAGCCCCCCCCCAGCACCTAGTTATGCAAAATTTCACTGTTTATTAAGACTTTTCTAAAAGAGAAATCAACTAACCTAATCCAACAAGCCTTCAACTTACTCGTAATTCAAACATTCATCTTTCGTGTATTTGAAAGTTCTGGCTTTCAGACGCTAGAGACGCTGCTCGCATAAACAACAATAAACATTATACGATTTTATGTCGTAAAAGGAAATTCTGTATTCTTGGGCCGACGGAGTTTGTGAAAAAGTAATCATTACAGGATACAGGTAAAGAAGTTATGGAAAAGCAGAGAAGCAGCCAAGTGTGGATGAACGGCGAGAGATGAGGGTTTGAAAAATATAAAAATTAAAGAAGATTGGAAGTCAATTTTCCTTTGGGAGACAAGGGGAACAGAAAGCTTTTGCCCTTTAAAAAGGGAACAATAATTGTGCTGTTTGCTCTAGGAAGAACAGTGAAGCGAGTTTATCCCACTAACCCTTGAAGCCAAATACAAGCCACTTACTGAACCATATTCTCGATGAACTTAGATGTTAACATAGGTTTTTGGGACTCAGATGGACCCAGTAAAGTTCGAGTTATGTCTCAGTAACTGAGAAGAGAAATTAAATAAGTTCGATAGGCTTTCTCTTTCAACTCTGAAAATATATATTAGTGTGAGTATGATCCCGGTTTTTCCCGAGGATATTTCTGTAACAGTAAATGAGGGGGAAAAAAATTGTTTTTCTTTGTTAATTTTCCCTTAATGAAAACTAAATTGCGTAATAATTATAACGTTGGAAGTTCATTTAATAAACCCATTTTTTATTATTCCCCGCCACTTTCCCCTGCTGCCTACAAGCACATAATGGCCCACTAATGAGACATTCGTGACACAAAACTATACTCGCATGTAAATTATTATTGCTGTAACGATCGTACAGAGTGCACTTGTATCACAGGCCGACGAGCGCGTCATGATAACCTGCACACGTCTGCGCCTTCCTTTGCTACATTATTAATGTATTTACACTCTTACGCTGTTATTTACAATTAGTTAAAGTATTTTCTTTTTGAACAGTGTCGCCAACACTCTGTAAACATGCACTGTAAAAACTAAGGCAAAACGAGGAATTATTTATTTTTTCTTACAATCTCTAATTATTCAAGCTTAAACTTAAATCGTTCTGATAAACATGCACCCCCCCAACACCGACAAAACGAGGAATTATTTTTCACAATCTTTAACAAGTCCAGCTTAAGCTAAGTTTAATCTTAGATGGTTAGGAAAAGGTAGATTTAAAATTTTAAAAAAAATTATTCGCGTACGACTTTCTTTTATATCAAATTACTTAATGATTCAAGTAAATTATTGTTCTCTGTATAACAAGGCCACATTTAAGTGGAGTGAATGGCAACAATCGCACCGTTCCAGAAGTATCTTAAAATAAACTTTTTATTTTAACCAGTTAAGCGTGTTTGATGTCAAACCAAATCTCTATTACAGAGTGTTCGACGTGAATACTCGTTGTGAAAAATATAAAATATTGCCGTTCATTATTTTTGGTGACTGATTCATAGTTTCAATAGGAAGAAAAAATAAATGCCAGTTTCAGTCGTGATATATTTATTCTGCCGAGCTTTCGACCTAGGGTGACTAGGTCATCTTCAGGGCTAGTTTAAAAAGTAATATTTTACATTGCAGAGTTGGTGTGTCTTCAGTCTTGTCAGTCCATGAACAGACAAGACAGAAGACACACCAACCCTGTAATGTAAAATATTACTTAGTAAACTAGCTCGAAGATGACCTAGTCACCCTAGGTCGAAAGCTCGGCAGAATAAATATATCACGACTGAAACTGGCATTTATTTTTTCTTCCTATTAAAATATTGCCATTAACTACAAAAAAACAAGAAATTTTAATAAAATACAATAAGAATATTATTTGGTGGGGATGTTTCCTTTATCTTTCCAATAGAACTGCCAAGTATTTTATACGGAGGGGAGTGGAGGGAGCCAGCCAAATGATTAGTGGTTGGTACATGTTTGGTCTCCGCATTAGAGATCGGGGAATTACGCCCACAAATAGAAGCTCTTAACCCTTGTGCAATGCCCTTTTTTACCTCTTAGATAGAGATTCAGGACCTCAGTACGAGCATGATTTCATTTTGCACAGGGCTCAAAGCGTTTTTTTTCCCTTGTAAAAGCTCTTGTTAGCTAAAGCAAATGCATCATACGTGAAGCGGTGCAAGATTTTGAATGAGCACAGATTGCTCTGTAATCTCAAGATTCCCAAAGATTGCAGAAAAAGTCGCTTGCAGTGACTATTTCGACGTTGTAAACTTTTTAGTTGTTATGCCCTGCGTTCGACGTGTATACATTGTCTGATTTTAATTCCTAACACTGTGGTGATTTTTGTTTTTTTTTTATTATTAAAAAACTAAATTCCACGCTTAACTGGTTAATAAGTTGTGCATCCACTTGAATGCAATCAGAAAATAATTTAAACAAAAATTCTTGAGGACGTTTGGGTGAAAATAACTATAAAACTGAGTATTGTGCCCAATGAAGTGACACTTCCGGTGTATTAACTTTTGGCCAAAAGCTTACTAAAGTTACGACTGAGTAGCTTTAACTGTGTGTTTTTGAGTTAAGCGGACCGCTTCACGTCACTCGCGCAGCCCCATTTTCTTAAAAACTACTGCAGTGTTCCAAGTTCAGTATTACTCAAAAGTAACACTTCCGTTGCTAGGTGCAAGCAAAAATAAATTAAAAAAAAAAACCCCAACTGGTCACGTAAATTGTGCAGGCGGAAGTTTTTAAAATCCTTCCGGCTGACGGTTTGAAATATGTTAAAAGAATAAACTGAGTGTAGCAAGAAGTGAGTACATATTTTAGAGTCTAGCCGAGTAAAATATTTCTGTTTTCATAATATCTCAGGTGTTTTTATTGCCGTGCCAACAAGTCGCTCTTTCTTTAAATTTAATTAAACTCCTGTTTAATATAATAAAAGGGAACAAAAAGGAACATAAACAAATTATAATTAAAATGAAAAGAAAAAAAGGAAGTTGTAATGAAAATAAAATTGAACTAAAGGTAAAACTTGCAGAATTATAAAAAGAAACGTGGAGGAATATAAGAGGATAACAAGGACAAAGCAAACAAATGTTTTTATTGGGTTATTAAACATGGCTGACTTTTGGGCAGCAATAATTCTAAGGTCTGCTGGACAATAAAGGAGGTTTCTCCGTTAAAAATGGTTTACGAAACAAGATTGGTTTTACGGTTGCTTCCAAGCAATGGGGTAGCTTATTTATTTAAAGAGCTTTCAGGGATGGAAGCGCACAGAACTAATAAGAAATATTTGACTTGAAAAAGAAATAATGATGGTAATTATTGAAAGGGAAGCCCATTCCCTTAAAGCTCCAGTTTTTAATGCACTGGATTGGTCGAATATGGATTAGTTGTTCATGAGGGAAGCCCATTGTCTAAGGCACTTTATGTGTTTGTTGTAATGGCCTATAGGACCTAACTTGCGCCTTCCTTCCTGATCTTCGACTATTTCGCCACAGCCCTGGACTCGTCACCCACCGAAGAACATACTCATAATGCAGTCCCAGGTGTCCCACTGGTGACTCCTTTGGCACCTGTGGAATCTAGCTGCCTTAAGAAATCGTGACATGGTTTTTAAAGTATCTTTCGTTTAGATTCACCCTTTTATACTAATAAATTTGCTGCTATGTAAAGATATCTGGAACTATTGTCTCTGAGGGAAGAGATTAGCTATGCGCTGAGCGTACTGGACTCCCACGCGGAGGTCCCGGGTTCGAATCCAGCTGCTGACCCTTAGATTTCTCTCTTCCTAGGAGCTTCTTACAGCTCATTGTCCGGTATTGGACAGTGTTGTCTGTAACGAGAGAACACTGTTCGGAGGCCGGCAGTGCACAGAAAAAAAGCTCCGGGCGCCAATAACCTTAGATGTAGACGCGCCTTAAATCATTAAAAAAAAAAAAAAAAAAAAAAACTATTGTCTCATAATATCACGCGGTACTAACTCAGTTTTAGTGTGTTTACTTATAGAATCTAGATGAAAATGTTTTTCGTACACAGCATGCAAAACACAGGCAAGTCTTATCCTGTAAAATCTTAGATTCAGCCTAAAGAAAGGACTAATTTCCATTCAAGGTTTTCAGTTGGCTTCCTCTGGCAGTTGGTCAGAGAGTGCCATCGGAGGAGGAAGGGTGAAGCCAGTTTAGTCTCTGTCGCACAGTCTTTAAACCATTTTGCCTCACCATTGATTGTTCTCCACCCTCACTCTGTCCTGTTCATCCCCTGGGAGCTTCTTCCTCTACTGGGAGTTTGTGTTTGAGTGCAAGCCCTGGTACTAGTATCTACGCGAGGCAGGTTATACCAAAAACTTTTTAATGGTCCCGTATGATTGCAAAACACCTACCACGTTTGGGTACTAGTCTCGTCCAACCCTCTACTCCAGTTTAGTTCTATCAAAAACCCTACTTGCTAAACCCAAAACCTCCTTTACTCACTACCTCGTCTCTGTATCCTGCTTTCCTTATTACCCATCTTAGTACCACCTTCCTACATCCAGGCTAGTTCTATCAGTTTACTCTCAGCCTCCTCCTCCGAGTATATCCTACCTCTCGCTTTCTTAATTAGTATATTTATATGAAAGGAGTGTAACATAATCATTACTACGGCCCTAACCCTTCTGTACTTTGCTCCTCCAAAACTTTGTTTTAGTTCCTTATTACGTACCGTTACAGAACTTTATTAATGGCAGCTAAAGCTTACAAGACGTATCCCGGATGAAAAAGAGCAAAGCAATTATTATAAAAAGAAGAAGAAGAAGGAATTATTACAACTATTTATGTTATTTCTTTTCACGTTTGGGTGAACATTTAGCGAGAATATCCGGTTATTTTCGAAATTAACTTTCTTTGGTAAAATTTCGAATCTACTGACATATCGTAAGTAAGAGGAAGTGCAATCTTGTTTTCGACGTTCCGGAAGAATGCAAAATTTGTGCTTCATCGCGAACCAAACAAATGAGCTTTTAGTAAGATATATTCATGGGTTTTCGTAAATAACAAACGAAAAAGTTCAAATCCATGAAACATGGATGCTAAAAACAAAGATGGAGTTGTCGTAGATTAGATTATATTAGAAACGTTCGAAGATTGATGGCGAAATATTTTCAGGATGAAGGCGCCACTTAGATCACACCAGATAATCAAATCAGGTTTCCATCGAAAGCTATTGATTAGGGAACTTTCCCATGATACCATTGGTTATTCTGGGAACAAAATTCTTGTCTAATGATTGGAGTGGCATCCCTGTTCGGTTGCTTTTTCTTCATAAAACCAGTATGAACCGGCTCTCTCTCTCTCTGTAGAGAAGTACTTTTGTTTTCGCTGAGCGAGCTGCAACTGGGCCTTTTTAGAATTCCCAAATTGAGAAGAGCTGCCACATGCTGCAGCTCAGTTTCGTTGATGTGAACCTCGCTATCTTTAAGGCCATTCTCAGAGCAAATCTTAATAGCACCTGGAATTCCGTGGAATAATTCCCCAAAGAAATTTTAATGAATATCTCTGGTTACTCCTTAGGTTAAACGTTCCATAATCATGACAATATATACATCTTTTTTGCTGCAGTGTCTGGTAATTCTGATTAACTCTGGTTAATCTACCAGTGTCTGGTAACTCTGGTTCTGTGCGAAGACAAATTGAGAAAGCCACAACCACACTTACACTAATTTAAGAGACGCAATTTTTGGAAATTTCAGGGTTTCGCAATGGGTATACCCAGTGTAATACCTCAATTCCGGCTGTAGGAGAAGATTTCACTCCGTATCTGCAAGGGTTTGCAAGTGGGTACTCCTAGAAGAGCTGTTGATGTGGGTGGAGGTAGCAACCAGATTTTCCTCAAAGCTCCTTCGGGTTAGATTAGAAATCTTTTTAAAGAAATGTTTAAGAAAGAAATGATAGATTTTCTAACCTTCATACTGGTCCAGTTGATTTTTTTTTTAGTTATTTAAAAAATAAAACAAAATTATTGAGTTCAGTTGAAATGAAAATGAATTCCCAGATGATTTAAATAAACTTCGTGGGAAATATCGTACAAAAGAAGGATATTGAATTTAGACAACTTTTTAGCCATAATTCCTCTTTTATGTTTATAATAAAGGATGTTATAAAAGAAATGAGAATATGAAGATAATTGTCGTCGGCAATAGTTGGACGACAAAAGAAGAATTAGAAAATGATTTCCAAAGAAGTTGTAGCGGAAGCTTTGGCATGAAAAAGGAGATCGATTGCTAGCAGTTGTTTGCCTAAGAAATTATCTTCTGGTGTAATTATCCTGGCGAATGGCCATTATCTTTGATCAGTGAAGAATGAAAAAGCTCCGGTAAAAGTTTTCGGAACTTCGTGTACTAAGTTAAGACCGGTGAGCCCATTTCTAGACCCAGGTGCAGGTCCTTCAAGCTCGGCTTTTCACTAATCATGTGCTTTGTGCTTACAATAATTACTAGGTTCCAATTCAATTCCAAATTAAAGGTCATTAACATAAAAGTGAAAAAGTAGTTTAAATTTGGAAGGAGTAGGGGTTACCCGACGCCTATTGGCTTACAAAAGAACACCATTCATTTCATCTTACGTACTTTTACTTCTAGCGTAGAAAATATTGAACTGTCAAAATTTCGGTTTTGGGTTTTCTTTAAACAAAAATGTATAACTTCCATCTATTCAATTTATTCACGCTATCAAAATTCTTTGCCGTATTCGTAATAAACACCAAGTCCCAGTTATATTCTATCTATTTGATTCATTACAAAATTTAATAAGTAATAAATGTATAATAATCGCCAATTATCTAAATTGGTGCCTCCCAAATTGGAGGCGGAAGCACATAATTTACTATTAACGTTTCTTCTTATAAATTTGAGATTAAAACTAGGAATCTCCTACTTAAAAGTCCACGCTCATAACAACCACCAATATTTGTATATTTATTATCATAAATACTATAGAAAGTGTAGATGTGGGAACCTTGAGAACAATAGTAAGAGAAAGTAATGTGTATCACATTGTTGTTATAATAATACGAACAATGTGTACGATATAATAATAATAGTAATAATAAAAATAATAATAAGGGAAGGGATTAGCTATGCGGTTAGCCCACTGGATTCCCACGCGAAGGTCCCGGGTTCGAATCCAGCTGCTGACCCTTAGAATTTGTCTTCCTAGGAGCTACTTACAGCTCACTGTCCGGTGATGGACAGTGTTGTCTGTAACGAGGAGAACACTGTCCGGAGGTCGACAGTGCACTGAAAAAAGCTCCGGGCGCTAATAACCTTAGATGTTGACGCGCCTTAAATCATTAAATAATAATAATAATAATAATAATAATAATAATAATAAAAATGATAATGATAATAATAATAACAACAATAATAATAATAATCGTTTGTGTAATAAGTTGCGTCAACACAGTAGACTGTCATTGACAATCCAATCTAGTTATCTCTGCTGTTGGGAGAACTGTTCTACACGTAAAACTTCCTGAAACTTGTAAGTCCCAAAGGATTAAAGGCGGCGATCTTGACAGAAGGGTTTTAAAGGGAATAAGAGCAGCGAGAAGGAGTACAGGCTAGGGAGAGTGAGAGAGAGTGAGGTGCTTATCGGGAAGGCAAGCCCGAGGAGTGTGTTAGTGCAGTGGACTGGTAGTAGTGAGAACCCAACTCGCTGATAGCACAGCATGGATTTAGAGGATTGCTCTGCTCGGTGGGCTACGATTCAAACATTTTGTTGGAAACCCACCCACCTCTGGTCCTAGGCGTACTTCCGCCATTCCTCCTGCCGAGTGTCGTCATTCTCAACTTCATTAAAAGGAAACTAGTGTTGAATCCCACCTGTTTCACATCATTATATAGCACTTTTGTATTCTTGGAATTCTGTCTGCTGATTTTAGATCTTGAATTAGGCTTTTTATCTAATTGTAGTTCCATACAGAGGCTTACGTGTACAGGCGAAGTTATGGAAGCAGTAAAACTCAGCAATGTAAGAAAATGCTTACTGCTGCAAGGAAACGAGGCTAAAAAGAAGCAGAGGCATTGGAATGGCGAAAAGTGGTAAAAAGAGTGAAGTGGTTTTGGAAGACAAAACAGCCACTTTTGAACCTTGCTTTCAACACAGTTGCGCACTCTGTTCAAATTCTGTCAACAAGAATCGCCAGATGACCGTTTGAATCTCCTATTCTAAGCCCAAATTCTCCCTACTCCCACAATCATTAAAATTATCCCGGGTTTGTAGTTGATAATTAGAACAAGACGTGTAAAGTTAACAAAAATCGGTAGCGTGATCTTGAGCTTTGAGAAAAGAAGGTTTTTGGGACTCGGCAGGGTTGAGCTGAGTCGGTTGTTCAACACACAGCTTGACTTGATTGGCTGGATACTGCCTGTTCACTTTATCGTGACTGCATGAAGATATATTCATGTTTTGGCAGCTTTTTGTACTTTAAATTTCAAGTTCACCACCTGCTGTAATGTACGTCATAATAAATTAGTGTTAGTTTCCCTCTCCACTCTACATATTATTGTATCACCATTATTACAAATAAAGTCAGTCACAGTTCAGTTGTGCTCGCTCTATCACCTCCTCATATATCACACCTGCATGCTTCACTCTTGACAATTAGATACCTGATTTTAGGCCAAAATTGAAAGCAAAATTTTTGTCCCTGACATTGGCTCATGATAACTGTCAGCATTCCCAATATTTCCCAATTTTCAACATTTATCTCTCTTCACACGTGACAATTATTAGAAAATCATCACAATGTTACAATGTAATAGGTATCACGTGGCGGCCACGTGTCTCATTGACTTGTCCACGTGATTCTACAGCTGATGGAGCCGTTCATTACCGCCTCTCGCCGCCTTCCAGCTTCTCTTTCAGAGCTTCCACTCACAATTAAGCCAGTTTCTTTCAGCAGCTGAGTAATTATGTTCCTGGCCTGCGTACATAATGGTATCTTTGTTTAAATTTTTTCCTGCCTACATTCTACATTATCTCTAATCATAAAGAGAAAATAGGAAACCGCTGTAATTAATTAATGAAGTGAATAGATCTGGGGTCTCGAGGCTCTGTTTCAACGACTAAGTGCACTTATTCACAAATGGAGCCTGTATTTGTTGGCCGTATTATGCATTACCCTAGTAACCTATACTTGCTTCCGGTAGCAGTCTCTCTGTGGGTCTACATTCATCGAATTAAAAAAAGAAATCCGGTTATGAAGCACTCACTGGACTTAACTAACAGCGAGTAACCCTCCACTAATTTACAAACTATCATCAATTCTGGACTCCCTTTAAAAATTATAGTAAATTTCTCCAACTATTTACCCAACTAAATATCTTTCTATTTTGCTTGGATCGTTAATTTAGGAGAGAGGATTTTGTTAAGAAGTCATTGGGAACTGCTGCCATAAAGAGCGACTGTTTTGAGGACAAAAAGACAGAGGCTAGAATTAAAAAAAGAATGCAAATGAACTGGATGAGCGGCTTCTCAGAATCTATTTCTGTTTCCTTTTACTCCTCCCATTAAGAAGCAGGAAGTGGCGATTATTTCGAATTTTCCATTTTCATTTTCTACCAGAAAATTTCCATTTTACAGATTCCTGAATTTCATCCTTTTTATACAGTTTCGGTAAGACCCTTTTGAACTAGATTATGGTTTCCTTTAGTTTCTCCCGTCTCCTTAGAAAAAGACTCGCACCTTTAGTTTCTTTTCATGAAAATAGAGTTTTGGGTGGGGGTTCTGGGACGACACGTTTCCCTCTAAAGTCATTTCAAGATATAAAGTAAAGTAATTGTTTATTTATTTCAGGCGGGCTTTACATCCAACTAACAAATTAGGTGTCTTGGACGGAGGCGACTAGCAAATATACTTTACTGTAAATTAATTAAAATCCAAGGCCTAAGACCGGGAATCGGACCCACTAACCAACAATACATCTTAGCTTTGCGGGTCTAGCCTATAACCGCCTAACATACTTTACTGTAAATTTCTTTTATTAACCATTAAATAAAATCTAAAATTCTAGTACCGGGAATCGAACCCATTAAACCAACAATACATCTTAGTATTGCGGGTCTGGCCTCTTAACCGCTCGGCTACCGTGGCGCCTAGCAATCATGATATAATTATTCGATTTTTACTTTTTAATGAGGATTTTAGTGAAAGAAAATTGTGGAAATTTTCAATTTTTCTTTGAAAGATTCAGTTTTAGAAAGTTTCCGCAGGATATTAGAACTTCTTTTTACGCTAAATAGTGACATAATTCCAGGGTGTTCACTGCATTGATGAAGATCTAGCCGGGGGTTGTTCTTCTGACATTTCCCACCCACGGCTGCTTTCTCAGCAAATGTGTGCATATGACATTTGCAATGGGTTTCCTACCGGGGAATCCCTTTTTAAAATCGCTCCATCGCAAAGGACCCTCTCCTGCTGTCCTATCTTCACCATCACAAATACACATACAACCCTTTCCACTAAGCATGTACCTACATCGTGTTGTAAGCGGGTCCACACTCTCCCCTTTAGGGAATTCATTTCAAAAGCATAAGAAAAGGTTACTGGAAATTATCACAAGTTCCGGTTCATATCTCGCTGTTGTTGCCCCGGCAGTAATCTGTTCTAGTTATCATGCAGGCCCCAGCCCCGTTTGTCCACAGACATCGTGCTAAACTTTTATAAATGAAAAACAGAACATGCATGTAGGTGTTTTGTTTTACCGGAAGTGAGGGTGTTTTTGTTTTTAAACTCTCTGATAAAGAGTCATAATTTCTTTAAAGTGAGTTCAGTTGTTCCGGTGCGGGCGGGTGTACGAGTATTATGGGCATTGTTAATTTTTATTTTCTGTATATTTTTGTTTGGTAGGAGACATTGTTGCAGACGAGGAAAATTTCAAGTTTTCCTTTTTACCGGATGTATAATGATCACCAAAGACGAAAACTAATTGTTTTAACACAGAGCTTGTTTAAATTACACTTGTTATTTCGGTTTTGGTAGTTACTGACGCTTAAACCGAATAGCGTAGGTCCTAATCCGTCAATCAGTAATGCGATTTTACCGAAGTGAGTTTTCCTTCCGTTTTTTTCACGATTACCAGAGAATCTGGCTCAACAGTTTCTGTCCATGTCTCGATACTCAGTGTGTTCGCAGTAAGACAGAGCCTGAGGAAGAAAACTCTGGTGCAAAAGGGAAAATTGCTGAAAAATCAAATTTTATCTTTCATTTTGGTACCAACTATAAGTGTTGGTAACAATGAGGTGAAAAGCGCAAGTAGCGCTTTACTCAATGTATTATTCCTTTTTTGAGACTTTCCCACCCACCAAAAAAGCACCTATAACTTCGAATACACTTTGCATAAACGTAGATCTGTAACCTTTACCCTTTTCTTATAATCTTGGTTCCGCTAAAACCATTTTTCCCTTCTCAAGGGGATCCCTCAAAACATGTATTTTAAATGAATATTCAGAAAGGGAAATTTGAAAGGGCTATAATTCTCCCTCATTCAGCAAAAAAGAAAGAAAAAGAAAAACTTAAATTGAGTGAAAAATTTATCGCAAAAAGATATCAGGCGATAAATTGGAACCAGAAGAACAAGGGCAATGCCAAAGAACGGTAGTCGGTCGCAAAAAGGAATAGTGCACCGAACCCCCCGGACTCTGGGTTTTCTTACTTTTCTTTTATTTGTTTTTTATTTTTTTATTTTGTTACCTCTTCACCCCCCTCAGCAGTGTTACTACTGCATGGTCCCAAAGGATGAATTTAGGAATTCGTCCCTTTGAAATCCCTGCGGACCGTCCTAGTGGAAATTGCTGGCAGACTTTTGCATTTAGGTCTCTCTCTTTCTTACCCTCTCCCCCCCACTATGTCTGTTTTACACACAGAGACATTCTTTGATTTCCCTGTGAGTCCAGAGTTTTTGCTGCATGAAGCCAATCTTTGCCTTTTTTATATGTGAACAGTCACAACAGCAAAAAGGTTCCTCCTAAACTCCAGTAACTGTTGGGTTTCCCAATTGGGTTTCGTTAATTATGGCATTCAATGAGTAAATACTTGAGGCATTGATGCTGACAGAAATAGAAGTCTGGTGCATATCACTCACACCAAAGTATCTTATAATTATGAAATATTAGATGCATTAATTCTTGCCTTTTTGTTTTGACATCGCTTGCTTGATGCGATGGTTGGCCGGAAATAAAATCGATGGAAGGAGTGCATTCGGACTGCTACTGATGCACCAGCGTAAAAAGAAAGATAGGAAAGAAGCAGATGTTACCGAGACCTTCTTGGTGGACCAAGAAAAAGTTACTCTGTTCAAACTCAGATCATCCGCTAAAACCTTGATTTGTACAAGGTACACTATAAAGTACATTACCTGTTTAAATCTCTCGAAATATGCCTCGATAACAAAAAAAATTGCAATAATAACGAAAGAAAAAATGAAGATTTAATAACTAAACCGTCAGGGGACAGAATTATGACGTAGATTAATTTTAGTGAACAACAAAGAAACAATAGTCCCTGTTTAGGCAAGATCCGGGACATACGCATTGTGCCGGGGCCTGCTATAGTCGAGCTGAAGGGAAGCGCCCATTATGCAAAGAGGAGCCGCTGTTCGCAATAACCATATCTCCGGAGGACATACACCCTCCCTACTGGAGGGCCTAACCACTTTATAAGCGCCGTCCAGTTCGCCCGTTAACAGCTAGGCTACCAGCCAAAGTAAAGCCGCTTTAGATAATGCGTTCTCGTGTTATCCTACAGCCAGTCTTTTCAATCTGTTAATTATCTGACGTCGCCATTATAGGAATGTTACTTAGCGTTCTGTCTTCTCAATTAGTTTAAGTTAAAAATATAAATTAACGTTATTTAATATTAATCGGTCAAGAAAAGGATTCTAAATAAAAATATTTAAATATAAGTACAAGCAACGGTTGCCAGGACGAACTGTTGAGAAATATAAATTAATTTAGAAATATCTCCTTATATTCCTGCCGTGCCTTGAGATCTCAAAAAATTATTCCCGTTGAATGTTAATTCTGTAAAATTGTCTACTTTAAAAAAATAAAAATAATGGAGCTAATTTATTGTACTCGTAAAATGTGGCGAGCTTGTCCAAAAAACTTCCATTTGCTCTTGAACGAATCCGCAAATACTAACAACAGCACTTGAGATTGTAAATTAATTTCCTAATTTTCCCGGGTGAAAGAAAAGTGACTAATGCCGGTGACTAAAAGTGCCCGAGGGAACATTGCCCTAGTTAAGGCATAGAGAGGTCAAACTGGAATAATGACGTGGCGATCTACTGACGTAGGAATTGGTACAAAAACCGGTGTTTGTGGAGTTTCTAATCAGTTATTAATTAATATGGAAAGCCCGCCATTATTTAACAAAACGGATGTAGGCAAACTTTTTCCGCAAATCGTTTTTTTAGTAGATTGCGTGTAGTTCATTATAAAAACGAGTTTTACTTTATTACTTTCTAATTTTTCTTTTTCTTCTTTTGGAAAAACTTATTTTCTTTTTTCTTGCCTACATAAGGGGAAGTACTGTGATCATACAAAATTTCCTGAATTGATTGACCGGAAATATATGTACTTAAATCGTGTATATTGATTTGTAAAGTGAATTTATGTGTATTTGGCTCGGTCGCAACGGACCATGTAATGCTTACCACGAGCAACGGAATGTAAAAAGTAGAGTTTGAGGCTTTTCAGTCATTGGAATGCTTAATCGCCATCGCTTTGACTTTAAACAAGTTTAAACAAGAATACAAAATGGTTGCGCTACCATTTCTAAACATTCCAAGCTAACTGGTGAATTCATTACCTCTTTTAAAGCTTTCGCTGATCCTCTGAAGTATCCGTGAAAGAGAGCCATAAAGCTCTCAGTCTGATATAGTATCATTCAAATTAGTAACAATTTCAGGCATAATTCTCTGGTTTATTACGTAACCAGTTTATAACAGCACTAAGTAATTTCTTAATGACTACCATAATCAGTCACCTCAACGAACCCTAATATCAAGATTGGAAGATGAATATCAGCATTATCGATGTACAATAAAATACACTATGCTGCCGGTTCCAATGGGCGGAAACTCAATATTACGTCATTAGGAACAATTACGGCCTGTTCCTGCAATGAAACTGTATCCCTTAAAATTTAATTAACACTTATTCACTATAATTGGACGCCGTCTGCCTGAAAACATGTAACCCCCCCATCCACACCACTGAAAACCGGAAAACCTCATAGAGCTCCTGCGACAATTTTCGATTCTTTGGTAGTTTTTCGATTATGTCTTCAACGATCAATAATAATTGCCTGTGTGTATGTAAATTGTGGATATGTCCACACTGCTGGATGATAACTTTGATGTTTGATGTCATTGCAGGCATTGTTTATTGTGTTCCTGACCTGTTTCGAACTTTCGGCCAGTATCAGAGGTAATCAGTTTAGTGTAAAGATTTCAACATTTTCATTTTCACATATTTCCATCTCACTACACTTGCTACACTATACAGCAAATATAGAGTACGCAAAGCTAATGTAAGTGAAGTCTAAATCCTCTGCATTTTACTGATAAATCACCCCTGAGGTTGGAATAAAGATCGAAACAGGTGAGATAAACTCGAAGGCAAGTTGGCGGCTTTAACTTTTTTTCCAGAAAATGTCGTTCACCAGTCTCGTGAAAACCACTTCTTCGCACACAGCTTCTAGTGAACAACCGAAAAACTGCAGATAAAGATTAAGCCTCTCTCTGTTGTTCGTTTAAGCAAGCATCTTAAGATGTTGCTTGTACATCTAGCGTGAATAAAGTAACTGGCTCATTATTTGAACTTTGAAATGCTAACAAAAGGAAGGAGGTCGTTTATTAAAAAGTTGACAGAACTTGTCACAATGAAGGAAACAAAAAAGGAAGTGCAGGTGGTTGTGGGGTTTCCTTTAGCTAGTTTTGATGTCTAAATCCCTCGGCAAGTGCGAAGCCTTCCAAAAACCCAGGTAATATTCGCTTGGGTTAAGGATTCTTATATTTCGCACAGTTGCCGTTCCGTTTCCATCTCCAGCGCCCTAGTTTCTAGAGTTGCTAGAGTTGCTTACCCGCTTGTGTATCCAGCTAACCGTTTCCCCTCCTTCTCGTGATCCCCTCCTTGCTATTGTTCATCAACAAACCCGATCTCTACACCAGTCACGCGGACTAACAGCTTTCCAAGTGCTCTTATCACACTTTCCTTCCTTTGTATCCTAGCTGTAAAACTTTGGCAGTTTCCACGTTAAAGGATCGTTGCCACGCTTTTAGGATAAATTGAGGAAGCCTCTCTTGGTAGAGAGAAAACTAGGCAGTAGGCTTAGTTTGGAACGTCTCTAAGATAAACTAATTAAAATCACAAAAGAGAAAAGGCCCTTTGGGTGAGTTCAAGCGAGCGGGACGAGAGTGTTGAAACTTAAGGATAATAGATTAATAGAAGCACTTCAGAGAAAAGTGAGACTAAGTTTCAAAAACGTTCTGCAAAGAAACTGAAAACATTCAGTATTCAGCAAATTAAATTAAGCTTTTGCGATGTATTAATTTTTAGGATCATCTATTAACTCGTAATTCATCCTTCACGAACGTTTAGTGAGACCGGAAATCCGTGGCGAATGCCCTCATTATCTTCTCTTACAGTTGTAATTGTCAGATTCTTTACTGATTCTGAACTTTACTGAGTGCACTTAGTTTTCCCCTTTAAAAAATCTTAAAGAAGTGACACTTCCGGTTGGGTAATTTAAGCTTCCGGTGCTTTGGCGGGAACTCCCAAAAATAAATGTTCTCTCATGAGAAGATATTTCGAGAAAACTGAAAAAAGAGAGTGGTTGTAGTTAGAGAGGATGTAATTTTTCTTTATTACCTTTCGTATAGGCCAGGGGTCGGCAACCTCTTTTAAGTAGAGAGCCATTTCTCCTTAAATAATTTTAATAAATCTTACCAAGAGCCGCAAGGATGATAGAGTAAACAAACTCTGTAGATCATTTGTATTCACAAATTATTATTTTATAATATTGAATAACATTTAAATGTTTTAACACTGTCCGGTAAGGCAGTTGTATAAGGGTTGATCGTCAAAAACTGCACGAAAAAGCGTAACATTGAAAAACACCCAACTTTGACTATTTTATATATTTATTTTCACATCTATTGCAAAGTAAATTGGTAAACAAATAAATAATAACTAAACCTTTATTCGAATGAAAATGTCTTTTATAATTACGAACTGTATTTTAATATAATTCTATTCAATTTCAAACCAAATCTCAATTTAAAATTCTCTTTGAAAAAATATCTTTACTTTAATAAATGAAATTTTCATTTTTTTTAATAAAATTGAAATATACAATTTATTTTGGACAGGCAGAAGAGTCACCAAATTTGGATAAAGGAGCCGCATGCGGCTCGCGAGCCGCTGGTTGCCGACCCCTGGTATAGGCCATTGCAGAAATTTTGGAGTTTCTATGCCTCAAAATTTGGGAAATGACCTACGAATGTGTGTAAGAAAGGTTTCTCTAAGTCAAGATAGAAAACTAAGGACCCTAATTTACAACACGACCTTAAAAGATGACGTCATCTACCAACTGTGAAGGCTCTTACAATCTATCGGATATTTATAGCGTTTGCTGGTGATAATCCAGTTCCAAAAAGTTGAACGCCAAAACGCCACATATTTTTTACAGCGGGAATATAAAAGTAGAAGTATATATTTGCCTTTAGTAGTCTTAAATAAAATGGAGAGACGGCCAAAAGGGCCCACGCGAACTATAGTGACGTATGCATGTCACGTGTTTGCTCGTACGTATGCGCGTTTCTTATCTGGCAAGAACTTGCTTCCAATTACCCCCCCAGACCAGTTTGTGACTCCTCCAAGTAAAGAACACTTAGCAAATAGGTGGGCAGAGAGAGAGAGACTGATGAAGAAGATCTAAAGCAATGCATGTAAATCCAGGGGGATAAGGGCCAGAGTTACGCTGCCAAGTTTACGATTGTGGCTCCTCTATAACCCTCGACCAATGTTAAGAGGGTTAACAAAAAAAAAAAAAAGGAAGGGAGATTGGTTGGCCACCGAGATTTAGGAAGCATTGAGAGAAGCAAGCAAGACAGAGTCTTCAGTGTTTGTAAGACTTACATACACAGTCACCCACAGAATTTGAGCAGGCTCAAAGGAGAGATGCGAAGTAGTAGAGGGAGGTGGGGGGATTTGGCATTTAGCGGGACCTTGACGAATCTCTGATCTCCGGGGAGATGTGAGTACAGTAAAGAGAAAACGATCAAAACCATTCTGCATACAAAACACGGGTTATCTCGATTGGGTGTTCTGCATGTGTGTGTGTGTGTGTGTGTGTGAGGGTGTGTGAGGGTGTGTTTGTTGCTGTTTTGCAGTTGATTACTTTCTCTCCTCCCCCCCCCCCCACGGCAGAGAAAATCCTGCAATCTGAGTGTTATTCTGGAATCAACCAAAAGGCTTTTATAAACCGGCTTGTCTGTCTTTGGCAGTAGAATTGTAGCTAGAAAACGGATCATCCTAGACTGTTCTAATTGGATATTGAGTACAGACGCCACCCAATCGAAATGTCCGAAGGCCACTTTACTGCAAAGATTTTTTTCCAGTTTTTATGACGCTTTGCCCCCTCCCCAAATGGCTCCATTCGTCCCCCGTAAACTTAAGGGTGTTTTAAGACACCTGGGAAGACGGGTGTTTTCGCTACACTTTGTATGGATCTATAACTTTTACAATATTAATGGGCGCACTGAGCTCCTGAAGTTATGACCTTGAAGATAATGGCGAGTCAATTACTGCGAATTACAGTAAGATGTTACAGTAAAAGAAAGTTGTGTTATTGTTCAAGAGAGATTTTTCAATTTAAAGTAAATGGTTTCATTTCCAATCAGGTCACATTTTCATTTTTCTTCCATCTCGTTAGAGCAATCTATTGCATTCTCCCCGATTGTACTTTAGTTATTACTGGCTCGATGGTTATGTACAAAACGTACAACAGGAAATATCACTTTAATCAATAAACTCGCAACTTTTGGCGATATCTCGCAGTCGATTCTCTTTTAAGTTATTAGGAAAATGGCGAAACAGATGATCCTTAATTTTATTTGAAACTTTACCCCCCAGGAAAGCTGATTTAAGAATTCTTGAGGATGAGGTGAAGTCAGTCCCGTAAAATGTCGAATTAGTTAGTTGTTGGACTATTCGTGGGTTCCTTAACTTAAGTTAACAGGAAATAACAAATGTGGAAAAGAGAAAACAGGTAATAAACATAGGTTGGTTGGTACGAATAGTTGGCGCCATCAAGTATAAACAAATACCATCAACTTAATGCAAACACTGGGTGACATGGACTTGGCGGTTTTAGGGTGGCACTGGATTGATTAAACCACCTTTTCTCGGCAATTGCAATATTGTAAAGCAAATATAAAATTTTAAGATCTAAAGCAAGAAGGATAATAAAGGAAAGTAGGAAAGAATCCTGGAGGCAATTTGTGTCAACTATTTCGCAGTCAACACCTTCTTCAGAGATTTGGAAAAAAATCAAGGCAATTATTGGTGTTAGGTCTACTACCCAGATCCCTGGATTAAACATAAATGGTAGCGTCAAAACTGAAAACTTAGACAAAGCAGAACTGTTTGCAGAAGCATTCGCAAAGGTATCTGGATCAGACAAATATCCTAAGGACTTTCTCTCCATAAAACTAGAGGAGGAAAACCAGGCCATTGATTTTTCTGAAGAGGGATGTAACCAAAATTATCCCCTAACTCCCTTTAAAATGTGGGAGTTAGAGAGATCCTTATCTAAATCCAAAGATACTTCCCCAGGGCCTGATAATGTTCATTACAAATTTCTTCAGAACCTAACTCAACAAAACAAAATATATCTACTTAGGTTTTATAACAGAATATGGAGTGGTAGACAATTCCCGAAAGCATGGAGCGTAGCCATTACGATACCTATCGCAAAAGAAGGAAAGGATAAATCAATGCCCGAATCTTATCGTCCAATCACTCTCAGCAGTTGCTTATGTAAGACATTAGAAAGAATGATAAGTAAGCGCTTGACGTGGTACCTAGAGACTAACCGACTTCTAGATAAACATCAGACTGGGTTCAGACGCTTCCATAGCACAATTGATCCTCTTTTAGAACTCGAAAGTGCTATCCAGAATGCTTTTTTGAAAAAATACCATCTCATAGCAGTTTTCTTTGACATAGAAAAGGCATTTGACATGGTCTGGAGGTATGGCCTTCTTAAGCAGATGCATCGATGGAATCTAAGGGGGAACCTACCAATATTTATCCAGAATTTCTTAAAACTGAGAATATTCAGAGTCCGCCTTGGGGGAGCCCTGTCGTCTCCTTTCATCCAAGAGAATGGAGTCCCTCAGGGGAGTATTTTAAGCCCTATTCTATTCCTCATAGCAATAAATAGCGTTCTAACTTCGCTGGGACAATCGGTACACGGACTGCTTTACGCAGATGATTTAGTAATATTTAGAAGCTCGCCTAGCTTCATTGTAGCGGAGGATGGTCTCCAGATGGCTATAGACGAACTTGAACAATGGTCGAAAAAGAATGGTCTCCGCTTCTCGCCAAGTAAAAGTAATTGCGTTCATTTCCACCGACTTCGCAAAACTCAGCCAACCGTAGAGTTGAAGTTGGAAGGTAGAATAATTCCCTGCAAAAGTAAAGTCAGGTATTTAGGACTAACTCTAGACGCAAAATTAAGTTGGCGTGCACATCCTGAGGATTTAAAGCAAAGATGTATAAGGAAATTGAATGCAATCAAAGTCTTAAAAGGGACAAAATGGGGAGCGGACCGACATAGTATGATGAATTTCTACAAAGCATACGTCCGTTCGAAGATAGACTATGGCAGTATAATATATGGTTCGGCAAGAAATTCTTTACTACGAATAATAAATCCAATACATAATGAAGGAATCCGAATGGCGCTTGGAGCGTTGAGAACTAGTCCAGTGAACAGTTTATACGCGGAAAGCGGAGAACCTCCGTTAGCAACTAGAAGAAATGTATTAATGTGTAATTATGTAGCGAAGTTATTACCACTGGAAAACCATTTGTGCTACAAAACCGTTTTTACGCCGGAGCTATTGGATAAGTACAGAACATATACCAACAGCAAACCTCTAGGTATACGTTTTGCTAATCTCTGTACCGAAAATAATATCGAGATTCCTATAACAGTAAACTCGGAGGCTTGCCAGATCGAACCTTGGGTACTCAATAGGCCTCTAATAGATTATACTCTTAGTAAGTATATAAAGAGTAATACGCCTCCTTACGTTTATAGAAATAAGTTCCTAGAAAGGACGAGAAATAAGTATGTGAATTATAAGCAAATTTTCACTGACGGCTCTAAAACGGCTACTGGAGTGGGATCGGCCTGGGTGATAGATGGAAGGAGTTACAGCTGGTCACTGAACAATATTTCTAGTATCTTCACAGCGGAACTTTTTGCGATTTTCAAAGCTTTAGAACACATAATAGATTCCGCTGAGAGGAAATTTCTAATTTGTTCAGATTCTCGAAACTCTCTGGATGCGATATGTAAGTTGGATACAGACAACCTACTCATCCAGACCGTGCATAAACGTCTGCATCTTTGTGCTGAAATTGGAAAAACAGTCGTTTTCCTATGGACTCCCGGACATTCAGGGATTAAATTCAATGAAATCGCCGACAAGGCCGCTAGGAATGCAGCCTTAATAAGTAACCCAAAGGAAAATGTTCTGCCGTTGGATTGGAGGGCTTATCTGCGCACCCAAGCCTTATTGCTATGGAAACGGGAATGGGAAACACTTCCATTAATGAATAAACTGAGAAATATTAAATCCACACCATTGAAATGGATGACTTCTAGTAGACAGTCCCGCCACGAAGAAGTCATACTTGCAAGACTAAGAATAGACCATACGATGCTAACCCATGGCTATATCTTTAGAGGTGAGCAGCAACCCATATGTGGAACCTGCAATGTTTTACTCTCCGTCCATCACATTTTCGTGGAATGTACCAGATATACATGGGCTAGGCGGAAGTTAAACATGGGTAATAATAGCATGAAAGAGATACTGGACGATAATGAAGACAATGCAAAGAAAGCCTTGCAATACCTTAAAGATATAGATTTATATAGTCTCATATGACACTATGCTAGTCCCTAATTATGAAAGTATGTAAATATGTTTTTATCTTAGATTAGGTTATGAATGTGATGCGAGGAATATCAAGTACTCCATCACAAATCGCGATTAGATTTAATGTGTGTGATTGTATTTATTTGGGTGAATGTATTTATATGCATGAGTGTTTTATTTTATTTATTTATTTATTTTTATTGGAATGATTGTTTCAGTTTAGAATGAACTAGTATAGTGTCATTCAGCAACAGTATCAGGTGCGAAGGACCTTAGATGTTGAGCACCTTTAAAAAAGAACACAATAATAATAATAATATTGTAAAGTAATTGCCTATTTTTTCAGGCGGGCTTTACATCCAACTACCAAATTAGGTGTCGTGGACGGAGGCGACTAGCAAACCTACTTTACTGTAAATTTCTTTTTATTAACCATTAAATGAAATCCTAGGCCGAAGACCGGTATCGAACCCAGTACCGCAATTCATATTGGCTTTACAGGTCTCGCCTCTAACCGCTCGGCTACCGTGGCGCCTCAATTGCAATATTGAAATCAAGATGTTTATAGAGTCACGGGCTTGGCAAGTCACGGTTAGTGTAATCCTTCCAACCAAAACCGTTCAAAATGAATTGCTCCGGCTATCCATCCTCGACTCAGCCATTAATTTAAAAAAGAAGAAACCGAAATAGTACAACAACCTCTTTTGCATTCAATTCACTAAGACATCTGGGTCCCCCACAGCTTGTTGCATCGTGTGATAAATTCACCTCACGTCCAGAATGCACTAGATCTTCCCTGCAACTGTGATTTTCTTTTCTGATCACTAATTTATTATGCAGTCGTTTTTCCCCACAAAAAAAATAAAAAAAAATAAAGTGTCGGCAGTTTTCATGGCTTTTTCTTCCTTACAATTAATTGCACAACAAGGGTAAAGCAGGAGTTCGAAGGCACAAAACGGATGACCCCCTCGCTTAAATTTTCTCTTCAAACTCCAGTTCACTTTTGTTTCAATTCTATCTTACCCATTTCTTGTTTTGTTTCATCGACGTACATGATCAAACGCTTGTCTATTGTCATTTACAGTTTCTTTGAAATGTTGAAAAATTTCTTTTTTATTCAGTTTGTAATATTTCACTTTGTGAAATGAAAATCCCTTATTTTGGGAAAAGAGTTCGGATATCATGTCGTCGTACGTTTTGCGTGACGGAATCTTCGGCATTTTCTGGTTAGGAAAGTTCGCAGCTCATTTCATGGTTGAGTTTGATCCACATTTAAAATTTCTAAAATTTCTAAAGCTTTTTCTAGACCATCAGCATTGCCCTTTTCAGGATAATATCATTCCGAACCCTGAACCCTGAGCTGCTTATTTAGAAATAGAAGCTTCCTTCTCTTTACTTCATTGCAGAAGCTGCGATTTTTAAGGTTATTGCTATTTCCGATCTATATCCTCTTGTAAAAGGAGGTATTGCGAACGTCCATTGTTTGAGAAACTTTGAGATACACAAAACGTTCGGGCAACACGGTAGCCGAGCGGTTAAGATACTAGACCCGCAATGCTAAGATGTATTGTTGGTTTTTAGTGGGTTCGATTCCTCGGTCTAGAGGCCTTGGATTTTATTTAATGGTTAATAAAAGAAATTTACAGTAAAGTAAGTTTGCTAATCGCCTCCGTCCACGACACCTAATTGTGGTAGTTGGACGTAAAGCACCTCCTGAAAAAATAGGCAATTACTTTACAGGAATCGTTTGGTAAACATGGTAACCATAAAAAGAAGAGATGAGGATTATAAATGAGGGAGGAAAAAAGAACCCATAGATTTTCCTCAAACACAAGTAAAATCTCTTGAGTTTGGACAACCTTTCGGGTGTGATAATTTCCTCTTAGGAAAATACAAAGAAAATGGAAAAGTGATTTAATACCCTATGGAAGTAAATTTCTGTTAACCACAATTGGTGTACAACACTGCTGCCCCTGGTGACATTTTTATTAACTTTCCTAATCTAAACTAACTGGTCAAGCTCTGGATAACAAAACTAAATTCATTTATCAAAAATCCAATTTCATTATGAACTTAGAACATTTGTTTCAGAAATTATTGTTATTACGTCTTTGAGTTTGGGCCAAGTTGTTTGTTAATCTTTTACTTGTAATTCCCTAAATTTCTTATCTCTTCCTCTTACTTATTTTCAAAACAATTATATTTATAATTAAAACTAAAAACTTGTCAAGAAAATTTAAATTTTAGTTTGAATTTTCTTTTATTACTCAGCTGTTTCGTCTTTTGGTTAAAACTAGGCCTCCAAAATTTATTCTTGCCATTATACTAAGAATTATTGTTCTATAATTATTGATTGAAAACAATTTTCTATTGTGCACTTATCTGTGATTACACATTGCAGATGCACATTCCATTCCCAGCATTTGCTCCCCCTAGCAGAGGTTAAATCAGAGCAGGGGAGCATTTATTAAAATGCTGCAGAGAGATAATGTAAACCAGATCGTCTGCCGCCTCCAACACACCCCTCTTAAAGCCTCTTTAAATCTGCTCCAACCAGAGCGCTTAAACTCCCCCTCTTTTTTTTTGCACCAATGAGGGGCGGACGAGTGAAGATTTTTGGACCCTTAAACTGTTCAATATGAATCGTCGTGAATCGCTTTTAATAATTAGCTCCCATTGAAATTGTAAATTACAAAAGCTATATGGTCCCCAGAGATAAGCCTGAGGCTTTTGGTAAACTTGTCTCTCTTTTGCAATGCTATTCTAAGGAAGGGATAATCCTTAGGGATGTGAACCAAAGCTGTCCTACTCTTTTTTGCCAATTTCTAAAAAGGATTTGTTCAATTATTATCCTGGGAGTGAGAGGGTTTACAATGAGAGTGAGCGAGTGATAGAAATATTTAAATGACTAAAAAGGCTGATCTAATTGGACTATCCTCCTCCAATAACAATTACCAAGTTTTTTTTTGGCAGAGATTATTTTCATTTCCCGGGTCCTCCTTGCGAAAACAATATTGAGACCAAAAAAGACAAAATGATTTTCCCGAGAAAAACAACTTCTCTCACAGAAATGTTCCAAATAAATTGGTGGATAATTGACTATTGCTTAAGAGCCGACCTTGTACACCAATGAAGCCATTTACCGGATATGATTGTAAATAAGTTGTAATTCCCTTCCCTCGTAAACCGAATAACATCCCCTCTGACGTCTCACTAATCCACCCCGGAGCAGTTCTACCTTAACTTTTCCTCAAAAAAAAAAGGGGAGCCAAAGACTTCGATTAGATACACTGTATAGCAAGGTGAAAAGATCGCGATCTTGCACAACGATGACGCACTAATCAATGAAACATTATCATCTTCTATTACTATTTCAGTCTTCTGATAACCCAGCGCCATCTTCATTTGATATTTAGCTACTTACTTTTTAACATTCCTTTTTTTGTACCATTCATACCACGATAGGCATTCTACACGAATCCCATCTTTATTTAAAGTAATCGCGTCTGTCATGTTGGTTAAACTAGCCAATAGTGTTTATAATTGTTTAAAATTTCGTACAGATCTGATGAACACAAAGCGAGATATTGAGGGTTAAAGTTTCAGCTAGTTTAAAACTATGAAAAGTTTAACTGCAAATATCTCCGAAATTAATGAATCGATAGTGTTCATATTTGATTCGTATATAGAGACTAATAGTGTCTAAAATCGTTTAAAATTTCGTACAGATCTGATCAACACAAAGCGAGATATTGAGGGTTAAAGTTTCAGCTAGTTTAAAACTATGAAAAGTTTAACTGCTAATATCTCCGAAATTAATGAATCGATAGTGTTCATATTTGATTACTATATAGAGACTAATAGTGTCTAAAATCGTTTAAAATTTCGTACAGATCTGATGAACACAAAGCGAGATATTGAGAGTTAAAGTTTTGGCTAGTTTGAAAGAATGAATCGATAGTATTCATATTTGACCCGTATTTAGAGACTAATGTTGTCTATATTTTCCGTGTTTCATTGGGTAATTTCAATGGTCATTTAGAATTTAAACGCATTACTAGGTTCTTTTGATCCAAATCATTGGCACTGAAATGAACCACAATCAATGCACTGGATCTATAAAGGCGATTCCGATTGTATGTGCCGAAAAGGATGTAAACCTGAATTTTGCGGGCTAAAGAAGCGATTCCTTTTTTCTGATCAATTTAGGAAGGCGTAAAACATTAATTACAGAATTCTAAGCATTCCTTTCGCGTCACCTGGAACCGAAACAGGAGAATAAATGGGATTAGAAAAAAAAGAAGCGGTCATCAGGGCGACGTTTCTACTCACGAATGTCTCGGGCAATTGGAAAACTGAGGGATTTACGTCACAAATTTGTGGAATTTTCACCCTTGTCACTAATCTCTGGCTGCCGGAAAATGAAATATCTTTTCCCAAATCTAAATAAAATTGTAGTTGGATACGTTTTAGGGTAATTGAAAAGTGGATTTCAGACTTGAATGGTTATTTCGCACTCGTCCAGAATGAGGTGGACAACAGCAATTAACAGAGTGCATTGTACAGAAAGTTAAATGCATAAAAGCATAATTCAAGCTTAAGACACAGACTTTCTAATTGAGATCGAAAAATGCTCAGCTCCCTTTATATTGAATCGATATTATTGACAATAATAAGATTCCTAATCGATAGTGTTGATCAAACTGTCAAAAGATAATGTCCTCTTCCCAGTCACTCCTTATCTTTTCAGGGCTCCCGCTTGCAGCAAATGAAAATGATGTTCTGATCCTCCACTGGAGTTAAAATAAGTTTCAAATCTCTATTTTTGGAAAACAGCATACTCTACCTGCTCAAAATAGAATTCGAAACCCTAAATCTTTTAACAACCACAGTGGCAGCAGTATAAAGAGTTTTGTAGTTATTGAAATTTTAAAGAAAGTGTTAGAGAAAGTATATCCCTTTTTTTTTGTTTGTTAAGAAATACAAAAAAAGGAGATCTCGCTATCTGAAGAAGCTGGGTTCATCGTGGAGCTGAGTAGTGGTTAGTAGTACAAGGGCTGGCTGTTCCCTAGAAAGGTAGATAGTGTAGAGGCTGCAGAAGGTTTCAGAGAGATGATAAACGTAGCTCACAGCAGCCAGTGCGCAACATTTCCAAGCGATGTCTATTGAACTAAAGAGATGAAAAGATGAACCTCCCAGGAATAAAAGATTGTACCTAACGCCGCCCGCGCTGCCTCCCACATCTTCTTGCCTTTTATACATACATCTCTTCTATTACTATTTCAGTCTGCTGATAGCCCAGCACCATCTTCATTTGATATTTAGCTAGAAAAGACGAGTGAACTCTCCTTTTTAACTTCGCCGTTATACTTTCACGATAACAATCATTTCTCAAATAAATCTTTACAGAAACAGACTTTAATGCTTGATTCACATTATTAATATATTTCACAAGGCACTTTGCGTACATTTAACTTTTTCAAGTATCCTTACCAAATTACTTGAACAATATTTTAAGAAGTTTTATTCTTTACTTTTTTTGAATCGAAATGTCTCAATTTCTACCGTTCAGAATTCTATGTATTTCAGCTCATTTATAGATACTTTTTTGTAGGAGTCAGATTGAATAATAATATAAACTAATCTCTGTATACAATATTAATAATTTTTCGTTAATTAAAATATTGGTTATACAATGGTTTTGTTTCGATTTCAGGAACTTACGTGCTACTATGGAGACGAGGAGCCTCAGTGTTGACCGCCGACAAGATAATGGTGACTAGAGATTCACGTTTCCGTCTGGTGGATGGTTTCAATTTGGAAATAAGCGACGTCATGCCACAGGATGCTGGTGATTACGTATGCCAAATTGGCGATGGAGAGAATCGCGATCAAATACATACCGTAGAAATATTAGGTGAGTATTCGGGTTGGAACATTCTCAAACCCTATTGTTAATATTAAATGCTCGTTTAATTTTTTAATACAAAATAATTATAATTTTCTTTATTATTTTAATAATTATAAAACTTTATTAATTAAAAATTAGGATGGAACAATTGTGTGCGGTAAAAGTTGTTTCCTCCGTTTCTAGTCACATGCATTGTTCTATTGTTCAGCTTTTCAATTCCTAATTAATATTTGCTAATTAATCGGTCATATTTTTAGCACTATTAATTTATTTTTATTAATTTTAAGACTTTGTCCGCGGTAAGGAAAGCAGCCCTGAAGATTAGCGGGGCCTTCTTCCGTTATCTTCCTGGATGTCGGTGAATTAGTTGGTTCTTTTGTTGCAAAATTTAGCTTTGCTTCCTCCATGTCCATCACCCATAATAGGGCAAGGTTTTCTCCATCTTCGCCAGAGATGGCGTTGGAATCAGTGCAGTTTTTCCAGAATTAGACGTGGACCTTTGTTTTGGACATATTCTTGTTAACGTAAGTTCACCTAAGTTCAGTGAAGGTTACAAGACACGGCGCTTTTAGTAACTCCCACTTCAATTCTACTCCTAAAACTTGTTTAAATACATCTGCCCACACCATTGGCCACTTTTACCGTATTTTAAGAAAATGTTGTGAATTTTAAAACTATAAGAATTGTATAAGAGGAAAAATCTGGTTTTTACCATAGGTTTTTTCCCCTTTAAAGTCAGTTCTGCTTGGCCAGAATGCGGCCATTTTTGTAAAGATGTCATCATAAATAGTGTACATTCTTATTTGCATTCGGATAGCAACCCACTCACGCAAGAAATGGTTCCAAATAGTCACCCTAATAAACTAACATTGAAAAATTCAAGTAACAACAATAATAAGTACTCTAAGAACAACTTTTTGTGAATTTTTTCCAACTTGGAGAATTTTCCAGCCTCATTAAAGGAATCATAATATCCCAGGATGTCTGGGCATGTAGGAAGTCTACGTTAGAAGCAAGGCTACGAACAGCTGGTGCTAGGCTGTACATCTTACTCGCAGCTCCTATTTTTGTTTAGAATAACTTTATAGACCGTCTGATCTTTCAATCCTCCGTTTATTTACATTGTTCCCTTATTTTACGCAATTTGCTCCAAGTCTAAACGTCTCCTCAACTTTTATTCCATCTTATGACCCATTTTAATAAAAATTACGGAAACAATAGCTTCATTTTCTTCATATATTCTCGGAAACTATTATTTAATTTAAAATATTTATTCATCATTTAGGACAAAGTCAGATTTAAAGCAAAGTGTCCCTAGGAAATGAGACTTTTAATCATCCATAGAAAATTCCAGAAGGTTTTATGTACTCACAGGAGTAAAGTCGAGGAACTGACATGCCAATAGGGTAATGAGAACTTTGTACAGATTACCAAACCATTGAAGTAGATCTGGTATTTCTATCACAAAATGATTTTTTAAGATTCCAAGTCTGGGTGAGAGAATGACCCAGACGTTTGTTTCTCATCAGTCTGTCAGAGTCAGGTAGTCTTCTTAGGATACTAGGGAGGTCTAGTTGTGGTACCTGATCATTTATTCAAGTAATTAAAGGATTGGGTGAAAATTCCAGGAGAAGAACGTGAGACAGGAGAGCACTGGGCAATGTGAATTTTGGTGAATTGGATAGCAGTTCTTTAGTCTGAGTTCTATGTTCGGGAAGTCTTCTAAAAGAATTAGTATCTTCTCGGGTAGTCAGGTTGTGCAGTAAACTACAAATTCCTGGTTGGTGGTAGAATGTCTCTGGTAGGGTATTTTAGTAGATGAAGAGTTGGTAGGTTGGCATCTCGGGACTTAGTAGAGACCGAACTACCTGCTGATCTTATGGAAACAGCTTCCAGCTTCCAGGAATAAACACCTTCAGCAGCAAACATCCTTATAGAATTAAAAATAAGTATATATCAGGAATTCATCATTTGAAGGAAACGTAAGAGTTTGAAGAGAATTTATCGAATGGGAGTTATGTGAGTCTTAAAAAATGAAGTTTTTCTTTCGTTCAGGTGACCTTGAAAACGCAACATTTTCCAGAAACGAGCAATAAAAACAAAAAACGTTAAAAACCTAATCCAGTTTTTTCTTTTTTTTTAGTTCTTAGAAAACGTTGCAGGAAATAAAAGTGCATGATGTCTATTTGTCTGTAGAGTTATGCCAAACTTCCAGCAAATGTAAACAACATGATGACATTGTACAAACAGCTTCCGAGGGTTGGGGGGAGGGGCGGAAGATCTTTCTGCATGAATAGTTGATGTCCTCTTAGAACAGATTCAGATCGACCTTTTTTGTATTTGACGGCAGACACACGTGCTCGGGCAGTGTATAGAAAATTATTAGAGTACCTGTTTTTCCTATTCATCTTCTTTATCTATAAATATCTACAATATCCTGGACAGATTGTTTTTCAGATCTCCAATCTGTCACAATCCAAGTATCTTCTCTTTTTTTATTCTCTCTTTCACTCATTTTTTTTTATTTCCAGCAAAACATTTTGCAGGTAGGAAGGTACGCTGCCATCCTAGCACTGTATAAATGAATGGAAATCCAGTATTCCAGGGAGGGAAAATGGATTGGAGTGTTTTCCATTCGCCTGGATGATTTTTTTTTTTTTTTTTTAACGAAATTCCAGTAAAGTGCGCGAGACAGAGTAGATCATGTGGAAATTATTAACTCTCTTTCAAACCCACACTAGAGTGGATCAGGGCGGTCCGTATTTTCAGAATCAATAAAAAAAAATGCAATGTGGGTACTGACTCGACTTGCTTTTACAACAAATTCGAAGTTCTTACTTCTAAATTTTCTTTTAACTCGAAACTCACCAACTTATATTTAAATTTTACTAAAATTGCACAGTTCGTACGATACATACCACTTTAAAGGAAAACCGCTCGCTTTGGGCAGCCTAAGGTACCAAATTGTATTTAAGACTTTGTACCCTAAATAATTTAAATTAACTGTTCTACTGTTCATTCTTTTTGGTGACTGATTCATAATTCCAATAGGATGAAAAAATAAATGCCATTTCAGTCGAGTAAAATTTATTTTGCCGAGCTTTCGACCTAGGGACTAGGTCATCTTCAGGGCTGTGGAACATATTTACAGTGTGTTAGCAATGATTCTATTATTTTATTATACATATTCATTTCAATAGAATCATTGTTAACACTGTCCCTAGGTCGAAAGCTCGGCAAAATAAATGTATCACGACTGAAATGGTAATTATTTTTTCATCCTACTCTTTATCTACCACAACTAAAATCTCACATAAAGTTTCCATTTTATATTCTTGTGTATTCAAAGAAGTGAAGAATCAGTAAAGTGGTCCTTCGAAATGAGGGAAGCTGAGTTACAGTGGAGCATTCTCAGAGGTTTTCTTCTTGAACATCTGATTTGTATGCCAATAGAATATCTACTTCAGGAATATTATGTGCCAATGTAGTCCACGGCCTTCTAGGTCCAATGATGGATTCCATCCCTGGACATATATAATTCAGATGTGCAAGAGGTGGAGTAGTTATACTATGATCTAGCGACAGATCACCCCCTGTCATTCTAACTTTCTGTTTTTGATGACGTAATCGGGAGGTTGGCCATACTTTAACACTAATCAGAGTGGTTGGTTTGGGCGTTACTTTAACCCTAATCTGAGTGATTAGTATTGCCCAAAGGGTCAGCTGCTGCTGCGAGTATTTCCCAAACAGTTTTTCTTCGCCGAATGTCTCTCCTTTGAGGGTAGAATTACTTCTGTGACCAGAATTACTGATGCACCACAGATGGCACCTTTAATCTTACTATTTTATATTCAAAGATGGTTTTTCTCTCTCTTCCTCGTCGCCAGGCAGGAGAACTTTCACTTAGGAATGAATATTTTGTGAGACTTTATCATAGCCTAACTTCGAAATTAGCCCGGCAAAACCAATACGCGGTTACGGGTTGCCCTAGTAGTGAAATCGATTTGTAGTGTTGATAGCTATGAGGTAAGATGGCTCTTCATATCTGTAAGCGCCTGATTGAACTCTTATCTTAACAATATTCTGATATAAAGATTAGAATGGTAGAGTCAAAAGTCAGTTCGGACACTGTTAACCAACTTTGGGGTGGAGCTTAACTCTTTCAGCTTCACTTGAAGGACAAAGCCTTTATGCTGCCTCTGTTCTAGGGGGCCAATAATCATTCAGGGTTAACAAGAAGAGACACTTCGAAGGGAACACCAGTAAAACTTGCTTTCATAATGTCTCTAAACAATGTTAGGTTTGCATTAAGTTAGAAGAAATGGTACATGCATTTAATGTTTTATGATTTCCGAACTGGAGTATGACAATTATTTTGGTACAATTTCATTTTTATGCTGCATTTCATATGCACCGTTGCAATCATGTAAGATTTGTAACTGTTATTGTAAAACAATTGACGGAAAATGATTTAGAATAAAGGGTTTCCTGAGAGAGTTGGCATCACTTTGAAGCCCTCAGATAATGCGCTGATCTGACGATTACCCTTCAGTTCGGCGCTTGATTCCGAGTAGAATTTCCTCTTGAAATAGCTCCTTTCCTTTTCACTAAACTTCCTGTATACGTCACTCGCACAGTTCTACCATCTTTTAGTTGCATCGGTCTTCCGGGAGAGTGCAGTTTTCGGCGAGAAGCTGTCTAACGTCAGAAGTAAATATGTTTCAAAAATGCCAAATTTGAAGGAATTGTAGTACCAACAGGAGGGTCACGTGCGGGTTCAAAACCCATTTTCGATTAATTAGAAAGAAAACCGAAGTGGAAGGGTAAGATAAGTAATTTGCAATTTAAAAGCTTACTGTAGATTGTATCAAATTATTAAACCGAATGTAATTAGGAAAAGACTGAGTGGGAATTGGAAGAGGGGCCAGCACTGTTGTTAGCCAATGGAGGAGAGGTTGGTTATTAAGTTTGAAGATTTTCTCGCAGTACAATCAAGTGATAAGTCAAATCTGCAGTAGTTTAGTGAGTAGTGCTGGTAGAACGGAGCCTGCGGAAGAGTTGGCAGTGTCCAAGCTTGCTGCAGCAATAAGATTAGGAGCATGAAGTCATAGATAGAAGAGGCGGGGTTTGGGAATTAGTCGACGCCACTGGAAATTACAAACAGACAACAGTACAATGGTTGTAATCCTTCATCAGCTTATTGGCGTGGGAGGGAAAGACAATGTTGGTGGATGAACAAGTCTTGGGCTAAGGGTGGGTGTGCGAGGAGGGCCCGTTACTCAGAACTCTGCAATAATTGGTGGAGCCCGGAAGTGTTGGAGGATTAAGTTACAGGAGCGAACTCTAGGGTGCTCAGAGACGACCCCACTTCATCTACTCCAGCAAAAATATTTTTCTTCTTTCTTTAACTCTTGTCTGGAACTAAAGCCACAGTTGTCTCGCTTGTCAAACTTTGGAGGTCACGAGAAATAAGTGAAATCAATTGTCTCAAATTATCCTAAATTAAATTTTTCTCCTTGGCGTCGTTGGGAGCAAGAAATGCAGTGATTCTTCCCACAAAATGACCCCATTGCTATGTGGTAGATTATATATTTTAGTCCTGGGGATTTTCGAATTTTGTTTTCAAGTTCTTTAAACAGGCAAAGGTTTTTTTTTTATAAACGAACTGTATGAGTGTTGTCAGGTATAGATTTGGCCCTTTGACCTTGGCCTCCCACTCGAAGATCCCGTGGGTGAGTCCAAGCTTCATGCCCTTTAATACGGATACTTCCTTTACTTAGTTGTATGAGAAAGTAAAATGACTGGAATATGTATGGAGGGGGTGAAGTGGGATCAATTACGTAGCGAGAACGGCGGGGAAGTTTTACAGGCGCCATTTTTATGGCGGCTCCAGCGTGGTGACGAGCGGAGTGGGAACTGAACGTAAAGAAAATAGCAAAGTCAGGAAACAGGGTGGCAGAGTGTGACATACTGCTGACAAGATGGAATCTATGAAGTGATATTGGCTTACTGACACAAGAACACAAACCGACCGACCGATGGGCGGGCGGGCGGTATCCTTCAGAAATATATTGGAGCATTTGCTAACAATCCTCGCCATCCGGGCCAAATGTATTATACTGAGTCAATATTGTCAACAACCTTCTCTATAACCATCTATATTGAACCTATTAAATCAATGCTGTAAGAAATAAACCGGTAAAGATATGCACTTGTGACTTTCACAGCCATCTTACGGCTTCATAATCCTGGCCGCCGCGATGTCAGGTGGCAGCCAAACGATTATGCGGCCAACTTGACAATAATAAAGATGGTGAACTCTTTACTGACTCTTGCTTCTGATTCGGAATAGACATTTAATGGGAATTAGCATGCTTTAAGGCACTTTTATTTGGCTCCAATTAAAACATCATACAATCTTCTAACATTGGAGTCTGGGTATCCGTTATCAAAGTTATTTATTTATGAAAGAATTTTTCATCATTGCTTCAAAGAAGAGCTTTCCTAACCCATTACCAAAAGGGTTTCCTCATCATGAGGACCGAACTGACGTATTTCCGGTGAGAACTGAGTCTTAATTCTGAAAGTTGACCCTATCAGTTACTTGTTACGGAAGTTCAGCATTAGTGTGAAAGACATGAAACATCTGCAACAATAAAATGCAAAACAAAATCTAAAAAGAACGCCAAAGAAGAGACCGACAGGGTGAGGAATGGTGTTAATCCAGTTTTAAAAGCTCTCAGCGCCCTCCCGGTTGGGGTGGCTCCCCTCCATTTGTTACACAGATGTAATAACAATAAAAATAATACATGTATTACTAACACATGTTAATGTAAGCAATAAATTCCATGGAAACAAATTTCCTTGACGACGAAATAAAAAGGAGGGCATAAAGGAGAATGAGGGGAGGGGGTCCGTCTTTCGAAAGAATAAAGGGAGGGGGCCAAAAAACTTAATTACAGTAATAAATCAGCTGGCGAGGAAGTGGCAGCAGGGGGAACTGCTAAAAAGTGTTTAGCGCAGAAACTAAGGGCTGTGTGCGTGAAAGTGAGGTAAATGTCCGTGTGGTATCCATGAACAGTAATAACGACCTGGAACACTTGTTTTAGGGTGCCCTACATGTAAACACTGTTCTCTCTGAGAATTTCAGCCGAGGGGCGCCGCGCACATTGCAAACAATGACGCTTATGAGATCTTGCATACTTTTGATTGTGAGTTTTCCACCGTTAAAGCAACTTCGCTGCCCGCTGGCTGGGTAACACATGGGCTACCTTTAGCAACACCTCAGCGTATAGCCCTTGCACTGTACTCAAGTAAAACCCCTTCCTCCATTAGTGCCCTTTATCGAGTTTTTTTTTCTGAAAAATTCTTTAAACAAAAGCCAGCAGATCTGCATGAACTCAATGAGCATGCTAGGGTTCACAAGGAAAGCGTTTAAGTCATTTTCAAGAAAAACTGCAAAAATTGGAAAGAAAATTTCTTTTGTAGAGTGAAATTTAGGAAACCACTATTTTGGGATTGTGAGGCGCACAAAAACGGTGATAACCAAATTTGGAAAATTTGGCACGATCTCATCACTTCCTTTTACTAGTACAGGAAGTTAATTTAAAAATTTACATTGTCCCTCAAATACACGTATACAGGGTGATCCATTTAAAACGCACCAATCGCTAATAACTTTTTAGGAAAGCGGTAAATCCAGAAAAACCCACTAAGTAAACTATATGTTTTTTTGGGTCTAGTTTTCAAATTTTCCACCCCCGATGTTGTATCATCATTTTTGGCGGAGTTACGGCCAAAAACCCTATTGGAGTTTTATGAGGACCACTGGTTTTGACAATGATTATGAAAACTACATAAAAAAACTGTGAAAAATGCCGATAACCCCGTTTCGATATCCCTAATATTAGTCAAGATATTTAATATCAAAGTTACAATTTTATCTTACCAGAAATATACGTTTTGGGAGGTCCTCTGACTGCAAAAAATGTTATTTGCGAAACAAAGAACAAAAACAATAATAATTGAAGATTTTAAAACATGTATCGTAGTCTAATGTAATGGTTGTGGGTGAATCAGGGATGAATTTGTTTTATCATCAAATAAAAGCAATCATCACATCATTTTAATGCACCCAGTATGCAAGACTTCTTGACCTATGATTACGGTAAGAATATCCGCTTTTTTAAAAAGTTATTAGCGATTGGTGCGTTTTAAATGGATCACCCTGCATATTTACAGTATATAAATATGTGTGTTTATATACATATATGTATTATCTTTGTAAATGTAAAGTAACTAAGAGAAAGTGTTCATTGAATAACGACATTGTAACTAAATTTACAAGAGAGAGAGAGAGAGAGAGAGAGAGAGAGAGAGAGAGAGATGATAGAAAGACTGTGACGTAATGAAGGGATGTTTGTATGGTAACTGTAATGGAGCGAAACCTTCTTCAGACGGTGGCAGTGCTGGACGAGGGACGAAACAATAAATTCTGCCAGACAAGAGTGTGGTAATGTGTCCGTGAATATGTTCGTTATAGATTCAATGGAAACAACATGCAAAGGGCCCCCTGGACATTTATTTCTACATTTATGTATGTAAAAGTTTTGTGGAAATCGGCCCTGGAAATGTTGATTTATGTAGGACACTGTGATGAAGTATGCAAAAGAGTTACTCTACATCCAAGTGTTGTACAACGTGAGAAATTGTTATAATAAATCAAAACGTTGTTTTGTTTTTTTTGTCCTGCAACAGTTAATTCACTTTGCAACGGAGAAAAATGTTTACTGCAAGTAATTATGCTGGCTCTTTACCCTCGTAACGAGATACTTACAGCTGCAAGAAGGGCCGATAAAAATGGTATAAAAGAAAGAAAATAGTATTGCGAGAGACACGCTCTATCGCCCTAGGGCAACAGGAAAAGGGCCGGAAAATTTGGCACCAATCATGGGGATAACTTCCATCAGCCAATCGATCATCTCCGGAATCTCCGGAAAACAACAATCTTCCAATCATCGCTACATCTCTAGTTCATGCTTATTTTCGTTAATCGATCATCATAGCTACATCATTAATATTGCTGTAATAGGATGACTCAATTTAGGGGGCGAGTCTCCGCTTCCGAAATCAACAATTTCTAAATATAGCTTCAAGTCGTTCAAAGTTCTTTTTCCATACGAGAGTCTAAAAGCGGCTCTAAGTCAGTCCATTTCCAAGATTTGACATCTAAGCAAGCTTAGCTGTAGCCGGAAACAATCACAATATTTTTTTGTGCCAGTTTGATCATAAGGTAAGATTGGTTGGCGATCTGATAGCCCCGATAGGAGATCTTGAATTGAGATGAGCATAGATGTGCCTGAAGTGTGAATGGATTTGAGACATGGAACACAACCATCAAAGAGTCGCAGATGTAGATACCCCAGGCCAGAGGCAGGCGAAATACCTCATTCGCTTCTTGTTGTAACTTTTCTGCGGTATATCTTCAACAAAGTCGAGCGGTCATTTGAAAGAATGTAGAACTATATACTTATTATTTACGGTTTTTTATAATAGTCGTAATAAGTGGATTAAATGTAGTCAAGATTAACTTTGATAATCTAGACTCGATATGATAACTTGTGGCTAATTGAAGTTGACAGCTGATTGACTGGTCAACGCGCACATCTATCAAAGTGACTGCGTAGCTACCTCGGAAATACGACATTAACTGTGGTAAACAGTACGAACTGTAATTTAGCCTCCAACTGTCTTGATGTCCACCACTTCCTGGGACAGCAAGAAATTCTTTGAATTATATCTGTTTTTACTTGAACAGTTGTTGCTCTCCTGTTGTGATGCTGTGACAAAAGACAAGAATACATTCTACGTTGAAGAAAAGTGCACATTTTTGAAACAGCTTTTCCTGACGCTTTTGATCGATCTCAAAACCCTAATTGATGTCTTTATGATTAGTATTCTTGTTAGTTATCTTCCAATTTGATTAGAAACTTTTTGTCGTCAGAGAATTCTCGGAAAGAAGTATTTGAGCTCCCCTTCTAGATCAATTTTGCATTCCACTGTTATGCCATATTTAATGCTATTGTAAATTTAAGGTGTTACTAAACCTGCAGTTTTTACTGCACAACTGCAGTTGTGCGAGTGTTATACTAGATTTCTTAATTATTTACTTTAGTAATTAAAAAAAATAAAAATTCGGTTTTAGAAAATTCAGCATGACGTTTCCCACACACAGAGGAAATTGAAATGGTGTCCAGATTTCCCCAGGGAGTAGGCGAAGTATGGGTAAATGTTTTACTGAATACGCAACTGTTGTAAACTTTAATAGTTGAAATTAATCACGAAAAATATAAACAACGAAAACAAACAATCCCACGCTAGACAAACAGTCCCGTGAGGATACTTAAAATTTCTCTGGTAGCACTGGTAGAGCAGTGCTTGCTCCTTGGGGAACATTTTATTTTCCAATTTTAATTCATAACCCATTCATACGGCTATAGATTGTGCTCGCCCACTGAATCATGGCTAACATGAGTGTAATAGCTTTTATTTCATTTTTTTTTTAACTTGGCAATTTTCAATCTTTATTTCTATCTTTATTCTTTCTTGTTCCTGTCGAACAGTGGCGCAGCTTCCTCACATTATCTGCTAAGCTAGGCCTGCCCAAAATATTCTTCTAAAAAATAAATTGTTACTTTTACTAGTTTTGAACTATACGTTTGCTCCGATAAGTAGATACAGCTTCTGTATGGTCCTTCAGCTTGATTGAGCTGATTACGTAAAAACGAAGCCTGAACGACTACGACCGAGATCGCTAGTTACTTTAGACTTAGCCACAAGCGCTGTTCACCATTCTATTGTGTTTGGGGAATAGTTTTGGCTAGAAGTACTATACTAAGTCTCACCAATAGAAAGAAAAGGCGGCCCAGATGGGTCACTTAATGTAATTTAGTTTTGGAAGGCTTCACTCAGAGAAAGCTACGTGCGAACTATTTCTTGCTACAATTCTCATGTCCTAAGTCACGCATTCTATTCAAGTACGAATTGTAACATATTTAATTGTTATAAACATTATGTAATTTTTAAAACCTTAAATTACATCGGAATGAAATTTTAGAGGAAAATAAACATCATTTCCGCTGCAGAACTGTTGCAGAACGATTTTTTTGTATAAAAAAGAAAAATGCTTATAAACTTACAGATCTACGTATTTTTATTTTGACGTGAATACGTCTTTAAATTTGCTATCATATGGAGGCAATCCAAAAAACCTAATAGTAAAAAAATCGGGGGATACAGTTTGGCATTATATTTTCGAATCTATCGTCTACATCCAAAATTAAATTAGACCACTGGATAGCTAAAGGAGCAAAGAATTCATTACGATAAGCGAGGTCTGTGACGCATCGCGCGTGGTGGGGGGGAAGCGCCGCCATTTTGAGATCATTTTGCTGCATATCGAGATTTGGAATTAGTATAACTTTTGACTCGGAGAAGCTACGATGTTCGTTTAAGTTTTAATCGTCAGCTGTCGTCATAATCTATCGATTGTATATAAAACATTAGTGTAAAATAGTGACAGTGAATATACTCGTAATAAGGTGTTAGAATAAAAAAAATATCAAAAATATATAATGTCGGCCTATACGGGTCGAAAAGTCAAAACCAAATACAGAGATCGTATACGGTTGGAAAGGGCTTCTCAAGAACAATCGAATGGTAATAATAAAACACCATATGACCGAGTCAAGCTGTGTCGAGGACGTAAAAGAATGAATGCGGCCGAGCGGATCATCGACGGTGTCAGTACATCTACAGCTGGGGTGGTTGAAATTATGCAAGTGGATGATGAAATCGCTTCTACATCGACAACGGACTGTATGGCCATAGATTGTGTTCGATCGTCAATTTGTTTCCTTGATTTCATCCTAAATACATAAATATAAATATTTTATATATAAAATATAACCCGTTACGTAAACGTATTCACGTACAACACACGGCCGTGTTCATGACACAGCCACAGTTATTTATAAATAAAAATATTTTATATAAAAAATATAACCCGTTACGTAAACGTATTTACGTACAACACACGGCCGAGTTCATGACACAGTCACAGTTTTTTTTAACGACCTTTCGGAGAAAATCGTGACATTTTTTAAATAACTCTGTGAGCACCACAAAATTCATCACAATTTTATTTTTTGGGAGAACTGATTCCAGTAATTTCCTATTTACCCCTCAATAGATCGTACTTCAATGTAAAAATTTGATCATTTAAATTACAGTTTTATCATTGAAGTTTTTCAAATTTAATATATTTTCTCTCTAAAGACTCCAATAAATTAACTAACATAACAAAGTGGAAAAGTACAATTTAAAAAGTTTGGCAGTAGTAACATGAACCACTAAATTCTAAGGCGTGGCCAGCAAATGCTAGCGTGACTATCTATTGGCTGCTCAAACCGCCTACATTTATGAACCTCCTACATCTTTATTTCACCATTCTGATTGGCCAATTTTTCATCCTCCATTATTTCTCATTAAAATACATCTTAAATTTGTTTAAACAATTTTTCCCCCGTAGTTATTTGATGAATTTTCAGAATATGCAATAAAACAAAAAAATCATCAAAAATAGACCAAAAATCGATATTTTTTCTTACGGAATACTTCCAGTTTTATGCTACTAAGTGAAGAAAATATGGAAAATTTAGGGAATATTGATTATTTTATTGAAAAATGAAAAAAGAAAATTGTCACCGTTGTTCAGTTATAAATCCGCCATTGTATAAGATTATTTGCATATTACTCCCATTTTTACAAACCATTCCTGGTTGTGGGGCACTCGAATGGTTTCTCAAACTGTAGACAAGGTTTAGAGGAATCTTCCAGCTGTTACTATAGAAATTAAGAAACCACCTGGAGAGAACACTCACAAGACTACCAGTTCCCATCCCGAGAATTATCCAAATGGATTTTTCTAGAAAAATGAGTGAACTAAAAGTTGTACAATAAATCTTTATATGCACGAAGTTAACGGAAATTCTAGTTCAGACGTTCACAGGATGTAGCTTAGCCTCTTCTTCACCTAACAAAGCATTTCCTTTGTTTAGTTTTAATTAGTATTATAAACATTATGTAATTTGTAAAACTGTAAATTACTCCGGAATGAAACTTTAGAGGAAAATAAACATCATTTCCGCTGCAGAACTGTTAGAGAACGATCTTAAATTTGATTTTCATCTCTTCCTCCTTTGAAGAGAACCGGTCATTGCGATGTCAGGATTGAATCCTGACCTGATTTTCCGGATGTTTTTTTGAAAACATTTTAAATCGTTATTTTAGGAACTTTCTTCTTCAGTTTTTCCAACAGCTTTCATTTGCTGTGACTCAAGTTCTGGTGAGGATACAAGAAAGTCGGCGCTGCAAGTCTATGTCAGATGGTAATGAATCAGTCATCAAATTTTGTTGACTATAAAGCAATTTGTAGATATAATCAGAGTTGACTATTTTGGCTAGATAATTGATTTCAAAAGCATTACGCTCCGCTGTGGGGGGAAGACTGAAGAGTATCCCATGTATGTAACCAGAGAATCATTCCCAGTTTCATTTAATATGAACCCTTTTTTATTGCAAGGGGAACCAGCATGGTTTTTGGTAAGTCACAGCAATGCTGGCCAACCCTTCTTTTATGACTGCATGTTCTTTATCTGTATTAAGTTATTTCAGCTTAATCTACTTTAAGTTTTAGAAAAAAAACACCATTAGCCGAGAAGTACGATTTCATTTTATGTCGTTCCTTCATTGCACTCTATGGCTTTGCATAGTTAAAAAGAAGTCCAGAATGGGGAGCTGTCACTTTCTGTCAAAGTTTACAAAATGAAAGAGATTATTGTAAATGACAGAAGATTTCCGCCCCCCACCCCACCCTTGCCATTTCTTCAACCGGAAGAGCCTCTTTTTGAATGGATTTTTAATGGATTAAAAGTGGGTAGCAAAATTTTCTCTAATCTTTAAATTTACATTTTATACCAGATCCTTTTTTTGTTTTTTCCACTTTATTTGCCATATTTACAGCTGCAAAAATTGTTGCATCAAGTAAATTTGATCTTACTGGTTCAGTTCACTTGTAATGTCATGGTTAGAGCAATCACCCACTGGTGAAACTCTTTCACAGTGATTTAATCACAGCAATAGATCTATAGGCCACTTCCGCTTCAAACGACGAGAAGGATTGTCGGGATGGTGAGGAGAGAAGAGTTGTTGGACAAGAGGATTAGGATGGAGAGCTATAGGAGGCTGTGAAAGTTGCGGTAGCGAGACTTTATTTGGTCAGTGACGAAAGGGATGTGTATGGTAAGGTTAGAAATGTAATATGGAGCATTCAGGATTTTCCTTAGGTTTTTAGATTGTAACGTCTGTAGGCGTTTGGAGTTAGAGGGTTTGGTTGAGCCCCACACTTCTGCTCCGTATGTCCACGTGGGTCTTGTAAATAGTCAGTTTGTGATTCACGTCGAGTTTGGATCTGCAGTCAAGTAGTCTACTAAGTAGCTTGTAGCGTCTGTACACGTCTTGTCGTTTCAGTCGAGTATGTGGGTTCCAGGTGAGTCTCTTGTCCAATGTACAGTCCTAAGTATCGTACTACGTCAGATGGAGGAATCGTCGTTACACGTCATGTCGTAGAACTGGTGGACTCGCAGATTTTCTTAAAGTAAACGTAATGTGTAAACTGACTTTTGTTACCAGATCCTTAAATTTTTATTTTTTACTAAAAAATTTGGTTCTTGTTAAATTCCTTTTTGGTACAGTTCTGGAGTGTGATTTCAGATAATGCCAATCAAGGAGTTTGAAATGTGTGTTCCTTGAATCAGCAATGAGAGATAATTTTGGAGGATGCACGCAAGATGTCGTTGTCACAGGAATAAAACTAGTAAAAAAAAAAAACAGTTTATCTCAGAACCTTGTTAGTTGAACTCCAGCGGATATCGTAGATATCTATCTGGATAAATGTGCCCCAGAGATGGGCCAAGAAATAAAAGTGGACATGTTCACTCCAAATGCATTTCTTTTGGTTTTTTGTTCTTTTCTTTTCTTCTCCATTAAAGAAGGAAGATTGGAGCCGAAGACAATGGGGTTAGATCCAGCTCCAGATATCGAAGTAGACCAGTAAAGTAGCCCTTTACTCCTGATTTCATTGTTTCTCGTTGCTACGGCTTCTCGCCTCTGTTTTGCTGCATCCAAGTTACTCTTTGGCAACGTCTACATGCTCTTCTTATAGAACCACACCGTCTTTTTTTTTCCTTTTTTATATTTCAGAGAATTACATAGCTTTGTTCTCTGAGTTTGTTACGCCGAATATCGTTATTCAATATTCCTTGAAAAAAACTTTTAATTTTTTTATTCTCAAATTGAAAACCTATTATCTTCTTTTTATAAAAGTGTAGTAAGTTATTCTAATAACATAAATTATTGGCAATTTCCTTGAGAAAAGAATGCCATTATCTGGTTTTTTCTTGCTCCTATTTTAAATTTCTTTGACCATCTTTGTGTCTTACTAATGCCACTGGAAATCACTTGCTAAAGCGCCCGCCCATTCCAAAATAAAATATCTGCGAAACCTCTTAATTTGAGAGTAATCTGGAAAGGGTATATCCTCTTCCAACACCTGGCAGCCACCGTTGCATCCAGATCTTTTTTGGATAATGGTATCACTGCAGGAATGCGATACTTTACTTGAAGCTGCTCTGGTTAGAAAAAATTAACGTGTGGTTGAGTCATGGACACGGCCGTGTGTTGTACGTGAATACGTTTATGTAACGGGTTATATTTTTTATATAAAATATTTTTATTTATGTATTTAGGATGAAATCAAGGAAACAAATCGACGATCGAACACAATCAATGCCTAAACAGTCCGTTGTCGATGTAGAAGCGATTTCATCATCCACTTGCATAATTTCAACCGCCCCAGCTGCAGATGTACTGACACCGTCGTTGATCCGCTCGGCCGCATTCATTCTTTTACGTTCCCGGCACAGCTTGACTCGGTCATATGGTGTTTTATTATTACCATTCGATTGTTCTTGAGAAGCCCTTTCCAACCAAATACGATCTATGGATTTGGTTTTGGCTTTTCGACGCGTACAGGCCGACATTATATATTTTTGATATTTTTTTATTCTAACACCTTATTATATTCACTGTCACTATTTTACGCTAATGTTTTATATAAAATCGATAGATTGTGACGACAGCTGACGATTAAAACTTAAACGAACATCGTAGCTTCTCTGAGTCAAAAGTTATACTCATTGCAAATCTCGTATCGCAGCAAAATGATCTCAAAATGGCGGCGCTTCCCCCTCCACCGCGTGCGGTCCTCGCTTATCGTAATGAATTCTTTGATCCTTTAGCTATCCAGTAGTCTAATTTAATTTTGGATGTAGACGATAGATTCGAAACTATAATGCCAAACTGTATCCCCCGATTTTATCATTAGGTTTTTAGGATTGTCACCATATGATTCAAATTTAAGGACGTATTCACGTCAAAAAATTCCATCTTTTTTTTTTTACCATCTATTTCACTTTGAAGCGGTAGATTTTTTGAATTTTTAATTTTAAAAAATCTCCAGCTGGAAGCTTTGCGCCCTTAACTGCCCCTCCTGCCTCGTATCGTCCTTATTCATCCTCATAGATTTTTACACACACTCAGAAATTGGTAATATGTACCATGTGATTGGTGAATGGAGAAGGTTCTTCCCTCCGTACTCGTACTAATTCCTTGCCATTCCTCATCCAGACATTCATGAAAGAAAGATTCGTTCCTCTTCTACCTTTACAAAAATATGTACGAGCAGGATCAAATTAATTAGGATTTATGTGAATGCTTAGAAGAAGAAAATCATAGAATTATTTAAAAGATCAAAGATTGCTGTTTTTGAGATGAGCAAGAAAAAAGAAGAAGGTATTCCTTAGTTGATCGGTACTTTATATTCTGTTAAGTAACTAAGTAATAAGAAGTGTGCATTAAGCAAAGAGACGTTGGATAGAGTCGGCAAGAAATAGAAGTAGATGTTAGATAAGGAGGAATCTGCACCCTTCTTGCTAGTAACGGGTTAAGGACCATTAGGGTGCTAGCCTATTAGTTGGGAGCAGCGGCGAGTATCTTATGTAAAAGAGAGTTGATTCAGACAAGTTTGTATTTCTCTCGCACATTCTCTCTTTCTTCAGCATGTCGGAGAAGTCACTGGGAGAGGAAGCTGCAATCTCTTCTTTACTGAGCACTGAAACTAAAAGGGTGAAACGAGAATACCAAAGCTTAGCTTAACCGAAGATATACCTCTGTTCTCTCTTGCTCAGACTCCCTAGTTAAACGGACTAAGGAGAGCACTAAAGCCAACCCAAAAGCGCAAAACTGATCCTCGTGGCGTGTTCTCTCTACTGGAAGCTGACAGATCATAATCCCCCTCCACCAATGGAAATTTGAGTAAAAATGGCCCCTTCCTCTACTGCACCAATTTTCAAATATTGTGTGTTTCCGGGAAATGAATCTATTAAGCGGAAACGAAATTTGTTTAACGCGTTGGTTTCTCTCGCCAGTAAAACTTCACCCAGAGAATTACTGAATACTGATTTAATGATTTCAGTGAAATATTTTTTTTATTGTTCCGGGAACAGATTCATGATGAATTTTCATCCGGACAAATTAGAGCACTTAAACAATGATAGATCGATACCGAAAAAAAAAGGTAATGTTATCCACTTGTGGTTACAATTATTATAAATGCACCAAGAGCTTACTGAATCAAGCGTCACGTATGCTTTACTTCCTCTTCATACAGGAAGGGATTGTGAGGCGATATTTTCAATTTGTTTAAATCAAGTTCTTTTCAAGAATTTCCCAGATCCGAGCAAGCAGAAAACTAAAACTTTGTATCCAATTAGTTCTTTCCAGGGATCCTGGTTGATGCTTTGATAAGAAGTTTTTTGTGTCTTAATCTCCGGAATTTCCGCTCATCTTTGCGACTTAGCTGGAAATGGCTCCCACGACTTTTCAAACTGGTACTCTGATTGCATCCTTGGCGCCTGTGTAATAACATTTTTATTTAAAGGTTTTTTTCTCCAGGGAAACTTCATCTTTGAACCAATCACAGCTCGTAAAGCTTTTTGAATGTTCCGCTTTCAACATTCTTGCGGATATTATCAGTAGTTCTCATTAAGGGCAGCTGGGTTGGAATTGCGACAAATAAGGTATTAGGAGTAAAGTTAAGAGAGGGACGTCTAGCGCGAGAAAGAGAGCGGGTAAGAGAATAGCTCAACCGGAAAGGATGGAAATAACGACTTCCGTTAGAATGCGTTTAAAAAGGCCGAACAAATATCGCAAAGCCTATCCTTCTAGCTAGATGCTTGGCGGCATATCCTTCTGATTGGTGCCGTTTGGTATTCTGCTGGAATTCCAGCCCCCTGATAGTCATCTTCATATTTATGAAAAAAAGTTTTTATTTTCATTGAGGGGCGGAGAGAGAGGGACTTTCCACAAAGCTTTATTATTATTATAATAGCGTCTTTTGCTTTGTTCAAGACATTCTAGGGCGAAGAAAGAAAGACGTGGCTTATAAACTGTCTTTACAAAGCACTCATCTTGTGTAAGAGTTCAAAAATGAAATGAACAGAGAGTGGCAAAGAATGGTGGACACTTCTTAGGGTGGAAAGAAACCTAATCATCTGTCAGTAATGATGTCACCAGCAAAAATGGCTTTCCGCACTCTTTTCTATATATATATATATATATATATATAAAAGTAAAACTCTCTTCTCTTTACCTGTTACCTTCTGAGTGGGTCTGTGAATGTGTATAGGGCAGACAATCCTTCTTTTGCAAAGAGTAAAAGGTAAGCTAGCGGCTAGTGGGTAAGTCCATGGGAAATTGTGGTGGCTGGCTAGCGGGGCAGTGAGTGAGCTAAGTTGCCGGGACTTGTACTCCGCTTTATCTTACAGGATTAGTTCAAAAGACCGCCCAGCTTGTGCTAAGTTAAGTCACCTTTTGCTCCCCCCCGCAAAGTGGTGCTTACTTTTCCCAAAGGTCTTGTCTCCTCATGGTCTTTGTGCGAAGAACTTCATTTCTGGAGTCCAAAACTGGCCTCTCACCTGGAGATAATTGAATTAATTACTATGGAAACTATTTACTATTAGTTTAGGTTAAACATCTTGTTTTTGCTAATTATTTATCACAAGACGAACCTACTTTAAAGTTTATTTGTCCTTTCAAGAAAATTGCTAGAAATATTAATTTGTCAAATTTTATTGTGAGCACCCAATTTATTTATTTTTACTTTTCTTTACTTAAGGTGTTGTAATGGTGCTGATTTTTGATTAAAGTATCCGTTTTAAAATTTTGTGAGTCAGTACCATGAGAAACAGCTGATAGATTTCTCTAAAAATGCCCAACAAGCGATGAATTGCAGTTACAGAAAACGCTCGAATACCATACAAACCAGTTCTGTTCTAGATCTAGATGGCAGTGATGCAAAATTAATCTTAAGGCAACGGCATATTTCTGGACAAACAATATGCAGCGTTTTCTTTTTTAAAATTTCATTTTAAACGGTCAGAAGAAGAGCGATGTAGTATAAAATAGGTTAGGTTAGATTAGGTTCGGTTAGGTTAGGTTAGGTTAATACTCAATTCGATTAACAGAATCTTTTAGGCCGACTATAAAGGGAAATAGTACTTTTTGTGCGCATTTGCGGAAGTAAAGTATAATTATTAAGATAATTGTAGTGATAGCGAGAGAAGGTTAAGGGAGAAAGACAATTGAAGGGCAGGCGGTTCGATTTTAGAGGGAAATTCTCTTTCCGTACATCATGAATAATATTTCGACAAGACTGCGTAGTGTGATAAGAGATGGTCTGAGTGTGTTGATGGATAGTCAAGAGGGGGAACAACCCAGGCAGTACTCTTCGTCCAGATGACTGACTGGGTGAACCTGGTGAAAGTTGCATTCCACGCATCATCGCATCAATCATCCACGTCAAATTTACCACGCGCGTTAGTTCTGCCGTGCACTAAAGGTGGAGAGTTACACAAATATATATATATATATGAAGGAGCTGCTCAAAACGAAATGTTTAATATAAGTGGAAGCTCACCTGTGCTGGAGCGGAGGTTTATAGGGGAGAAGGTTTTGCCAGAGTATATTACAGCTTCCAGATGCTGCCCATAGTAAAGACAGATAGAGTAGAAAGGGAAGCACGGTGATACGAAGCCCCCCTGGAGGTGCTGGGAGGACCCACAACCCATTTATGGAATAAAGAGACCTCTAAGGCTACACCCCCCGACCAAGCGGACTTCCTCTACAAACCGGTAGTGTACCCCCCAGTTTCTTCTTGCACGCCAATCTTTTCTTAATTTAACTCCTTCAAGTGTAACGAACCTGCATCTTCCTGGGCTGGCCGCTCTTCGTCCCGCAGTTACTCAAGTACCCTATTGCCAGGACTTGTTCACTCTCTCCGGGAGATCTCACGCAGCGCCTCGGGATAATATATTGTAGCCAGACTTAATTCCAAGTTACGTCCTCTTTCAACTCTATTCGTACATAAACGGCGCACATCCCCCCCAGTTCCCATTTATACTGTAATTATTATTAAACTTACCTATGCAAAAAAAGGAAGTTCAGAATCTTCCGGTAGATGTTACGAAATTAAGTTCATTTATAAACTCCAGTTTCTGGTAAAAATTACTATCTATTACGAGCGACGACTTTGTTAACTTTAAAAAGAAATTTTCTCTTGGAGACATTTTTAACATTAATTCCTCCAATCACTCGAACATCCACTAAAAAGTAAGGAAAAAAGTAATCGCCTATTTTTTCAGGCGGGGCTTAACATCCAACTACCAATTAGATGTCGTAGACGGAGGCGATTAGCAAACATACTTTACTATAAATTTCTTTTATTAACCATTAAAAATCGAACCCACTAAACCAACAATACATCTTAGCTTTGCGGGTCTAGTCTATAACCGCTCGGCTACCGTGGCGCCCAAAAATATACACTAAATTAGATTTGATTGGCATAAGATGTAGGGCTGGTCATGTTCCCCAAAGCATTGTCCAATATCGTGGCATACCTCGGAAGGCCTAGTAGATGAAGTCTTTAATTGGATGCAGCAAAAGACCTTTGCAGCATTCATTATCTAACTACGATCACACGTAATTTGCTTCTGACAGGGAAGATTCTACTTATAGTTTGCCCTTTGAATTAATGGGCGAATATTTACATGGAAAAAAATTCAACTTAGGAGTGCAAAAAGAAAAATGGCGATGTTTAACCTGATTACAAACCCATGAAGAAGCCGCAACATCCTTGTAAGCCACAACTTCATTCATTGTTCACAAGTGAAGGTCGCAATATACTAAGAACCTTCTAGAAGGTAGGTTTCGAAACGTTTAACGTAGCGTTTCTGTAAATAACTTTGTATACAGGCGACAGCATCAGTCGTCATTCAGGCTGATCAGTCTTGGAAACTCTGTCAATCATACAAACTGAAATTTTCACCATTACAAATTGTGTATAATATCCCAAATGCTTCCCATTATTACTGTTCAGACAGACAAACCTCCCTAAAAAGCTTTGCTAGCGAACTAGGTCCAATCAAAAATACCATCAAAGCTGCACACACGTTCATTTGCAGGTCCTCTTAACTGATCTTTACCATATCGCGATAACAGTCCAAATTGACCCTGTTACCACCCAGTTCAGAAGCAAAGAGAAGCAATTTGCATTTAAATATTCCTTGGGACGTGTTACAACTAGAAATTGTTAGCAATGTTGAAGGGATTAAAACTTAGCTCTTAGCTTTCTCAAACTTAGCAACCGGAAACTTTACAATCTAATAAGGGAACAGGAACTGGGAAGAAAAGCACATTCTGCATGTCAGAACTTGCGCCAAAAATGTGTTTGTAGTGGAGGGGGGAACATTTAACGTTCTACCAATGATCGGAACTTGTTTCTTCTATCGGAGAACTTTGAACGAATGATTAAGTAATATTAAAACTATTAAATTTTCTAAAACAATATATTCTTGCCTGGCCCGTATTGTCTCTCATGCATAGACACTGGCGGCGAAGATATTTGCCTAAACGGAGGACGTAAATCAAACAAAATAGTTCATAAATTTTTCATCCGGTGAAGGGGAGTGAGTCTTTGTCTATTGTTCAAGGTTTGATGATTTAAATTTAAGGCAGAAAATGAAACTTAGAAGTTCTTCTTAGAAGAGTTTGCATAATTTAAGGAATGCCTGGCTTACAACTAACTATCTAGGTCCTAGGTTATTAACCTGTTCTTCATTCATATCCTGCGTAAACTAATTTTCCCGGCTTGTGTTCAAACTAACCTCTGCGTCTATTTTAACAAGACTTCCACAAACCGTCCCACATGGACGCCGAACAATCTTTCTTATCTAGAACGTTCTGTACAATAATGGCATTCTTAACACCTACCCTATCTTTCGCTTCACATCTACACATACTTGTAAGTATTGTCGCGAACGTGTTAAGCTTAGTCCAGGTGAAGTCAACTGATTAGATTTCATATTCCTAGATGCTGTTTCCAAATTGAGGATGATAAAGGAGATATGTGGAATATGTATAAAACACCCTAATTTCTTTCTGTATCTTACCTGCAGATTGTATCGCTTACTTTAAGAAGGGGAAAGGTTACAGGACATAACCAGAGGTTCAGAGGTTTTGTTGACGAAAGCAGTCTACCCAATACAGCCAAAAAGCTTCTTCCTTTTACTTCTATTTGAGCCCTTAACTCTTAAGATCTTTTAAACGCTTTCTTAGAGGCCACGTCGCACACCCAGAATATCCCTGATAACCAGGAATGTCTTTAAATAGAAGGCGGAGATGCAGAAACTCCTTTCTCATTTCCTCAACAAATTTCTTCTTCTTCTACCAACATCCCGTCTGTTAGAAGGTGTACTTACCCTCACAACTAAACTCCCATCTCTTAAAGTGCGGCTACAGGAAATATCACGACACTACAGTGACACTCTACTTCCACCTGCCGCCTCTACATGACAAACTTTACTGTGTTGGAAGGAAATTCCGTAACAGAGCCCAACTAGGATGGTACCTGTATCGAGAAATTATACAAGTTATACTGTTTAATTAAGGTTTGCTCTTCCCTGGGTAGAAGACCCCCATGTTCTTCTTGTATAGTGTCCCCGCCACGCCTTCATTTCCCGACCTGGTCTGCCTCACTCTGTTTCTTCCTTGTTTTCCCTAATTGTGTGTCTAGCATATAATGAATAAACATAAAATATATGTTTTGAACTACTCTCAGCCAGACCCTGGAGCTCGGGGAAGACATGAAGTTTAGGAGCTTGCCTCAGTGTTAAGAAGGTTGATGGACATTCTGCTAGTAGAGTTCCAGTGGCTCTTATTAAAGTGAGTACATCAGGATAACTGCGTGAGTGCTCGAGGTACCACCGGAAAGAATACTCCTGTAAAATTTACTCTCAATTTCCTTTTAAAACAAATCTGCTTTTCCGCTAACACAACTTCCTTTTCCTGCCTTTTCCTCTTACAAACTTGGTTTCCCACTAATTCATTTAATCCTTATCAATATTGTATTATAATGATCTTAATCTAATTTATTAAATTTAAATTGGAACTGATGATACTTTGCAGAGTTAGCTTTTCAAAAATCTATAGCAAAACTGAGCTTTACATAGCGCCTCACACTAGTTATAGCTCTCACCTACACAATCTGCAGAAAGAAAACCCAATTTCTCAGAATGATAGTCATTAATTTTCTACCAGAAAAATTCCACTTTATTAATAAAAGCTAATTAATAATAATAATAGGAATAATAATAATAAGTAGAAGACGAAGAAGAAGAATAAACAAAAAGTTCTATTCTAGCAATTTTTATACCAAAATTTTAATTATAAAAAAATTTTAAAAACGATTTTTCTTTATGCTTGTTTATAATTAACAAATGAAGATCAACAAACATTGATAGTAGCATTCTTAAAGGAAAAATCAATTACGGGGAGATCGAGGCAGTGTTGTAGTGTTGTTCTAAAGTGAAATTATCGTATTTACAACATTCATAATGTTGGTAACATGTAAATAAAAAAAAGATTCTGTAATTCGGTGGGTCACAACTGTTTCTTTTAAAGTTATTCTTAATACATAGTTCAAAATATCTTCTTCTTCTTTTTGTGTGTGAAAATTTCATTTTAATACTTATTGGGGGGGGGGGGGTAGCAATCAGGGGTAATAGTAATTTGGGACCATATTTTTCGTCTACGGTAATACAAATTTTATTGAGAGCTCTTGTTTGCCTTTAACTGATTCAATTCTTATTTGCAAGCTCCTAGAATAACATAATTTACTGGTATTGGCTACTTTACAGTTAATTAATATGTTCTGATTAAACCATTGTGTATTATACAAAGTGATGGAGGTTAATTAACTGTTATGTTAAGTTCAGGTGAAACGTTTGCACAATATTGAACTTATGCAAGTAACAATCTCAGATATGCGCGCACTCATATGATTCAGATTTGGAAAAAACTGCACATTGTACTATGACTCTTTAAAGAGATCGATATAATTGCAAAAGTATTCTTAGTCAAAGTTTTCTTGAGGCTTATTCGAGGAATCCAAGGGTTAAAGAAAATCGGTAGAATCGATATTTTAGCCTAAAATTTAGCCCACTTTTATGAAATGTAAGATAAGGACCGTAAATTATACTGGAGTCTTACTTTAGAGAGGGAACCTTACCCAATTTGGAGAAAAACTAAACAAGTGAAAAATCTTATCATTAAAGTTGTACAACCTGTTGCCAAATGTTTGCGAAAATTCTGAAAAGGGTTTCAAGGTTTGAGTTTTTCGGCAACTTGCCCTTCTGAAGACAAAACCCTAGAAAAAATCTAAATAGACTCGCACGAAAAAGTGCTCAGCTCGTAGAATGTTGTTCAATGGTAACCAAGTCCACTGCTTTAAGTTTATTAACAAGGTTGTGTATATTTGATTGTGTGCAGTTCCGCCAAGTATACGGACCTCTCCGGCGAGTGGACAGCTGACAGCGAGGAAAGGAGGTACGATCACCCTGGAGTGCAAAGCGTCTGGCAACCCAGTGCCCAGCATACTTTGGTCCAGAAAGGTAAGTGTTTTTGTCTTTCAGTTCTCGCCTTGTCTTTCCTTGAAATTGACGGATTTTAGGTAAAAAAAAACGAGATCGCTCCAGAGAGAGAGAGATCTGTGGCTCTTGGAACCGCCTTGACCATTTCTACGAAGTGGCTCTGTACGTGGCATTGGGCAATTTTTTACAAGTGTTATGTGTACTAGCACTAAAACGATTGCAGAAAGATTTCATATTTCGTTTAGGACCACCAAGAGACCGAACACCAACGGTACCTGACGTTACAGAGTAATGTGCAGTTTCAAACACTGCACAACGTTTATATGCATTGAATTTTTTAACTGAAATTTGAAGTTTTTGGAGAAAAAGTATGAGTTAGTAGCTTGGAAATGGTGATAAGCGAAGAAGATATGAGATGAATGCTGTAAGTTCAAAATGGTGATAGAAGTTGATTGGGCAGAATCCACTACATTCGGTGACATGACAATCTTGGACTCTCTGCAGAGGGTTTGCTCTCTTATTAAGCTACCAGATTGAAGAGAAACGATTCGGTTGTAAATTGGTTTGATTGTTGGTGTAACAGCAAGACTGGGGAAGGAAGATATTGGACACTGATATGATGAGGTTTAGAGAAATATGTTGCTGTAAAAGAGAACAATACTGTTCTTTGACAGATCGACCGTCTGGTCTCCGTCTCCTACTGGATAGCTGTGAATGCTTGATGGGTTGTTTCGAGACCCTGGAATCGATGCTTGGTGCACATTGGATCCTTTTTTATTTTTTTAAATAAAAATTGACGTCAACATAAACTCTGTTTACTCTTCGCTTTTAACCCACCTCCTTTAATCTTCTCGACGAGAAATGATTGGATTTGGAGTTTTCAACGTCCGCCGGAAATAATAGACACTTCTTTTCTGGTGAAACCATTTCTTCGGACTTAGAGAACCTCCAAACGTATACATCCGGTTAAAACGCAAAATCGATAATCTGCACGATCCTATTACAAGTAGCATGAGTAGGTAATAAACCACTATCTAGCTAGAACCAGTTTGAGAAATAACCATTTCAGCTGTCCTCCCACTACGTGGGGGTAGTTTTAATTCTCAGCGCTCTAGTTGAACAGAATTACTTGAAATTTCTCTCTGAGCAGCAATGGCTGCTAATTTAAGATGATAAATTAGCTTTTAATTAGACCAGACAATATTTTAGCAACAAACTCCTTCTAAAAGATAAATGTTCATATTTTTATTAAACTGTAAAATGATGTAGAAAATTTTTGTTAAAGTTAAAGCTAAACTGGGCCAGTTCCTCCATTCTGTAGTGGTCAACAGTGACTAGTATTCACAGTTTGGAATGCTTGATATCTTAAAGGCTTTCTTAGACAGTCGTTGGGCGCCCAAAGTAGGCTAGTTGGATCTGTAGCCGAAGATAGATCTACCTAAAATATGTTCTTTCTTCAACCTGGACTGATTTAGGACTGGCGAACAGTTAACTGGAACTGCATGCGGCACACAAGTCTATCCATATGAGTAGATCAACTGTGAATAATGGCCCACAACCCCTGCTCCAGCGGTGCCAAGCGGCCATTGGTCAAGAGATGATCCAGTCGGAGTAATGAAATGAAATTAACGTTTCCATTAAGCCTCGATCCTACAGTGTTTCCAGGTGTAGGATGGATTCTGTGCAGCTTTTGTCAGATAGAAGGCAAATCACTAGTTAGCAATCAGATCTTTAGGAGAAAAACCGGGGGAAACCTGGAACATTGTTCCTCCAAAAGGAGTAACGCGACCAAACTTGCTGGAAAATCCGTTTTCGCGTTCGGTCACAATTTAGTAACAGCTTTTCATATTTAATTAATTGATGAGAAAAGAACATATTCCTTCTTCTGACATCTATCTGTACTACTGTTACCACTGATCCTCCAATAACCAACTCGACTCAGTTTCCAGTTCAGAGATGTCTGTAACATGGATCATTTTCCAAAAGAAGCACGACCATGTTGTCTAATGACGATTCAGTGCTTCCTTTTCCTTTTGTTCAGTTCTATTATAAGCTTTCTTGGAGAGGAGGATATAAAAAGCGAATGCTCTTTCAATACTTGATAGAAATATAGTGTAACAAAGCAAGCAATGCTCTTTCTATTGTGAGAAAGTGCTTACGGCTGTGAGAAAGAGTATTTGAACAGTCAACTAGTGGGTGGGGGAGCACCCCTTTGGTCTCTTTCACAACAGAGCTCCTGTTGTCCCACTGCCAGGAAACTAAAAAGAACTCAGCTGAAGGAAAAGACATTTATCGTCATGGTTACATTATATTTATTCAATCCACGGCCCTAAATTTCCTCCACCTAGTACAATAATAATAATTTATTCTTCATTATGCGCAAATTTATTCCTAACAATAGGATAAGCGAAGTTGAGTTGGTGTATAATGGAATTTAGTTTAGAGACTGTCCTTGATCTGAGTTCCATCATTTCTTCCTTTATTATCGCCACCTTCTAATCGTATAACCCCATCGATAACATTCATCTTATTTCTCAACCCTAATGAGGATTAAATTTGTGAAAGCGCTTTGCTCCAGTACAAAGTTGAGTTATACAGATGGCCTTAAAATCTGCAATTTCCAGTGGAACAAAAAATTAGAAATCTTCTCGATACTAAAACTTCCGCTTATGTGAGGAAATACAAACGCGTAATTATTGAGCGGCCAAAATTCCACAGAAAATATTTTATATGTTTATAAATATTAAATTTAAGGGATTCATGGCTACATTCTGGGGCTTCCAAATAAAAACAAGAGAACAGCGAGTGTATAGAAATGGAGTATGTTTATATCTACGTAGGTTGGTTCGCAGGAGCGAATGGCCTTCGGTATAAAACATTATGAAAACAAATGCCGCTGGGAATATACAGAGAAAAGATAAAACTTGTCTGCTGCAAGAGTATTTGTATGTGTGTAAGTAGGTGTTTGAATGCTTGGATTCAGGTGCAAAGAGGCGGCAGATCAGGTACGGGTTCTTTCCCTCCAACATCTGGTCCTCACAAACAGCATCCCCACTAACACACCCACACTGATTACACACAAAAAAGAAAAAAATGGAGGCCGGGGTAAAAGGAAAGCAAAATGTTAGTTGAAGTACAGTAAATACTTGTTATTCTCTAGGTTACTCGTCCTTCCTTGCTCTCGGCTCTTCTTTTCTTCCCTGGCCGAATCCTGCGCGAGCGCTCTTTAATCTGGGACCTTGGACAGCCTCTACACTGGGCACGGTCTTTCCTTTTCACTCGGCTCTGCCTGCACCGTTTCTCTTCTTCATTCACAACCTTTCTTCTAGCAGCTTCGCTTTGCTCTTCGTGTCGATTCATTGTTCCTGTCTTGTACTCCTTTTGAGAAAGAGGCTTCATGTGAGCCCGGAACATTCATCTCTCTTTCTCTCACTTTTGATAAATATCCATCTAAATCTATTGTCATATCACATATTCATCCAACCGAAATGTAATACCTCAACAGTTGCATAAAAACAACGTATAAACGTATCTCTTTTACGTCTACTCTCACAACAGGTACCGTTAGTTAGAATATTTTCCGGAATCGGAGTATTAATTACATACGAGGGTCGTTTGAAAAGTCCGTGCAAAGTCAGAGAGATAGCACCACTGGCGCGTATCGAGGTTATGTTTAGTTAGTAGCATCTCTTGGAAGAACACCCACCAAGTTTCAGCCAGATCGGTCTATTTCTTTGTGTTTGGCATTCGTTTGAATCGAGGAAGTCGAGTGATTTTCAAAAAATGGACGAAAAAGAATTTCGTGTGTTGATTAAACACTACTTTATGAAAGGCAAAACGCCTCAGGAGACTAAAGAGAAGCTTGATAAACATCATGGTGACTCTGCACCTTCGATTAGAACAGTTTATAAGTGGTTTCAAAATTTTCGGAGTGGCCATATGGGCACAAGTGACGCTGAACGTTCTGGACGCCCTGTTGAGGTTACTACTCCAGAAATCATTGATAAAATCCATGATATGGTGATGGATGACAGAAGAGTGAAGGTGCGTGAGATTGCTAGTGCTGTGGGCATCTCGAATGAACGGGTACATAATATTTTGCATCAACATTTGGACATGACAAAGCTATCCGCAAGATGGGTGCCGCGATTGCTCACGCTTGACCACAAACGAAATCGTGTGAAGTGTTGCAAGGACGGTTTGCAGCTGTTCCAGAAGAATCCGCAGGACTTTAAGCGTCGTTTCGTCACTGTGGATGAAACATGGATACATCACAACACTCCTGAGACCAAAGAACAATCTAAACAATGGGTTACCAAGGGGGAATCTGCGCCAAAAAAGGCGAAGACCTTTCCTTCGGCCGGAAAGATTATGGCGACTGTCTTTTGGGATTCGCAAGGAATAATCCTCATCGACTATCTGGAAAAGGGTAAAACTGTTACAGATGCATATTATTCATCGTTATTGGACCGTTTGAAAACCGAGCTGCAAGAAAAACGCCCACGATTGGCCTACAAAAAAGTCCTTTTCCATCACGACAACGCACCAGCTCACACCTCAGCAGTTGTGGTCGCAAAATTAATGAAAATAGGGTTCCAACTCGTTTCACATCCCCTCTATTCTCCAGACTTGGCTCCCTCGGACTACTATTTGTTCCCCAATATGAAGAAATGGCTGGCGGGAAAAAGATTTTATTCAAACGAGGAGTTGATTTGCAGAAACGAATGGCTATTTTTCAGACTTGGACAAATCCTATTATTCGGAAGGGATCAACAAACTAGAGCAGCGTTGGACGAAGTGTATAAGCCTAAAACGAGACTATGTTGAAAAATAAAAAAGGTTTACCCCAAAAAATTAAGAAGTTTTTATTTTTGCACGGACTTTTCAAACGACCCTCGTATTTAATTCCCAGTATCTTACGAGATTGTTAAAACTTTAAAATTTCAAGAAATAACTCTTTAGGTAAGTATTACGCCTTCCCGGAAAACCTACCTTCAATTGATTTTCAATGTTTTAATTAAAACTGACAAGTTCTTACGTAATTCTATTTCACGCCAAAAATTCTTAGAAAACTATTTTATACGACGTGAAACAAAATGTAAATATTTGCTAAATATCGAAAGTTTTAGGGAATTAAATTGCCCTTGTGTTTTTTGGGTTTCTTGTAGATTCTATAGAAATGTTTAAAACAGCTAAATCTTCGCAATAACAGAATTTAGTTAAAAAAAAGAAAAGTAATCGCCTATTTTTTCAGGCGGGGCTAACGTCCAACTACCAAATTAGGTGTCGTGGACGGAGGCGACTAGCAAACATACTTTAGTATAAATTTCTTTTATTAATCATTAAATAAAATCCAAGGCCAAAGACCTGGAATCGAACCCAGTAGCACAATACATATTAGCTTCGCAGGTCTCGCCTCTAACCGCTCGGCTACCGTGGCGCCCAACAGAATTTAGTAATATGAATATATAGGCTTCGTGACCGTAAATAATTAAACTAAGGATTCAAGATTGCCGAGGAATCGGTCAAATAAAAAAACAACTCGTCTTTTTGCTAACGTTTCGACAAATATATTGTCTTCTTCAGGGTGTGGCTATGCGGGTTGGTTGAGTTACAGAAAACTGTAACAGAAGACAATAATTTTGACGAAACGTTGGCAAAAAGACGAGTTGTTTTTTTATTTGACCAATCTTGAATCCTTTGAATTTAGTAATTTTATCCAGACGCTAATTGTAAGCTTTGTCCCGATAATTTGCCAGATACAGTTCTCATTTCTTAGTCTACTGTAAACTTCTTTCTTAATCAAAGTTTATGATTTCTTTTTTTAGTCAATTTCCTTTCATTGATAAAAGTTCCACTTTGGATAAACTTGCTTCTTTGTTGAACTGCTTTAATGCCGATCAAATTTGATTATTGTGCACTTCTGTAAAAATATGTTTGTTTCTCTAAAGTTCTATTCAAATCTTTAAAGAAAGATGTTATCCCACTGTATCTATGTTAGAGGATTAATTAATTTTTTAAGTTTTTCTATTGTGATCGTTTTAAAATATGAAGAAACATTTTATTATTTTGTTAGGATCTGGTTTGTTTATGTTTATTTATTCTGTTTAATGATTTAATATTCTACTTAATTATATTTATCTATTCTTTATTCTTTATTCCATTTAATGTTAGAAAGAAAAGAAAATTATTATTCGTTTTGGCCTGGTTTGTCCATATTTATTTTGTGTTTTGTTTACATTCATATAATATGTATAAAAAAAGATATCTCTTTGTGTTGGTTTCACGCGCTGAGCTCCTGCTTTTATAAAATATTGTATTTTGAAAAAAAACAAATAAATTCTATTCTATTCTGATAGCTTGTTACATGAGTATATTTAGAATACCCATATTAATGAGTCAGCTCTAAAAAAAAAAAAAATGGCGGTAAACTTGTGACGCAATTAGCATTTTGCGATCAAAATTCCAGCTACGAATAGATTTTACACATTTCTGTAATTTTCTTTACAGCCTCTGAGCAAAGAAATCCTCTTATATCTTGATTATTATATTAAATATATTAATCTGAGCATGGTTTTGAATAAAATAACTTCTACTGTTTTGGCTATAAATAGTTAAGAAAAAAAAAAAATAATAAATGCATTAATAGCCGTATAATAAATTATATTGTAGAATATTAAACACAGAGCCAACCCAGTTGATTATAGCATTAAATTTATGTTGAACTTATCTTGCATATAAATTATCCCAAATTTAAGTTATACTTGGTGCACCAGATTGGCTACAACGATATGCAACCCGCTACAAAAAGTTTTACTGATAGCTTTTAAACGAACAACACCTCTTTCATTTTATTTTTTAAAAAATCGTACATAATGAGGTAAGAAAAAACAAAAAATCATTAGTCTTTCTTCTACGGCGATTTTTTTGCAATTAAATTTTTATAAAACTTGAACTTTGTTCTCTGTTGAAGAAGGTTATAACCTCAAGGCTTGTTTTCCTGATGACCACATTACAATTGTCTCTGATAAATTACCTTAAGCAGGTTATAAATAGGAGTTCAAAATAAAACCTTCAGCAGTTCCCAACAACGCTAGGTAGAACTGGAAAAGGCAGGAAAAGACAGTTTCTTTTCCGGTGGACTGATATTTCTCCAACTTGGACTTTTGGCTGCACCTTTGGTAGCAATTGTTGTTCATTCTTTTTGGTGGCTGATTCATAGTTTCAATAGGATGAAAAAATAATTGCCATTTCAGTCGTGATACATTTATTTAGGCCGAGCTTTCGACCTAGGGGACTAGGTCATCTTCAGGGCTAGTTTACAAGTAATATTTTTACACTACAAGGTTGGTTTGTCTTCTGTCTTGTCTGTTCTTGGACACTCATTTTTTCATCCTATTTGGTAGTAATCTCTTTTTAATGATTTAAGAAGAGTCTGCATCTGAGGTTATTTGGCGCCCGGGGCTTTTTTCAGTGCACGGACGGCCTTTTTCCTCCGGTGTTCTGTCGTTACACGGTCTATCACCGGAGCTGTAAGAAGAGAAAATCTAAGGGCCAGCAGCTGGATTCGAACCCGGGACCTCCGCATGGGAATCCAAAATACTCCGCCTCCATTCTATCACTGTCCTGCAACCACACAATACATACAGATCTCCAAATTCCACTCATCATCTCCCGAACTTGCCAAAATCCGATATAAAAATTTTCATCAAAAACTCTCATTTCATCTCAATCCTTTAGCTGCAAACTTGTCTTCAACTACGCTACCCTCCAATCCTCGAAGACGGCTGAGGCGCCGTTGGCCCCTTGACCGTCGCTGGATGACCGTCATTCACGTCTGCCACTTTTTTTTTTTTTTACACTAACTTAGAAGAAGTGTTTCGAAGGCATTTCCGTGAGAAGGAGCACTTCTGATAACTGATTTTTCTTGAATTTTAAATTTTGATTTATCATTTCTGACAGGTGCAATTAGATCGTATAGGTACGATTTTACTTTTAACAATAAAATAAATGTACGTATGAGGGTAAATTTCAATTAAGGTTATTGTTTCCATTTATTTTGTCCATTTGATCTATATATATAGACATGTATTCACGTAAAATCAATTTAGGGTTTATTCCCTCAAGACGTTGGCCTTTCTTTGCTCCAGTGTGAGTATACTGTTTGCAAAATCAGATTATGGATTAGACGGCCAGGGTGGACAGGTATTAATTATGTTTAGTTTGTTCACTGGAGTGACGTGTGGACCACTAGAATGCCAGTGTTGACTTGATGTGCTCTTAGTTCCTGTGCAACTGTTAGCGTAACCTTCCGGCCTGGTTATATTTTCGCGCTGGTGTTGAGTGCGTGTTGGAAGTAGTAGTATGGCCGACCAGCACACAGTCGGAGCCACGCCCCCGTGATTGCACTAATGTGTGACTAAGGCTGTACTCTTAACGGAACACTTCCCTGCCGAGAGTGACGTGCAACTAATAGCCCCTTTTTGTGTAGGGAGCCGGCCAGGAGTCCAGCGGCAACTACCCCCCCTTCTCGCCACCATACTTTCTTCTGGGCTAAGTGAATTCGTTTGTGTTGTGTTTTTTAACACCAGCGGAAAGTGTGGCATGTTGGTGGCGGGTAGGACGGATGGACTCCGGAGTTCCTAATTGATTTCCAGTGAAACTTGACTAGCGCTGGACATGCGAGCTCGCTTTGCTCTGGCTCTCCTATTGTAGCACCTATTATAAAACATGAGCCAGGACTTAATCCACTTATGGAATACACCAACACGATCACCTGCTCTCTAGCTCAGGAGGATTTGCCTCTTTCACTTATCCCTCTCTTCTTAAGCGGAAGTTAGCCGACTTAGTAGTTTCACAAACATATCAATGTTGTCCAGTCCATCTGAGTATTTAAAAAAGTGGTTTTTACCAATTAATTTTTTAGTTGTAAGGAGAGGACATCTCTAAAGCGGAAAACCGCGTAATGTTTGATATTTCGACTGGTTGCTAGAATATGGTTTGGGATGAGGCTTCGTAGTCTAAATCGGGGGGATCGGAAGTGCCAATTTCTTTATTTTTAATTTAGTCAAAATCTGAGGTCATTGGCGCCTGAAGCTTTTCCTTCCAGAGCACTGCCGGCCGCCGGAAGTGTCTCCCATTACTGGTAACACTGACCATCTCCTAGCAAGGGAAAATCTAGGGAAAATGCAGCTGAATTTTAACCCTTGCGTCCTACCAAATTAAACTGAATTCAATTTTACTAAAAGATTCCATATGTATATGTACCTACTTGAACATAATCGCTTGGCTGTGAAATTGCGTAAATTTCGGCAAGCGGAAGTGAGTATTTAATTACTAAGATTCGAACCGATATTTCTGGCCATCAATCAAAACCTTCCACAACAACTGAATTATCTGGATCTGTTGCTCTTGAAACAGATAGCTCAGCGGCCACAATCCTGACACCTGGTTCTACTCCTTTGCTCTCAATTAATCACGAGCTTATCCAAAACGTTCAGCACAAAAAGAAAGAAAAAAGAATTATGAATTGTTCGCGGTAAAAATTGTGACAATTAAATTAATTAATCTAGAGAGACGCCGTTCACCAAAACTTCATTAAGAATCTGGTTTTAAACATTAATTTTTCTTCAGTCGTGCGGAAAAGAGCTCTTTATCAAATGGTTGGGGCCAGCAGTGTCCGGAATGAATTTGCTTTCCGCTTCGCATTGACATCATCTTTAAAATTAGATTAAAAAATTATATTTTACATTTTTTTTAATTTAGTTAAATTCAGTTTATTCATTTCTAAAGTTATCATGGCAGTGATTGGTATTTAAACGATTTCAGTACAAAGGTTACATCATTTTTTGTTTACTTTGCCGAAGAATCTTTGTGTTTACCTGTAAATGTCGGGAAATTAAACGTTCCAATACACTTCGTGCGGGTATACTCCCACTATCGCTTTTACCTACTGGAATAAGTGGAAGTTGCTGGCTGATTGGACCATATATTGTTTAAAGATTATGTTGGCATTGGTTGTCAACAGATGGATAATCAATTTCTGTGTTGATGCAAGAAACCTTTATGTAGCCCAAAGACAGTATTTGTTATCAGCGGGCGGAAGCGCACGGACAAAGAGATCAAGCAAGGAAAGCAGTTATACAAAAAGTAAATACCCTTCATTACCGCCACTTCCTAAGGAAAATTGTCCGCCCAGGTTGGACAGCCATTGAAGACGTCGCTGGCGGCTTGTATGCTCAGAGAACATGGCCAAGGGGTGAGATGTATCCTCCCAGTACAACCCAGTGTTCTTTTACAACGACCAGCCTCGGCCATTCTCTATTGAATAGACAAGGAGATCGCTTTATCCAGCCTCAATTCAATGGCCACTGGCACTATTGATTGAATCTTGTCTTTTATTGGAACTGTAATTATTTCTTACTTTAATTGTTTATAGGTTCAATCTTGTAAAAAATATTTCTTAGGATAACTGGTTTCACAGCTGTACTCCTATAAAATAGTTCCAACGGCCGGTTTCGGATTTCCATCCACGATCAGAGGTAGATTAATCCGTTTGGTGAAGGGATTCACTTAAGCACTACACTTGCTGACCACACCGAACTGATTTATCTACCTCTGATGGTGAATGAGATTCCGAAACTGGTCAACATAAACATGCGTGCTATGACGGATAAAACCAATGATATTACCCAACACCGCCAACCTAACAACTACATTTTCTATTAACTTTTCTGTTACATTTCCGTTAATCTGTAACTTTTATTCTAAAACTTTTTATATACATACAAATAAAGTTTTGAACAGTTCTAGGGTTAACGGGGTAGGCTCCCATCTGAACAGCCATTTCAGTGTAAAGTGCCGTCAATAGAAGTCCCTTAATTTTAGAAAGTAGTGTTTTGAAAAACGGGTTTAGAACCATTCTACGATAAAATGTGCCATTGCTGTCAAAATCTCCACTTGTCAAAAAAAAAAGGAAGATAAAAAATAAATATAAGCTCACTGAATGGCGGAAGTAGCCCTTCAGGTGACAGACGTGTCACGAAGCTTTTTGAGGTGTAAATTGTCTGACGGGTTCAGAATGTGATAACGTATTTTTTGGGATCCAAAGCAACTCTTACTCAAATCGATGGTAATTCGACAGTGACAAATTTCACAAATTGAGTTTTCTTGGGTAAGAAAAATGATTTTTCAGCGCAAAATTTTCTCGCTTTTTCGCTTTAAGTGTATGTGGATATGAACACTACTCAGAGGGTGCTTAAACTTTATATTTTGGTTACGCTCCAGGGACCGGGAAGTTAGCAATCGCAATTCTTTAATTGAATTAAGATGGATCTCTACTCGTACCACACTCAGAGAGATCTATTTGCTAAACCCTTCACTACTCCTCAGGGAAGCTCAAAAAAATGAATTTCAGGTGGAAATAAGGAACTACAGTCTTTCACTGCAGTCCCTTCTAACATCTTTATCATTTCTAAGTAAAGATGTGGGAGAGGCTAGGAGAGCTGGCTAGTGTATGGTTGATAGTAAACGTGCGTGGTATGGTAGTGGTAAAGTTCCCTGGGGTCTGACATCTTCATTTGTAGAGCCAATTGGATTGAATGTTGTAACGGTGGTGCGTGGATAGCTTCGCGAAGTGTGTGCGTAAGAAGCTAGACGCTTCATAACATTTCATTTTGCTGCAGGTCCTTGAGGGGGCGTGCAGACTCTCTAAGTTGGGGGGGGTGAACAAGTGGGGCGCTCCTCTTCCGTGGATACCCCATCCTCTAATATTTATCCACTCTTCCCTCTTCCCGGGGGGTCGTTTGCCAAAACTGTCTTGGTAAAACCCCTCTTCACTTGACGGTCCTTTCTTACTTGAATCCTATTCGATTAATGGAGAGACGTGTCAGGGCGTATACCCACAATAGTGATTCCCTGCAGGAAGTGATAAGCAATGTGGGTTGATGGTAACTTGTAAGTTTTCCAACCACTTTTCTTACGCAGTTTTCACCATTCTTCATTATTCTTCTTCTTGAACGTCATAGAGTTCTTTTTTTCTTTTTCTTTTTTTAATTCGAGGCATATCAAAGTCTGAGGTCGGTGGCGCCTGGAGATTTTTCCAGTGCACAGCAGGACTCCAGAAGTTCTCCCCCGTTATGCTGTCTATCACCGGGCAGTGAGCTGTAAGAAACACCGAAGAAGGGAAACTCAGAAGACCAGCAGCTAGATTCGAACCCGGGAATACTGTACCTCTCTATTGTGCTAATCCATGTAGTAGCTGTCATATTTCCCGGGACTCGATCATAATTCTGCGCTCAACCGGCGATTAGTTTCTTCCACAGAGATATTATTTTCTTTAAGCTAAAAACGCTGTCGCTCTAAAGTAACATCCTAATATAAAGCGCTTTCCAAGATCTAGTTTTTTGGGAAGCCTATTGACCATTTTCTCTACTTTGAGGAGATTTATTAGTTCCAAATAATTTTCTCGCGAATGTTGTGTAATTTTCTTTCAACTTCTTCTTCACACTGTTTTCCAGAAGGTTAATTACTTTTACACGGAAAAGTTTTTTTCTTGAACGAGGTTAATTAAGGAGAGGAGCAGTTAGGTTCTCCTCTAACGTGCCATTTCATTAAATTGAACAGTTTTACGATTTCTTTATATTAGAGTAATAAATACATAACCAAAAGTCTGAGTTTGAAAGAATATCATTTCGAAGGGAATCGATTTAGTTGGTTCTGCAAATGTGAGTATTCTAAGTGTATAATATTAACGAGAAACATCGTTTTAGTGAGAGGATTGGAACCTGATAGTACAGATATGGAGGTAGCGGGTTACAGAAGTTATAAGTTGTAAAACCTTGTTTAACTACATGTTGGGCAATACAGCAGATCCTGGAGCGATAGGACGAGGGTCCATCAGAACGATCATTCAGCCTGTTATAGCAGAGATCCATCATTCAAGAATGCAGTTAGTCATGTTAATTGATGCAAACTGACATCCGTATGGTACGTGACATGCAAGTCATGTTTACTACATCCTTGCTGCCCCTAGTATAGCGGGGGCGGTGAGATGTGTAAAACTGTCCATCAGATAGACCCAGTCAGTGTTCCGGCAGATGGATGGGAATTTTTAGCTTGACTGATAGTTTGGCGCTCCCTGGAATCAGTGGCTTTACTAACACACTAAGCCCTGGCTCCAAAGTGCAGAACTGCTCTCTGGACTCTGCCACATTCGGGCTTAACTTTTCCCAATCGGCCCCCACTCCACATCAACTTCTAGCTACATCCATTATGAATAATATGTTACAAACATCATTCTGACATTATAATGCATTACCATAATTTCCTATTGTTTCCTTTATCAAAAAAAAGAAATATATATGAATACATCTACCACAGCGCTCTCCATGGAAATGGAAAAATGATCTCTTTCCATCTCACTAACACAGTCTACTCCTCTGTTGGTTTTTAAATATTAATATTTAAATAGTATTGATAGAACCATGACATAAGCAGCTATATTTTGATCCTCTTTGGCAGCGCTTTTATATTTTCCTCTTTGGCAGGATCTCTATTTCCTCCCTGTGTTTTTCTCCCTAACACAACCCACCTTTATTGATTTGTGAACAAATTTGGTATTTTTAAAATTTTTAAATATAAAATAAACCTCTCGCATGCTAATTCAAAATTGAACATTAAATATTGTTTATTTATTCAAACATTATAAAACTTTTTTAAAATTTATTTTGTAATTTACAATCTGTATACATTGTATACAATAAGTAAATATGGAGAGAGCGATGAACTGGTGCGGGAGGAGAGCAGGAGGAGAGAAACTACCCAGCGGTAGCTACTCTATATTAGAGAGGAGAATGTGAGGAGGAGAGAGTGATGAACCGGTGCGGGAGGAGAGCAGGAGGAGAGAAACTACCCTGCGGTAGCACTCTCTATAGGAGAGAGGAGAATGTGAGGAGGAGAGAGGAGAGATAGGAGAGAGTGATGAACTGGTGCGGGAGGAGAGCAGGAGGAGAGAAACTACCCAGCGGTAGCTTCTCTATAGGAGAGAGGAGAATGTGAGGAGGAGAGAGTGATGAACCGGTGCGGGAGGAGAGCAGGAGGAGAGAAACTACCCAGCGGTAGCACTCTCTATAGGAGAGAGGAGAATATGTGGAGAGAGGAGAGATAGGAGAATAATGATTTAGGTCTTCAGCCTACAATGAAGAAGCGGGGCCACTGGCGATTCATCACTCTCTCATTCATCAGTCGGCAAGGAGCATTAGGGATGTCAGAGGAAGCGAGAGACAGTACTTGAGGATTAGAGCTAGTCGAGAGAGTAGTATGGAAATTTTGGTATTTAGTCTTGGCGAGTTGGTCTATAAAGGGAATGTTGAGGTCGTTGTGAAGAATGAGGTTAGTCACCGTAGAAAGGAACGTCAGCTATCTGAGTCGGAGGAGTTTTGACTGAAATGTCCTGTACAGTCCGTATGTTTGTAGGTTTGGCTGAACCCCACAGCTCTAGTCCTGTAAGTCCACATAGGTTACAGAATAGTGTTGTATATTAAGCGTTTGAGTTCAATGGGTAATTTGGAGCGTCGTCCAAGAAGTCTGTAAAGGAAGTTTCGCACGTTTTGTCATTGCTTGTCTTTTAAGTCTAGTGTGTGGGCTCCACGTGAGTCGTGTGTCTATGTAGAGCCCAAGGTAGCGCACCAGATCTATGCAAGGAAGAGGATTGCTGTTGAAAAGGACAGGTGGGCAGGAGCCCCGCCGGAGAGTAAACGTGGCATGCTGGCATTTCTGTGGGTTCATTTTAATCCGCCATTTCTTTGCCCAGGATTCTATTTTATGTAAGTGTGTCTGTAACTTGTATGAAGCTGATGAAGGATAAACATTATAAAAATAGAAACATAAAATCAATATTTTAAGAAACATAATAGATCAGACCAGATACTAGTAGATGAGATTCATTTTTTAAGCCATTTGCACTAGATAGATTACTGTTTCTGAGTTAGACGTACTTATATACACAATTTCATTCTCTAAAATAGATAAAAACTGTACATAAGTTTTTACTTTGAACTCCAGAAGAAGAGATGTTCACTTATAGAAAGATGTCTTGGATAATTGTAACATCAGCTTGTATCGATCATTTGTGACGTACCGACATTCCAGAATATTAAGTATCTGGAATGGAGGGAATTTAATGAGACAGAACATGGTGAAGGAGCATTCACTTCAGTTGCCTTGGAATAAGCAAACATCCCTTCTTAATGTATTCACTCGTCTTCATTACGAATGTTACCTTAAGGACCCCTTGATGTATCTTCATAATTATGTATCCTGTTTCAACAGGACATTATTACATTCAATTAAGTTTCATTTATTCCACAGGTTATTTATTTTATTTTGAGTTTTTTTAGGATGAAAAATCCAAGCAGAGGGCCATCCAAGATCACAGAAGTGAGAACAAATCGAAAAACAATTTAAGGGAAGCATGATGTTCTGGAAGCTCTTGAAGAGGAAAGAAGCGCCTCACTTCCGTTTAGCGGTTTTCTACAAAAAAAATGATGGCAGCATGTAATTTGAGCGTAGACCCATGGTGTAATACCATAGATTCTTGTAGGGCGGCCTTAAGGGCTACGCCACCGCGGCCCCCTGTGGATCTATTGTGGCTCATGGTAACACAGTAGAATTCACCATAATGGCACTTTAGAGGGAAGCTTGCCCCCCCCCATTCATCCCCTGAGAAGTTCCTTAAAATGAATTTTTCTGAACAAAAAGAAAAAGTATCTTATAAAAGTTATGATGGCCATTTATGTGCTTTGTTAGTATTTATTGGAGCTTGAATATTTAATACTGCTAGGGGTGATCTCCGAGACGCTTGCGGGAAACTGAAACTATTTCTTAGCTTTTGAAGAGAAAGGTTAAAGGTTTTTAGGTTAACGAAAACGTATGGTTCACACTTCTGGATCAGGGAAGGGATTAGCTATGAGGTTAGCATACTGGACTCCCACGCGGAGGTCCCGGGTTCGAATCCAGCTGCTGACCCTTAGATTTTCTCTTCCTAGGAGCTTCTTACAGCTCACTGTCCGGTGATGGACAGTGTTGTCTGTAACGAGAGAACACTGTCCGGAGGCCGGCAGTGCACTGGAAAAAGCTCCGGGCGCTAATGACCTCAGCTGTTGATGCGCAAAAGAAAAAAAAAAAAACTTCTGGATCAACACTTTCTCCAATATCATATGTTTCTTCAAGCTTCTTTGAAGCCTGAAGAAAAGTGACTTAAAAATGAAGGTAATCATAAATCAGAAATTCAAGTTCAACTTTAATTAATAATAAATGGTTGAGCTTAAGCGTTAGTAGCTTTCACTAATTACTGTGTTCAGTTCGCCTTCTTTTTGTCCAACTTTACCACTTTACGGTGTTAGAACGGGCATAAAACAGAAAGAACAACTAAATTTAAATAACATGAAAGAACTTGACTAGAAATAAAAACAAGATAATAAATAAAGACGGCTTAATGTTTAGTAGTTAGTAGTGGTGAAGAGCTAGGTAGTGCCACTGCTACTTCCCGTCGTGTTTCCCGTGTCCAGAGTGTTACTCCCTTCGGGTACTTCCAGGAGGTGTTCACTTTTCCAGGTCCAGATTTGCTCCGACATTATGGATTAAACTAGAAACATAAATTCAAACAGGAAAACTGTGGCCATCCTGAAAGAGCGAGAAGGTGAACGAGCCTTCTTGTCTCGAGTGGGTTTTGAAGATGATTTCACTTTAATTACCCTCAGCTTCTAAACAATGGCCTCTCCCTGCTAAGGGGATGTTCCGGAGGATGGGAATGGGTAAAGGGTGCAAGAGAATCACAAGAGGAGGAAGGGTAGTTTGCGCAAAACGCACTTAAGAGAGGAGACACTGGTTGGTGTTTGAAGGGGGATAGAGTTTCTCTCTTTGGAACAGCTCTCTGGAGGGTGGAGATAGCGGGCAGCTAGGGGTTAGAAGTGGAAGATAGGTATACCGGAGGATAGAAGAGGAGCTCTGTTTGTAGAAATAGATTTGTTAAGTTTAGGCGGGGCATGCTAGGTGGCTGACGAGCGGGTGCTGCGGTTACTGGGACAGCAGCGGGCAGGAAGTAGTGCGCTCCCCTCGCCCAGTGTTATGAATTGTGTTAATTGTGGTTTGATTTGTAGCTTTGGTCATTATTAAGGTGTTAAACCCTTAACGGTTTTAGTTTTAACCAAGTGGGTGTTGTGTTAAGACAGAGTGGCTCTTTGCAGGACCAACCTCGACGAAGAAGTAGGTGAAGAGAGTGGGAGAGTCATTATTAATCTTGGCCCTACAGTCAGGCGGCGTTGAAGGCCCGGGCTGAGGTAGGAACTCCTTTCCGCTGATTATACGGAAACGAGTTATATATTGTTGAAACAAGAGAAATATTTTGTGATAGTTAACCAGGATGGTTTTGTATTTTTCCGTAGTTAACCTGCTCTAAATCTCGATTTAAACAGAACCAGTCCCTATTTGCCTGGCTCACACATAATTCAACAGCGTTTTACATTAAGCTCCTTTAAAAGCTAAATCTCAATTTTGCAAAGCAGAACTTAGAAAATTTCACAAACATACTACAATGAGAAGGGCGGAAAAAATACCGATTATGCTGGGAAAGAGTTGAAGAATTCAGGCTCTCATTCACTTCCTGAGGATTAGTTGTTCAATGTGAGGGAAATTCTACATTTTCCTTCTTTTTTTTTATTTTCCTCTTAAACTTCGTTAGTGGTGGAAATCCTACGCATTTTCTGTTTTGAGTTTCCTTGGAAAATGTAGCTTTAGGTCCACTCTCTTCTTCTCTGAATAAAAGAAAATATTTTTGTTAAAAAGTTTTTTAAGAGTTATCGAGATATAAAGACACGTAACATTTCCCTTAGAGGGATTCTCGCTAGCATCTCTTGGCCCTTAATGAACCTACACACCCTTCCGCCATATTCAGTTCGTTTAAACAAGCGAATAATATTGTGGGATTAGAAATTTACCCTTTGCCAAAGCTTGCCTCCCTATTCCTTGGAGTGGTTGGCCCATGATAATTGTCATTTTCTGTAAGTCCTATTTTATTCTTTATACTGCTATTTCCGCTGCACATTGCTGATATTTCCGCTTTTTATTGTTGGTACTAAGCTTTATCTCCAATAACAATTATAAAGGAATTATAGAAATACAAATCGAAAAAATGGACTTCCTCTTAATAGGGCCCGGAAGCTAATATAGGAAAATTCAATTTTATTCTTGCTGCTATCATTAGAAATGATATTGGAAAAATTGGTTTAAGCCAGCCGGAAAAGACTTTATTTCCTTTATGACTAATTAGATTGCAGCTGGTCTGATTGTTGGAGAAGTGCAGGAAACAATATCTCTTTGCAGTATTTATTTAATTAGATCATTATTGCTAAATACAGATAAGGAAGTTCCTCATACTGCCTTTCATTAGCAAAGGAGAATTATATTACTATTATTATTATTGTTAGTGTTATTATTATTGTTATTGTTTCCTGAGGCGCCAAAGAAAAAGCTTTTTGTGCCACTCGCTAATCTGGGACCAGTACTTCCTCTTCCTGACATAGTCGAAGAAGTCGAGGAACATAATTCCTGTAGGAAATATCTCCCTTTTTAACTGTCTCCAACCTGTTGCTCATTGTCTCCTTTAGTACCAGATGCCTCATAACTGACAGAACTTTCTGGAGAGATGATCTTCGAAAGTATTTAACTTATAAGAAGGTATAAGGCCGTAATAAGTCAGCACTTGACCCTCCGTCTAGCTAGGGCAAACCTGCGACTAGTTACTGACCTCTAGGATACGGCGGTTTGCCTTGACCCGTAGAGAAGAGGGGGATGGTGCATGCTGACCCTAAGTGACTCGTCCCTTCAGCATGAAAGCTGTGCTTCCGTCCCTTCAGCATGAAAGTGCCGTGGGCAAAGGGTAGGGCGTCCGCTGTAACAGCCGCTACACTTATTCGCCCAAAGGCAGGAAGCCAGATGACTTCAAAAGAGAAACCTCTTATATCGGTCAAAACTTCTTGAGCCCGCAATTGGTCACGGAAGTGAGGAAAGGAACTCGTGCTTGGTGGGAGTAGCGCGCCTGCGGGGGGGAGGGGTGAAAGAAGGAAATAAAAAGGAATTTTCCAGGAAATCATCTTGAATTAAGGATCAAGTCAGATACTGATTCTATGTTTGACGCCAATATGTTGGCTGCTATCAAGATTAGAAAGCGAAAGTTGTTGAAATTTCTGGTCTTGAATGATCTTGTAATGCTGAATGTGTGTTTGTGTGTGTGAATACAGGAAATAATTGTCTAGAGCACCGGATATCGTATCAGATGTAACAAAGTTGTGCTATTTCTTGCCGCTTGTTCCGTTATATATACATGTATATAAAAGTAGATATCCGCTTGCAGAACCGTTTATACCAATATATTATATAAATAACAAAAACACCAGGTAGAAGTTATGGCCGAAGAGCAGGTAGCTTCCCCCTTAGAGTGGGTAATGGGTTAAACTGAGCAAAAAAGGTGCTTCGTAGAGGACAGGGGGTACTTGGGGGTTCGTGTTATGAGCGCACATAAACACTGACAAGGTTTGTATTAGAACATCTGGTGTGAGGGTACGGTCTGATGGTATTCTTGGTGCTGGCGAGGGTGCTGTGGCCAGTATTTTGTAGCTCACCCCCACCCCGCGCAAGTAACCCTCACAAACTTATAATACTTACGTCATAATGGAATGTTGCCGGTTTAAATGTAAGCTTAAACCCTGGCTCTAAAATATACAAACACACACTGATTAACAAAACACTAGAAGAATGTTGCTTTAATAAACGTCGCTGTGTTCCTAATTTTTTTTTATTTTTACTTCCTCATACGTGTAGAAACGGAAGGAAGTATAGTGACCGGGGTTAAAGTTTCAAAATCCAGTTCGATTGACCCAACCGTATACCTGAAACCTTTCTACCATTTCCAGGAAATATACGGGCGCTATGGAATCGTTTCTTCTCTATGGGCCATTTTTCCTGAACGGAAGTGCGAATGTCCCGAATGCTCTTTTGGTATACCGCGATTTTCTTGAAAGCCAGTCGATTGGTTCTCGTCGATTGGTTCATTCTTGTAAGGAACTTGATTTTTTTTTTTTTTTGTAAATTCTTATTTTGTGAAAATTAATCTCAACAGGGTTTTTGGGTTAAACCAACCCTCCCTTCCTTCTAAATTACCGTTCCTGACATTAATTTTAGGCTTATAGCATTTTCAATGTTTTTAAATATTGGAACAGTACTTTGTCTTTACTGACGTTAAAGTTGAAAATGATAATTCACATGAGTATGTGGCGGCAAATGGCAAAAGAACTTTCAATGCTTCCTCAGAGATTGTACGATATTCTTTTTTAACTCCAATCCAAAAAGTAGCTAAACTTTTCTTGGGAAATTCAAGTTTAAGACTTCAGCATCAGCAGAAAGTTCTTCTTCAAATTCTTGCTGTGCTTTTAGAGTGATAAATGTTGCATTTGATCCATTTCTATCAGCAATGGTTTCAATACCCAATCAAACTGATTAGATTCAATATCTGAATGTAAAATATTTTTGAAATTGATTTTCTAAGTTGCCCAAATGACCAAGTATAATCTGTTGCACTTCCTGAAGACAGCTTAAACTTAAATTAATAAACTCACTGATGCTGTTAAACATTTTACAGCAGTTGCTCTCTATTTTAGTTTTCCAAATGATTAATTTTTTTTTAAGAATGCTTTTACTTTATTTATCAGACGGAGAATGTTAGTATTTTCTCCCTGAAGGAAAAAGTTCAGTTCATTTATCTTCTCAAAAATGTCTGATAAACAGCATAATTTAGAAAACCAAATGTCATATTGAAAAAAATATTCATATTCAGAATTACGATCTGATAAAAACAACATTACTTCATTTTTCAAATCAACTCATCGTATTAATTTTTGTAGTGATAATTTTTATTGCGTAAGTTGATTCTTTATGAAATACCTACGGAGGGAAAAATAGTAAAAAAATTCTAAGCTATTGTTTTAGTAGAAATATTTCGCATTAAAAATCTTAATGGCGGATCGTACACGGGTCTAGTGGGCGTGTATACTGGCCAATAGAACCGTAGGTAGGTAGGGCTCAATTGCCACTCCCACATACCACTTCTAACTTCCACCAATAAGACTTTTTAGGCCTTATATTCGTATGAAAAATGAATTCTAGAATTTTTTCACTATTTTTCTCTCCATAGGTATTTAGTAAAGAATGAAATTATGCAAAAACAAGAATAAATTATTTTGAACATTTATTTTATGTTTCACCAACAACTACGGTTTATGAATGATGGCAGAATATGCTTTATTTCAATTATGATGTGGCTAATTTTGATTCTATTGAAGAATTTTGTCGGAATAAATCTGTTAAGTTGAAAATTACATGAATTTTTGTAGTGATAATTTTTATTGCGTAAGTTGATTCTTTATGAAATACCTACGGAGGAAAAAATAGTAAAAAAATTCTAAACAATTGTTTTAGTAGAAATATTTCACATTAAAAATCCTAATGGCGGAACGTACAACGGTCTAGTGGGCGTGTATACTGGCCAATAGAACCGTAGATAGGTAGGGCTCAATTACCACGCCCACATACCACTTCTAACTTCCACCATTAAAACTTTTTAGGCCTTATATTCGTATGAAAAATGAATTCTAGAATTTTTTCACTATTTTTTCCTCCATAGGTATTTAGTAAAGAATGAAATTATGCAAAAACCAACATAAATGTTTTTAAATATTTATTTTACGTTTCACCAACAACTACGTTCTGTGAACGATGGCAGAATATGTTCTATTTCAATTATCATGGGCCTAATTTTGATTCTATTGAAGAATTTTGTAGGAATAAATCTTTTAAGTTGAAAATTACATTAATTTTTGTAGTATAAATTTTTTATTGCGTAAGTTGATTCTTTATGAAATACCTACGGAGGAAAAAATAGTAAAAAAATTCTAAACAATTGTTTTAGTAGAAATATTTCACATTAAAAATCCTAATGGCGGAACGTACAACGGTCTAGTGGGCGTGTATACTGGCCAATAGAACCGTAGATAGGTAGGGCTCAATTACCACGCCCACATACCACTTCTAACTTCCACCATTAAAACTTTTTAGGCCTTATATTCGTATGAAAAATGAATTCTAGAATTTTTTCACTATTTTTTCCTCCATAGGTATTTAGTAAAGAATGAAATTATGCAAAAACCAACATAAATGTTTTTAAATATTTATTTTACGTTTCACCAACTACGGTTTATGAATGATGGCAGAATATGCTTTATTTCAATTATGATGTGACTAATTTTGATTCTATTGAAGAATTTTGTCGGAATAAATCTGTTAAGTTGAAAATTACATGAATTTTTGTAGTGATAATTTTTATTGCGTAAGTTGATTCTTTATGAAATACCTACAAAGGAAAAAATAGTAAAAAAATTCTAAACAATTGTTTTAGTAGAAATATTTCACATTAAAAATCCTAATGGCGGAACGTACAACGGTCTAGTGGGCGTGTATACTGGCCAATAGAACCGTAGATAGGTAGGGCTCAATTACCACGCCCACATACCACTTCTAACTTCCACCATTAAAACTTTTTAGGCCTTATATTCGTATGAAAAATGAATTCTAGAATTTTTTCACTATTTTTTCCTCCATAGGTATTTAGTAAAGAATGAAATTATGCAAAAACCAACATAAATGTTTTTAAATATTTATTTTACGTTTCACCAACAACTACGTTCTGTGAACGATGGCAGAATATGTTCTATTTCAATTATCATGGGCCTAATTTTGATTCTATTGAAGAATTTTGTAGGAATAAATCTTTTAAGTTGAAAATTACATTAATTTTTGTAGTATAAATTTTTTATTGCGTAAGTTGATTCTTTATGAAATACCTACGGAGGAAAAAATAGTAAAAAAATTCTAAACAATTGTTTTAGTAGAAATATTTCACATTAAAAATCCTAATGGCGGAACGTACAACGGTCTAGTGGGCGTGTATACTGGCCAATAGAACCGTAGATAGGTAGGGCTCAATTACCACGCCCACATACCACTTCTAACTTCCACCATTAAAACTTTTTAGGCCTTATATTCGTATGAAAAATGAATTCTAGAATTTTTTCACTATTTTTTCCTCCATAGGTATTTAGTAAAGAATGAAATTATGCAAAAACCAACATAAATGTTTTTAAATATTTATTTTACGTTTCACCAACTACGGTTTATGAATGATGGCAGAATATGCTTTATTTCAATTATGATGTGACTAATTTTGATTCTATTGAAGAATTTTGTCGGAATAAATCTGTTAAGTTGAAAATTACATGAATTTTTGTAGTGATAATTTTTATTGCGTAAGTTGATTCTTTATGAAATACCTACAAAGGAAAAAATAGTAAAAAAATTCTAAACAATTGTTTTAGTAGAAATATTTCACATTAAAAATCCTAATGGCGGAACGTACAACGGTCTAGTGGGCGTGTATACTGGCCAATAGAACCGTAGATAGGTAGGGCTCAATTACCACGCCCACATACCACTTCTAACTTCCACCATTAAAACTTTTTAGGCCTTATATTCGTATGAAAAATGAATTCTAGAATTTTTTCACTATTTTTTCCTCCATAGGTATTTAGTAAAGAATGAAATTATGCAAAAACCAACATAAATGTTTTTAAATATTTATTTTACGTTTCACCAACAACTACGGTTTATGAATGTTTGCAGAATCTGCTTTATATCAATTATGATGTGACTAATTTTGATTCTATTGAAGAATTTTGTCGGAATAAATCTGTTAAGTTGAAAATTACATGAATTTTTGTAGTGATAATTTTTATTGCGTAAGTTGATTCTTTATGAAATACCTACGGAGGAAAAAATAGTAAAAAAATTCTAAACAATTGTTTTAGTAGAAATATTTCACATTAAAAATCCTAATGGCGGAACGTACAACGGTCTAGTGGGCGTGTATACTGGCCAATAGAACCGTAGATAGGTAGGGCTCAATTACCACGCCCACATACCACTTCTAACTTCCACCATTAAAACTTTTTAGGCCTTATATTCGTATGAAAAATGAATTCTAGAGTTTTTTCACTATTTTTCCTTCCATAGGTATTTTGTAAAGAATGAAATTATGCAAAAACCAACATAAATGTTTTTAAATATTTATTTTACGTTTCACCAACAACTACGTTCTGTGAACGATGGCAGAATATGTTCTATTTCAATTATCATGGGCCTAATTTTGATTCTATTGAAGAATTTTGTAGGAATAAATCTTTTAAGTTGAAAATTACATTAATTTTTGTAGTATAAATTTTTTATTGCGTAAGTTGATTCTTTATGAAATACCTACGGAGGAAAAAATAGTAAAAAAATTCTAAACAATTGTTTTAGTAGAAATATTTCGCATTAAAAATCCTAATGGCGGATCGTACACGGGTCTAGTGGGCGTGTATACTAGCCAATAGAACCGTAGGTAGGTGGGAGTTAAGCATGCTCAAATTACACGCCCACATACCACTTCTAACTTCCACCATTAAAACTTTTTAGGCCTTATATACGTATGAAAAATGTATTCTAGAATTTTTTCACTATTTTTTCCTCCATAGGTATTTAGTAAAGAATGAAATTATGCAAAAACCAACATAAATGTTTTTAAATATTTATTTTACGTTTCACCAACAACTACGGTTTATGAATGTTTGCAGAATCTGCTTTATATCAATTATGATGTGACTAATTTTGATTCTATTGAAGAATTTTGTCGGAATAAATCTGTTAAGTTGAAAATTACATGAATTTTTGTAGTGATAATTTTTATTGCGTAAGTTGATTCTTTATGAAATACCTACGGAGGAAAAAATAGTAAAAAAATTCTAAACAATTGTTTTAGTAGAAGTATTTCACATTAAAAATCCTAATGGCGGAACGTACAACGGTCTAGTGGGCGTGTATACTGGCCAATAGAACCGTAGATAGGTAGGGCTCAATTACCACGCCCACATACCACTTCTAACTTCCACCATTAAAACTTTTTAGGCCTTATATTCGTATGAAAAATGAATTCTAGAATTTTTTCACTATTTTTTCCTCCATAGGTATTTAGTAAAGAATGAAATTATGCAAAAACCAACATAAATGTTTTTAAATATTTATTTTACGTTTCACCAACTACGGTTTATGAATGATGGCAGAATATGCTTTATTTCAATTATGATGTGACTAATTTTGATTCTATTGAAGAATTTTGTCGGAATAAATCTGTTAAGTTGAAAATTACATGAATTTTTGTAGTGATAATTTTTATTGCGTAAGTTGATTCTTTATGAAATACCTACAAAGGAAAAAATAGTAAAAAAATTCTAAACAATTGTTTTAGTAGAAATATTTCACATTAAAAATCCTAATGGCGGAACGTACAACGGTCTAGTGGGCGTGTATACTGGCCAATAGAACCGTAGATAGGTAGGGCTCAATTACCACGCCCACATACCACTTCTAACTTCCACCATTAAAACTTTTTAGGCCTTATATTCGTATGAAAAATGAATTCTAGAATTTTTTCACTATTTTTTCCTCCATAGGTATTTAGTAAAGAATGAAATTATGCAAAAACCAACATAAATGTTTTTAAATATTTATTTTACGTTTCACCAACAACTACGTTCTGTGAACGATGGCAGAATATGTTCTATTTCAATTATCATGGGCCTAATTTTGATTCTATTGAAGAATTTTGTAGGAATAAATCTTTTAAGTTGAAAATTACATTAATTTTTGTAGTATAAATTTTTTATTGCGTAAGTTGATTCTTTATGAAATACCTACGGAGGAAAAAATAGTAAAAAAATTCTAAACAATTGTTTTAGTAGAAATATTTCACATTAAAAATCCTAATGGCGGAACGTACAACGGTCTAGTGGGCGTGTATACTGGCCAATAGAACCGTAGATAGGTAGGGCTCAATTACCACGCCCACATACCACTTCTAACTTCCACCATTAAAACTTTTTAGGCCTTATATTCGTATGAAAAATGAATTCTAGAATTTTTTCACTATTTTTTCCTCCATAGGTATTTAGTAAAGAATGAAATTATGCAAAAACCAACATAAATGTTTTTAAATATTTATTTTACGTTTCACCAACAACTACGTTCTGTGAACGATGGCAGAATATGTTCTATTTCAATTATCATGGGCCTAATTTTGATTCTATTGAAGAATTTTGTAGGAATAAATCTTTTAAGTTGAAAATTACATTAATTTTTGTAGTATAAATTTTTTATTGCGTAAGTTGATTCTTTATGAAATACCTACGGAGGAAAAAATAGTAAAAAAATTCTAAACAATTGTTTTAGTAGAAATATTTCGCATTAAAAATCTTAATGGCGGATCGTACACGGGTCTAGTGGGCGTGTATACTGGCCAATAGAACCGTAGGTAGGTAGGGCTCAATTGCCACGCCCACATACCACTTCTAACTTCCACCATTAAAACTTTTTAGGCCTTATATACGTATGAAAAATGTATTCTAGAATTTTTTCACTATTTTTTCCTCCATAGGTATTTAGTAAAGAATGAAATTATGCAAAAACCAACATAAATGTTTTTAAATATTTATTTTACGTTTCACCAACAACTACGTTCTGTGAACGATGGCAGAATATGTTCTATTTCAATTATCATGGGCCTAATTTTGATTCTATTGAAGAATTTTGTAGGAATAAATCTTTTAAGTTGAAAATTACATTAATTTTTGTAGTATAAATTTTTTATTGCGTAAGTTGATTCTTTATGAAATACCTACGGAGGAAAAAATAGTAAAAAAATTCTAAACAATTGTTTTAGTAGAAATATTTCGCATTAAAAATCCTAATGGCGGATCGTACACGGGTCTAGTGGGCGTGTATACTAGCCAATAGAACCGTAGGTAGGTGGGAGTTAAGCATGCTCAAATTACACGCCCACATACCACTTCTAACTTCCACCATTAAAACTTTTTAGGCCTTATATACGTATGAAAAATGTATTCTAGAATTTTTTCACTATTTTTTCCTCCATAGGTATTTAGTAAAGAATGAAATTATGCAAAAACCAACATAAATGTTTTTAAATATTTATTTTACGTTTCACCAACAACTACGGTTTATGAATGTTTGCAGAATCTGCTTTATATCAATTATGATGTGACTAATTTTGATTCTATTGAAGAATTTTGTCGGAATAAATCTGTTAAGTTGAAAATTACATGAATTTTTGTAGTGATAATTTTTATTGCGTAAGTTGATTCTTTATGAAATACCTACGGAGGAAAAAATAGTAAAAAAATTCTAAACAATTGTTTTAGTAGAAATATTTCACATTAAAAATCCTAATGGCGGAACGTACAACGGTCTAGTGGGCGTGTATACTGGCCAATAGAACCGTAGATAGGTAGGGCTCAATTACCACGCCCACATACCACTTCTAACTTCCACCATTAAAACTTTTTAGGCCTTATATTCGTATGAAAAATGAATTCTAGAATTTTTTCACTATTTTTTCCTCCATAGGTATTTAGTAAAGAATGAAATTATGCAAAAACCAACATAAATGTTTTTAAATATTTATTTTACGTTTCACCAACTACGGTTTATGAATGATGGCAGAATATGCTTTATTTCAATTATGATGTGACTAATTTTGATTCTATTGAAGAATTTTGTCGGAATAAATCTGTTAAGTTGAAAATTACATGAATTTTTGTAGTGATAATTTTTATTGCGTAAGTTGATTCTTTATGAAATACCTACGGAGGAAAAAATAGTAAAAAAATTCTAAACAATTGTTTTAGTAGAAATATTTCACATTAAAAATCCTAATGGCGGAACGTACAACGGTCTAGTGGGCGTGTATACTGGCCAATAGAACCGTAGATAGGTAGGGCTCAATTACCACGCCCACATACCACTTCTAACTTCCACCATTAAAACTTTTTAGGCCTTATATTCGTATGAAAAATGAATTCTAGAATTTTTTCACTATTTTTTCCTCCATAGGTATTTAGTAAAGAATGAAATTATGCAAAAACCAACATAAATGTTTTTAAATATTTATTTTACGTTTCACCAACTACGGTTTATGAATGATGGCAGAATATGCTTTATTTCAATTATGATGTGACTAATTTTGATTCTATTGAAGAATTTTGTCGGAATAAATCTGTTAAGTTGAAAATTACATGAATTTTTGTAGTGATAATTTTTATTGCGTAAGTTGATTCTTTATGAAATACCTACAAAGGAAAAAATAGTAAAAAAATTCTAAACAATTGTTTTAGTAGAAATATTTCACATTAAAAATCCTAATGGCGGAACGTACAACGGTCTAGTGGGCGTGTATACTGGCCAATAGAACCGTAGATAGGTAGGGCTCAATTACCACGCCCACATACCACTTCTAACTTCCACCATTAAAACTTTTTAGGCCTTATATTCGTATGAAAAATGAATTCTAGAATTTTTTCACTATTTTTTCCTCCATAGGTATTTAGTAAAGAATGAAATTATGCAAAAACCAACATAAATGTTTTTAAATATTTATTTTACGTTTCACCAACAACTACGTTCTGTGAACGATGGCAGAATATGTTCTATTTCAATTATCATGGGCCTAATTTTGATTCTATTGAAGAATTTTGTAGGAATAAATCTTTTAAGTTGAAAATTACATTAATTTTTGTAGTATAAATTTTTTATTGCGTAAGTTGATTCTTTATGAAATACCTACGGAGGAAAAAATAGTAAAAAAATTCTAAACAATTGTTTGTAGAAATATTTCGCATTAAAAATCTTAATGGCGGATCGTACACGGGTCTAGTGGGCGTGTATACTGGCCAATAGAACCGTAGGTAGGTAGGGCTCAATTGCCACGCCCACATACCACTTCTAACTTCCACCATTAAAACTTTTTAGGCCTTATATACGTATGAAAAATGTATTCTAGAATTTTTTCACTATTTTTTCCTCCATAGGTATTTAGTAAAGAATGAAATTATGCAAAAACCAACATAAATGTTTTTAAATATTTATTTTACGTTTCACCAACAACTACGGTTTATGAATGTTTGCAGAATCTGCTTTATATCAATTATGATGTGACTAATTTTGATTCTATTGAAGAATTTTGTCGGAATAAATCTGTTAAGTTGAAAATTACATGAATTTTTGTAGTGATAATTTTTATTGCGTAAGTTGATTCTTTATGAAATACCTACGGAGGAAAAAATAGTAAAAAAATTCTAAACAATTGTTTTAGTAGAAATATTTCACATTAAAACTCCTAATGGCGGAACGTACAACGGTCTAGTGGGCGTGTATACTGGCCAATAGAACCGTAGATAGGTAGGGCTCAATTACCACGCCCACATACCACTTCTAACTTCCACCATTAAAACTTTTTAGGCCTTATATTCGTATGAAAAATGAATTCTAGAATTTTTTCACTATTTTTTCCTCCATAGGTATTTAGTAAAGAATGAAATTATGCAAAAACCAACATAAATGTTTTTAAATATTTATTTTACGTTTCACCAACTACGGTTTATGAATGATGGCAGAATATGCTTTATTTCAATTATGATGTGACTAATTTTGATTCTATTGAAGAATTTTGTCGGAATAAATCTGTTAAGTTGAAAATTACATGAATTTTTGTAGTGATAATTTTTATTGCGTAAGTTGATTCTTTATGAAATACCTACGGAGGAAAAAATAGTAAAAAAATTCTAAACAATTGTTTTAGTAGAAATATTTCGCATTAAAAATCTTAATGGCGGATCGTACACGGGTCTAGTGGGCGTGTATACTGGCCAATAGAACCGTAGGTAGGTAGGGCTCAATTGCCACGCCCACATACCACTTCTAACTTCCACCATTAAAACTTTTTAGGCCTTATATACGTATGAAAAATGTATTCTAGAATTTTTTCACTATTTTTTCCTCCATAGGTATTTAGTAAAGAATGAAATTATGCAAAAACCAACATAAATGTTTTTAAATATTTATTTTACGTTTCACCAACAACTACGGTTTATGAATGTTTGCAGAATCTGCTTTATATCAATTATGATGTGACTAATTTTGATTCTATTGAAGAATTTTGTCGGAATAAATCTGTTAAGTTGAAAATTACATGAATTTTTGTAGTGATAATTTTTATTGCGTAAGTTGATTCTTTATGAAATACCTACGGAGGAAAAAATAGTAAAAAAATTCTAAACAATTGTTTTAGTAGAAATATTTCACATTAAAAATCCTAATGGCGGAACGTACAACGGTCTAGTGGGCGTGTATACTGGCCAATAGAACCGTAGATAGGTAGGGCTCAATTACCACGCCCACATACCACTTCTAACTTCCACCATTAAAACTTTTTAGGCCTTATATTCGTATGAAAAATGAATTCTAGAGTTTTTTCACTATTTTTCCTTCCATAGGTATTTTGTAAAGAATGAAATTATGCAAAAACCAACATAAATGTTTTTAAATATTTATTTTACGTTTCACCAACAACTACGTTCTGTGAACGATGGCAGAATATGTTCTATTTCAATTATCATGGGCCTAATTTTGATTCTATTGAAGAATTTTGTAGGAATAAATCTTTTAAGTTGAAAATTACATTAATTTTTGTAGTATAAATTTTTTATTGCGTAAGTTGATTCTTTATGAAATACCTACGGAGGAAAAAATAGTAAAAAAATTCTAAACAATTGTTTTAGTAGAAATATTTCGCATTAAAAATCCTAATGGCGGATCGTACACGGGTCTAGTGGGCGTGTATACTAGCCAATAGAACCGTAGGTAGGTGGGAGTTAAGCATGCTCAAATTACACGCCCACATACCACTTCTAACTTCCACCATTAAAACTTTTTAGGCCTTATATACGTATGAAAAATGTATTCTAGAATTTTTTCACTATTTTTTCCTCCATAGGTATTTAGTAAAGAATGAAATTATGCAAAAACCAACATAAATGTTTTTAAATATTTATTTTACGTTTCACCAACAACTACGGTTTATGAATGTTTGCAGAATCTGCTTTATATCAATTATGATGTGACTAATTTTGATTCTATTGAAGAATTTTGTCGGAATAAATCTGTTAAGTTGAAAATTACATGAATTTTTGTAGTGATAATTTTTATTGCGTAAGTTGATTCTTTATGAAATACCTACGGAGGAAAAAATAGTAAAAAAATTCTAAACAATTGTTTTAGTAGAAGTATTTCACATTAAAAATCCTAATGGCGGAACGTACAACGGTCTAGTGGGCGTGTATACTGGCCAATAGAACCGTAGATAGGTAGGGCTCAATTACCACGCCCACATACCACTTCTAACTTCCACCATTAAAACTTTTAGGCCTTATATTCGTATGAAAAATGAATTCTAGAATTTTTTCACTATTTTTTCCTCCATAGGTATTTAGTAAAGAATGAAATTATGCAAAAACCAACATAAATGTTTTTAAATATTTATTTTACGTTTCACCAACAACTACGTTCTGTGAACGATGGCAGAATATGTTTTATTTTAGTTATCATGGGCCTAATTTTGATTCTATTGAAGAATTTTGTCGGAATAAATCTTTTAAGTTGAAAATTACATCAATTTTTGTAGTATAAATTTTTTATTGCGTAAGTTGATTCTTTATGACATGTATAATGTGGTTATTACCTTCTGCTTCAATTCTCTTTACTAATCCAACATTTTTTCTGCCATGGTTGCAGCACGCATGGATGCTACGGTTCCTCACCTTTTTAATGTTCTGTGCTTCATACTTTCAGTGGCCAAAGTTTCGTTGCAGATTAAACAAAGTGGTTTTTATTGAGATTGTTATTAAATGTAAAACCGTATTGCAGAAATGATTAATTGTATGTGCTTTTTTTGGACAAATCTCGCTCTTTTCTTTATTTTCTACTTATTTTCCGATGTACTCGAAGTCGCTTTGGTGTCTTCTTTCTCGGATTCACATTTCTTAACCACTGATTTAGCCACTTATCCATGTTAGAGTACAAATTCAACTAATATAAATCGTAAATAAGTAAGGATGTTTTTAATTTGTATGAAACGTAGAACTTTACAGCCACTAACATTTACAAAATATTTGAAAGATTAATGGACAGGGCGAAACCTAAACTCCTTTGAAGTGTACTGCCACAGAACAACAAACTTATACTTCATTTGCATGGTATCTTTGCTAGGTTCATTACAACATATATCCCCACTACTTACGTTGAATGTTCCCGAGTTACTGAAGTGAACCAATAAAACTTGATTTTTCTATTTACTTGTTACTGAAATGTTAATAAGTGAATTATTTTTATCAGTTCACAATATATTTCCGCGACTCCCGAAAATTCTCTCGCGAGGGGTCGCGATCCGTAGTTTAATGAGCACTGCTGTGAGCGGATGTTGTGCAAGTGGTCACACCAGATGCGGTTTTCAATGAAAGAGAAGTAACTTTTAACATTTTTTCCATGTTCATTTCTCTCTCAGTTTGTCCAACCCTTTCAGGAGAAAAAAGCACAAGAAAATGAATTTACTAAATAACTTTTCATATTACGCACTCATATTTCCAAAGTATGTGGCAGGCAGTGGACAGGAAGTAAATGAATAAATATTATAAAGCGGAGGTAATATATCTTCGTCCAATTAATTTATCGTTTTATAATCTCTTTTTCTCCGAGTCCTTCCGCGCAGTTTTTCTTATAACTAACCAACAAATACAACGCCAAAACTAATATATTAATACACTAATCCGAGCTGCGAGTGTGTTACTTCTGCATTCTCTCCAGGTAATACCTGGCTGGATTTTAATTGTTTCAGGGTAAAAAGATGAAATTAATATTATGGGTCCCGCATGTAGCCCCAGTTACAATCTAGATGGCGTCCTGCATGAATGTAGGGTTTCTGTATGTGTGTGTGTGTGAGTAGGTGTATGAGAACCCTATCAAAGCCCTGAAGAATGTGTTGTGTGGTCCGGCAATAAATCATAAATAAAAGGGGCGATTTTTATCTAACGCCATTAGTCATTCAATGCGCTCTAGGAGGCACATTCACTGTACCTATGTTACTGCCCAACACAAATGTACAACCTTCGCTGTGATTATTTTTTTATATTTTTGCTTGCCATAGTTTTAATCGGTGTGCTTTTATTTTTAACAATTGTTAGTATAATTCATATAGCATAAAACACAAGGTGACTTATACTTTAGATATTCGTCACTCCTAGTTCTTGGACCTAACTTCGTGACATTATCCCTCTTCCACTAAATGAAGGGTTTTACTTTAACAACGTAACATGTGCTCCATCATTTGGATGCATGACGTCATGATTAGGTTTACGTAGATTGTCTAAGTAACTGCTAAATAAATACATCCGGTGTGACCACCACACCACTTCCTCTTACCGCCGTTTTCGTATTAAAATTTTTTGAAACGTAGAATTTGCTCTAACTAAAATTCTATTCAGTAAGCTGGTGTTTTTAGCGAGCTGGATGACTTCAATTTTGGAGTTTTGATTACATACTTAAATTACTCTGAAATTGGTGCCCCCCCCCATCTAAATGTGCCCTTAATCGATTTTTCTTTTTTTAAGCGGTTCAAATAAAAATTATAGATCTATTTAAGCGGAATATTTTGATACGAAAGTAATAAACAGTTCCTGGCTAAGGATGTTACTTCTCGGGGAGGAAAAATCCAAGGCCTGTGAGCTTTACCCAAGAGCCGCTCTCCAGCATTAAGAGTCTGATTAAAAGGACAGATCAGGAGGGTGAGCTTTAGAGTGAGGGGAGCCACAATAGATCCAAAAGGGTCGCAGTGGCGTAGGCCTTGAGGCCGCCCTAGTTTAATCTATCTATCTAATAAACAGTTCCAGTGTGAATTTGTTTAAGTTAGAACTTCAAGAATTGCTGTAAGAGGAAGTCGTGCGAGTGTTTACACCGGATATTCGTTGTTTCATTTCTGTAAAAGAATACCCATACCGGATGTGAAGACGATTTCTTTACGCATCGGATGGCACATGCAGGACTTCGCTGAGGCTCAATAAAATATGTGCTTTTTGGCCCACAAATAGCTACAAAACAGGCACATTGTAGCTGAGGAAATAGTAGAGATTGCTAATAATAGCTCGTTCATTTGGCCCAAGTGCTCGTTACCGGACGTGGAAGCGGTTTATTGAACCGTTGGTCAGCCAGTCAGCAAGTTTGGCTCTTAATAAATGTTTTTTTGGTCCAGTACTGCGATGGAGGATTCTATTTTCAGCGGCTGCCCTTTGTTCGTTTGGTGATTTTTAGTTTGATTTATGGTGGGACATAGTGCCGCGACTGGAAAGAAGCTCAATGGACCCTCCCTGGAGGGAGTTTTCTGCCTTTCTCGGCTGGAAGGGAAATGCCGAAAGAGGGAATTGTCACTGCGGTAGACACAATCAGTTGGAAAGGGGAAATTGATCTCAGTGATGTGAAAATTTCGAATCTTTGCCGTATGAAAGGTCATGTTTAGGTGTCCGCCCACATTTGCCCTGCACAGACCTCGCGCAGAAGACATCAACTTCCTCCTTCTCTCTCAGCGACCATATCTAATGCATACATTATCCGTCGGAATTTCCATTCATATTATTCTTTGCATCTCCCATTATAGGATGCAAAACATTCTGTTGATTTCCAATGCAACTGCACCCGAACTCACACACGAATGCATCGACACTTTTCACCATTGTTTGCATAATATTAATACGTCGCAAAACCTGTTCGTTTCCTTTTGACGTTTAATCCTCGTACAAAGTTGAATTGTTCCCTTTTGTTGTATGAACGATGCTCTACTACTATTAAAACGTGGCTTCGTTTTACCAGAAATTCGAGGGACTTCATTTTACCATCTTCAAAACAAAAGTGTGGCTAAAACTAACCCTATTTTCTTTTGCTAAAATCCCTTAAGGATTTCTACATACAACGAATTTTCATGGTTGGAAGCTTCAATTCTGATGCCCAAAAATAAACCGATTTTTCTGGGCTCAATCCGATGTTCCAAAGCTGCGGGTAAAAGAAATCGTCCAATTAGCTCAAGAGACTTTCTCTAAATTCTAAATTTGCAGCAACTGTTTAATTCTCACAAAATATAATCAAAGCACAATTCAAATCCTTTTGAAACTTTTGCTGCTTTTGAGAAAATAAAATAAAAAAAAATCGATTCAGTTTAGAGGCAGTTGATATAGTTGATCGATTAACACATTACTGTAGCCCTGCTGGTATGTAAAAGAAATATGAGATTTCTGCACTTTGAGTTAGAAGTATAAACCTGTTCATAAAAACCATTATGCGTATGGAGAGGTCTTCATATCCGGTTTCCGGTTTAAAATACTAGAGCATTAGCGTGATTGTATAGAAGAGGTAAAAGCGTGTAATTCCTTCGACGTCACAAAATTCTCTCAAAATTACTTAAATAGAACGTTAAAGGCTCTGTTTCTATAAACGCACTCACTGTTCAGATGTGGTTCACAAAAAAATAATGGAGGTTATATCAGCTGAATAGTAAGCTAAGTAGGCGCCACGGTTAAGAGGCGAGACCTGCAAAGCTAATGTGCATTGTGGTACTGGGTTCGATTCCTGGTCTTTAGGCCTCGGATTTTATTTAATGGTTAATAAAAGAAATTTGCAGTAAAGTATGTTTGCTAGTCGCCTCCGTCCACGACACCTAATTGGTAGAAGGGACGTTAAGCCCCGCCTGAAAAAATAGGCGATTACTTAACTTTTTACTTTAATAAGCTAAGTCTAGAGGGTCTCCTATTCTTAGATCCGACACTTCTAAAGAAAGCTGTCCTCCACCAGCAACAAACTAATGCTCAAAACAATAGATTCTTATACTTTACAGCGCATAAAGCAGCAATGTTGCCGCATCAGATCCGTAGCCCGGAATCGTCACCAAATAGCTGTCCGGAACCCCCTTCTTTATAAGTCTCTGCTTCTATTTGGACAACCACTGAGTTTTCCAGTTGTTATTAGTTTTATTTCATGTAATCCAACTAGTTGCTGCCACCTTCTTCGTGTTCCGGAAATGATGGAAGCCTGATGGATCCGGACAGTGAATGATGAGAGAAACAGAGAGTAGGAGCCTGCCCTCCACTTCTAGATGTTAGGTCCAGTTGATTTTTATTTTATTAAATGAATTTTCTATTCATTAATTGGTGACGTTACAGGAAGCACGCAGAAAAGTTATAAAGCGGAAATAAATGGAAATAAAATCCTTGGATGAAGATTACAAAGTTTTGAAAGAAGACACCAATTAGTAACTGATATTTACAAATATGGGATATTTAATTAAGCCCCTATATTGGGGCAATAAAGTTGAGGACCTTATTGGCTAATTCATTACGGAGGGCGTTGTTTTATTGTTACCGCCTTAATTTATGGAAACAATTCTTTATTCTTTTCTACGGGAAAATTAGTTAAAGTTGGAAAAACAATTTCCATTCTATAAAGAAGAACTTCCCTAATGATTTGTACAGGTTTTTTTTTGAACGAAAAACTGGTATAACATTCACTCGAGTTTTTCTTCAATACCTCAATGTATGTAAATTGATATTAAGAATCGATATTAGAGAAGGATATAGACTTGTTTATTGTGTACCAAAATGATTTTGTTGAAGAAAGTAAGACCTCACAACAATGTCCTCTGTTCAAAGTTTCCAAAACAGGGTAACCAGCCTAACAAGCTGAACCTTATTCTCATCAACTCCCGGTGGTTACTGTCAAGAAAAGAACAACGAACATACTACTAATCAGACGACACGGTAGCCGAGCGGTTAGAGGCGATACCAGTAAAGCTAATATGTATTGTGGTACTGGGTTCGATTCCCCGATCTTGGATTTTATTTAATGGTTAATAAAAAGAAATTTATAGTAAAGTGTGTTTGCTAGTCGCCTCCGTCCACGATACCTAATTGGTAGTTGGACGTTAAGCCCTGCCTGAAAAAAATAGGCGCTTACAATAGGATTGAAAAAATAATTGCCATTTCAGTCGAGTAAAATTTATTTTGCCGAGCTTTCGACCTAGGGACTAGGTCATCTTCAGGACTGTGGAACTTGTTTACAGATTGTTAACAATGATTCTATTAAAATAATAATATAATATGTATAATATAACGAAATTTACAAAAATTATTTACCTAGTTTTGTAAATTTCATTATATTATACATATTATATTATTATTTTAATAGAATCATTGTTAACCATCTGTAAATATGTTCCACAGCCCTGAAGATGACCTAGTCCCCTAGGTCGAAAGCTCGGCAGAATAAATGTATCACGACTGAAATGGCAATTATTTTTTCATCCTATTGAAACTATGAATCAGTCACCAAAAAGAATGAACAATAGGCGATTACTTTACTTTTTTTTTACTTATAATCTTCCAACTAGGATTATTAACGGTAATACCTTGAAAGTGAATAATTTTGAGCAGATTAAAGGAATCGCCTTGTTTCCATGACGATTACAAAAAAAAGGTGTGCGAACTGGACCTTTCTAATTTCTAATAGGAAACGATTCTGACATTAAATGGCATGGCTAAATTCCTTATTGGAAGAATATAATTCCACCGGAAGTGCTTGAGCGAAATTTTTGTACAGGAACATTGATTTTTGGCGCCATTGTTCTTTCACCTGAATACTTTTTATTATAGAGAAAAATAAACTAGGTTACATTGTTTGCTTAGAAATTATGCATTTAGTAAATTTATTTTCCTGTATGACGTAGTTTTACTCAATATAAAAGTTTTCATATTTCCAATTTGAATTTCATGATTTTCAATAGACAAGTTGAGCACTGAAATTTTTGCATGATGTAGTTTAATAAAAGTTTTTATTACTTCTCTCGACCAGTTTTATTGCAGCCATTCTCCCAGTTTGGATCGCTATAGAACTCTTTTTGTTTTAATAATAAAAATATACTTTTTAAACTATTCGGCAGTAAAGACTCCTTAGCAATAAAAACTTAAGTTAAAGTAATATACATACCTTACGGTCAAGACTTCTGACGTAGAGAATGTGTTTAAAATAGAAAGTAGATGGCAGATTAGATTTATATGGGGTGTAGACGTAAAGTCAAAACCTTTTGCGAACTAAAGGAGGGGCAGCTAAAGAAGGGGGTAGTAGCTAGAGTGGCTGATTGGGTTGGAGAATTCTAGTTTCTGGTTGCGGATTGGCTAAAAAGCCAGAGTTTCATACATACTGTCACCATATAGATTTTTATGTATAAAGTGTAATTGTTTGGGTAAACACATGCAAGGGAGCCAAGATCCTGCGACTACGTCTTGACTGAAGGGCAAGAGGAATCCTGCTGTTAGAGATTTTGTTTTGGAAATCCAAAGAATTGGGCCACTGCATCTCTGCGTTTATTCGCCGGATATTAACGTGGGTTTGGATTTTTACTCACAGGAAATCCAGAATTCGCGGCACCTACAGCTAGTTCCTCTTGCTCCATAGTAATGAGATCATCGCTGCTTCATTCTTTGATCCAATCTAATGGAATATACCTCGTGATGTTGAGTTTAATGATAATAAAAAAAAAAGAAGACTGCAATCATTATAAGTGTAGGTAGCGTGCAGGACAGATATTTAATCACATGTCTGTCAGTCTGTCACTGCTATACACAATTCAACTGTAATAATACATTGTAAACAAAGCAACCAATACTGACATACAAATATACAAAATAATTAAAGCAACCGACTGGTTTTATTCTCTGATATTAATTTGTCATCCGTTATCTGTAACACAGAGCGGAAGTCTTCCACCCTACTAGAAATATAAATGTGATTGTAAAAAATAAGAATAGAATTAAATTAGAATCAAAAATAAGGTGTGATCGAGCTGATGAACTTCTCTTGCAAAGGTCTGGCTTATTTTCTTCCAAAATTAAATTTTAGTAACACACTCTATTGTTATGAAGATGGTAGAACTGCACTAATCCCTGAACTGACACATTAGAGAGATATCTTTTAAATATTTCTCCTCCAGAGCCTTCCTAAAATAAAATAAAAATAATAATGGAAACACACTGTAAAAACCAACCACTCCATACTTCCGTTGATATACTTACCCTTCCTGCGAGGTACATTTGTCAATACGCCTGACTGGTCATAATGGCTGTAGACCTTCCGTTGAAGACTAATAAACATGAATCGAGAAAGAAGATTCATACTCCTTGTCTCCTAGACAAGTCTCAATAGCCTTGAAACTTACACAGATATCTTCCTTCTTCAAGAATTCCCAGATTACAGACTACTAATAAATCGCAGCAGATCCATTTACAGCGAATACACTATTCTTTCTACCGTAACGGTGAGTGCCAAAACCGTGTAATGGGCTAATCATTGTCGTTCACAGCCGTTTTTCCTACTAAAATATCACGTGCCGCCGGATCACAACCAAAAACATCGACAACACATCTTTAAAAAAAAACCAAAAACATATTTTAATTATCACAGTTTTACTTTTTATATTATTCTATCACAAAACGTGCAAACAGAACTTTACTAATTTTTCTTCAAATTCCAGTTCGTCTGTTTGAATAAAAAATGGTTTGATTCTTCCTAATCACATCAGTTTTCACATGACGCCCTGGGTTCACCATCAAACCCCGATCCTCTTTATGGTTTCGAACAAATATCATGGTACCATACTTAAATGACACTTAATAGCCAAGTATAACGTGCTAAAGTATAATATTACCAGTATCAGCAACAATATTAGAAACAGTAGCACAACTATCATAGAAATTTGGTATTCTATTATTAATTAGGCTGAATTAATAGTTAAACTTTATTAGAAATTGGAAATCTATTTTCACTGTAAAGGTGAACCTAGTTCTAAAGGTTATAAAACACCATATTTACGTGTGCTTCAGAAAACATATGATTTTTGGTTATTTTCTTTTTAGTTAAAATGCAAAAATTAATTCTTATCCTTTGAAAAGTATAGAGTTTTAATTGATTACAAATATATAATACATAATTCGTCAGATCATTTTCCTTTGCTAGGCGGAAGTAGATCATTAACTAGAGCCTTCTGTCCTTGCAATAGTTGAACAATGTGCACACTTGTAATTGAAATGTTATGTAGCAAACGATGAATGTTCTTTAGATCACCACGTGTGTGGTGTTTTAAGGGTTTTTTTTACCACTTAAACCCTTTTAAACGTTCACAGGAAATACTAAACACGTAGAACGTTATTACCCGAATTTAGTTCGGGAAATATAAATAGTAATGATGTATGATTTATTTTATTGTATTTGTGTGTCAAAATAGAAAACTTTACAAAAGAAAGGTTTAAATGTAGTAATGGTTAGAAGGGCGGTAAAGTAGAGAGAGAGGAGAGGATGATTGTTTATTTTATATAAGAATATTTAGTGAATAGAGTTCTTTGAGGACTGCCGAAAGCCGCGACATGTCGTGGGGGGAAAATCAAATTTGATTTTTTGGAAAAGGAAATAGAGTGCGCGGCGACAGAGGAGGGATAAGCAGTAGTGTTCGAGTGTCGCTCTACCAATAAGGACTGATACCACTTACAGCTGTAAGACGGATGTTTATTGCTTCACCGACGGAAGATAGGCAAATACAGTAGACTCTCAGAAATCCGGATCGGCCTAGTCCGCACTCTCCGTAGTTCGGATCGATGATCTTGAATTAAAAAAAATTAAATTTCTTGCAAATAAAAAAAAAACAAACGACAAAAGGTTCCATTTGATATAAGGTAACATAATACGCATTGCACGCAAATAGCCCGCATTATACAAATGTTATGTACAGTAGTTTGTATCGTCGGGCGCTCTGTGTTTCAGTAACATTGACGAGGCAGTTCAAGGAAATCGATGGAGGGGAGTTTAAAAACTAAGAAAATAAAGTTGAAAAGGAAAATGTTCTTTCGCTGTTAATTACAGTATTACTGTACAGTATTGTCATAATTGTTCGCCATAAACGTCTGCCACAAACGTCCGGATTTCTGAGAGTCTACTGTATAACCCTGCCATTAAAAACTACTTGAAGAGAGGATATCCAAGTAGCTTACCCCCGACTGGGATTTAGGGATATCGCCGACCTCGTGGAGGCCCCTTAAGAACTGGCAAAATTTTCACCAGGTTTCCTAGAAAGAGGAAACCGTTCAGGTACTATCCTATCAGAGATTATCATCTCATGCGTCCGCAATTGGACCAAAATAAGATGGGAATAGTTTGTGTGGCATAGTTTTTAGGTTAAGAATTTTGTATTTTATTGTTAGCCACTCCCACTCCCTCTTTCTCATTTGTTTTGTTGGTATTTTATTTTTGCTTTTCTCGATTGACTTGTTTAATTGAATTGATTCTTTCGTTTTGTATGTTCCTATATTGGTACTAATAAATAATTTGTTTTACTTTTCGTATGTTGGCTTTAGCTTAATGGTGGTTCGCTGTTAACAATATTTCATTTTACCTTTGTTCTTTTTTTAACAGCGTGGCGCTCAACCGTTTGCTTAGTTATCCTGATTTATTCCTTTTTTGGTCCTTAAAAGTTTCTTTATTTATCTTTGCGGAACAAGACACTACGAAGCTGAGCTGTGGAAACCTTCCAACATCCAAAGAATCCAATCCTTTCAATCTAAAGTCCTTCGGCATATCGTCAACGCTCCTTATTATGTATCCAATTTAACGCTCCATACAAGACCTCAATATCCCTTTTATCAATGACCTAATCCATTCTCGGCTTCCTTAATTTCCATAATAGCCTAACCATACTTCCTAATCCCAACAGCACAAGCCTTATCCACAACAACCCATCCTGCTGACAGACCTCCACGACGCCTGAAAAGACGTTGGCCCCGCGACCTTTTACCAATTTCCTAAACTTCCTTCCAACCTGTAGAGAGCTCCAGCATTGGTTGGTGGCCCCTCTCAGCATGCCTTCCCGATTGTGGCGCTGGATCCTCCAGGATTCAGCCTACAATCTGTGCATAACTAAATGAAGATCACATTTACTAGATGTATATGTACAGGTTTTAAATTAATAAATAAATTTTAAAAAAAATTATCCATTTTATTGTTTTCCGTCAAGCAGCCCCACCCCTTCTCCACTTGGCTGAGCCGGGCATTAATCATTGCAGCCATAGTTTGGAGGTAATAACCTTACCATTACAAAAAGCTAACTTTGAGAAGTAAGAGACAGTCGGGTGAGATTTTATTATAATTATAATTACACAGTCTGTTCACTTTATTATTAATAATGATAACAAAAGGACAATTATATGAATGCCAGGCAAACATGAATTTCAGATAAAAAAAAAACTGGGTTCAATTTATTTCGTAGCTAAAAAAGCCAGAATTTAGCCATGTGTCCCAAGTGGAATGGAATGCAGACAGAGACTCAAAGGAAAACGCTAAATAAAGAATAAAGCCAGAACAAATGGATATTACGTCCGCCGAGGTTTGACGAGAGCCGGTTATGTGGAAAATAGAAATTGTGAAAATAAAAAATACCTAAACAGGAAACAGGAATAGCTTTTCCAACTATTCATTATGTTTCTCCATTTTGTTTTTCCTTTTAGAGGAAACAGTTTTGTCATCTTCCCTCTCACTCACTCTGCCTAACTCTCTCGGTCTCTCTCTCTTTGCCTCAAAACAATTCTAAAACTAAAGAATAAAGAATATTTATTCCACTAACTTGTACAAAGTACCGTAGTAGTTTATCTCTAGGAAAAGTAATATAAAAAATAAATATAAGTTGTGATTCAGACGCTGTTCATGGTGTCGTTAATTTGTTTGTAAGTTCAATGTTCTTTAAAAATTTCTCGGTAAAAAATAAATAACACGGCTTCCTCTATTGCCAATAACTTTCAAGTGTAACATACAGCATTTTAGATTGCCCGAGAAATTTGGAGAGAACTGTGACTTCGAGTGGTATTTCGGAACCAAAGATTCAAAAATGAAATTTTACGCAATTGATTACTACCTGTAGCAATAGAAATATCGTAGACCATATATGGTAATTTAACAATGCTCTAGTTTTGCAAAGAGATATCTTGCATTTTGATATTCAGTACTCTATATGGAATTCAACTGAATTGCAGAAAACCAATAGTTCTACAAATGAAAGAAATAATAATTTTGTGGAATATTTTGGTAGCAGTGAGAAAAGGAAGCTTAAAAATTTAACGATTCTAAATAACACGCTTTGTATTTTGAGACACATTGTCTCACTTAAGAAATATTCTGAAGTCTGAAATTTGGCGTAAGTCAAAACTACATCATTACATCCACAAATATGTGTAAACTTTTTTAGAGTTGAAAGGACAGGAAGTTGGTCTTTAACGATCCTACGCAATATATCACATTTCCCAACAAGGCGACATTTTGCTTTAGCGGAAATATATAAACTTCATGTGAACTGCAGGTTAGGCGAAACAGGAAAATGGAATTTAACATTACACTTTTAATTTCTCTTCGTAATATCTCACTTTCAAGCTTTCAGAAATTCTGAAGACATTTAGGAGTTTTATAAATTGCGTATAGCTGTACCTTTAAGGAGAATGGTTACTTAGAAATGATATTAAAGTTGTGAAAATTTCTAGCTGGGTTTAAAATTCCACGTTACATTTCAATCAGTGATGTGTTTTTACATCTTGTAGTTGGAAATATATCGTTTTGGTTTGTAAATTATTTTCAAGGAAATCCATATTAAGGAGTGTTTCTGCATCCTTCAAAACTTTTATCCTGTAGTAAATGTAATTTATCCCCGAGTAAATCGCATGGATCCCCAATTAGATTAGTTACTTTAGTTTTTCTTCTAAGATAAGTATTCTCTCAACAATTCTAAAAAGGATATATATATTTGTAAAAGTGCCACCAAGAGGGTGCTGACGACAACTCTACACAACCTGAATGTTAGGTTACAGTCTGGGAAGGTTAATCGTCACTTTGGAGTGTTTACATTACATAGTTCGTTAGGGTGTTTTCATAGTGTTCAGTGACGGTGACATAATTCTTTCCAGGGATTATATTGTTCTAAATTATTTATGTATCATATTATATTTCTTTGTAATGTTTTGTATTAATTTATTTATAAAATTGAATTTTATTTCCAGAATAATAAAATCTGTTTAAAAACCGTCTTACATATTTTTTTTTGAGCAAATTATTCTCTGCAAAATAGAAAAGAAATTAAATAATCTTTAAAAAGAATAAAATTACAGTGTGGTTTTTTTAAACAAAAATACTGACTTTTAAATATTTCAATACGTAGCCACAAACCGCCGTCCGTGGAATTGATAATTCTTTGATGTTTAAAACATTGATCGCGTGGTCGATACTCAGAACAATCGATAAGATTCATATACTCATATTTGAATATATTGTAGTTCGATTCACATTCATATCCTTGAATTTTATTTAATGATTCTTTTAAGAAATTTGTAAGCTATCCCGTATTCGTCCAGGATCTTAACTTGATAGACGTACGTAAAGCCTGTCTGCAGAAAATAGGCCGTCCTTTACTCTTCCCCCCCCACCCCTGAAGAATACAGTATTTCCGAATGTTTTGTCTCCGCGGGCTGCCAAAATGGCTGAAGATTGTCCGAGGACCGGTCTATAAATATTACCAGATACAACTAGGCCGGTTTTTGAATCCGTAGGATGTATATTTTATATTCTCCCGGTGTAGAGTGTAATCATAAGCTACTATAATTTAATGTTAAGAGTTCTTAGTTATATATTTAAACGTGGGAGTTAAAACGATTACTAAATATTTCGTTCGTGTGTGCTATCTAAATATATTTTATTTTCATTTTAATTTGACTAATAGCGTTGGTATCATTTTTTCATATAAAATAGTTCTTGTGAACCAAATACGCTTTAGTAGTACTAACTTAGACTGAAGGCTAAATTCCCAGCTAGCAAGAGGGTGCGACAGTCCGCTAGCATGATGTCAGGTGTTGCCTAGCAACAAGCATTATTTTTACAATGTTTAGATATTTTGGAAGTGGTAAAATTAAGATTTGGCCTGTACCCTAGACACAGCAGCATTTGTGATTGGTCCAAACTTAGATGGACATCCAGCTCAACAAATTAGACTTGGTTGAAGGGAGCAGTTTGGACCATCTATGCTGTACTTAATCTGTGCTCAAAGAAATCACCGATTTGATTGAATGTTTTTTAACAGAAGGTTTTATTTTTATTTTAGAGCTTACAATTCTACCTGGACTTATCAGTTGATTCTATGTAGTTCTGAGAGTTCATCTCGCGCATGTCAGATGGGTAAACTCTTTGCTATATTGCACTAACCGACCAAATTCGCCTTCATATTCTTTTGAGTAGAACTAACAATTTTAAGAAAAATTATTACACGCTATTGTAAAGGTTATGCCATTGAATCGAACACAGAATTGAACAATTTATTTCAAATAATAACACGCATAGACTTGTATGAACTTGAATATGGCCAAACAGCTGATGCCAAAAAATAAATTCAACAAAATAATGAAAACTAGTTGTTTCAGGACAACTCCTTGCCGACGGGTGAGAAGGCTATGGAGGGGTTTTCAATAACTCTGGAGAAGGTGGACCGCCATCAGGCTGGAGTCTACCAGTGTACGGCCAACAATGGAGTCGGCGATCCGGTCACCGTCGACATGCAGCTCGATGTCCTCTGTAAGTAAGCTCCTTTTTCTTTTTTTTTTAGACTTAAACTGCTGATGCTTATCAAGCTCTTGTTCCATTAGGCTGCGGCCAAATATTAAGGCTTCCTCTTCAGTGTAGGTGCTACCTCTCATTAACTTAAGTGTACCTCATATATTACTATGTTGTTTACAAAAAAAAAGGTAAGAACAAGAACATTATCTGAAAATGTCGTTTTTGCCCATTTTCAGACACGTATTTCTCGGAGTCTATTTAATCTGTGTTGTTGCAAAAAAATTACAGTTATAAAGGAGGATTTGCCCTATATTGTAAAGAAAATTTGGGAATTTTATCTTTTATAGAAAAAGAGAAAAAAAATTGTCAAAGTTGGGTGTTTTTCAACGTGACGCTTTTTCGTGCAGTTTTTGACGATCAACCCTTAAACTGTCCGGTAGGACAGTTTTAATACCTATACTTATCATATACACATATAAGTACTTAACGTGCTCTGCTGGTCCAAATTTGAAGAAATATTCTCTTCATAACATCAGCGTTAAGAGAAAATTATCGGCCTCGGATCTCCAAATCTTTCATGTATTTATTAAATGATTTATTAATTTCAATTTGGGTTTCTTTTATTCTTTTCCGAAACAATAATTGCGTTTTCATTTTATTTACTTATTTTGTTGATGGCCCAACATATTGCTTGATGAATTGATATGTTAATGTTTATATTTCCAAAAGTGAACAGTTCGAATAACAAAAATACGAACAAGAAAAAACCTGTAGCTTGTATAGTATTAATAAAGCTGGGAAAGTTAGGAAATTGGTTTTGTGCAAGTTTGGAAATCTAAGTGACCGTGGCGATGTACTTCCTGCCTTCAGCACTATCGATATGTTACAGAACTTGTGTTATTCATTTTTGAGGGAAACCGGATGTTTTTTTTCTTCTTTAATTAAATTTCCCTTACATATTTATCTTTCATCAAATTAAATAAATAAATAAAAAGTCCCCCTTTTTTACCTCTACGGAATTTTTGAATACATTTACTTCCAGAATACAGTCCCTAGTTATTGATTGCCAAAGTCATCTTTCTACATATTTCTTGCTGTTGATATATTTGGGATTGAGGTCAACATTTTTACAAAGTAATTACAAAATAATTTTTGTAATTACAAATAGATCTATTACTTTTATTATACTTCTTTTTCTTAAGTTTTTCTGATTAAAGAAAGCCTGGTTACTTTTGAGAATAATGTAATCGCCTATTTCTTTAGGCGGGGCTTAACGTCCAACTACTAATTAGGTTTCGTGGACGTGGGGTGGAGGTGGAAGCTCATACTTCACTATAAATAATTTTTTTCTAACAAATAAAAATTAGTGATACACGGGGGATTCGATCCGGTGATCTCCCACACACAAAGCCACCCTCTTGACCACTAGACCAACACCTGCCCCGTTGTTGTTTAAAAGTGCCAGGATTAAAGCAAAGTATAAAACTGGGTCAGATTGGTCAGTTTGTTGAGATTTTATAAAAAAAAAAATATTATCTCAAAACTCGTGTAACATTGAAGTGAATTATATTGATTTTGTCTTAATTATATTTGCTACTCGTAATTGAAATCAGTCGCATAATATGACGATGGCCATAAGAAGTTTAATGCAGCCAATTATTAGATATTAGCGACATCATAATCATGGTTCTACCTGGTCCCTTGCCTCATTACTAGCACCATTACCCAGCTATGGGGGGGGGGAATATCTCCTCCTGGACGGCGCTTTCAACAGAGCTTGGGTGATGATTTTGTTGATACCACGCGATAATATGGTGTCAGCGCTCTGATGCACCATTAATTTCTTGATGATCATTACTATAATTAATTAATATTAATTGATGTTTTTTAATTTATTCCATCAATAAAGTTCAATGTGAAACAATTTCCATTGTCATCCATTTTTACATTCATTCTATGTAAATTTCTATTGATAACCCAATTTAAATATTCAGAGCCGTGACCTGCAATAAAATTGAGGTCTGACTAACAGAATTCTTGATTCAATTTTTTTCTCTTTTAGTCTTTTGTGTAAATCTTAAAGAAAAAGTAATTAGGAGACTATCATATTGTCACATATTAATATTTATATGTATATGTTCTTTTTATTTGCATATATTATTATTATTATTATTTTAATGATTTAAGGCGCGTCAACATCTAAGGTTATTGGCGCCCGGAGCTTTTTTCAGTGCATTGCTGGCCTCCGGACAGTGTTCTCTCGTTACAGACAACACTGTCCATCACCGGACAGTGAGCTGTAAGAAGCTCCTAGGAAGAGAAAATCTAAGGGTCAGCAGCTGGATTCGAATCTGGGACCTCCGCGTGGGAGTCCAATACTCTAACCGCACAGCTAATCCCTTCCCTTTTGCATCTGTTTTCTTCCATCATCGATGCCTGGAGCAAAGATCTGAACTGGACGCAAGAAGGAACTTAGTGAGAGAAGTCTGAAGGGAATTGCTGGATATTAAAAAAGTAGATATAAAAATTGTTTAAAAAGAGAGGAAAAAACACACAGGGTAAGGAGAGCAGTTTCATTACGTATTAGCATAAAGAGGGTTGGAGCTTTTTAGTAGGTGGCCGTTTAAACGTGGAAGCTGCAGGTCTGGTTTGAATCTTTCAACGACTCCCTGGAGCTAGCCATCATCTTGAGATGGCCGTTTGCTTGGAGAACTGAGGGTGAAGTAATTCAATATGGAGCTTTTAACATTTCTTGCTGAATGTTTATAAATCATAAAATCTATTTCTGGGTACTAAAATCTGGGTACTAAATTTCCAAGGTCCTCGTTCCTTATTATTTGGAATGTTTACCACGTGTCGCACAGCTGTGATCTCTCAATAACTTGTATATCTCTGTTTATTAAGTGGCTTACAATAGCCAGATGACCTGTTACATCTTCTTCTCCCGCAATAGGAAAACCACTGAAACGCTGGAAAAATGGAGTAAAAAATAAAATGCTGTAGAATAAATGAATAGCTAGCCGCAGAAAGTATTGGAAGAAAATATTCATGGAAAAAAGAAAAACCCTCACATGTGTTGGTATTGTAATGCTAATTGCATTTGGAAAGTTGCGCACACTAAACTAAAGATGGCCGGGGGGTCTGTAGAATTACTGCGTGAAGAGTGTATAAATGGCCGCACATAAACTTGTCTTCATCTTTTATTCGGTACATCTTTAACCCCGTGGGAGCCGCTATTTCTAAACGCTATCCAAACCAAGTACCTGTCCGGACTGCTCTCCCTCTCCCATTCTCTATCTCCTCCCATTTTTATTCCACCTAATGCCAGTTCCTTCTTCCTTCTTGCCCGGCTGAGTTAAGAACTAATCTCCAATGGAGCTAACATTTCTGTTTTATCGGCACTTCTCCTAGCCGGCACACATCCCTGGCTATTGTAATTGTTTGAATTTTATATTAGTTAGTTTGACCTAGTTGTCGATGTTTTATAGGCTCCAACAGTTACCATGCAAATAAATAAATGAATACAAATTGACTGAGTAAAATAGACAAATGGTTTTTCCCCCTCCTCCTAGAGCTTCTTCTTTATCCTGTAGCTGGGATAAGGTGTAGGTCTTGGGTTTCCATGCATTTATTACCTTTTCGACAAATGTTTGTTGTTTGCTGTACCAGCTGAAACGCAGAGTTCAATAGCTGCACTATTCAGCAGCTCTGTTTCACTTAACTCAGTCACTGAATTTATAAGTTTCACTTATTTCTTTGCAACGCCTACTGAATAGGGTCTGCGGGGGCCCACTTTCCCTTCCCACGATTTTGGGCTGAACACCAGTAAAATCATTCAGTTTTATTTCTCTAAGGGTTAGGTGTTTTTTTTTTTAAACTTATGTGCAATCTGTCAAGATGCTTATAAGCAGTATAAGTCTGTAGGGCCGTCAAATTCATCTAAATATTATTTTCTCTTCTGCTCCTCACCGTTTCCCGTTCATCTTATTATTCTAAGTTTTCTTCCCCATATTCCACGCTCGCGTATCCAGATTGATTATCCAGCATTTGGCGATTAGCAAGGATCTATTTCCAAGCACCAAACGGAGTACTCGGCATTCAGATCTTCGAGAACCATACAAAGCCTTTAGGGTGGTTGCTAAACAAATTATTAGATCTCATTAGAGCTTGTCTTTGCCGAGAAGACGCTGATAAGTGCTTACCCCGACTAAATTCATCCTTAAATCTTTTTAAGAGTACCGTAGGCTAAGAAAACTCTTCTCAGGGTGCCCTTGAGCGGGTGAGTTCAACAGCTTCTAGTGAGACTTCTCACGCTCCATAGTTGTGGGTACACTGGTAGGAAAACGTAGGCCTTTAAAAAGAAGAACTATAAAAGTCGACTCCTTAAGTAGCCTTTGGCTCCAGAGCCTAGAAACAGGGAAGTTTAAAAAGAGCGTGTCCACATTCTCCGTAGGAGAAGAAGGCGATCAGACCTTTTAAGGATCAGATCAATTAATGGTACCTAGATACGAGCCCAGCTCCGCTCTGAGAGGAATTCTCTCTTCTCTGAGCTCTTTTAGAAAACAACTCGCCAGTGCAAAGCTTACGAGCTTCTTAATATCTATCACACTGACCTTCTGACCTTCAAAATATAGCATCCAATTTCTTGTCCTTGTATTTCCTAAAAATAAAACTTCCTTTGTCAACTTGTTCAACCCTTCCGTTTGTGTATTCTATGACGTCCTAATGTCCACTGTCAATGGGAGTGATCATGATTGTATTAAGCAGAAAATACGATATTATACAAATAGATACATGTTAGGTTTTCAATATATCTCAATCGGACAACAGTGTGACACCTAACCTGCACACTTTGGCAACTAACAATAATTGATAGTAAGGATATATTCTACTAGTGTGTCATGTTGAAGTTTATCAGATCGTGTCCTAGAACAGATGTTAATTAAAACGTGGCCAACTGAGAACTTTCTCTTGTAAGATTAAAAATTATTAAAACCATTACTTCCAATTTCCTCTTTACCCATACATTATCAGTACAGAAAACAAGACATTAAGCAAGAAAAATCTTCTTTTATTTTTATGTTTTTATAGAGAAAATTTTTTATTGCATAATTTGATTCTTCATTAAATACCTACGGAGGGAAAATTAGTGAAAACAAGTAAACTTTTATTTTTCATAGAAATAATTAAGAATAAAGAATTGGCCAGTCACAGTGAAGAATGGAAGTGTGAAAAGTGGGATGGTTGAAAAGCCAATCAGAAGCGAGAACAGTTTATAAACCACGCCTACCTTCCTTGTAAGTCACACCACGCCCTCTTTTTTTCACCACAATCGGTAATGTATGTTGGTGTATGCATTTTTAATTTTTTTTTTTTAAATAATTAACGTAATAATAATAATTAATAAATTATTAAATTAAGCCTATGCATCGTTTAATACCTTTTATTACAATCAATCTAATTTTAAATGGAAGCTGCACTTTACTGAACAAATATTTTGTAATTGAAAATGGCCAGCAAAAGGGTCTGTGACATCTAATAAATACTAAACGATATTAATAAAAAGTTAATATGAAATTTAAGGCAATTAAATAGGACATGTACCTCCAAAAGCAGAGGTGTCCATATGATGTGAGAACGCCCAGATTCATGTCTGTAAAAACGATACCTGAGCGAACCTAGATCTAAATTTAACCATCTCAATGTTGAAGGGTTGTGGTGGTTTCTAAAATTGAGTTCTGGGTTTGAGTCCTGAGTGTATTTGATATCTGGCATATAATAGACATCCACAGAGATCAAATTTTTTTAGAAAGTTAGCATTAAGCGCGTTTAAGCGCCATCTTGCTTCTCTCATTATTATTTTTACAAAGTTCTTAGAGCGATGGGCGAGATTGCACAGGGGCTGCCTCTAGTGTATGTGTGAGTGAGTGTGTACGTATATGAGTTGTGTTGAAGTTAGGAACAAAGATAAAATCTTGGTCGGCCATCCCTGACTGATGAAGGTAGTCTTGACTACAAAAGTTCTATCGCTGTCTCACTTACTCTCCAGAGCCCTCGTGTTTTCCATTAAGTTATATAACATTGTATTAAGTTATGAAGTTCTAACTTGGTGCCCGTATGAAGAAGAAGCACAAAGTATACGCACACTTCTTTTTACTGGAACAAAAAGGTACAGCAATTTTCCAGCATTGCTCCAGTAAATGTCTTTAAAAACATACTGCAAACTAATCAAATCATCTGAATATTAATGTAATTGAATTTCTACTTGGGCAGTTGACACGGATATTATCTGGAGGCTGAACGTTTTTATAAAAAAAAATTTTTGTTCGCCCCCCTCGTTTTGAAATCAGGGAGCGTTCATATCTAATTTTGGATACTGAGTTTCCATTTTTATGTCCTTTATGTAGCTTAAGTTTTGGGCCTTCCTCCACGTGGATCATCTTCGAGAGAACTACGATCTCGTTTAAACTCTAACGCTCAATCCTTCACTGATGGAGTTGGAAGGGTAACTTTGACTGAATTTCCTTGGACGATAAACTGTCCTAAACGAACAACTTGGTGACATCATATATTCCAGTAAATCAATTTCAATTTCAAAGAACTATTGACAGCTGGTGGACTTTCTAGCAACACGTGCACCAACATTACCAAAAAACTACGTTGATAGCTACGTCTGTCTGAACACAACCAAGGTTAACCTAGGTCACCTTATTCTAAACTACTTAAAAGTTGCTAAGGAATTTATAAATAACATCAAATATAATTAACTTGCACAATGTTTTGATGTTTATCTCGTTATTTTGGCATTCAATATTTGTTTATATTAAGGAATTAATGCACTTGTTAGTCGTACAAAGGTTAATTCATTTCGATAAACGACAAAAACAAACATTGCTAATTTTGTCCTTTAAAATGATTCAGTATTCTAATGCATTTGAAAGTGAATAACCTTTTTTTCTCTTCTCAATTCTAATTTTTTATCATGGAAAGAAGACCTCTAAGTGATGAAAGGGCAAATTTAATTGTCCAGTTTCATTTACAGGGCCTTTCTCAGCTTGAAATTGCTAATGCTTTGAACATTGCGCCAAGTGTTGTTTGCCGAGCATTGCAAAGATACCGCGAGTTTGGTACTGCACAAAGACGCCATGGTGGTGGGAATTTTCGAAGAACCACTGAAAGAGAAGACCGCCTAGGGAGGATGAATGCCCGCAGAAACCCTTTTTTGACCGTCCGACAGTTACAAAATCGTCTTTTTGAATCCTCTGGGACTCAAGTATCTGATCAAACGATTAGAAATCGATTGAGAGAGGTTGGTTTGCGTTCGTATCGCCCAGTTAGAAGGCCCTCTTTGGATACTCGGCACAGAAGAGCAAGATTGGAATGGGTAAACTCTAGGTTGAGGGAGAACCAAAACTGGGAATTTGTATTGTTTATTGACGAGTCAAGATTCTGTGATAGCAACGTTTGCGAGTGTGGAGAAGGCCAAACACTCGTTTTGAGCCACAATTCATCCAACCGGTAACAGCACACCGCGGTGGCGGTGTCATGGTGTGGGGTGGAATTACTCTCAACAATCGTACTGAACTACACATCATTCAGGGCACTTTAAATGGGATCAGATACAGAGATGACATTATTCGAGGGTTTGTCTCAGACTTCCGAGACAATATTGGGCCACAATTTGTTTTTCTCGACGACAATGCCCGCCTCACCGCGCCAGATGTGTTCTTGAAGAAATTCGTCGTCTCGGCATTACCCACTTACCACTGCCAGCACTATCACCAGCCCTAAACCCAATAGAGCACATTTGGGACAATTTACAGAGACGACTAAATAACCATCAGCCCCAACCCAGGAACACCGGAGAGCTTGCTAACGTTCTAACGTTACTATGGGAAGAAATTCCGTAAGAAGAAATAGCTGCCGTTATTTTGAGTATGGCAAACCGTTGTTCAGCTGTTCAGAGAGTAAGAGGAGGCTACACCAGGTACTGAAAAACTATTAATTGGATTAACAAAATAAAAATTGTGGAAAAACCAGTGGAGATGTTTTCCACAATTTGTTAAGCGACACTCACGGCTTTTGTTAAATCCTGTTTTATCTTTGTTTTTAAAAATTTTATTTGTTAAAGATAATGTGATATTAAAAGACAAATGAAGCAACTTTGATTTAAAAAAATATATAACTCTTTCTGCCTTTTTTTGATCTTTTTATTGCAATTCCTTAGCAACTTTTGAGTAGTTTAGTTCAAATTCTGTAAACTTAAAAGCAACCCCCTCTTAAGAGGTTTTGAAATGACGTCATGTTGATCTAATGACAGCTTTTTATTTTATTATCATCATAAGACAGGAAATAACATTTATTTAATTGAATAGTTGATATTAATTTGACACTTGATACATCCGGCCCAGACATATATCAACAAAAACATAACATATCTGTTTCTATGTCATTCATTTCTTTAGAAATTATTTCCTATTTTGCATATTTTGCATTTATTTAAAACTTACGATTCTCTTATTTTATACCGAATAATCTGGTACGGATACCCGCCCGAATTTCACAATGGACGTCATATAATTTTCTTGCAGCGATTGGTACGAAAATAACTCATCCGCTCAACAGATGGTTTAATGCGGAATTTTAATTACTTATTGGATTTCTATTTTTAATATTACACAGTTAATGAGACCCATACACCCATATTTAATTGTCCCTTTAGAGGAAAACATGGCCCTTCTTTTCTCTCCCTTCGCTGCCTTAAGAAGCGTTTACCCGGGTAATTGGAGATCGATTCATAAACGTAACGATTTCGTCAGTCGTTTTTTAAAACGCTGTTCTTAATCAAGACAAGAAAGGTGTGCAGACAAAGATGGATGTTTCCGTATCCTTCACTGCTTCCAAACTTCCTTCTTCCGGTGTTATATTTCATCTCGTAAAGGTTTAGATAACTTTTTATAAATCCTGTTCGGCTCCACCCATTTCTCTTATAGGAGATCTTTTGTCCTTTACCGCTGTAGCAAGACTAACTACAATAGCGTTTCTGTGATTAGACGATCTTGCTTGCTTCTATGACGCCCGCACATAGTCTGAACGGAGACACGCCCAGTTTATTGTTTCTTATAAGATAGATTGACATTCTAGGTCTTTCAATTCATCATCTAACTCTACTTACAAATTATTTTCGTTTTGTTTCAATTATTTTGAATCAATACTTTTCGTCCGGAAGTCCGGAAGTGCAATTTAATACAAACATGTGGATTTTTATTTATTTTTTTTAAATTTGAGTTTCCACAAGAAATATCCGGTTTCTCGCTCTGTGTACGAGTAACCTTGACGCCAAAACCAGCCAACCACCCATTGAATTTAAAAGTTGATTGTTCAGTTCTCTGTGCAATTTCCTTGTAAACATCTCTAAATCCGGGTTTTCGTACAAGTTAGCGTAAAAATTGCTCCTATGTAGATCTATAATATATAGATATTTTGAACAATTTATTTAGGGGAATTCCTCGTAGAACAGTTCTGGGGGAGTTGGGGGTGTGTGTATCCGTCTTAAATGCGGCTTCTCATTGTTTGCTCTGCACAGTTTGTGTTAGGTAAATTAAGTTAACTAAACTTACTTTTACTTAATTCATTACTTTACTCTTTGGAAGAAAATAAGTTAACTGCATCTCTAAGAAGAATTTTAAAATTAATGATTAAATTATACGTCATTTTTTCCATTAATTCAGACAAGGTCTAAATGAATATATTGCAAACACTTTTATGAACTAGTGTGTCACTTGTCAAAGCGATCTGAGCCCATCAATATGAGTTACAGTTAATCTGTGAGGAAATTACGAGCTAGATAACTTCGGCGATAAGTTAGCGGAAGACAGTCGGGTCATGAGAGGTCATGAAGAATTTTTGCTCTTGAAAAGTTTACAGGAAATAAAACTAATAATATAAGCACATAACCAAACCTTTTATACCCAACAAGGTTTAGCAGCCTTTACCTCATTAGATCTCTCTACTGCGTTCTCTGTAGAAGTAATCTCCCTCTCTCTTTTCCAGTATGGCTACTTTGGAAAATTCATTCCAGTGGTCACGTTTTACTACCGAGTTCCGCTACCGGTTAGCAGAAATAGGTGGAAAACAAAATTATTCCCGACTTGCTTTTCTTCATTTCCATTTCCGTACATGGTGATGTTCTAGTGTTATGCGGGTGGTTTATATTGGAAAAGTGTGGCGCTACAGATGGCTGTTGGAAAGCTAGTTCTATTTCCTGTTCTATTGAAACAGAAACTAGAGGATGGAAAGTGCTGTTTTCCGCCTCCAAAGCGAACCCATCAACGTCTCACCTCACACTAACTAGACTGTAGACGTATACGTACACAAACTGAAGCGGATTTACTTTTTACAAAAAACTAAGGTGCACGACTTTAGAAAGTGATTCATCGCCTTCTTCTTCTTGTTTACCTCTGTCAAGAGAAAGTGGCCACATTCGAGCAAATTTTCTACTTTGAATTTCTGTCGTAATAACCGCTTTAGGGTATTGATCGATATAGGTGTGTGCGCACTTTACCAAGCAGCCAAAAGTCAAAGTACTACTTAACTGAATCGATTTATCAGTTTATTTAGATTTACTTGAAAACTCCTCATTTAGCTCAGAATGTACTTTAGACTTTCTTTTTAGACTAACTGCTATTATTTTAAACATTGTTCTAATAAAATCCGTTTAGGAGCACTATTTTGGAAATGATTGATGTGATTCCTCCAAAGTGCCGTTTACTACGTATTGTAAAGTTTTTCCCCAAAAAAAAAACTTTACTTACACAACTAGTGCCTGCCACTAGTTATTTTATTATGTGGGTTTGATTAATAATAAAACTCGCTAAAGTTGTAAGTAATAACCTGATTTATTAACACGTTAACATTACTCACATTAACATTTACAAGCAACTAACGCTATTCATTACAGTCACCATTTACAACAGTCACAACAGTTTACTGTTACTTACTCACTTCGTAACGCCACAAAACTGTTCCCCGACTGACCACTGGTCCGCACTGCACCGAATTGCACTAGTCTCAGCTACACTAACACAGCTCTACTCATCAACTGACTAATTGCCCAACTAGCTACCACTGAAGCACTCCGCAACACTGACTCTCCAAGACTAACTCATAAACTTGACTATAAACTCTAATAACTCCTTAAAACTTGCTTGAAACTCGATTAACACTGACTTCTCCAGCTGTGTCGGCCTCCTTTTAACTGCGTGCCTCCCTCCAACTGGAACTGCCCTCCTCCAACTCTCTGAGCATAAGTTTCCACGCCCTCCTGATGTTCATTGGCTGGAGAAAACATACTGCCACCACCTCAGCTGTGAGCCGCCTCCTCCCATTCTCTGTCTCTCTCCAACTCCGTCTGTCTCCCTCTCACCTGTCAATCACTGGCTGGGAAACACATATGCCACCACCCCAACTGAGGCCTTTCTCTTAGCTGGCTTTTACACAGGTCACTAACTCCTTGAACAATCTAGCCCCTTTCCTTTCTAGTTCATGTATAGACCGGCCCTTTTGTCTACACAGTGGTGGCCTGTTACCGACTTTGGTCGCTTAACCCCTAGGACAATCTAGGCCTTTCTTCTTTGCCACAAGTAGATACCGCCCCTTTTGTTTATGCAGTGGCGGCCTGTTACTGACTTTGGTCGTTCAACCTCTAGAACAATCTAGGCCTTTCTACTCCGCCCAGGTCAACTTCGTTACAGTATTTATGTCTTCTCCACTTCTATTTGATGTCATTGACAAATACCTAGAGTTTAAAAACTTAAAAAATTGAATTAACGCCAAAAAAGTACACACATCAGCCAGCACCCAAAATTTCATTAATTCATTGTCATTTGTTTATATTTTACCTGTATATGGGAGGCGTTTATTGTCTATAATTGTGCATAATTTATTAGAAATCTATAGGGCAGTAAAGGAGATATTTAGAGTTAAACTTTCGTATAGTTTAAAACAATGAAAACTTCAACATCAAAGATCTCGTAAGCTACTCGATAGATTTTGATTATATTTTACCTGTATATGGAAACGTTTATTGCCTATTATTGTGTATAATTTAGTAAAAATCTATCGGGCAGAAAACGAGATATGTAGAGTTAAACTTTGGTACAGTTTAAAACAGTGAAAAATTCAACATCAAAGATCTCGTAAGCTACTCGATAGATTTTGATTATATTTTACCTGTATATGGAAACGTTTATTGCCTATTATTGTGTATAATTTAGTAAAAATCTATCGGGCAGAAAACGAGATAGGTAGAGTTAAACTTTGGTACAGTTTAAAACATTGAAAACTTCAACATGAAAGATCTCGTAAACTACTCGATAGACTTTGATTATATTTTACCTGTATATGGAGGCATTTAGTGTCTATAATTGTGTAAAATTGAGTAAAAATCTATAGAGTAGAAAATGAGATATTTGGGGTTAAAGTTTGGTTTTGTTTTACAGAGAGAAAACTTTAACTTTAAATATCTCATAAACTACTCGACAAATTTTGATTATATTGTACCTGTATATGGAGGGGTTTATTGTCTATAATCATTTATAATTTAGTCGAAATCTATCCGGTAGTAATCGAGATATTTAGAGTTAAACTTTGGTATAGTTTAAAACAGTGAAAACTTTAACTTCAAATATCTCGTAATCTGCTTGATAGATTTTGATTATATTTTACTTGTATATAGAGGCATTTATTGTGTATAATTTAGTAAAAATCTATCGGGCAGAAAAAGAGATAAGTAGAGTTAAACTTTGGTATAGTTTAAAACAGTGAAAACTTTATCTTCAAATATCTCCTAATCTACTCGATAGATTTTGATTATATTTTACTTGTATATGGAGGCATCTATTGTCTATAATTGTGTATAATTTAGTAGAAATCTATCGGGCAAAAACGAGATATTTAGAGTTCAACTTTGGTACAGTTTAAAAAAGTGAAAACTTTAACTTCAAATATCTCGTAAACTACTCGATAGATTTTGATTATATTTTACCTGTATATGGAGGCATTTAGTGTCTATAATTGTGTAAAATTGAGTAAAAATTTATTGAGTAGAAAACGAGATATTTGGGGTTAAAGTTTTGTTTTGTTTTACAGAGAGAAAACGTTAACTTCAAATATCTCATAAACCAGAGTTGGGCACTGATTAAAAAAAAAATTAAATTCTAAATTTAATTGATTAAATTTTTTAATTGATTAAATTTTTTAATTGATTAAATTTATTTTTAATTTTAATCAGAATTTAATCGGTGAATTTAATCGTAATTTTAATCATATGACAATTATTTAATCAATTAAATTTCAGATTTAATCGTTAATCAAACTAATTTAATCAAACTAAAAAAATTATGATTAAATCTGAGAATTAAATTGAACTTTAATTTTAATCACCGAATTAGTTCAATTTCAATCGTTAATCAAACTAATTTAATCATCCACTTTTATGGCTTTTCAACCAATGGTTCGAACCACGTTTTGGCGAGGCCATTTTTCTAAGTGTCTTCAATAAATACTTTTCGGTTAATTTTTGTAGACTTGGACTTCTTCACGAGTCTCTAGACCAGCGGTTCTTAACCGGTGTTCCGCGAATATGGTCCAAGTGTTCCGCGAAATTTCAATTTTCAATGTATTGAACTTTAGAAACTTAGGAAAGATACGAAAACAAAGAATTGTTCCTTTTTTTTTAATTTGAATCTAATTTTAAGTTCTTGCTAAATACCGAATTTCAAATTATTTAATGTTAGTGTTCCGCGAGAAAAATATATACATATAATTGTGTTCCGCGTCTATGAAAAGGTTAAAACCACTGATATAAGAGGTTGAAAATTTTTTGGGTCATGAAATTCTGTAAAATTATGGCCGTTCTATATCTTCCACTGTGAACCACGTATTGATATAGAATTTTTATCTCTTATACACTTTGTTTTTCTCAATTAAAAAATATAGTTATTTTGTGCACAGATCTATAAATGTAGAAGATATAAAGGGTTGAAAATTTTTTGGGTCATGAAATTCTGTAAAATTATGGCTGTTCTTTATCTCCCACTGTGAACCACGTATTGGTATGGAATTTTGTTCTCTTATACACTTTGTTTTTCTCAATTATAGACTATAGTTATTTTGTGCACAGATCTATAAATGTAGAAGATATAAAGAGTTGAAAATTTTTTAGGTCATGAAATTCTGTAAAATTGTGGCCTTTCTATATCACCTACTGTGAACCACCTATTGGTATGGAATTTTTATCTCTTATCTACTTTGTTTTTCTCAATTATAAACTATAGTTATTTTGTGCACAGATCTATAAATGTAAAAGATATAAAGGGTTGAAAATTTTTTGGGTCATGAAATTCTGTAAAATTATGGCCATTCTATATCTCCCACTGTGAACCACGTATTTGTATGGAATTTTGTTCTCTTATACACTTTGTTTTTCTCAATTATAAACTATAGTTATTTTGTGCACAGATCTATAAATGTAGAAGATATAAAGGGTTCAAAAATTTTTGGGTCATGAAATTCTGTAAAATTATGGCTGTTCTTTATCTTCCACTGTGAACCACGTATTGGTATGGAATTTTGTTCTCTTATACACTTTGTTTTTCTCAATTATAAACTATAGTTATTTTGTGCACAGATCTATAAATGTAGAAGATATAAAGAGTTGAAAATTTTTTGGGTCATGAAATTCTGTAAAATGGTGGCCTTTCTATATCACCTACTGTGAACCACCTATTGGTATGGAATTTTTATCTCTTATCTACTTGGTTTTTCTCAATTATAAACTATAGTTATTTTGTGCACAGATCTATAAATGTAGAAGATATAAAGGGTTGAAAATTTTTTGGGTCATGAAATTCTGTAAAATTATGGCTGTTCATTCTCTCCCACTGTGAACGACGTATTGGTATGGAATTTTTATCTCTTATCTACTTTGTTTTTCTTAATTAAAAAATATAGTTATTTTGTGCACAGATCTATAAATGTAGAAGATATAAAGGGTTGAAAATTTTTTGGGTCATGAAATTCTGTAAAATTATGGTTGTTCTTTATCTCCCACTGTGAACCACGTATTGGTATGGAATTTTGTTCTCTTATACACTTTGTTTTTCTCAATTATAGACTATAGTTATTTTGTGCACAGATCTATAAATGTAGAAGATATAAAGGGTTGAAAAATTTTTGGGTCATGAAATTCTGTAAAATTATGGCCATTCTATATCTCCCACTGTGAACCACGTATTGGTATGGAATTTTGTTCTCTTATACACATTGTTTTTCTCAATTATAAACTATAGTTATTTTGTGGACAGATCTATAAATGTAGAAGATATAAAGGGTTCAAAAATTTTTGGGTCATGAAATTCTGTAAAATTATGGCTGTTCTTTATCTTCCACTGTGAACCACGTATTGGTATGGAATTTTGTTCTCTTATACACTTTGTTTTTCTCAATTATAAACTATAGTTATTTTGTGCACAGATCTATAAATGTAGAAGATATAAAGGGTTGAAAATTTTTTGGGTAATGAAATTCTGTAAAATTATGGCCGTTCTATATCTTCCACTGTGAACCACGTATTGATATAGAATTTTTATCTCTTATAAACTTTGTTTTTATCAATTAAAAACTATAGTTATTTCGCGCACAGATCTAAAAAGGTAGACAATATAAAGAGTTAAAAATTTTTTGGGTCATGAAATTCTGTAAAATTATGGCTGTTCTTTATCTCCCATTGTGAACCACGTATTGGTATGGAATTATTATATTTTATCTACTTTGTTTTTATCAATTATAAACTATAGTTATTTTCTGCACAGATCTTTAAATGTAGAAGACATAAAGGGTTGAAAATTTTTTGGGTCATGAAATTCTGTAAAATTATGGCTGTTCTTTATCTCCCACAGTGAACCACGTATTGGTATGGAATTTTGTTCTCTTATACACTTTGTTTTTCTCAATTAAAAAATATAGTAATTTTGTGCACAGATCTATAAATGTAGAAGATATAAAGGGTTGAAAATTTTTTGGGTCATGAAATTCTGTAAAATTATGGCTGTTCTTTATCTCCCACTGTGAACCACGTATTGGTATGGAATTTTGTTGTCTTATACACTTTGTTTTTCTCAATTATAGACTATAGTTATTTTGTGCACAGATCTATAAATGTAGAAGATATAAAGAGTTGAAAATTTTTTGGGTCATGAAATTCTGTAAAATTGTGGCCTTTCTATATCACCTACTGTGAACCACCTATTGGTATGGAATTTTTATCTCTTATCTACTTTGTTTTTCTCAATTATAAACTATAGTTATTTTGTGCACAGATCTATAAATGTAGAAGATATAAAGGGTTCAAAAATTTTTGGGTCATGAAATTCTGTAAAATTATGGCTGTTCTTTATCTTCCACTGTGAACCACGTATTGGTATGGAATTTTTATCTCTTATCTACTTTGTTTTTCTCAATTATAAACTATAGTTATTTTGTGCACAGATCTATAAATGTAGAAGATATAAAGGGTTGAAAATTTTTTGGGTCATGAAATTCTGTAAAATTATGGCTGTTTTTTATCTCCCACTGTGAACCACGTATTCGTATGGAATTTTTATCTTTTATCTACTTGGTTTTTCTCAATTATAAACTATAGTTATTTTGTGCACAGATCTATAAATGTAGAAGATATAAAGGGTTGAAAATTTTTTGGGTCATGAAATTCTCTAAAATTATGGCTGTTCTTTATCTCCCACTGTGAACCACGTATTGGTATGGAATTTTGTTCTCTTATACACTTTGTTTTTCTCAATTAAAAAATATAGTTATTTTGTGCACAGATCTATAAATGTAGAAGATATAAATGGTTGAAAATTTTTTGGGTCATGAAATTCTGTAAAATTATGGCTGTTCTTTATCTCCCACTGTGAACCACGTATTGGTATGGAATTTTGTTCTCTTATACACTTTGTTTTTCTCAATTATAGACTATAGTTATTTTGTGCACAGATCTATAAATGTAGAAGATATAAAGAGTTGAAAATTTTTTGGGTCATGAAATTCTGTAAAATTGTGGCCTTTCTATATCACCTACTGTGAACCACCTATTGGTATGGAATTTTTATCTCTTATCTACTTTGTTTTTCTCAATTATAAACTATAGTTATTTTGTGCACAGATCTATAAATGTAGAAGATATAAAGGGTTGAAAATTTTTTGGGTCATGAAATTCTGTAAAATTATGGCCATTCTATATCTCCCACTGTGAACCACGTATTGGTATTGAATTTTGTTCTCTTATACACTTTGTTTTTCTCAATTATAAACTATAGTTATTTTGTGCACAGATCTATAAATGTAGAAGATATAAAGGGTTCAAAAATTTTTGGGTCATGAAATTCTGTAAAATTATGGCTGTTCTTTATCTTCCACTGTGAACCACGTATTGGTATGGAATTTTGTTCTCTTATACACTTTGTTTTTCTCAATTATAAACTATAGTTATTTTGTGCACAGATCTATAAATGTAGAAGATATAAAGGGTTCAAAAATTTTTGGGTCATGAAATTCTGTAAAATTATGGCTGTTCTTTATCATCCACTGTGAACCACGTATTGGTATGGAATTTTGTTCTCTTATACACTTTGTTTTTCTCAATTATAAACTATAGTTATTTTGTGCACAGATCTATAAATGTAGAAGATATAAAGAGTTGAAAATTTTTTGGGTCATGAAATTCTGTAAAATGGTGGCCTTTCTATATCACCTACTGTGAACCACCTATTGGTATGGAAATTTTATCTCTTATCTACTTGGTTTTTCTCAATTATAAACTATAGTTATTTTGTGCACAGATCTATAAATGTAGAAGATATAAAGGGTTGAAAATTTTTTGGGTCATGAAATTCTGTAAAATTATGGCTGTTCATTCTCTCCCACTGTGAACGACGTATTGGTATGGAATTTTTATCTCTTATCTACTTTGTTTTTCTTAATTAAAAAATATAGTTATTTTGTGCACAGATCTATAAATGTAGAAGATATAAAGGGTTGAAAATTTTTTGGGTCATGAAATTCTGTAAAATTATGGTTGTTCTTTATCCTCCACTGTGAACCACGTATTGGTATGGAATTTTGTTCTCTTATACACTTTGTTTTTCTCAATTATAGACTATAGTTATTTTGTGCACAGATCTATAAATGTAGAAGATATAAAGGGTTGAAAAATTTTTGGGTCATGAAATTCTGTAAAATTATGGCCATTCTATATCTCCCACTGTGAACCACGTATTGGTATGGAATTTTGTTCTCTTATACACATTGTTTTTCTCAATTATAAACTATAGTTATTTTGTGGACAGATCTATAAATGTAGAAGATATAAAGGGTTCAAAAATTTTTGGGTCATGAAATTCTGTAAAATTATGGCTGTTCTTTATCTTCCACTGTGAACCACGTATTGGTATGGAATTTTGTTCTCTTATACACTTTGTTTTTCTCAATTATAAACTATAGTTATTTTGTGCACAGATCTATAAATGTAGAAGATATAAAGGGTTGAAAATTTTTTGGGTAATGAAATTCTGTAAAATTATGGCCGTTCTATATCTTCCACTGTGAACCACGTATTGATATAGAATTTTTATCTCTTATAAACTTTGTTTTTATCAATTAAAAACTATAGTTATTTCGCGCACAGATCTAAAAAGGTAGACAATATAAAGAGTTAAAAATTTTTTGGGTCATGAAATTCTGTAAAATTATGGCTGTTCTTTATCTCCCATTGTGAACCACGTATTGGTATGGAATTATTATATCTTATCTACTTTGTTTTTATCAATTATAAACTATAGTTATTTTCTGCACAGATCTTTAAATGTAGAAGACATAAAGGGTTGAAAATTTTTTGGGTCATGAAATTCTGTAAAATTATGGCTGTTCTTTATCTCCCACAGTGAACCAGGTATTGGTATGGAATTTTGTTCTCTTATACACTTTGTTTTTCTCAATTAAAAAATATAGTAATTTTGTGCACAGATCTATAAATGTAGAAGATATAAAGGGTTGAAAATTTTTTGGGTCATGAAATTCTGTAAAATTATGGCTGTTCTTTATCTCCCACTGTGAACCACGTATTGGTATGGAATTTTGTTCTCTTATACACTTTGTTTTTCTCAATTATAGACTAGTTATTTTGTGCACAGATCTATAAATATAGAAGATATAAAGAGTTGAAAACTTTTTGGGTCATGAAATTCTGTAAAATTGTGGCCTTTCTATATCACCTACTGTGAACCACCTATTGGTATGGAATTTTTATCTCTTATCTACTTTGTTTTTCTCAATTATAAACTATAGATATTTTGTGCACAGATCTATAAATGTAGAAGATATAAAGGGTTGAAAATTTTTTGGGTCATGAAATTCTGTAAAATTATGGCCATTCTATATCTCCCACTGTGAACCACGTATTGGTATGGAATTTTGTTCTCTTATACACTTTGTTTTTCTCAATTATAAACTATAGTTATTTTGTGCACAGATCTATAAATGTAGAAGATATAAAGGGTTCAAAAATTTTTGGGTCATGAAATTCTGTAAAATTATGGCTGTTCTTTATCTTCCACTGTGAACCACGTATTGGTATGGAATTTTGTTCTCTTATACACATTGTTTTTCTCAATTATAAACTATAGTTATTTTGTGCACAGATCTATAAATGTAGAAGATATAAAGGGTTGAAAATTTTTTGGGTCATGAAATTCTGTAAAATTGTGGCTGTTCTATATCTCTTACTGTGAACCACGTATTAGTATGGAATTTTTATCTCTTATCTACTTTGTTTTTCTCAATTATAAACTATAGTTATTTTGTGCACAGATCTATAAATGTAGAAGATATAAAGGGTTGAAAATTTTTTGGGTCATGAAATTCTGTAAAATTATGGCTGTTTTTTATCTCCCACTGTGAACCACGTATTCGTATGGAATTTTTATCTTTTATCTACTTGGTTTTTCTCAATTATAAACTATAGTTATTTTGTGCACAGATCTATAAATGTAGAAGATATAAAGGGTTGAAAATTTTTTGGGTCATGAAATTCTCTAAAATTATGGCTGTTCTTTATCTCCCACTGTGAACCACGTATTGGTATGGAATTTTGTTCTCTTATACACTTTGTTTTTCTCAATTAAAAAATATAGTTATTTTGTGCACAGATCTATAAATGTAGAAGATATAAATGGTTGAAAATTTTTTGGGTCATGAAATTCTGTAAAATTATGGCTGTTCTTTATCTCCCACTGTGAACCACGTATTGGTATGGAATTTTGTTCTCTTATACACTTTGTTTTTCTCAATTATAGACTATAGTTATTTTGTGCACAGATCTATAAATGTAGAAGATATAAAGAGTTGAAAATTTTTTGGGTCATGAAATTCTGTAAAATTGTGGCCTTTCTATATCACCTACTGTGAACCACCTATTGGTATGGAATTTTTATCTCTTATCTACTTGGTTTTTCTCAATTATAAACTATAGTTATTTTGTGCACAGATCTATAAATGTAGAAGATATAAAGGGTTGAAAATTTTTTGGGTCATGAAATTCTGTAAAATTATGGTTGTTCTTTATCTCCCACTGTGAACCACGTATTGGTATGGAATTTTGTTCTCTTATACACTTTGTTTTTCTCAATTATAGACTATAGTTATTTTGTGCACAGATCTATAAATGTAGAAGATATAAAGAGTTGAAAATTTTTTGGGTCATGAAATTCTGTAAAATGGTGGCCTTTCTATATCACCTACTGTGAACCACCTATTGGTATGGAATTTTTATCTCTTATCTACTTTGTTTTTCTCAATTATAAACTATAGTTATTTTGTGCACAGATCTATAAATGTAGAAGATATAAAGGGTTCAAAATTTTTTGGGTCATGAAATTCTGTAAAATTATGGCTGTTCTTTATCTTCCACTGTGAACCACGTATTGGTATGGAATTTTGTTCTCTTATACACTTTGTTTTTCTCAATTATAAACTATAGTTATTTTGTGCACAGATCTATAAATGTAGAAGATATAAAGTGTTGAAAATTTTTTGGGTAATGAAATTCTGTAAAATTATGGCCGTTCTATATCTTCCACTGTGAACCACGTATTGATATAGAATTTTTATCTCTTATAAACTTTGTTTTTATCAATTAAAAACTATAGTTATTTCGCGCACAGATCTAAAAAGGTAGACAATATAAAGAGTTGAAAATTTTTTGGGTCATGAAATTCTGTAAAATTATGGCTGTTCTTTATCTCCCATTGTGAACCACGTATTGGTATGGAATTATTATATCTTATCTACTTTGTTTTTATCAATTATAAACTATAGTTATTTTGTGCACAGATCTTTAAATGTAGAAGACATAAAGGGTTGAAAATTTTTTGGGTCATGAAATTCTGTAAAATTATGGCTGTTCTTTATCTCCCACAGTGAACCACGTATTGGTATGGAATTTTGTTCTCTTATACACTTTGTTTTTCTCAATTAAAAAATATAGTTATTTTGTGCACAGATCTATAAATGTAGAAGATATAAAGGGTTGAAAATTTTTTGGGTCATGAAATTCTGTAAAATTATGGCCATTCTATATCTCCCACTGTGAACCACGTATTGGTATGGAATTTTGTTCTCTTATACACTTTGTTTTTCTCAATTATAAACTATAGTTATTTTGTGGACAGATCTATAAATGTAGAAGATATAAAGGGTTCAAAAATTTTTGGGTCATGAAATTCTGTAAAATTATGGCTGTTCTTTATCTTCCACTGTGAACCACGTATTGGTATGGAATTTTGTTCTCTTATACACTTTGTTTTTCTCAATTATAAACTATAGTTATTTTGTGCACAGATCTATAAATGTAGAAGATATAAAGGGTTGAAAATTTTTTGGGTCATGAAATTCTGTAAAATTGTGGCTGTTCTTTATCTCCCACTGTGAACCACGTATTGGTATGGAATTTTGTTCTCTTATACACTTTGTTTTTCTCAATTATAAAATATAGTTATTTTGTGCACAGATCTATAAATGTAGAAGATATAAAGAGTTTAAAATTTGTTGGGTCATGAAATTCTGTAAAATTGTGGCTGTTCTTTATCTCCCACTGTGAAACACGTATTGGTATGGAATTTTATTCTCTTGTACACTTTGTTTTTCTCAATTATAAACTATAGTTATTTTGTGCACAGATCTATAAAGGTAGAAGATATAAAGGGTTGAAAATTTTGTGGGTCATGAAATTCTGTAAAATTGTGGCTGTTCTATATCTCCTACTGTGAACCACGTATTGGTATGGAATTTTGTTCTCTTATACACTTTGTTTTTCTCAATTATAGACTATAGTTATTTTGTGCACAGATCTATAAATGTAGAAGATATAAAGGGTTGAAAATTTTTTGGGTCATGAAATTCTGTAAAATTATGGCTGTTCTTTATCTCCCACTGTGAACCACGTATTGGTATGGAATTTTGTTCTCTTATACACTTTGTTTTTCTCAATTATAAACTATAGTTATTTTGTGCACAGATCTATAAATGTAGAAGATATAAAGGGTTGAAAATTTTTTGGGTCATGAAATTCTTTAAAATTATGGCCGTTCTATATCTCCCACTGTGAACCACGTATTGGTATGGAATTTTTTTCTCTTATACACTTTGTTTTTCTCAATTACAAACTACAGTTATTTTGTGCACAGATCTATAATTTTAGAAGATATAAAGTCTAGTGAGTGGTAAACATGGTGAAATTTGAGTGTAAGGTCTTCCTATTTAAGTCTAGTGAGTGGTTGAGATATTTAAATGTGAGTGTAAGGTGGTCCTATCTAAGTCTAATGAGTGGTAAACATGGTGAAATGTGAGTGTAAAGTGGTCTTATCTAAGTCTAGTGAGTGGTAAACATGGTGAAATGTGAGTGTAAGGTGGTCCTATCTAAGTCTAGTGAGTGGTTAAGATAGTTAAATGTTAGTGTAAGGTGGTCCTATCTAAGTCTAATGAGTGGTAAACATGGTGAAATGTGAGTGTAAAGTGGTCCTATCTAAGTCTAGTGAGTGGTAAACATGGTGAAATGTGAGTGTAGGGTGGTCCTATCTAAGTCTAGTGAGTGGTTAAGATAGTTAAATGTGAGTGTAAGGTGGTCCTATCTAAGTCTTGTGAGTGGTAAACATGGTGAAATGTGAGTGTTAGGTGGTCCTATCTAAGTCTAGTGAGTGGTAAACATGGTGAAATGTGAGTGTAAGGTGTTCCTATCTAAGTCTAGTGAGTCGCCAGCAAGGTTAAATGTGAGTGTAAGGTGGTCCTAAGTCTAGTGAGTGGTAAACATGGTTAAATGTGAGTGTAAGGTGGTCCTATATAAGTCTTGAGAGTCACTAACATGGTATATATGAGACACCAGACTGGTAGAATGAAGGTGCCAAGTTTGGGAAAGGTGATAATATTGATAGAGAAGAGGCACTAGGCGGAATAAAGATGCATTGGTCCGATTCTGGTTTAACCATTGGCAATGTTTGGTTTTAAAAATTTAATCTCTCACATTTTGATTAAATTAAAAAATTTAATCGTCCAAAGTGATTAAAACTAAATTTGGAATTTAATTCAATCAATTAAAATTACGATTATTTAATTTTAATTTTAATCTTAATTTTTAGTTAGGATTAAAAATTTTAATTGATTAAATTCCGATTAAATTAAAAGTGAATTTAATTTCAATCAACTAATTTTGGCCGATTAAATTTTTTAATTTTAATCATGATTAAAATTAAATTTCGGTTTAATTCAATTGTTTTTTAATTGATTAAATTTTTGCCCAACTCTGTCATAAACTACTCGATAAATTTTGATTATATTGCATGGAAGCAACTATTGTCTATAATTGTGTAAAATTGAGTAAAAATCTATGGAGTAGAAAATGAGATATTTGGGGTTAAAGTTTGGTTTCGTTTTACAGAGAGAAAACTTTAACTTTAAATATCTCATAAACTACTCGATAAATTTTGATTATATTGTACCTGTATATGGAGGGGTTTATTGTCTATAATCGTTTATAATTTATTAGAAATCTATCGGGCAGTAAACGAGATATTTAGAGTTAAACTTTGGTATAGTTTAAAACAGTGAAAACTTTATCTTCAAATATCTCCTAATCTACTTCATAGATTTTGATTATATTTTACTTGTATATGGAGGCATCTATTGTCTATAATTGTGTATAATTTAGTAGAAATCTATCGGGCAAAAACGAGATATTTAGAGTTCAACTTTGGTACAGTTTAAAAAGGTGAATACTTTAACTTCAAATATCTCGTAAACTACTCGATAGATTTTGATTATATTTTACTTGTATATGGAGGCATCTATTGTCTATAATTGTGTATAATTTAGTAAAAATCTATCGGGCAGAAAACGAGATATTTAGAGTTAAACTTTGGTACAGTTTAAAACATTGAAAACTTCAGCATCAAAGATCTCGTAAACTACTCCATAGATTTTGATTATATTTTACCTGTATATGGAGGTATTTATTGTCTATTATTGTGTATAATTTAGTAAAAGTCTATCGGGCAGAAAACGAGATAAGTAGAGTTAAACTTAGGTACAGTTTAAAACATTGAAAACTTCAACATGAAAGATCTCGTAAACTACTCTATAGATTTTAATTATATTTTACCTGTATATGGAGGCGTTTATTGTATACACTTGTGTATAATTTATTAGAAATCTATCGGGCAGTAAACGAGATATTTAGAGTTGAACTTTGGTATAGTTTAAAACAGTGAAAACTTTAACTTCAAATATCTCTTAATCTACTCGATATATTTTGATTATATTTTACTTGTATATGGAGGCATTTGTTGTGTATAATTGTGTATAATTTAGTAAAAGTCTATCGGGCAGAAAAGGAGATATTTAGAGTTAAACTTTGGTACAGTTTAAAACAGTGAATACTTCAACATCAAAGAGAAAACTTTAACTTCAAATATTTCATAAACTACTCGATAAATTTTGATTATATTTTACCTGTACATGGAAGCAACTATTATCTATAATTGTTTAAAATCAAGTAAAAATCTTTCGAGTAGAAGACGAGATATTTAGAGTTAAACTTTGGTACAGTTCAAAACAGTGAATAATTTAACTTCAAATATCTAGTAAACTACTCGATAGATTTTGATTATATTTTACCTGTATACGAAAGCAACTATTGTCGATAATTGTGTATCATTTAGTAAAAATCTATCGTGCAGAAAGGGAGATATTTAGAGTTAAACTTTATTACACTTTGAAACAGTGAAAATTGAAACTTCAAATATCTTTTAAACTACTGTATAGATTTTGATTATATTTTACCTGTACATGGAAGCAACTATTATCTATAATTGTTTAAAATTTAGTAAAAATCTGTCGAGTAGAAAACGAGATATTTGGGGTTAAAGTTTGGTTTTGTTTTCTAGAGTGAAAACTTTAACTTCAAATATCACGTAAACTGCTCGATGGATTTTGATTATATTTTACCTGTATATGAAGGGGTTTATTGTCTATAATTGTTTATAATTTTATAGAAATCTATCGGGCTGTAAAAGAGATATTTAGAGTTAAACTTTGGTATAGTTTAAAACAGTGAAAACTTCAACATCAATGATCTCGTAAACTACTCGATAGATTTTGATTATATTTTACCTGTATATGGTGGCGTTTATTGTCTATAATTGTGTATAATTTAGTAGAAATCTATCGGGCAGAAAACGAGGTTGAAGGTTTGAAATTTTAAGCAATTTGAATACACTCATAATTTAACTTTCCATATTACAATATTTATTGTTACTAAACCAATGTGATTTGTATTCTCTACAATTCGGTAAAGAACTTATTCAATTCTTAACAATACAAAAGAAGATATTATGGTTTGAAATTTGAAGCAATTTCAGTACACCCAAAATTCCATATGGTAATAACTATTATCACTTAAGCAATGCGATTTATACCAGTTATAGAGCTAACCATTTTCTACAAAGTCTGTCTAATATTTTTATTTATAATTGAATATTGATTTTTTTTGGGGGTGGGACCTTAATAGGGCTAACTTCTCCTCTATATAATGTACAACATCGAGTGCCCTAAAAGGCCCATCTTTATAGAATGTTGAGTCGAATGGCCTTTTATTTATGAAAATCGGTTAATGTGTTCGGGCGTTTCTTTGTTTACAAATAATTTATCAATAACAAGAAGGACAAGAACCATTTGTGGAATTGCTTTTTTTTGCTCGTTTTTGGCATTGTTTTTGTCAAAAACTAATTGTTTTTTGTTATTTGAAAAATAAAATAAAATAAAAATACAGTTATAAAGGTGGATTGGCCCGATATTATAAAGAAAATTGGGAATTTTATCTTTTATAGAAAAAGAGGAAGAATTGTCAGATTTACCTCTTTCTCAGACTCAACACAGTATTCTTGTAATATTTAATGTTTACATTTTCCAAAATTAAATCTTTTGGTTTTTCTTGTAAAGAGTTCTGTTGGTACTGGGGATGGCCGTCGGGGCGTTATGACGAGTTCTGTTGGTACTGGGGATGGCCGTCTGGGCGTTATGACGAGTTCTGTTGGTACTGGGGATGGCCGTCTGGGCGTTATGACGAGTTCTTTAAACGAATTCTTGTTTATTCAATTTTATTCTATTTTCTTTTTTTAATCATCTCTTTATCTTCCAGCCTCAATTTTTCCAGGATATTAATGTTTATTTTCTCAAATGTTTAATATAAAAAGAAAATATGAGCAGAATGGGTGTGTGGTTTAATATGAACCTAACCTTAATATTTTTCTTTTCATAATATACGTATTAAGGTTCAAGTATGTGATATTATTTACTTAGATATTTAGATTTTGAAGCAGTTTAGTATTATACTTGTTCACAAATGTTTTACCATTTATTTGTCTTACTCTCAGTGAAGGAAAAGTATTGCAATGGTTCAAAATCTTACTTACTGTGTAGTCGCCAGAAAAGCACGGTTTGTGCATCACTGGAACAGAAAACTTTTTTTACATTGTCCAGTTGGCAGCACTGGAGAAGACAACGTAGAGGGGGCTCCAGCGTGTGCCTGGGAGCTCGAGCCAGTTGCCCTTTTGGGCTTCTCAAGTGGTCGCCATGTAGGAAGTGTACGTCTTTGTTCTTTTCTGCTGTCCGCTTGCCATGATGGCGTTCTAAGCGTGGGTCGGCCTGACCTGTGTTGTGTGAATGTCACATTTTATACAGAATCAAGTTGCGCACATACCAAGTGTTAATGCCATGTCAATTAATTGTTAATGTTATGGCAATTAAGTTTGATAATCTAAGTAAGTCGAAACTTGTCAATTTATTTTAAGTAAGTCATTATTTCCTGGATCATGATCCTCCCAATCTGTCATGCAAGTTCAAAATAAAAGTTTATTGTGTCTGTTTAATTTGTCAAGGTATTCTGAGTGTCGGTGGCGTCCCCACCCTTCTCGTTCCTTTAGTTTTATTTCATAGACAAAGACTTTTTATTAATACTGTTGCACCTAAACCATGGAAATAGTTTGCAGGCGGAAGTGTTTGTTCTTTAAATGCATTATTGTTAGTTGTTGGACGTTTAAGGTTTTTTTTTTTTGGTGTTATCGCGGGAAAATCTGTTTCCGTTATGGTATGTTCTCGAACATATTTTTTAAAATCCAGCTCTGTCCCTTAGATTTTCTCTTCCTAGGAGCTTCTTACAGCTCCACTGTCCGCTGATAGACAGTGTTGTCTGTAACGAGAGAACACTGTCCGGAGGCCGGCAGTGCACTGAAAAAAGCTCCGAGCGTCAATAACCTCAAATCATTTTAAAATAACTTTTTTGGGACTTAGAAGACCTCAAAACATGGAATTCCGTGTTTTTACGAGGATGTGCAGGAGGTCTCAGAACATGAAAATACAAAAAGGAAGCTGTCCATTGACCAATCTTCCGGCTGCGATTAGGCCATCCTGCTTTAGTGAATTATTATTTCAGTTGTCCCGATTGTTTAATTTCTTTTACTTCTAATTAAGAGGTAATGAGATCGTGCAGATTTCGATTTTCAGTTTTTCCCGGAAATAGCCAGTTTTTTTTTTGACTCTGTGAATTGTAAAAAGTGGTTTGTTACAAACATTTCTGCTTATCTTGTGTATGTTGGAAAAAAATATGAATTACCCAGGTAAATTAGAAAGCTTTAACTGGTCATTATGTTTTGGTTTATAGCACACGCCTCACGACGTCATGACTGCAACTTGACGACCAAAACTCTTACCGGAAGTGTGTTTTTATGATTTCCCGGAATCAGCGCTTACTATTTTCTTTAAAAAAAAAAAAAAATTGTTTTGAGGCAGTGGGGGTAAGAGTAGGGGAAGACTGTTCAGCTGTATGGTCTGGATTCGCAAACCGCAAAATGTTAGTGAGGATGACGTAAAACTGGAGAAACTGGAGATTAGTGGAAAGAAAAAGTCGTGCGTTAAAATTACTTTAAGTAATTTGCTTCTAAAAACATTTTAAAAACGTTGATGTTTTTAAAAACATCGCAGCTACCATTTTTATGGCTTGTTAGGAAGGATGTATTGTAATTAGGGTTCTGGATTACTTTCAAGAAAAAAAAACAATACAATTTACGGGCATTATGGTAATAAGTCTGGAGAAATTATATCACTTAAGCGGGCAATGAAATATTGAAATGAAAAGATGTAATAAATTTCAATGAAGTGGATACTAAATGGGCAATTAACAAACTGAGCAACATTCTAAATGCAAATATATGGCGCTAGAAGTTTTATTTTACTGGCTAATATTTAACGTATTCTGTGGACAAATCTAAGTTCTTATTTCTGCTGAGAGGCTGACCCTATTTGGGGCAGGCTCAGGGATCAGACTGTCGGGAATCTTGGAGAACTTGCTCAAACTGGCCCCCTTTTTTTGGAATCATCTTCCTTGAAGGCTTAGGAAAATGACCACTGGCCAGGTGGCATATCCAGATTTTTCAAATTTTTGGGCGGTTAAAGTAGTGTGAAATTTTGCTTCATAAATCGCAAACCCTCTGGATATTAAAAAAAAAAAGTTGGTTGCGTTTGTTGAGAGGTTAAATAACATTGGTTGAGGTTATCATCACTTTTAGGCATCATTCCAATGCCTGACAAGTGTCTGTTTACGCTCCTAACCCACCTATATGTTTTCTATTGCTTCTTTAGTGATTGCTTCTACAGCTTCTCTTAAACGAAAATCATCAAACAGCTAGCCTCTCATCTTTACAAATTTGTCGAGCTCAAAACATTTTTGTTTTGTTTGTTTAAATAATGCTTTAATATCGCCCGTATTCATTCATTTCTTAATTTTATAAATAAACTCAATTCAGACATTCAAACTAATAATGATTACAAACTAAGGAGAGTATTTCGAATCTGAAGAAATTATATAGTTTTAGTGTGCTTTAGATGCAAAATAAAAAATGAAGTAAGCACCTAAAAGGGCCCAAATTATGCCTTTAAGTTACTAATGTACATCAACGAAATGTTTATGTAAACTGTTCGTTTTTACTAAATGAAATAAAATAGGCAAACTTTGCTTTTATGCTGTAAAATAATTTACATAAATATGTCGCTAGTTTGCTGGAAATCCGCAGGATATCGCTTGCAGCAGTGAGAGAAATGAAAAAAGTTGTAAACACAACCAACTTGGTTGCGTTTGTTGAGGTTACATTACATTGGTTAAGGTTATCATAACTTTTAGACACCATTCCAATGCCTGAGAAGTGCCAGTTTACTCTCCTTACCCGGCTGCATGTTTTAAGAGAAAAGCGTGGGAGAATTGTTATTAAATTCAGTCGTGACGAATAGTGTATTCTGCACTGCTCGCTCCTAGAGTGCGTTCTGCCCTTACAGATAATATTCAGCAGCTAGTAACTCAAAGAACTAGTACCTTATAGCGCATGTTTTGAATGCAACCTTTGCTTAACTTTAATCGAACTATGTGGCTGCCCTATTTTCAGATTGGTTTATACATACAAAATCCCAGCTCTTTGTTCTTTACCTTTCATCTAAGATACTATCAGAAATTAACACCCGTCTCATTTAATCTTGTTTTTACAAAGCTACTGGATTAATAAAAAAAAGTTTTCTTTATTTTTTTTAAAAACCTTGTAAAAGCTCTCACATGTTATTAGTTGGCGTAGAGCTTTCCTGAACAAAGTCAGCTTTGTAAGGTAACTTTCATAAAGTAATACTGTCTATATAGGTAAAAAGTTTAGCCTTGTATTAATCTTGTTAAAGGCATGTAGGGCAGTTGTTAGGGCTGGGCTGGGCTGGCTAAAGGGAGAGTCTGAGGCTGTGTAAAAAAGTTGGAACATTTCCTAGACTTGCGCTTTGCCTTTGTTCCAGGTAATAAAATTACATTATCGGGATTTATGGGGGATAATTGGCTTTGCGCGCACCTCTGTCCGTGTTACTTACCCTTAAAATTGTGAGTTAGATCTAATTTTTAAAAAATACCTTGTGTGAACACACCTACACCATACTCCCATTGTATTAGTATTAGTGAAATTATATATGCCAATCTTACAAATACAGAATTCTACTGGGCCTGTTAATTATCTACTTAACTGTTGGGTCCAGCGTTAATTACTGGTGGTTACACTTCGTACTACCCAGCTGCGCCACTGTCAAACTTGTAAAGCAATGCCTATATTTCCAGACGGGCTTCGCCTACAGCTACCATTCATGGGCGGAGGCGACTAGCAAACGTATTTCTCTGTGAATTTCTTTTAATAACCATTAAATAAAATGCAAGTTCTAGATCAGGAATCGAACTCAATACCACAATAAATCTTTGCAACATTTCTCACTACTTCTAACCATTAACTACCGCCTGCAATTCGGAAGTATGTTTCCATCTTACATCTATCGTCCCACCCTAAAACACATGTTCTAGACAGTGGTTTTCATGCCCAATTAAAAAAAATTACGGAGCCATTTTCGAAAGATATTTTTAAAAAAATTGAAAATCTATCAAGCTAGAAATTTTACTGGGCAACGGAACTGTATCTTGTCCTGAAATGGCGCTTTAGAGTAATGCCTTAAGTTTCAAATTTCTGAGAACCAATATGTCCCTTCACATTAGCAGGATTTCCAACGTTCATTGACCAATTTCGATTGGAACCTAAACTTGGTCGAAATCCTTCTAGCGAAAGTAGCACTTTACTGAATAATTTTTCATTAAATAATTAAATTAATTAGGGTTTATATATAAATAAGTATGTATAATAATAGAAAGAAAAAGTGCACCCTAGATTTTTGTTTTAAAATCATCCAACATTGCACTGAGAGTCATAAGTGCAGTACATATCAATTATAAACTTCCTTTACTGCATGACAAGATACTGACTGACAAGCTTTTAAAGATTCAGCCACTTGAAAGCAGTTTGACAGTAACATACATTTGTATATGTCGCAGTTAATATTGGAATATATTATTAGCTCTACATCCATAGTACCTCTATATATAAAATATAATTAATATCTCTTAGGAAAATACTATTCAGAAATTTTAGAAACCTGTAAAATCAACAAAAGTTAATAAAAAAAAATAAATTAATCTAATGGAAAAAAAAGTTTTCTTTAAGCTGGATTAAACATAACAGTCTGGTATAATAAGTGGCCAACACATCAGCCTGGATAGCTCAGTCGGTAGAGCATCAGACTTTTAATCTGAGGGTCCAGGGTTCGAGTCCCTGTTCGGGCGATTAATTTTTTTTTCTTTTTTTATTTATTTTTTATTTTATTTCATTGTTATAAATTTAGTTCTTAACGTAACTTTGTCAGTTTTTTTTTGTTTATTTTACTTTTATTATTTAAATAATATTAGATTAAGCTATAACATATACGATACTAGTTTTTTACTCGGTTTTTAGCAAATTATTAAATATTACTTTCTCTTAGAGGAATTTTAGCGCTAGTGCCATTTAAGAACTTAAATCCAGTTTCACGTAAAATAATAATTAATAATAATAATTAGAATTTCCCTGAAAACTATCCCCCCTCCCATTAAGTATTACTATTCATACCAGATATTTTACTTTCCCGTACTGAAAAAGAAAATATTGCAAACGTCTCAAATTTCATAATTCATTTTCCATCGCAAGTTACCATGAAAATGGAAAACAATTTTCTTCAGCACATGGTCTGTTTGTTGGTGGATCAATAAAAATAATCCCAAAACAAGAAAGTTTAAACTGGGATTCGTTTTTGTTGTCACTTCTGGCATCAGAAGATTTTGAATGAAAACTTTACAGGCGTTATTGCTGATCGAGTATTGCGCATCTTCTCGTCAATCGCTTGAACAGTATTATTCTTCTTTCAACTTCCCGTTGAAACTTTTCTTTTTTTTCTGGAAAAATAAATAATACATTTTTTAAATAATTTTCTGTAATTCCACCGCTGTAATATTCTACATCATTTACAACGTGGGCAGAACCTGAGAATGTGAAAGGTTAGGTAAAGTTAAGTAACCGGATGTGCGATTTTACAGAATAGAATTTCTAGTTTCTTCGTCTTCTACTTGCGGCACAGTGCTGACTGTTAGGCTGCATGAGTCAGACCTCATAGTTTGGGAGATATTTTGTAGTGCGCGCGCTATTTTCAAAATACTTTAAAAGTATTTGGACTTTGTGCGTCTTAAAGCGGATGTGACCTTGAAAATTGCTTTCGAACGTAAAACTTCCTCTTATCATTAGTGAAAGAAAATGTAGAAGTTAACGTAGTCGACGGAAATTATTGTAATGGTGGCAATTTTAACTTTAGCCGCAATTAAAAGTGGCCAATGATAAACCAGTTAAATCTGACGCAAGTTAATTTCATTGAGTCAGCTGGCTGTTGTAGAACTTTAAAAGGAAACAAACATCCACCCTCGGCTGGCTAAATATTTAAAAAGGTGTCTTTTAGCACTTCAAAGGGTTCCGTCCTTTGGTATACTGTAGCCCATTAGCCCGGCGAGTTTCGCTTTAATTTCTCTGTATCTTCGTTAATTCACCGTGAAAGTGGAAAAGTATAAAGAATCGAGTTTTTGGCTTCTTGATTTGCCACCGAATTTTAGCTCTGCAGAAGATTTTTTCCCATTTTGTTAAACCTAGATTCACCAGCTCCAGTGGTATCATGGAATTACTCCAAAATGACATACTTCTTGCACACCTCTCTAACCTCGTTTCCGGGCAGATTTTCAATTTCCCCGAAAATATATTTTATGCACAGACCAATTTCTAAAAACCACATGAGTTGCTGTGATTGTCAAATCAGGCGGCCGACTTCTATGAGGATGGGATTTATGTGATAGTTGAACGATAAGCGCCTTAATATTATTGGCAATTATTTCGGGAAGAAGATTAAAGTACCAGAGGCTTTCTTGTAAAAATAAAATTGTTCAAGAAAAGTGTACTTGTTTTTCTTTTAGATCAAAGCGGTACTTACTTAAAAGACATCGTATTTTATCTCGAAATGGGTTTATGTTATCCAGCAAATTTTTGATACTTTTAAAGGATGTAAAGTTTCATTGTATGGATAAACTGTATTTGGGATGTTTTTAAGTAATTGTAAAGATGGATGTTTGATGTATAGAGGCGGAAATAATCATCTGGCGAACATAGGAGAGAGTGACATACTTCCGTTGATGGAGGTGTTTTTGGATGGGGAGGACATTTCTGCGGCCACAATGCGCCCTCTTCGGCCCTTCACGCACACATATACCAGCTTGACAGTCAGCCGGACCTGAACACTCTACCTCTCCTGCCTCCCAAAATGCCATCTATCCGTGTCCATATCCTTTCTGTCATTCAGTCTGTGCCAGCATGCTCTGTTTTCCGTCAGCAACTAATTGTTGTCCATCTGGTGCAGACTGCTGAAGAGGAGCTGTTCTAGTGATGATGGTTGCTCTCGTAATGGACAAACTCTCCTATCCCCGCTGGGACCTCTCTCTTCCCCACGGCTCCAGTCTCCGCCGTGATGTAGACGTATGTCTGGCTACATAGTGACAACCTTCCTGTTATCTCTTTATCACTGTCCAACCAACATGATAGGCCGATTTTGTTCCCAGTGGTATCCAATTGTAATATTGTAATCGTCGTATTGAATTCCCGAAGTTGAGTTTTCGTCAGAAATATCCCTTTTTAAGTCTGGTTCCTAGTGGTTCCCTTGCAGCTATTTGAACCCTATCTAAAAACGAAAATCTAAGGAAACTCACATTTTCCATCCCGTGCGGATGATAATGTTGCCTGTAACCAGAGAACACTTCCGGTAGTGCACTAAAAAAAAGGTTCCGGAAGCCAATAACCTCAGATCCTTGACGATCCTTAAAATAAAATAATAACAATTCAGTTATGAGTTACATAACTTGCTCTTACTTCGATTCTCTAACGATATCCTTCACTGGACATAAGAAGCTCCTAAGAAACAATAAAAAAAACCTAAGATCCAGTACGCTAACCACTTAGCTAATCCCTTTCGTCTGAATTGCTTTTATCTTTAATATTTTATTCTTTAAGGATGTAAAGAAGTTCCTAAATGATTTAGAATCCATGACGTATTTGATTTATTGTTAATGAGTTCATGTTGTAAATGGTTTCAGATCCACCGGAAATCGAAGTGGAGAGGAGCTGGGTGCACACGGGCGAGGGATACGATGCCCAGCTGGTGTGCATAGTCCATGGGGAGCCGGCGCCAAATGTAAGTTATTGTTGTAAATAATTTTACTGCTTTACAATAAAACGAAATCCAAAAGTGAACTCTGAATCCCACTTATACTCCAGTCTTCTTCCAAATGTTACACTTCCTAACTGGACCTGATCTCCATCCACCCAACCACCGATGTTTCCTCTTGTAACTGGGTTGCTGTTGGTCACATTTGTAAAGATGTCTTCTTAAATCAGAATGCCGTGAAAGGGATTCCACCCAGTGGTCTGAGAGATGACCTCGGCATACACATTAGTCCTTAGCCCTAAGGTGTCACTGTATCCTTCAATTCCTTTAATGACAGCCTGGCACTTGAAGGAGATTATTACCTATTTATTCCAAAACTTCTTGTTGAGGTTGTACTGGATGCAACTTCCTTTTGCGGGGATTTTCTTTTACCTAAATCACTTTCTTTGTAGGGATATCGTTGTAACGTGTGACAACAATCGATCTTTCTGCCATTTACACATTGAGAATGAAGTCCATGTTTACTGAATGTCCGCGGCGATAACAAAAAGTCCTGTGAGGGAACCTCAAAATCGGCCTTCCAATGAAAACTCAGCTTCGTAAGTTTGATCGCAACACTTTCCTATTGGCCGAGTAAGAGGAATGTAATAAATAGATAAGTGTTGGAAGATGTGAGAGAAGTTGGGATTTGGAAGGAGAGAGTTCAAGTACTTGGGTGACTGTTGCCGCACGTCCGCCGGAGAGGTCGGTGAGTCTGTCTGTGTTTGGAGCCAAGCAGTGGCTCTGTGTGTGAGCCTCTGGGTATTAGGTAGTCACTGCTGCTAGTAGTGCCGTCCAATATTGGAAGTTTGTCCGACATAAAGCTTTTCATCCTAGCCGCCTTCCACCTTGCCCTGTGAGGGGGCGCACTTCTTAGGACGGAGCGCTGCCAAATGGCCGCCTCTCTCCCTCTCGGACCCAGCACTCCACTGACCCACTTGATACCTCTTCCCCGCTAAGAAGTAAGAAACTCCCAGGAAATTTCCATCCCATTCCCCCTCCAACTTACTGTTTCATTCACTCTGGATATAGAAGAAGGACTCATTTATTTATTCCCATATCTATTTTTGCCCAAACGTTATTATATACCTATATACATTTATAAATCTGAAAGTAAATGTATATATGACTGCCAAATATATTTTTTAACAAGATAGAGATGCACATATTTAAATAAAAAGATTAGAACCATAAATAACTGTTGGCACTGTGAGTAGAAAAGCACTTTTTACCACATGGTTGAAGGAATAGGGGCGCCAAATTCTCCTCTCGTAAATATTAATCACCACTTCGGTAATATTCATTTCAATATCGATGGAAGTCGACATCACAACTGTCTCCGAAAGTTTGCCTCTCTCGAACTGACGATCTGGATTCCCAACCAGGAGCAAAATGTTTTGAGGAGTTCGACTAAAGAGAGGATGTGAGACCGGTATGTGAAGGTTATAGTATCAGTGCCGGTTGTTTACCTGAGAGGACATCCGTCAGGTCGCCATATTGGATAATAGGATTGTCCGTTCACGGAAATAAAGCTCTCCTCATTCCAATCAACAATTATTGATTTTCTCCTGAGATCGCGACAAGTTCAAGCTAGTTCAGGGTCTGTTTCAATTTGTGGAAAAAAACATCCATATCTGCTCTCTTTTTCTCTTGTTCTAAAGGTCCCCACAATCAGCAAAGAGAGCCCTACCGCCAGAAATAGAATCGTGATGGACTGAAGACTTAAGAGACTTGACTTCCCCGGGCGGGTCCGATAAGTTGGCTACATTCAAGGAGGGTGATTGCGAAAATGCACCCAAATTGTGAGACTCGATTCCACAAAAATTAACCAAACAAAAATGTAGAAATGACTTTAAATAGTCAGCACGAACGCTTATTTTGGAGTAAGCTTTTAGGGAATACCTAGAAAAGATTAAGTAAAGAAACTACTGTTGGGGGCGAAGCCTTTAAGACTATAAAGTGTATAAAGGAAAGCGAAAAAGGATGATACCTTTCTTTTAACCGGTCTTCAGGAACAGCCACTTTCATTCAAGAATGTATTATTCATTCCATCTTTATAGGCAGGGAATGATGGAGTACTCTCCGGGAAGAACAGAGCGAAAGCATTGCCGAGCGTAAAGCAGGAAGGAAATAAGTTTGAAGAAAAGAGTGGAAAACGTAGTTCCAGGGTTGAAGGGAAGTTCCTTCTTTTTGAACAAACAGGGATCCGCCGGTGGAGGGCGGCGAAGTGAAGAAGACGAATGCATAAAACATCTGACCTTATGAGAGACTACGGATAGAAAAGTGCCTTGCCCTAGGGAATAGCAGCACGATCATGTATAAAGGTAGACAGACGTCCTTCCCCACTTTGTCTTGCCAAAGCGGAAGAAGAGACAACTCCGCGCAGTGGGTGGGAGAAGCCTTGTTCAAGTGTGTGATATCACGCGACAAACCATGGGTTCGCCCATCTTTTCTGTTTGTCTGTACATAAATGTCATGGGACTTTAGCTCTGTTTAGCCCGTAATTGGTCGTCTGGACTTCCCCACATTATCTTGATTGATCCCATCAGGCTCCCTCACTGCTCCCCACTTAGCTTCTTCTACCATAATCTATTTACTAATTCCAACCTGAGACTGAAATTTCAGCTGCTCTCCTCCACCTAGTTATAATATCACCAGACTAGTTTCTCATCCTTCAATAACCGAACCAATCGTAATGCCCAGAAGCTGCTGCAGTAGAGCGGAAGGAAAACGGAACTTCCTGTGATTATCGGCTCACACGACATTGCCCGTTAATGTTTTTCCCTCAGTAAATTGCCGCCACTTTGGTAATGGCACACTTTGTAAAGGGTGAGCTCTCAACTAGACCAGGGAACAGAATGTAGTTATTGCGCTACCATGAGAACAGTAATTGTAATGAAATTAGTTCTATTATTGTTATGGTTACAACATGATTGTTGTTATCGTATGTTGTTTTCGTTGATTGCTCTTTATTATCTCTATCATCTGCGATCTGTCAATTTTCATTTAATGAGTTTTTTGCCGGTGATTCGCGTTTTTAGCTCCCCGTAGTCTGCCAGAAAGTGTTTTATACCAAGTGGTATCTACGTGAATGGTCACAACGAAAGAATTGAATAAATTCACACATCAGCTTTGCTAGGCGCTATATTCAATCGCAACCCAATCTACATGCAATTAAAAAACAAAACGCGCTATCGTATTTATCGTTATCATAAAGCGATTGTTCTCATCCTGTGGGTGAAACTGGAGGCTAATACCTGGATCCCCGGTGGGAATTATAGCGTTACAAGTCGGTCATGTTCTTCTTCTAGTTCATCTTTAAGTGAATTTCTCTTTGGTAGATATTTGGTCTTTATAATGGCAATACATAGTTAGGCGAGTGTGTCAGTTAGCAGGTAGAGCTCTTACGAACTGGATCCTGCCTTGGACCACCAACTTAAAATCGAATTACTCACATTTGACCAATGGGAGCACGTCTTCAAACTCCGTTGTCCGTTGTGAACGCTCTGTTGATTGTTGAAAACTTTTTTAAGGTCTCGTCGCTCTCTTAACTGTGATCAATTTCAGCCTTTTCATTTTGGGTCAGTCATTGAGAAAGGCGAAAGAGAATCAAAGAACTAAATATCTTAAGAATGAAGAAGCTCAGGTAGTTTTCACTTTAAGTTTTATTCATTAAGATTTTCATTTTAATGTAAAATGGGACCCGACAGTTAGTAGTCAAAATCCCTCAACGATTTCCTGAACGGATTCTGGAATCCTGAACGGGTAGTACTGACATATCTACAACATTTATTGGAAACATATTCCAGGAGAATTCTGTCGGAAACTCTTCAGAGAAAGCGGAATGAGAATGCTTCCGTAGGAAGTGCGATTTCGGAGTTGGGAGGTCGGATCAGTCACGGAAGAATATTTTTTTTTTTTTTCTAAAAATCTTCCAATTTAAGGGAAATCGCTCCCGAGTTCGAATCTAGCTGGCGGCCCTTAGGAATTCTTTTCCGAGAAGCTCTTACCGCTGACTTTCCGGTCATGAACATGGTTTACTGTAACAAAGAGAAAGTGGAAACCTACAGTTACTAAAATAGCTAAAAATTCTTTATTGAATCATTATGTAAGAAAATTCTTTTTATGGCAGTGTGAGTGATGACGTTCACTCTAAGCAAGGTATCATTTCGGTGAAATGAACAGTTTTACAAACTGGACAATTATCTTAAGAGAAAGTAGTATGTGTCCATAAGGATCTTGTAAGGAATTCATTAAAACAATGAAGCGGGTCTCATCTCAGCCAGAAACAATTACGAGATGTTCATTTTTCGGGTACTCATTACAATTAACGGAATAATTAGATAGAATCGATGTGCTCATTGTTACGGCGCATTTATGGTGGCCATTCATCCGTCCAATGAGGGATTGTTTGATTGGAGTGTGAACTAAAGGAAGTGTTGATTGTGTTGGTAATTTGATTCGTAAATGATAGTCTGGGTGTGTGTGTATGGCACAGTTTGCTACAATTGTGTTGCAGTTCCCCTGCCGCTCTATCACTAACAGCAAAGCGTAAAGTTAGCTAAACTTGTCCACACAGCGCTGATCCTGGTGCCTGGAAGTTGGTGATCCTGAGGTGGTGGGACGAGACCTTCAAGCCGCCCATCTGTTCTCCTCGCTAACAAATCACTCTACGAGTTGACTCTCCCATCACTTGTACATGGGTGAATCTCTTAGTCTGATTCTACCCAGCTTCCCTCTCCCCTCTTCGTCTCAATTTGGAACCCAACATCCTATGAACGTGACTTCCAGTAATGTGGAAGATCCGGCGATGATAATTCGTATCTAAAGATGATTCTGTAAATAGAAAGACATTAACAAAACTCGTGGAAGGTCGATCATACTTCCTCTTTATCGTTTCCTCCCTATCGCCACCGTGTTGTTAGAACATAGAGAGAATCCTGTTTCCCAATATATTCAGCTAGAAGAGGTCTCTTCGAGACGAGTCATTCTCTAGCTACTAAGTGGTTAGCGTGCAATAGGGATCTACCAGAACAAACCGGTTTTTACCGAAAGTCTTCTAATTATGACCTAGTGTACGCGCCACAGAAACCCAAATTGTTTTTAATTATTTCTGTGTTTTTATCATCATTGGCGTGAAGTCTAGGCTCTCTACCTACACACGAATTAGAGGTCGCAATCTTTCAGCCGGAAGTAGAACTTCACTGAAGGGATTTCTCTAAATACGCCGGAATTTTCTCTAATTTTCATTTACTGCTTCATGATGTATGTTTACAACTTTTACTTGGAACATTATTCCAAAAATACAAGATTAAGGGAATTCCAGGCTGAGTTGCGTAACCTTAAGTGCCTAAAGGCGTTATGTACGGTTTTATCATTTAACAAAAACATTTAACAACCAGATATGCCACTTTAAATGAGTGAATTTTGCATTTTTGAGAGATCTTCTTGATAAACATTGAAAATCGCATGCGCATGCCCAACATCTTTGAGTTTTTTATGGATTTTTTTTTTCACAGCGGAGAGGGGGGTTTTCAAACTTCAATTCCAGCAACATTTTGGAATTTAGTTTTTTAAGAAAATGTACACGTGTACTACACGTGCCCTAAGTAATGTAGTAAGTCCTGTTTGTGTACATTAACCGGATGTCTGTGACGATCAATTTGAAATTCCGGCACGCTTGTTAGCATTTTCGCTAATAAAATATTATTCTTAATTAGAATGGTAATATAATATCTTGGCTGTTAAAATTCAGCAACATTAAAATTTTAGATTAGGTTTAGTCTAGCATATTAACAATAAGACTGTCTGCAACTGTTTTTAATTGCCTTCTTTATTATTAATTTGTTTAATAATAAAGATTATAACACCACTAGTAACAGGCCGCAGTCCTCAGAGGTCGAAAATATTTATCTGATCTATTTCCACACCAAGTTGACCTTTTCTACTCGTACAGCCTCTCTGCTAGGTGTAAATACGCCGGCACTATCATGTCTCATGTTCACCAGCAGTTGGGTTAGTACAATCCCCGGGGAGACCGTGTGGTATCCAGTGGGAAAGCCCTTCTCGGTCAACATTACAAGCTTATTGATGGGTGATTCATCTTTGGCACTTTCAGGAGCTAAAGCAGAGGATCTTAATTGAAATTTAGAGTTACCGTTTTATAAAAATAGCGAGGCTATTTCTGTCACAGTTTCGAGGTGTCTCCTTTATGAGGGGGACCAATCGATACACTACCAATCGATAAACACTCTTTCCTGTTAGCTGCTGCTGCTTAGTTTCGAGCTGACATAACAAAATCCGGTTGATTCACTCACATGACTGTTCTAAATTATCCTATTATTTTATTGGGGTTTTAGAGGAGCTGTGACGTACAAGATTCAAGGCAGTATAATATCACATCTTCAGCTTCAGCCAGCTCGTGAAGGATGTCATAAATGGCCATGAAGTCGAATAATTATATATTATTATCATTTTTTATCATTATCTTGTTTACATTTATCAGTTATTTTCTGTGACTCTAACTCCCAGCTTATCCCAGTTTACTGCTTCAGAATAGAAACGTTGTTTATCTCACTTTCCTTCTTCTTTTTATATAATGAATAAATATAGGAGCAATTTATTGAGCGATAAAGAAGGCTCTGTGTCTCTAAACAGGAGGTGCCTTCTGCTTACCTGGATAATATAAAGAGCACCAGCAATAAATTATACATGTGAGAGTGTGTGTATGTGTGTCTGTGTAAGTGTGTATAATAAATAAAGGGAGATATTTCGTTTCGCGGCCTGTAGAGTTACGGCATTCCCAGCTTCCTTATTGGCTGCAAGCCATTACAATTTTTTCCCCATTAGTACTTGGAGGACGAAAAAAAATAAGGGATATAATTTGGTGTGTGTACTCGTATGTGTGTGGGAAGTAGAGTCTAGCTACTTATGTGTTATAGGGTCTTAGCTGTGGAGGGTTTTAGAGGCTTGCTTTTCATTCGTCCCTTTTTTTCCTGGCAAGTGGAGAATAGGCCAATGGCAGAGAGGGGTTAGCAGTTATAAAACTTGCAGCTGATACCTTACAGTCGTAAACTATCTAATATGCTCCATAAACCGGTTTAAAAAGAGCCACCCCCCCCAAAAAAAAAACAGTGGCGAAGTAAGCCCTCAAACAGAAAAGAGGAAGTAAGTGTATTTTGGAGATGCTGTTTAAGGCACTATCCTAACGTTCGACCTCCGGAGTTAATGGCTTTTGGAGGTTCACTTCTTTACTGGAAATTAATAGCATTTATCTGTTGAAATTACTCTCCAACCAAAAGAAAAAGAAAAGGAATTGTGCTTAATGCTTTCTTTGCGTGCTTAAGAGAAGATTTGCAATAATTTCTCTTTCTGCTCATAACAGAATTCGGGTAATTAATTAATAAGTGGAAAAAAACAGGTATAACATCTACTTACGTTCAACTAAGTTCTTAGAATAACAAACGTTTTTGAGATAACATCAATACAGTCTAGAAATTCGCTAAAGAAGTGACAAGCTACTTACTGTAGACTGCTAGGCGCCCCGGTAGCCGAGCGGTTAGAGGCGAGACCTGCGAAGCTAATATGTATTGCTGGTTCGTGGGTTCGATTCCCGATCTTAGGCCTTGGATTTTATTTAATGGTTAATTAAAGAAATTTACAGTAAAGCATGTTTGCTAGTCGCCTCCGTCCACGACACATAATTGGTAGTTGGACGTTAAGCCCCGCCTGAACAAATAGGCAATTACTTTACTTTTTTCTTTTTACTTTTACTGTAGACTGCTGCTGTAGACTTAGAACGTCGACTCACCTGGGTTCATGTACAAGAACAGACATTACATTCTGACAAAAGGTAGACGATTAAGGCTGAAAACAAAATTAGAAACACCCATTATGGAGGCGGTGGGAGCTTTATAAAGAGGTGGATTTATTTGTTCAAAGCTGTGGTAAAAAGAGCTTCGGTAAAAGTGTAGTATAGATCTGAATTTTTATGAAAATCGATCGGTAGAAGCGTTACTGCTTAGATCTTTCTATTTCTAGCGATTTTAGCTAAAAATAGTGCCTAAGATTATTGTTAATTGCTCTCCACCCACTACATACACGCAAATCTCTATTTGAAACAACTGTCTAGAAGACTGGACTTAAGCGAAATTGATTCTTTGCAAGAGTGAAATTGAGCGTTTTTCTAAAATTTCATTCCAGTAAATCTATCAAACGTACAATATTTATGTTCGAAATATATTACAGAACTCCGAGTTGGTACAAAATCAATCGATCGGATGTGCGAGCTTTTTCCAGCTTTTTTTTTTTTAGACAGCCAGCAAATCCATATGAGCTTGGATATGACGTATTTCAGGCCCACCTAGGAGGTGATTTGTAGGAGATTAGTGACGTCACACTTTTTCCAACCGTATATTATTCTTTTCTCATAATCCTTTGTTAGCAAAAAAAAAAAAATATTGAAATTGGGCAAATTTTCAATTTTGAATTGTCACCGGAAGAACCGGTTTGAAGATGCCCTGAGAACAAATAATTGTTTCCTGCAAATTCTTCAAGCGTCTGTCTAATTTACGGATTCACTGAGAATTGATTGTGTTGCTAGAATCCCAATTTTGTAGTAATGATGTAATGAACTAAATTTTTTATACCATCCGGAAATGGTAAAGCAGGCTGTAATTTTAGTTCGTAACTTTGGTTGCTGGAAAGCTTTTAATTGGTGGTTCCGGTTAGTTAGCGCTTTAGACTTGCTTTTGTGCATTGTACGCATTACATTTTTTACTTTGTTAAAAGATAATTCAATATGTTGCAAGAATTCAGTGTTTAAAGATTATTTAAGAAGGTGAAACTGCGGTTGTTTCACAAAATTTCCTTCAACTGGTACGAACGTCGTGTAAGTTACTGTTTTGATTTTTAGTTGTCATTTCTGGAAAAGTCCCAATCGTTTAGGATGACTTAATATCAAAAAGAAAAACCTGTCATCTTTTTTCGCAGTAGTTTTGGGAAATTTCTAATTTTCCTTTTTTGATTTCTATTGATTGTTCAAAAGAAGTGAGGGATTCATGTTGGTAACATTGTAAGAGGTTATATTTACAAGGCAACTATTCTACCCCAATAACATCAATGGGTGCATATTTGGTTACGCTCTTGCTCTAACCTTGCTAGTTAGCTCTCCCTCCCCATCTTTCTTGGGGGGGGGGATTAATATTTAAACAAGACTCTGACTGAGGTAGGGGAACGAGGAAGACTCGTATCTTCCACTCAACAGGACTATGTGCTTGATGTGGATATTCTCAGTTGGTAGGGGAATGATAGATACTCCATCAGACGATGATGTCTAAGAGCAATAACAGGGGACACGCTTTACTACCGAGGCCTTCTATGTAGGAGATGTGGATGACGAGCATTGGAGCAAAAACTTACCCCCTCCCCACTTTGCTCGCCAGAGTTATTCCTCAGCATGGACTGCCTAAGAGGGTAACAAACAGTTCATGGAGATAGTTTTCTCTCACGCTCTTTCTGCATCTCGTGCTTCAGAGAAAATTTTCTGAGATGAAGAGAAAGATGTTTACTACAAAATGAGGCACAAATATGTGTGAGAATGCATATTTCAATTGCGGATAAATTCGCAAGCACATCCTTGTATCGTAGCAGTAGAAAATCGCTAACAGCTTTTACCATTGTGAGAGATAGTTTGCCACTTTGGTTTGAAATTTTTCTTGGAGAATATAGATTTAAGTGGGAGTCAAGGGGGAGCTGTGACGTCACGCTTTCTTCACCCCCTATCACTTCATCTCACAAATAAATATAACCTGTCAAATCATATATCTTTTCTTAAAGAATTCACGAGTTTTAAAAGAAATTAGTTACATAAATTTTAGGAAGAGAAAAGTTTCTTTGTTCCGCCAAATGATTACTTCCTCCTTCCAGTTACTACATTCGTGCAGATTTCCGGTGTAAAGCTTGTTGGGACTTACAAGCTGCAATGCATTTTCTCGCGAACTTCAACATTGAAGCCCACATAGCTGAAAGAACACTTAATAGACTGTCCGTAGTCATAATGCATCTTAACATGCAGATATTTTTGATGGACCGATTTTATTTTTGCTTTTATGCTGTGTTTATGTTACTGAAAAGTAAGTCCGTGGCCCCTTACTGTTAAAGAGTACAACAAAAAGTTGACAACCCATTTAATAGACCTACAACTTAGAATAAGTGCATAACTGAGTGTACTGGAGTAATTACCTGGACGTTGCATACAAATCTAATTTTTCTATTTCAAAGCTGCTCTTGTTTTCACTATTATCCTAAACAGTAGCTGTGGCAATGAGAGGGCCTTTAAGATACATTAAGTTCTGTAAATACGATGCACGTTTTATAGAGGCAGCACTAGCTGAAGTAAACTAAATGTGAACTGGTTACACGAGTTGCTAAACATACTTATGCAAGTGATGTAGTTAAATGAAATTCAGATCAAACAAATAAAGACATTCTACAATACAAACCAGGTCTATCTGCCCAGCCTGGACTTCTCCAGTTCGCTTCCTTCATTATTATCCTTTATTTCAGCATACAATTGGCAAAGGCATTTTCCCACCAACTAGTCTGGTTGAGGTTTAACAATTATCCTTTGCAGAAAACTCCCGCTCCCTAGTGATTAGAGATTTAGTTTTGCCTTAAGCATTCTACGGCCAGCTTTGTCTAATTTCCTACCCTGAATCAGCGTTTTGTAATATTCACCGGATATAATATGGTATTAAACTTTTGTATTGTTTGATTGCAATGGTTGCAACTTCCTTCTCTTCAATGCCTTTGAGGCCGCCCTGTCTGATCTTCAGATTTAACTGAAAGTCAATTATAGTTATTCCACTTTAAAAAATCTTCATTATTTAATTTTTTAACAACCTCTTACACCTCAGGATTAGAGAAATATTGCGATGGTTACGAATCAAAGATTAGTTAATACGTATAAAAGTTCCCATAATTCCTTTAGTAAAGTAAAAAGTAATCGCCTATTTTTTCAGGCGGGGCTTAACGTCCAACTACCAATTAGGTGTCGTGGACGGAGGCGACTAGCAAACATACTTTACTATAAATTTTTTTTTTACCATTAAATAAAATCCAAGGCCTAAAGACCGGGAATCGAACCCAGTACCACAATACATATTAGCTTGGCAGGTCTCGCCTCTAATCGCTCGGCTACCGTGGCGCCCTTTTTTGCTTATTTCCTAATTAGGAAAATTATTTCCTAATTTTCTTCTCAGCTAGAAAAGTTAAATTTTAATTACACCTTAGTTGACTAAAGCTCTTGAGCTTATTGGTTAGAGAATTGAATAAAGCAATATGTTTAGCTCATATGTTTCACTGAATCGGTAAGTTCGACAGGTTGTATAATTAGTCAGAATCAATTAGTGGTTTGAACGCTACAGATTTCCAAAGAAATTCTTAGTCGTTGGGTTGTTGAAAAGGGTATTAATCGATGTATTGATCGATTTTATGTATGGTGTATGTACATAATTATAATTAGCGCGTGCCCCCCCCCCACCGCATGGTGTGGTTGGTGAGAAAGGTGAATGAGGTCATTTGGCGAACTTCTTTGGGCAGCCATTAATGACAGTGATATTTTTTAACATAATATAAATTTGAAATTAACCATATTTTGGTCCTACACAGAGGCCACCCCACCAAAAAAAAAATATTTCCATTCGTAATCTCTTATTATTAATAACCGCCCATAGTATCGCAGAACCTACTGATTGCCTAGGATATATCTGCTCAAATCGATTAGTATCTACTCATTGAATAATCGATTTTTATCTACTCTGAACATATCTTGTGTCTGCTTTGTACAAACCGCGGACACTTTTCCAACTAAAGCACCATTGTTTCTCTTCCTCCAGCTGGATTAACACTTTCGGATTGAAGAAATGGTCCTCAACGATAACGTTACCATTCGTCAACCCTTCTTTTAGATTGGTGCAATAGCCTTCTTGATTTTTATTGACTTTCCCAATAATAAAACATGATGACTGAGTACAAGTCAAAATTATTTGGCGACATCAATTCATTAACTTCCGATTTCTTGAATAAGTCTCAGAAGTCGCCAAATGGCCTAGCCATCTCAATCTTCCCCTCTTAATGAAACCTACCAAATCCTGCTCCTGGTACAGCTTTCTTATTTCTTCGTTTTTCCTGATTCTGTACCTTTCCCCTTCTTTCACGGGGCCAAAAATTTTCCTCAGAATCTTCTTCTCCCAGGAATTAATCAATTTTCCATCCTCCTTGGTCAACACCCACGTTTCACTGGCATACGTAACCACTGGCCTCAATATGCTTTAATAGACGGTTAGTTTTGCCTCCCTTGATAGTTCTCGAAAACTTAAGACTTTCTGTAGTGCCCAGAAACACCTATTGCCTGCCGTTAACCTGCCTTTTATTTCTACACTCACTTCATTTTTATCGGTTAAAACGGCCCCTAAATATTTGAAAGATGCAACCCTCTCAAAATTGTACGGTGCGCATATAGGCGACTCATCACTACCAAGGTTTCTTCGAGAACACACCATAAACTTTGTCTTCGTCTGATTTATTTTTAAGCCCAGTTCCTTCGAAGCCGCTTCAAATTCTTGAAAAGAACCCGCCAGAGCTGCTCTGGTTCTTCCAGTCAAGACGACATCGTCCGCGTATGCCATATGTTGGCTTAACCGATTATAGATTGTGCCATTGGGGCTTGTCCGTATGGCTCTTACAGCCTTTTCTAACGCTAAATTAAACAGCAATGGGGAGAGGGGATCCCCCTGCCGCAAGCCTTTACTTAAGAGAAAAAGTTCCGAGGTCCTACCTTGCACCTTCACACATCCTTTTGTGCCGGATAATGTCATTCCGGTGAGCCGGATCAATTTCGCTGGGATGCCAAACTGCTTCATACACAACAGCAGCTCCTTCCTTTCTAAACTATCATCCTTAACAAAAACTTACAGTTTTAAAAGTTAAGTATAAGGGTTGATTAAACGCCAAAAGGTACACAAATCAGCAGTTCCCAACATTTTATTAATACTTCATTGATATAATTTAAGTAATTTTACTGCATTAACTTTTCCTTCACATTTTTTAGAATTTATTAGATGTCACAGACCCTTATGCTGGCCATTTTCGTCTACAAAATATTTACTCAAGTAGCACACCATTTAACTTAGATTGACTGTAATATCTATTTATCTATAATAATCAAACTATTAATCACAGGTGAAAAAGAAAACGTTATAAAAAATATAAAAAAAATAAGAGGCTAAAAAATTCATAAACTTTTTTTACATCAATGATTTTATGCATTTATTTTTATTTTTAAATAAAAATCATTGGTTTAAGTTCATTCTTCGATTAAAGTAATTGTTATTTTATGTTGTAGTCAAACGTTTGTAATAATAAGTAATAAATAATCTGGCTTTATCGCAAATAATATAGTTTTCTTCAATTACATTCTCAATCTAGGTGTTCTTCCCACAATGTTATATATATGTAATATAAAATAAAGAAAATAAAGATATGCATATTTTTAGGACAGCTAATTATTCCAGTATTTTACCATAAGTAAAATTAGGGGGACTAAATTAAATTACAATTGAGAAATGAGTAAATATTGTTGAATAATCTACTTGTTATTAAATGTATGTTATTTGTGCTCACGAATATTTCGGTAAGACGAATTTAAGACTGAAATATTGTTTTGAATCCTCCGTGATTGAAATTTAAAAAGTGGCCGACTCTAACTTTGTTTTTTTCTACTTTAACATGCATGTATATGTGACTACTCAGAATAATTCATCACTCATTTTATCATAATTATAATAAAAAAATATTATGAATGAACTGGCCAGCATAAGGGTCTGTGACATCTAATAAATTCTAAAAAATGTGAAGGAAAAGTTAATGCAGTAAAATTACTTAAATTATATCAATGAAGTATTAATAAAATGTTGGGAACTGCTGATTTGTGTACCTTTTGGCGTTTAATCAACCCTTATACTTAACTTTTAAAACTGTAAGTTTTTGTTAAGGAGATTTTTGTACCTTTTGGATAGATTTTCCTTTTTGTCTATTTGCAAAGTTACGTCTGCTTTACAGATTTTTTAAAATTTGGAATAAGCTATTCTATCATTATAACCTGATAAGGTGTTAAATCGGAACCGTAACTACCACTGGAGAGATCTTTTTAAAGAATGATTATAGTTGCGGTCCCCAAACCATCCTCAATAACCATTTTTTTGAGAAAGCGTTTTGAATAAAATAGGAAGGTATTTGTACGTAAATAGCAAAATTAAACTGCGATTTCAGTACTTCCTTTTAAGAGGAGCAAGAAAAATAAACTGCGATTACAGTACTTCTCCCTAAAAGGCAAAGATTTTGAATCGAACGACAATTCATTGATGTAAATCGGTTCACTCATTGATAATTTTAACGATTGCAGTACTTCCTCTTAGTAGGTGTAAGAGCATGATGGCACTTCACAGCCACGTAGAGGAGCTTTAACCACTTATTTGAGCTAAATTTTATCAAAATCGGACTAAGCTTTGTAGAAATATTGGTAATAATAGTTTTAGAAAGGGCCTTATTTGGGTGGGGCGAACTCCCCTCCTTATGAGGCATAGCGTCGAGACTTTTAAAGTACAAATCAGTACAAAATTTCGATTCGAATGACACTTCATTCATGAAAATCGGTTCACGTGTCGATAATTTGAAACGATTGCTATACTTCCCCTTAACAAGTGTAAGAGCAGATCGTCGCTTTATTGTTAGGTAGGGGAGCCCTAACCCTATCATCCTACCAAATTTTATCAAAATCGGGCCAAGATTTACAGAGTAATTAGTAATAATAATTTTGGAGGGGGCCTTACATAAAGGGGGCTAACTCCTCTCCCATTCGATGTGCAGGGCCGAGACCCCCAAAAGGCACATCTACATAAAATTCCGAATCGAATGACACCTCATTCATGAAAATCGGTTCACGCGTTTAGGCGCTACGTTGTTTACAAAAAAGGTAACAAGAACAAGAACAACAACAACAACAACAACAACAACAACAACAAGAAGAACAAGAACAAGAACATTTTTTGAAAAAGCCGTTTTTGCTCATTTTCGGCAACTTTTTTCTCGAAACCTATTAGATCTGGGTGGTTGCAAAAAAATTACAGTTATAAAGGAGGATTTGCCCTATATTATAAAGAAAATTTGGGAATTTTATCTTTTATAGAAAAATAGAAAAAAATTGTCAAAGTTGGGTGTTTTTCAACGTTACACTTTTTCGTGCAGTTTTTGATGGTCAACCCTTATACAACTGTCCTACCGGACAGTTTTAATAAGCCTGTTGAAAGTCGATAAAAAGATGATGGAGAGTAACATCATACTCATATGTTTTTCCCATCATCATTCTCATGGCAGATATATGGTCAGTCGTAGACCTACCTGGTCTAAACCCGCTCTGGTACTCCCCAATTATTTTCTCCGCCCACTTATTCAGCCTATTCTTTAAAAGGGTAGAAAATACTTTATACGCCGTGTTTAAAAGAGAGATTCCGCGATAACTGTGGCACTCCAACTTATCACCTTTCTTATAAATAGGGCAAATGATGGAGGTGTTCCAGCCCTCCGGCATCTTCTCACCCATCCATATGTCCCAAACGAGGCTATGCAATTCCTTTATTAATTCCTCTCCAGCATACTTGAGTAATTCAGATGGTATTCCATCTTCTCCAGCCGCTTTGTTATTTTTGAGTGCACTAATAACCTCCATTACTTCTTCCAGTTCCGGCGGTTCCTCTTCATCAATGACCTCATCTTCTATGACGAACTGCCTGGCGGGGACTACTTGGCCTTCACCAACACCTGACGGGTTGAGCAAACCTTTGAAATAACTTGACCATCTTCCCAAAATACTCTCCCTATCACCAATCAACTCTCCGTTCTCATCACGGCAAAAATTTAGCTGTGAACTAAAGCCTGATTTAATTTCCTTTAATCCTTTAAAAAAAAAAAACTTCCTGCTGCTGTGTCCTCTAAAATCTTCCTGCAATTCTTGCAGTTTTCCCCTTTCTGCAGCCCTTTTCTTTTCTCTGCATATCCTTTTAACTATTGCTCTTTTTTCTTTAAATTGCTCTTTGGCACTTCTAGTCATTCTCTGCAGCATAATTTTCCTAGCTTCATTTCTTTCATGTACGGTTCTTGCACATTCCTCATCATACCAGTCATTTCTAATAGCCTTTTTCGATCTACCAATGATCTCCTCTGCCGCAGTAGTGACCGCTGCCTTTATCCTATTCCACTTTCCTTGCAAGCTGTCTTTCATTCCGTCATTTCTTTCCAAAAGCTGTGTCACCTTCGCCGCATATGCTTTTTGTTTTTCTTCACTGTTCAGCACTTCTCTCCTATATGACACTATCTTAACTCCTCTCTTATCTCTTTGTCTGACTGCTATTTTTTGTTTATATTCTACTTTCACCATAAAATGATCACTTCCAATATCTGCGCCTCTGCAACTTCGAACGACCTCTATATCAGAAACATGCCTTGACTCCATCAACACATGATCTATTTGATTTCTTGTTAGACCGTCCGGAGAAACCCAAGTTTCCTTGTGAATCTCTCTGTGCTGGAAACACGTGCTAACTATACACATTCCTTTGTCGGAAGCAAAATCTATTAATCTGTGACCATTATTGCGTAATGGAAGATTCCCGAATTCCCAGGAAGATAATGAATGGACACCCAGGGGGGGCGAGAAAAAGAGGAAGGCCGAGGATTAGGTGGCTGGATGATGTAGAGGAAGATGTTCGGAGTTTGGGAGTGAGAACATGGAGGAGAGTTGCCTTAGTAAGAGAGGAGTGGGGAAAGGTGTTAGAGGAGGCCAAGGTCCTTCGAGGACCGTAGAGCCAGAGGAAAAGAAAGAAAGAAAGTCTCAGAAGTCGCAAACATTGGCTCTAGACCTATGAAAGCTTGAGCTGATCCTAATTTTCGTTTTTGAACAATATTTTCAAGGTTCATTAAAGCATATTAAGAAGTATAAAAGTCCGTAATAATTTTGCTAGTTTTATTAGAACGTATTCGATTTAAATAATTTTATCGAGCTTTAATATTTTTTAGATCCTTTTCTTTTATAGAGTATTCATTCAGCGGAAAAAGTACTCGCCATTTTGATTAGATTCAGAGGCATCAAACTGTTAGTGTCCAGGATGATTTTAATGGATTAAAACTACTACTAATTGAGTAATTAAAAAAAAACAATGGCGACCCAATAAAAATTCAAAACTTTTTGTAAAGAAATGCAAACACTAGTTCGCAAAACGAAATCAGATATAAAATTTAAGACTTCTGCCATTAAAAGGGAAAATTTTGAATTATAATGCGGTAATAGATATTTCATTCTTGAATTTCAATTTTCATAACAGATTCGTTAATTACCATAACCATCTCAAGTTATCCTCTCTAGTTTATGTAACACTTTAATGAGGATCTGGAGTGTTTGTGGAATAGGGGGAGCCAGTGTTACGAGTAGGGGTGTGTGATTTTGTGAAAAGCAAAAGCAGGAGGAGGCAATGGAAAAAGACAGACATACTTAGAATGGGTGGGGAGGATTGAACACCCTGGATAGTGTGGGTTGACGTATGAGCAGAGGAAAGGACCAGAAGATAAATCTGTGTGAAAGGGAACCCGGAATAGCAGTGTTCACTAAGGGATTCAGTAGAGGGAGAGATGCTTGTCCCCCGATTAGCTGGAGTATGCAAATGACACGTCGAGAGCGGAAGTTTGGTGCCAGAGGCGGTCCAAGTAACTCTAGCCTCGTGAAGGCTGGGGAAGAAATATGCCCTGAGGACACAATCCAATGGGCTACCTAACCCTGACTCTCCTCCAGATAGCGCACTCCGGCCAGACTTGCTACGACAACTCTCCGCCCTTGTCCTATAACACTTTTCGCTTCAATGTCCCCTTTTACATATAAATGTAAGCCCCAACCCCAACCCCACCCGTAAAGAAAAAAGATACGAGTAAAATAAATTTCAGCTTGACATTATTTATTTATTTATATTGAACTGTCTTTATTTAAAAATAAAATAATAAAGTACTCTTTTACAAGAATTAATACTCACCCGGAGAGTATAGCTTGTCTCTGCGGAACGTCGTCCTGGAACTCGCCACTTCCTTTTTGATTTATATCTTCGCATGCCATATTCTCCTTGACATCTTCAAAAAGAAAGAGAATCGTGAAAGAGAACAATTTTTGAAGTTGAGTTTTCATTGGGAAAACAGATTTTTAGTTTCCAAGTATAAATGAAATCGGATACGAAATAATTTACATTCCAAACTTGGGGCGGGTGTTGGTCTAGTGGTAAAGAGCGTGGCTTCGTATGTGAGAGATCACCGGATCGAATCCCGCGTATTGTCTAATTTTTATTTGTTAAAAAAAATTGTTTACAGTAAAGTATGAGCTTCCGCCCCCACATCCAAGACACCTACTTGGTAGTTGGACGTTAAGACCTGCCTGAAAAAATAGGCGATTATTTTACTTTACTTTACATTCCAAACTCTCGCTGTCGAAAGTCAACAAATTCCTTTAAATTCCCATTTTTAAAACATATTTAATTCTTATTAACATAATCTGAATTGATGACGAAGTTAAGACTATCTTCAAAATTTCCCTGAACAACCAAGTTCTAAAATCTTTATTATAATATTGATGAGCATTATTAATTAATGTTGTCATTAAATATTAATTATGTTCAGCATTAAATATTTATTAGTTGGAAGATTAAAATATTCCCGAATTGGAAGATTTTCGATTATCTTATAAGTCTTAAGAATTTTTGTGTATTTCTCTAGACCTCTAGAGATTAGCCTAGAGATTGGACAATACAGATGTCAGGACTATCACTTTAATGCAGAATTTTCTACTGAGAAAAACGATTTTAATGGTATATCTAGGAAGCTGTGATCTTACGCTTTCTAAACAGCGTCATTTTATTATTTAGGAACAGGGCTAATATTGTAGTTCAGTATTATTATAAATTCTAGGAGAATAGAAATCTTTAAAGTGGTATTATTTTAAAGTAGACTGTCTTCTTAAAATTTATGATTCGTAAGACCGGACATTACAGCTGTGAAGCTGGAGCAGCATTTAAAACTCTCCTCCATCAAATGTTCCTGTAAAATTGTTGCTAATAAAAGTTATAGATTTGGATTAGTTTGCAATATCTATTTTAAAGAAAATGGTTGGAGCCATGTTGTAGCAAAACTGGAGAAAAAAGTGCTCCCATCCGATTGCTTGAGTTTCTTCAAAACCTGATGGTCGGGTTCTGCGTTGGCACCAATTTATTTATTCATTGGTACATGGGACAGTCCCGAAGGCTTCCCCAAGCCAAAAGGGCTTGCTGGACCTTCCCCTTGAAAGCCGCCCCTCTTTACGTGATCCTTCACTTTTTAGAGATGTTCTAGTCTGGCCACAGTCTAAGTGTTCTCATGCCACAAGGATTTACAATTCCGGCGCATAGGAAGGCCAATTTGTTTTCTAGAGGCTCCAGGAATCAACTTCCGGCCGTTGAAACTTCGTCCCTTTTGCAAGGGACAAGGGTTTCCCACCAGATGTGGCTCCAAGTGCTAGAGGTCTCGTATAGCAAATTAGCGATTTGGTAAATCAAATATTAAATTCAGAACTTCTCCGATTTTTAGGTTATTTTTCTGTGCGGAGGGGGTTTTTCTGGTCACCTTCAGGCACCACCATTTGCATTCAATACTTTCAGCATAACTTAAAACTGATTAATTTCCTCTCATGACCCCAGTTTCATATTCAAGCGGAGTAATACCAGTGGACTAAGTAATCAGCTCGCTTGTCCATTAACCCCGACGGTGCATATATCGCTAAATTGAAGTTAGCGAATTGTTATTAACGATAGTCTGCTAATTGATTGATTCATTAATTACGTTCTATGGCCACTATTTTCCAGTGAATTGCCTATCAAACTATAAACAACCATAGTTTTACCTCTCTTCTTTGACAAGTTCTGGTTAATATCAATCAGTAGAAATTATTTTACTATTTGTAACTTGGCCGTCACAGTGCTAACGACAACAGCGCCGTTCTGTGCAAGTTTAATGAATTATTTTATTACCGTCCAGCCATTAGTAAATTCTGCTTGATTAGAACTTTAATTGAAGTGCATATTGCTAGGATTCAATTAATTGTTCACACATGATCGTTTATGCTATTGAACAGTTCGGCATCATTTATTCTGCATTCAGGAATACAACTGCATTATTGGTTAGTGTAAGTAATTTTTTCACGTCCAACTACCAATTAGGTGTCGTGGACGGAGCAAACATACTTTACTGTAAATTTTTTTTTATTAACCATTAGATAAAATCCAAGGCCTAGAGACCGGGGAAGCGAACCCACTAAACCAACAATACATTTTAGCATTGCGGGTCTAGTATCTTAACCACTCGGCTACGGTGTCGCCTTATTGGTTAGTGTATATTTGTGGCCCTATTTTTTTCACCCTCCTACGACAACAATGTGATAAACTTAAGCTTAAAGATAGACGGAGAGCTTTAAGTTTCCTTCTATTTTAGGAATATTGTTGCCCAAACTATGTTCACACCAAAGATTTTTCACCATTTCTAGGAGCCGCCTAAGAGAGTAGGCAAAAGGAAATTTCTGGGAGATTCTACAACTACAAGAATTATAAGAAAGCTTTGCTATACCTAAAAGTTTTTTCACTTAGGTACAAAAATTATGTGTTAATTTAACTTGAAAATAAAATAAGGAATCCATTATTTATTCCAGGAATGCTTTTTACCACTCTGCACTCTGAATAGCTTTATTTATTTATTCCTAAATCCTCCAGGATTTCTTCTTTATTTTTTTGCCGAAAGGGGGACGAAAATACAATAATTATAATTTATTTAACATTCTCTTACTTTGCTCCCTCTCTCACTCTCTCTTTCTTTAAAGACCCTAAGTTTTGAAGGCAAAGTATATTTTAAGTACTTTCCGCTCTTTCTATAAAGTTCTTACCAAAGTTTACTACAGATTTTAAAATTATATAACCATAATTTAGTGGTTTTAAGTCGGCAGGTCTTTTTAAAAGAGTTTAAGTAAACTGAACAGAAATTTCTCGACTGTAAAGCGGCCAAAGACTCCCCTTTCTCTACTTTTGCTTTAAGCTTTTTCTTTAGAACAAGCTTTACTTCTATCTTAGTTACTATCGGCAGTTCTTGGATGAAAATTGGCGTAACGACTCACACGACTTTCTCTTATCAAGGTTCATTTTTCTCAACTTTGAATTCCCGGAAGATATGTAATTTTTTGCTTCTTCGGATGGTTTTTTTTTTTTCTGTATGAAATGTTAATTTGCTTTCAATTCGAGTGAATATATTTCCTGGGGAATATTCGTTGAATTACAATACTTCCTTTAAGATGCCTGGGAAGAGAAAGACAGATGCTGTAATTGCATTATTGTAATATGTTTACGTCTTCTTGTTACAGGTGGTCTGGTACCAAGACAGTTTTCCACTAGAACCGACGGAAAGAAAGCTGATGGAAACTCGCGGCAATAAGCACACACTAACCTTAAAAGAAGTACAAGCCTCAGACTTTGGTAACTATAGCTGTGTAGCGGAGAATTCCTTGGGAAGGGCGAAGAAGTACATGGAACTGTCGGGTAAGCTTCTTCTTCTTCTTCTTCTTCTTCTTTCTTATTACTATTATATAGGTAATATCTATGTATATGAGGTGATAAGGAGATCTGGTGTCTGGAGGATGATGTATAGCGGCCCAGGAAGTGGGAGCGGCAGGAAGAGCGGATTATCTGGAAATGGAATACATTATCGATTGTGGCCGTACTTTCCATAACAAGGAGGGGGACTTCACTGTTAAGTACCATCTTCAATCTAAATTTAATTAGTCGGCCAAGGAATCCATTCTGCAGAGATACTCTTCACATTCACCCCACGTCGAGGACATACTTTAATCTGAATTTGCTTTGTTCTCCCTTTGCTTTCAACTTTCCTAATGATTAGATTGATTTTAATAATAATAACAATAAAGTGGACAAGCAGGGATCCTTTGGCGTAGATTCTGGGTCGCTTCCAAGTCTGGACCAAATTATTACTGAAAGAAGCAGCTCTGAAATCAGTTTTTGCGGGGAAAAAAAACGGTAGGTAATTGATTTGATTAGGATTTGAGTAACAACTTAATATTTATGAATTCATCATATCCGTTTAAGAGGTTTCCTTTAACTCCGAATTTGAATATTACGTTGTATTGATAGCACTAATACTTTGAAGTTTTTAGAATCCAAAATTGGTGATTATTCAATCTCTTTTACTTTTCATCCCTTTAGCATGATTTTGCGTCAAGCTGTTCCATAAGATAGTATTGGTTAGTGATTCCTAGTTGGAATTAATCATTTGTTTCCCCCCACACACACTAGAGCGGAAGCCTTGCTTGTGAAGTAAAATAAAGTAAAGTTGGTAATCATGACTTCCCGCTCCAGAATATAAGGTTGCTAGAAATATAGTTAGTATGTTGGCATGCTTGTGTTGTTTTAGAGTAGATGAGTGGGAAAGATCCAACCATGGGTGAAAGGTTGTTTCATAATCCTGGAGGATCGTAAAGGCAGCGGAAATCCCCTTCCAGGACTGTTATGTTCCCGCGCCAGCCTGCACTCAGGCCTTCCGCGTACTCTGCCAGGTGATCCACAAGAATTAGGAGTTTCCCCCTCCCCACCGCCTGGCACTCTGGATAGGAGAGAAGCAAGAAGCATTCAGCTTGTCTCCAGGTGTGTTTATTGCCCCCGTTGCTCGTCTTGTGCAGAGATGTATACACACTAGTCGAACAACACTCTAATAACATGTAAAGCGCATGCCCGAATACCACTTTCAGACACACATACACACACCCAAAATGAGGATATACATTACGTCGTGTACACAAAGAGGGCTCTTCCGTTTTAGAACTACAGCTTCCACTATCTTTTCCTTCGACCCCAACACGTGTATCTCGTTTCACTGTATTTACAACTTCCATCACACTGGCCCGCTAATTTTACTAGAAAATTTAATAACTATTTACATATTCCGCTGACGGAGCCACCATTAAGTTGAAGTCTTTTCTTTGTTTCACATTATTTAGTTCAAAATTAAACTCTTGTACTTTTTTAATTAATCTTAAATACAGTTATTACCTTTTTTTTAATTGATATTAGTTTTCGCTACAAGAGCTCCTATAAAAAGTGTATTTAATAAACTACATCCTCGTAAAAATATGCAAAAGTTTGCATTCTAACTAAACTGCATTTTTTTAGATTACCACCTTTTTTCGATTAGAAACTTATACTTACCTTAGTAACACTTTTTTCTATTAACAAACAATTATAAAACAATGGGTTTATATAAATCATACATAATTTATTGAAAAATTTAGCTCTTTATTGATGCAAGTTCTTTTAAGTGCATTCTATTAGAACGAGGCCTTGCTCACCTTCAGATACCGCGCTGATAGCTCTCCCCTAGTGATCTGCAGCTACCAACAAATCCCTTATTTTCTTCCTAACCTACTTGTAGTGGTGTAAAATGTTTTAGTTACTCTTTGTCGGCCTAAACCCTGGTATCCAACTCTTGGGTTTATAAAATCCCTCTGATCCTTTCTGTTTGACTAGACTTAGAAGTCTGGTGAGAAGCTCCAGGGCAAAGTGGATTTTTTAAAAGCGTAGATTTTTTTTCTTCTCTGAAGAGCCAAAGTCTGTGTGAAACTAGCTGTTCATACTGAAACAATAATTGCAGTGCTGTTCATCTTCCTCATCATAGAACCTGAATAGGCTGTACTCCGCCCAGGTTCATGCGACTAGGTCCGCCTTAAAGACCTGTACCTACTCTTCCTAAGCTAACCAAAACATCAAACTACGGTTTAGGCCTCTTGAATCCCGGCTTCCATCCTTTCTTCCTTCTTAGAGCACTCAGCATACCACAAGGAATCGGCTTTCCCTCGCGATCCCCGTTTCCAAGCTTCTCTAACCGGAATTTGAACTTTGAAGGGAGCCAAAACTAAACACAAATTTGCTGCTCACACATCTTTTTAGCTAGATGCAGCCAAACCAAAGTTGCACTTACTCACATCTATTCATTGCGAAAGCACCCAAAGACTGGGCATTATCATCTTTTTTCCCACTGTAAAGTTCACGTAAGTAACAAATTTTATTCATTTATCTAAAGTGTTCACCATTTAATTAGTGCTGAGACTGGAAGCAGATGCAATATTTTTTATTAGATTTCTTATTAGATCCTGGAGTTTTGGTACTCCAGGCATTGCGCCTAAAGCCGACCAGTTCTTACAGGACCCAGGGTTTTTATCTTACTTTCTTCTCTGGACAACTCCAAGCGCCAGTTACACTTTCAAGTCGTAATCTAGCAATTGTACCGTGCGGATGTGAGAGACAGTTTAGTCACTTCCTATCGCAGTCTGTATAGAGCTGGAAACCAAAATTCTGGAATGAATGGTCGCACGATTTTCTTTTAGTCCAATTTTTAAGATTACCTTTCTATCTGGAACTAGTTTTTATTAATGTTGCTTTTTACTAAACGTGTATTCACCATGAGTCCGTCAAGGTGATGATAACTCAACTGAAAGGTTCATAATTGTTATAATAATAGGCGCCACGATAGCCGAGCGGTTAAGAGACGAGACCCGCAATACTAAGATGTATTGTTGGTTTAGTAGGTTCGATTCCCGGTCTCTAGACCTTGGATTTTATTTAATGGTTAATACGAGAACTTTTATAGTAAAGAATGTTTGTTAGGCGGTTATAGGCTAGACCCGCAATGCTAAGAAGTATTGCGGTACTAGTCTAGCCCTTGGATTTTATTTAATGGTTAATATGAGAAATTTACTGTAAAGTATGTTTGCTAATCGCCTCCGTCCACGACACCTAATTTGGTAGTTGGACGTAAGGCCCGCCTGAAAAAATAGGCAATTACTTTACATTTTTTGTTATAATAATAAAAGGTAGCTAATCACGCGAAATATATTTAACTGACCTTAATTGTAAATTCGCTTTTGTGGTTAGCTTTTAACGTGAGAGAAGTTATGACTGAAAGAGAAATTCATTATGGGATTTCTTTGTTTTTATTTTTTAATCCAATAGAAAACTGTTAACGAACTTACTGGGTGCGAGTTGTTGGATTTGGAACTACATTCTTTTGGGGGGTGGCGCTGGGAAAACAAAAAATAAATATAAAAAAAAGCAAATTTACGAAGAGGAAACCAAACTAAATACAGCCCGGAGCCAGGGTTACTGGCCATTGATTGCCTGCCTCTCAGTGTCTCTCAGATTGCCTAATCCTCGCTATATTCCGGCGCAGGCATCCCCACTCGTTCACCAATCACTAACAGCTATTTTATTTTATACAACATTCTATTGCTTGAAGCTTTATAAATTTCGTTTTTATGTTTGAATATTTGGCCAACGGGGGGGAAAAAAAGTTTTAAAATCTAGAATATTTTTGGATTCTATTCCAAGGATTAACATGTTCTGGCCGATAGGATTTTCTTGTCGCAAAACACTCACGTGACGTTCTCCAGATGTGGTATATCCAAATAACTAGAGCAAGGAGCGCAATTCTCTAATAATTCGTTAAATATTGACAAAAACCCAACAAAAAGCAACAACTTATTTCGGGGAATTGTTCACTCTGGATGAGGCGTAGGCCTACCACTATACGCCAATAAGGAAACAGCACCGGACGGAAGCCATTGGCTCTGTATCTATAGAAGGCAATGTCGATGGCCAGTATGGCGATTTCTTTTCTCTTGATTATGTTAAAAAAAAAAAAAAATTAAGCAGTAACTGGCGAATGCAAAGCGTCTTCTTGACCAACTGGATTGCTTGAGAAGAGACCTGAATTACAAAAGAGAATTACAGGACAATGCACTTCTATCCAACCACCGAGGAATTCGAAGTACAAATTGTTGGTTTATCTCAAACATTCTAAACTATCCACTGGATTTGGCATCCACTATTTCCAAATCTAAAGAAATGTTTGTTCTACAAAACGTTTTGGGCCAAATGAAGAGCACATTTTCCAGAGTCGCAATTCAGGTATTGGATCTATTTGCTGGAAATACTTTGGATAGAGTGCAGTGACATGTGGGGACTAAATAGTCGAACAAATCTATTTTTAAACAAAAAACAAGTATAAATTTCAGCGCCAGGCCGAGGACTTATCGTGTTCTCGTACAGCTGCAGATGTCCTTCAGATATTTTAGTCCTCATCATCTTACCATTTTCATCTTCCAATCTCTGTTTTCTACCTCTTATTCCTCGTAAATGGACCTATTGTAAACATCCGGATTTCCTCTCCTGTACTGAAAAAACACTAGTGCCGAAGTTCCTGAGTTCGAATAACTAGGATTTACTAATTGGACACTCTGTTTTCTCTATAAAGTTGGTACTCTCACAGTGCACATGAAGATCGAACGGTGAAAACTCAACGGCACGATTACAATACTTTTCTCTGACGAAAATAAGAGAAATGAAATTAGAGTGGATGAGTTTCATAAAGTAAAAAGAAGGATTTAATGTACAGAAATCCCAAGAATATCGACACAGTTGTAATCACGATGTTAAACCAACTTGGAAGACGACAAACGTGTAGGGATTTACCAGATTTTGAACACATTGATTAAAACGAAATCTGATGGCAATTAAACTCGAAACACTAACATTTTTGGCCATGTTTGGACGCACCCTCCTCAATATAAACTGGGGTCCGTCAATATAATCGTCTCTCTCACTCAAACCCACACACCGTCTCGCTATGTATACTGAATCCAATCTTTTAAGCTGGAACACAGCATCGCAATAAACTTACCCAATTGGACCATGTTGATTCGAGCGTAAAGTTGTTTGGGTAATTCCCTAGTCGCGCTCTTTTGATCGCTCGATGAGCATTCATATTTTCCTTTTACTTTTCATTTAGAAGATTGAAGGACTAGGGGAAATTGTAGACTCAGTCACTCGACGTCTCATAGACAAACATCCAAAGTACTTAGGAGGGTGGACTTGCTGAGTTTACAAGTCCCCTCCGGATTCCATCCCTGATCCAGGGGAACTCGTACTAGCTCTAGTGAGTGCGCCAAACACCAATCTTATGATCTTTTAATTTCGTTAATTACGCCAAACCCCCCTCTGTCTGTCCATGAAACAGGACTTCCTTCCTCTTTCAGTTTTGTTAAAACAGGAAACTATTTGATCAAATTTTAAACTTTTCTTCATCTTACATCACCCACTTTGGATGAATAATCAATCCCTGTACGCAATATAAGAAATAAAATTTTCCGGACTAAAATTTAATGACTTCCTGTCAGTTCCAGTTCCCTTTAAAGGATCCATTTTCAAAAGGCTTGCCAAAAGAAAATCCCGTAATTCGATTTTCTGGGTATTAGGAAATTGAAAACTCGACGCCCACTGAGAAAGAATTCGGCCGGGAATATGTTCAAATAAAAGGTTTAGAATTTATGGACAATAGCGATATCTCAATTAACATATTATTTCAAAACTGATTGAATTCCACCATCCCTAAATTGAGTTTTTTCCCCCTAAATTTAGGTCATCTGACCCCAGAGGGGTGTGGAGAGTTAGTAGCGCGCCTTGTGAAGGGCTAGTTACATGATGGCCGCTTTTCAGATCCATCATGCTATTTTGAACGCTATTTGAATATTCCTGCATATTTGATACCTCCCTCGCATTCTCCCTCCATCCCGTTTTCATTTGTCGCTCCCTCTCTCCCTTTTAAACACATATTCACGTCAGGTTCATTTTAATAACCATATATTATTTAGGAATAATTTACTTAAAAGCATTCCGCTGGAGACGCTTCGGGTGTTGTTTTACATCTGCTTTGTGTCAATTTGGTTTGTTTCCTGTCCTTGTTGCCCGCACTGCAGACTACCCTGTCTGTCCTAGAGGCAGACAGAGATATTCTCATTAATTATTTTACCGCGGCTGCCATATTTACTTAGTATTGCTCTTTATCTCCATGCCCGGATTACATCCCTCATTATTTCATTCACCTAAAGCTTTCTTTTACCAAATGAATTTCATTTCCTCCATTCCTCCAGATTTGGACTTCTCCTTGATGTACCTTATTTTTATTTAAATTAATTTACGAGACGTGTGTATTTAATGCAGAGTTTTAGTGCGAAAGAAAGAGATGGCAAAAACCGTTAAAACTCTGCATAAGTCCAGGACATTGGGGGTTCCAATGGCCAGGACATTGGGGGTTCCAATGGCCAGGACATTGGGGGTTCCAATGGCCAGGACATTGGGGGTTCCAATGGCCAGGACATTGGGGGTTCCAATGGCCAGGACATTGGGGGTTCCAATGGCCAGGACATTGGGGGTTCCAATGGCCAGGACATTGGGGGTTCCAATGGCCAGGACATTGGGGGTTCCAATGGCCAGGACATTGGGGATTGATAAAAAATATGTTGGGTGAACACTCACACGACGTTTTCGTACTATAATCCTCAACTGAAAAATTTGTAATCCAGACAGATATTTTTTAATTCATTATCTTTGAATATGATTTTAAATTTTGACAGTTGTTCTCTCTTTTTGTAGGTCGACCAAGTCCAGCACAGTTTAGAAGCACTCCGTTCAGCAGGGCCAAAGATAGTTACAACTTGACATGGGTGGTCGAGAGCTATCCACCGTTACTGGAAGTGAGGCTGCTCTACAGAAAAATCATGGTAAGTTGTGGTAAATCTCTAATGATTATTGGTTGATTGTGTTTGAAACAGCGATTGCGGCTTGAGTGATTTGATGCTGCGTGTTTCGAAGTCTTCGAACTCTTCTGGTAGACTACATTCCTCTCTGTTGGTGGTAACTTAATGTTTCTGGTGATAATCCTCTATGTTGATATTTTAATCAATATTTAGACTGGAGCAGCATCTCTCACTTGAAGCTTCCAATGGACATTTTAAATTCGACCTTATAATTGCTACTATAGCCGAAGAAACTGCATAGAATGTTCACTGCAAATTGCTCAGAACCCATTTCATGGTAAACCATCATTTTACCATTTTTTTTACCACTTTATCCACGAAATGGATATTCATTCCCTTTTTTCACGGAATTGGATCTGTTATTCAAACTAAGGCTGGTTTCTAATCTTTGCGAGAAAGCAGCTTTGTGTGGAGCAGCAGTCTTGGCTGACAACGCTCCCTGGAGCCAAGTGCTTCTTTTGTCACCTCTCAGCAAGATGTAGTGGTGTGAGATTTAAGATTATCTCAATATAGAACAAGTCATCAACCCATCATCTCTGTCAGAGTTGGCCTTTCTGTAGAATTCCGGGGGATCATCACGAGAAGGTAGAGAGATTAGACATTACCCTCATCAAACTAGTTACTTTTAACAATACGAAGTTACTTGCTTGTCTTGGCAAACATGCTTACAAAGGTTAGTTGATTTCTTTGATTAAGCTATAGAATCCTTGAGAAATCAATTTCTATTTGAGGTTGAGCGTCAAGTTTTTGCGTTTATTAATTGCTAGATGGCGTTAGGGTTTCATTTGATCTTGAGTTTGACGTGACCTTTCTTTGCACCTTTATCTCAGAAAGCATAGATGGGCTCCGGGAAGCTGTGACATTAGGCTTCCTCCAGCAACATTTTATTGTAGCGAACAGGTAAATCTTGAAGTAAACGCCTTTGTCATCTTATAAAATGATCATTTTCCAGAACATTTAAAATGCGGAAAGAGAAGTTTGAGCGGGTGCCCTCGCTAGATTTTTAAAGATGAAGCTCTTACCTTAACATTCTACAATTTAATTTCATTTATAAAATATTCTAATGGAAAATTTAAAGAAAGAAAAACGCTAGTTTTTGTCGTAAATTCTCCTAATGTGGCATTTCTGTGTGCAAAGAGGACAACTGGCACACATTCTCATAAAAAGTTTTGAAAACACTTCGGTTCTTTTTGTTCCCTTTTACACATGGGATATAAAGCGCAAGCTTTATGAAGCCTGCAGCATTCTCTCCTTAGTCCATGCATAAATCATGGAGAGAAATGTTAGGAGCAGCTGAAAAAGCTGTTTAACCAAGTGTTCTGAAGCTGTCTGCTTTGTAACGTCTTCAAGTATTCATCAGGACGACCACGTTACTACGCTGGCGGCAAACAATTATTCAAAAATTAATACCTCACATTACCTCCAGCAAAAATAATTGTAATAATAAATAAACTGTTTGTAATGAATCTTTTCAAAATACACTTTATTATTTTGTACCCTTTTTTTTTTGAAAATTGCAATTTCTTCGTAGAAATAATGGGGGGGGGGGGCGCACCAAAAAACTCTGGAGTGAACTCACAAACAAACGATGCCCGCTTGCCTCAATTAACTTAATTCTCTTGACCTGATACATAGAATCCTTCTCTTTAATACGGTCGGAGGAAACGTGAAATTTCAGCTTCCCAAGATCTCTAGACAAAGAGTCCTCCAGAGCTGTGTACCAGAGAGTGGGACCAGTTCCTTCGGTAGTACTGAGAATATCTTATTTCACGTTATTCTGTACAAGATGGAGGATGTAGCACTATTATAGTTTACGAACTGAAAAAAGTTGTATGAAGGCGAAAAACCGTTTATTCAGCTGTTATATATACCATGACTTTGCCAACACTGTGTATATGGTACACCAGATAGCTCGGCAGCAAACAGAAAGTAAAGATCCAGTCACCAGATGAAGTAGTGATGATGTTCTTTACATGTCTTTAACATAGAATAAAAAGCAGAAGTGGTCCTGACTTTGGACAAGTTACCTCCACCACTTTTGGTGTAAACTTATAAAATTACATTACATTTAAAGAAATTTTAATAATATCGATTAAGAGAATGTCGTGTAAGAGAATATCGATTAAGAGAAAATCGTTTGAGAATATCGAGTAAGAGAATATCGTTTAAGAAAAAAATCGATTAAGAGAATATCTTTTAAGAGAAAAACGATTAAGAGAAAATCGATTAAGAGAATATCGATTAAGAGAATATCGTTTAAGAGAATATCGATTGAGTGTTGGCAGCAGAATAAAAAAACGGTCCACTCACAACCACGTATCATATTGCAATAATATGACGCATAGCATTTATATGCACACGAGCTGAATTACGCACACCAGACAATAAATAGCGACAGATGTAGAACATTGTAAATAAGGTAGACAAGTTTGTATGGATTATAATCCCACCGGCTGATGGACTCCTTAATATCTAATCTATTATTATTTAAGGTCCAGTACGATTGGCGGATTTATTTCTTATGATTTTAACCGAACACCAATTAAAACTGGGATGTATGTCACGTGACCTAATCCTATCTTATTGTTAGTGTGAATGCAGAGTGTCCTGTTGTTCGGGGATTGCCTGCGCAGAGTGAATAGTAACGATGGGGTTGTTATTATTATTATTTATGTTTTAATTTTTCTCTTAAGCTTTATTATTGGTTTTGAAAAGATAAGGGGTTGTCTATGGAGCTACGGAGCTATATGCGGAGATCGGGAACAAAGAGGGTACTTCTGAAGGGTGGAGGGGCATTCCCTGTCTCATTCCAATTGAATTAGATGTGTCTGGCCTTTGTGACGTCACGACCGACAGAGCGAGCCTCTGTACACGGAATAGAGCGGCGAGCAATCTTCTTTTCTCTGTCTGTCCCAAGCTGTCCTCTCTCCCCCGAGGATCGGCAGTCCACTCACAGCCACGTGTCACTCCCAGTCGGTCCACGTGACTTCACTTCAAAAACTAATCTACCATATAAACATAAAAAATGAACTCAGCAGACGAAAAACTAATTGCACATTCTGAATCGTACATCAAACGAGTTTTTAAATATCAAGTAACTAGTTTACAACCCTCGTTTATTCGTTCAGTATTCAGTGACCAAATTTTTATTCTTTATTAGAAGAATTCGCCTCACCTGGACCACGGCTTCAATGTAACCTTGGCGACACTGAAATCTGACTAAGGTCACATATTGCAAACTAACCGGTTATTTTATCATTTCTAGCGTCTTCAAAATATTCTCTTCACTGCTTAAATTGAAATGGGAAGAAATAGCAGAGGGACAGTATTTACGGCAAGTCGGCCATGAATAAAGGAAGTGAATACCGGAAGTATGATTGTAAATGACACTACACACAGCGCACCCAAACGTTCATTCAATGAATATATATCCATTACATATCGTTTCTCTGGTCGACTATTACCGTTACAAACCGTGCATGTATGAACATGTCTGTGAGAGTGCGCTCGTTTGTCTCCAGTCAGACTCATGTTTGCTCCCTGCTCATTCCACAGAGCTATAGCTTCCCCTCTCACACTTCTCTCACTCTCTCTCTCTCCAACACGTGCACTATTTACAACCCAACACACATTTCGCTATCCTGCTATTTATATTTACGACTCTAGTACTGGATAGCCGTACTTGGATAGCTTTTACGACATCTTCCTGTTCTGTACGGCGGCCTTCCTCTCACATACTATCACCCTGCTTCTTCTCCAGCTTCTCCACTCCCTTCCCGGTGCACTGTTCTAGATATATATAGTGTTGTCGCATCGGAAACATCAAAGGCATAACCAACTATTGGAAATGGCCATCACCAACTTTATCATCCCCCGTTTATTAAACTTTCGCTAACTTGTTTTCGTTTTCTCCTCAGAATAATCCATGATATAATGAAATATTTTTATTGCTCTTTACTTTTTTTTTAAATATATTGTTTTAAATTTTATTAATCCCCCTATTTCACTTCCTTTAATTTGAAGTAGTAAGAGGAAGAAGTATTACGAAAGTATCAGGTTATTGAAGTTAGATTTTTCACCGGATATAACAGCTCTGAGGTTCTATCCGTACATAAATGTCTCTTTCTTCCTCTTTCGGTATCATGGATATCTAAAAACAAATCACTGGGGATCGAATCTGGTTGGTTGCACCAGAAGACCTGACTACAAACATGGCGATCAGTTTCGTCAATATGGAAATAGCACTGTATAGCTTATTTTTTCTCAAAAATGTTTTCGATTTTTTGAACACTTTGCTACCATGAGAATTTTATTTTAAACTTTTTTCTACAATAAAAAGAAAAGTTTTTCAGGCAGTTCTGGGCGATCGTGGGGGGGGAGGGGCCGCTAAGTTTCTCTCTAATGTGTCACAACAGTGCAATGTACGTGATTACAAAGCCTATGTCCGTAAGAATTGAATATGTCTCTGAAATGGAGAGTTTCAGTACGAGAATGTCGTGTGAGTGTTCACCTAACTTTCTCTTTAGGTAACTTTCTCTTACGGTAGTAATTAAAGTTAATTAATAGCTACACTTGTAGCATTGAATTTTGCTGAACATAGTATTTTCTCTATAACTCCATAGATGGTATAGTAGGTCTGCCATAATTAAGTCAAGTTCCTAGTTATACATCTAGTTCCCGCTACATGGCAGCGCCACCATCAACTATAGAAGTATGGTTTCTATTTTAAAAGTTTTGAGAGTAGTTTGGATGGTTTTCTTCTCGTCAATGAGTAGATTTACAAAGTCAAATAAGTTGTCAAGTGTGGTCTGTTATCAGTTGAGAGATAAGTAAGAACCCCAAAGTCCCTCAAGAAGAGGCTAGTAGTTCCCTTCTCCAAACTGGTTAGACCAAAATAAAAACAACTTCTAGGCTCCAAAATGGAGTTTAGAAACCAGAAGTTAGGAATTCGCCTTGAAATAACCTACACGAGGCTATGGTGTTTTCTTTTATTCGTAATTAATAGTTTAAATTGAATTAAGTAAATCTATTTATTCACTTTTCAATCAACGTGTAAAAAAAACTATATTTAACTATTCACAGATGAACGACACCCATCAGAGGCACGGAAAGTGGCATGAAGTGATCCTTCATCCTCCAAAAGGAGAGACCTTCTCACACATGATGTCTTACAACATCCGCGGTCTAGAAGCGGCTTCTGTGTTCGAGGCGATCGCACAAGCGAAGAATGAATACGGCTGGAATGAAGTATCCGATCTCTACCAGTTTTACACCCGTGGACCCGGTGAGGATCTGTACGGTACATAAACATAAAACTTTTATAAAAACAAAAAACAAAAACTTTCTTTCTTTTTTAAATAATTCGCCAGGTATCAGAGATTTTTTGTGAAACTCAGGCGGAAAGTAGGGCTTAGTTAAGTTCAACAGGGATAACTTCACTTCCCTGAGATACTCGTATAATATTGAAGCCCTCCATCTGTTTTTTTTTTAATTCTAAATTTTAATTTCAAATTGTGGAATGAAAAAAATCGTTCGAGTGATGTCACCAGATTTTTGTTTAGTCCAATTATAGTAAAATGCACTATCAGATTATTATAGTTGTCCAAAAAGTGCTAGAAAAAAGTAAATAAAGGTTCCGAGGACTTATTCAATCCAGGGGAGGCTTATGTTCGTGAATTTCTCCTGGGAGCGCCAAGCGCAGAGAGATGTCTGTGATGGTAGATATCGCCCTAGATAGTAGAAATAATAAAATGGTTGCCTTTTATCAAAGTATTGTTGTACAACTCTTAGCGCTCAATTGAGTTACAGAAGAGTTCAGTTCTCTAAATTTCTTTTATTGAATCTGTTAAGTCACACGTCATGGTAAGCTGGGAAGGTTCCCTCGGCTCGCGCGAATGTAGAGGTTAAATTTTTCAAATTAAGTTATTATAAAGATAGATTAGGGAATGCACACTAGACAAATAATATACAATATTATTTAAATTAATAAAATTTTGTGTTACAGTTTACTTTTTTAATTATCTTACTTTTTTAATATAATCGTAGTTCAGCTTTACAGTGAGGACAGTTCATTTCGATTTTCTTCAAAATCGATTACAATCGATTACCATTAGTATTTTAGAGTATCATAAGTAGAAAAGTTAATTTATTCACTGACCTTAGTAAGTTTTGAAGTATTAAGCCTAAGTAATTAACTTCTTGTGCAGTATCCACAAATAACTGAAATAGCTGACATCAACTCAGCCAGTCACTATTTGCCTTGGACAAATACATTCTCCTTTAACTAACCAATTGCCTGCCACAGAGTACAAGGGGACATGCCTCTAATTCTGTTACAGACTATCCATCAGAACCCAGCCTTGAGGACATGGAACTGGTGGCTGCTTCACATACCACCGTGACGTCATCGTTTGGCTGCAACGCCATCTTGATTGCAGCTATTTCCTGCATTTGGTATTAGGAAGTAAGTATTTTGTATATTTTAGGATAATTTGTTTTAGAAAATAAAATATACTGTCTGAGAACATGCCTTAAAAGGAGTAGAACGCTGCATCTCTACAGGATCATAAGTCGATTCGCAAATGAAGGTCTGATTCTCACAAAGGCCCAAGGTGGCCTGAGTAGTCCTAGTGCTGCTCTGCCTTGCCATCCAGTTGGAATCTCACCCTTGTCAAGGACTCTTTTCATGCAAAGACTTCAGACCTCTGCCGTCTGCTTTGGCAAGGGCTCTAATCTGCTCTTTGTTCAGTAGTGTTTCTCCATCATACACCGATTTTTACCAATATCCCGACCACCACATACTTTTTTCTTCACAAGTCTGCATGTTTCTCAGAAAAAAAGGTTCCGAACTTAAAATAGATTTATTTGAATCTTCTTAATTCGTTTGCTTTCTTAAGAACGTAATGAATGTAGTTATTCAGCGTTTTTCAGTTGGTCATGAAATCCTACACAGCTCTTAGTATCACGTTGGCCAGCAGTTCAATTACTGATGGCCTGCTGCTGTCTAGAGTCTAGACCAATCCCAGAATCGCCCATGGTTACCGCCTCAGGACGGTCCTGTATACGGTGTTTTTAATTGCATTAAGAATATTACTTAATGCCCGTACATTTCTTTCACATACTGCAAAGACAATCATCTCTCTACACTTTGTTTATATCTCATTATCTTTAAATGATCTCTGTGCGAAGTTAAAGATCTTTCACAGTTTTCTTAAGAAGTCCACCGCAATGGGGAATGTCAGGAATTCAATAAACTTTATAGTTAAGAGGTTAATCAGGCTCCTATTGTGAAATCACAAGTGAGTAACACAAAGTAGATGGCCACTCTCCATTTGAATTGAAAAGCAAAAAATCTTTTATTGTTTTCAGATGAGGAGCTTCAAATACCAAGCGTTTCAAGATTATTTGAGCTGAAAATCACACACTGGGAACTGAAAACCAAATTGTTTACCAATCATTCGATTATTAATTATTTATTGATGATTAATCATCCTTGATAGTTCTTTATTTAATTTGTTCTTTTAAATATTTCTTTTAAGAGCAAAAAACTTTCAAAATTGACAAAATCCAAATAAAAGTAATCTATAAAATTTGTATATATGTCGGGGAAAAAATAAATAGTTCACAATTTATATTCAAGGAAATTTCAGTAATTTTTTTTCCTTCTTCGCGAAGAAAAATATAATTTTTCCATCGCAAAGGAAATTCCTGCTGCAGTCTTGTAAAAATAAATACGCACTGTCAAAAACAAAATGAGAAAAAGAAATTGCGGCAAAAATTTCTTTAATTGAATGAAATTGTGAAGAATATAAAAAATATACTAATAATAAAGACAAAGGACTAATTGAGTGATTTTTCAGTCCTTAGGAAATATTTGCACTGTACTGTAAATAGTCTTAATATATGCCAAAAATGGGGGAAAAAAAATTTAGTTAAAATCCTTATAAAATTCAAGAAATACAAAATTTCTGTGAAAAACAAAAAATAAATAAATGTGAAAATCCATAATTTTAGAAAACGAGAAATTATTGTTATTTGAAGCCAATTTTCTTTCTGTTTTTGCTTTAGTGAATGATTAGTTTTTCTTTGTATATGTGTGTAAAAAGTTAGTGTGTTAACAATGATAGTTGTGGGTCGCTTGCACGTCGAATACTGTAAAACAAAGAAAACTAATAAGAAATCAACGTGCATTACAAATACTGAACTCGTTATGAGTTTTCATCAGTTCGCTTGGCATTGTTGCTACAATTCTTAGACGATTAAATCTTACAACAGATGATTCAATCTAGTTTTGGTGTTTGATATTTTTGTGAAAGACAATTCCAGGGAATTTTATCTATTGTTAAGCAAGGAACTTGGTAACACTGCAGTACATTAACCTGGAGGAAGGTTATACTTGTGATGGTGAGAGATGTGAGCACACAAGGTTAAATCCACTTTGCGGCCTAAAACATACTTTTTGACCTGCCCGTCAATACAGTGTTGTCAGTTGAAGTTCATTATCCGAGTCCTAGTGAATGAACCGAGAAAGGTTTGCGTGCTTGTCTTTCTTTATGGTTTGGGGTGATATTTGTTTGCGGCCAAGAGTAGTACTGGAAAAGACCGGCTTCAATCCCATGGATTCCAGAATGGACCCCGGCATTCAGTGGAGAGTAAACACGGCCCAAGTCACTGCGGCCTAAATTTCGCTCTCCAGAAGTGTTTGATATAATTGACTATAATCTGTTCAGTTAGTTCACACTTAGTGTGTTTTGTGATGAGCCCCTATTGGTTTTGGATTAACTAAAGTCATCAAATAGTTTCACAGGTCCTAAGTGTACTGATGAGAGATGACTGGGCAATAAAATCAGAAATGATTGGGTGATTGAAAGTGAGTGCATACCGTTCTGAAATGTTACTTTAAGAACTGTTACAGCCACAATTCGAAATCCTTGACGTAATGGGTCATTTCACTGGAGAAATTACTGATAGATTTGTTGGTCTTGTGTACAGATAATAAGGGTTGATTCTGTGCAAAGGTGCAAAGTAGCAAGTTGAATGTGGACGCCAGGCGAGAACTGATCCTGCAAGGAGTACCTTCTTTTCTCAAAGATTTTTTAATTTTATTTTTAATAAAAGTCACAATCAAGATAACGTCCAATGTTTTTTGAGTGTTTATTATTAAAATAAAAAAATTCGCGCGCATAAAAATATATAAAGAAAAAGAAGGTTGCAATTTTGTTTCCTAAATTTATCTCATTGTTAAAGAACAGTTTTTTCTTATATGTATAAACTTTGAACTAATTTTCATTAATTATAGTCGATAGAATTTTTCAATAAACACAAAAGATTTTCTTGATGTACTGCCGCAGTAAAACCCATTATTTTCCATAAAGAAACTCATTCTGTAAAATATTTTTGTTTACTTCTTTGATGTAGAATTCAAAAATAAATTGTAAAAACCAAAATGTATGTATAAATAAAATGTCAGCTGTTTGTTTCCTTTCAAAATGTAATTTATCATTTTATTTTTTTAACACAGCGTTTAAAGTTTATGATTTATGTGTAAATGTATATAAATATATTTAGGCATCATTTTAGTGTAAGTTTAGGTGTGTATTGAATATAAATAAGTATAAATATGAATAAATAAATATGATCAATTGATTTTTTTATTCTCTCTGATGAATATAGGAGAAAATAAACTGAAAATTATTTTTACTGATTTTTGTCCACAGACCATGATACTTCTTGGATTAGGCGGACTATCTCCTTGACAAACTGAACGGTAAATTGGCACCATATCAACTAATTAGGTGCTTGTTACATTGAATTACACCTTCGGCTAATATATTCACTAATTAGCCGATACTAATACCGCTGTAATTGAACATTGAAAATTTAAACCAGTTTGTCCTACCTGAAACCATCAAGTCAATTGCAGTCTCTAGGAGATTACCTGTTCCTTCCCATTTATCGGCCATTCCATCTATTTAGAGTAGAAACTGGTTTGCATATGTTCTTTTATGTGTTTCTTTTGGTAACATGAGCGTACAATAAGCTCGATCTTCTTTGCACATCATTCTGTGATGATTCTTCAATGCTTCTCCTAATAAGCAACAAGCTACTGGGGTTTCAATGTTTCTTGCAACTCGGTGTTTCCCTTTCTTTTCATGCGAGAAGCCTGAAGCTCTGCATTAGAATTGGACGAAAATTAAGACATGGAAAAGTCGGACGGCTGCAGCAGTTATTTGATAAAAAATTGTTCAACCTCAGTTGAAATCCTACGCTGACGATGACAACTCAATAGTTCGTTCTTTCGCAGCAAAATAGTATTATTAGATCGACGTTCACTTGCGTTGTTACGTTGCATTTCATATGAAAGAACGTAAGATTAATTGGATGCATATAATAACAATAAACCTACCATAACTTTGATGCAGCCAGGCGATTCTCTGTATTACTTTTATTCATAGTTGGCAGAAACATGTTGTGGAATTCAGTTAAGATGTCTCTCATATTAGAGAGTTTTTGTAACATACATTTGGAATGTGATAAGAAAAATAAGGCGGCCTTTTGCTTTGAACTAGGTTCCAGTTGTACTTGCCGATATTGAAGTAACGTTCGTTTTAACGTTAAACGTGATTGGAAGTATTGATTGTGTACACCCAAACTTGCACGGGCGTAAAAGCAATAATGCAGATTACAATTCCAGCCTAATGGCCCATTTTTAATCACAGGAACAGCCAGCTCCTAAATCCGGATTTTTGAAACATCATGATCTGTGTATAAAATGAAAAAATGAGAGTTACGTATAAAAATTCGATAATATGGGTAAAAAATCAATGGTCACGAAGAAAATATAGTTTTGTATAATCCAGTCAATGTGATAAATGTTATTGATAATTTACTTCTTTTTTTTAACTATCAGTTTTTTACTATTTTTATTTTGTATTTTCTCTCTGGCTTAAAATTTCAGCCACAGTACTTGTCGTCCATTACACCGAAATAATAACGTTTTTCATCAACTTTAATTCTCTCTCCCCATTTTTAATAAAACGTAATTTACTCTTTTTATATTCTCTTGCCGTTCTCTGTTTTGTAACTCTCCCCTCTCCCATTAAATAAACTTTTTAATCAAAATTCAGATTTGAAAGGTAGACTAAGAGGGAGTGAGCGAGAGATAATGAGATTCTTCTGTTTTTAATTGTCCAATAAATGTAACAAATATTTTCCAAATAATTAATTTCAAATAAAGTATTTAAAGTTTATTAAATTTTAAGATTGTTTTTACATTTTTTTCATCAGACGTTCGTTGTTCAATTAAAAAAAGCAAAAAAATGGGGGAAAATCTAAAAAACAAAACTAAATGAGCACATTTTTTGTAAATATATTGAGATAATGGAACAGAGGTTATGTTGTCTTAAATATTGTACCATAAATGAATAAATATTTGTACAAAAAAAAAAAATATCTTGTTTTATTTCAATTAATTTTTTTATTTCACACCTTCTAAAGGTTTGCACACTACTTCCAATCCAGGCAGACTGATGAACGGCGAGAAGTGAGAAGTCAGGCTACGAAGGAGATTGAGGGCACAGGGCCCCTCCTTAAAATCAATTCACATCATAATGATATTATACATTCTACGTTAATCCAGAAGGTGGAAATAATGCCAGCTTCAGTCATTATGTTTTAAGTTTTTGCCGAGCTATCGACCTTAGGAATTAGGTTATCTTCAGGGCTGTGGAACATATTTTACACTTAGAGTTAAAATGAACAATGATTTGTATAAAACTAGTTTAAAAGTAATTTAATTACCTTATTCTATTGACAAATTATACTTCTTACATTTAAACTGTTTGGTTGGTGTTTCTTCTATCCTGGCCGCTTATGAACTGAGTGTGGTCGGCTTTTAAATGTTTGGTTGGTGTACAGGTCAGTGTTGCCAATCGTCAAAACCATGTTTTGTAGTAAGTAAGCGTATTTGTTTAGATTTTTCGTATCTATTTAAAGACGGAAAAATGGTTTAAAGTGGTAAGAACATTTAAGGGTGACTTAATGCAAGATGTAGCCCAGCCTGGTTAAACAAAATCGCTGCATTCATTCCAAACAAACTACTCGCCCCCTCCATTATATCCAATACTAGACATGATCTTCCATTAAGTAAAATTACTAATCTGTAATGTTGTTTTTATTTTCTTGAAGCGCGTGATCGACACAAAACAACAGCAGGCCAGCACTGTTGTCGCTGAAGTGGAGTTAGATTAGTGGAAGCATGCACCGCGCTAAAGGTAGGAATTTAATTCAATCTAGTGGAGCGACCTGGCAATCATGTACCAGGTGTGGAACAACTTTAAATGAGAGGCTTTTTGCATAATGAGAGGTAAGCAGGGGGCGTCACTCACCCCCTCTCGCTGAGTATTTCTTTTGTTTATTATTTCAGGTTTTCCCTTGGCTCCGTATTAAACCGTCTGGTTATCGAGAGCGCAGCCTTGCGGCATACTGCCTAACCATTTTTCTTTGTCCATCTCATTCCAACTTTCACTTTTTGTAATGCTTTTTTGAAATGCTATTTACCCCATTTGGCAATATAAATGCATATTTAAACGCTATTTGAATTTCCATATTACTGGGGTTTTTTCGCCAATATTTTACCTATTTGCATAATTGACTACCTATTTATTTTTCATTTCACTTTCAATGGAAAAGCTTTACTGAAAACCCCCCAACTCCACAGAATGCGGCAAAGGCCGCATTTTTTCACCAAAATCTTTTAAATAAACGATACTCCCTTCCTGTTCAGAATCCAAACTACCTCGACACATGACGACGCACCATTCTACATCTCAAACCTCTCGTTGAACGCGTGACACAAACATTCCACTTGTGGCCACCAACACCCTCAAAACCAAACGCAGGAAGTTGCGCTCAACACCCGCATTCCCACACGTCTCAAACTTAAACTCCAATTCATTACCCAACATCACAAGGTGACTGAAAAGACATTGGGGCCAGCTTGGATACTGAATTACACTGATACCAGGAGTATCATCGCTGGCTTCTATAGTCACACTGAGCAAGGCAATTTGCCAATAATAATAATAATCAATATTGTAATTTTGATTTATGATTAGTAATTATATAATATATTATTAATTAATAATTTTTGGGGGAAGAAGAGTAAGAACACTTCCATTTATATAAACCGTTTCTACCTGGAGTTAATTCTCTATGGAAGCGATCTTGCATCCACTCAGTCAAGCCCTGCTTGGTAGCTCTGTATTCGCCGGAACTACTTTCACGAACAAAGGAAGTGACCTAGAGAAGGTCAGTTTACAGGAAGGAACACTTTGGCGCCTACAAAAATGGCCTTACTTCCCGTTTCCTGTTTGTGTGTGCACTAATGGCAGTAATGCCGCTTTCTCACCCATTGGCTTAACACTCACGCCGCCTTTTCTAGCTGATAGAAGGACTGTTTGCTGTCCTCTTTATTGTAATAAAGAGGACCTCGGAATTGTAATTATCCTGTCAATTAGCCTGTAAATCTGTTGCTGAAATGGCAAACTCCAATTAAAAAATTCTAAATTCTAAAAATCTCTAAACAGGACTTCAGCGACGTTCTTTTGTTGACTTTCACCCAAAAGTTGAAAAGAAAATTCTTTCCTGTAACCTGATTAATGGAGGTAATTTAATTAATTCCCTGTAATTTATCTTTACGAACTAACACTGTGAATCCAATTCACATTTAGCAAAATGTTTGTAGTTTTGGAAGAAGAGTCTCTAAATGTTTACTTTCTCTTTCAGATAAGTGTAATCTGCGATCTTGTTAAATTTTCGAAATTGAATATCCGGTTTTGAGATTTCCGGTTTCGAACACTCTAGTTCGAACGACGCATGAAGCTTAAACTTTATGTAAACTTTGGGTGTCCCAATGCGATCCGACTTAGTGAAGAAAGTTTTCCCGCAAGAACTAGCTGTAATTTTTCAATAATGTGACTATAATGGATATGACCACAACTGGTAACCGTAGTGACAACTTAGTGACATTCAGTTACCACACCATCTCAACCCATCATATTGCTGGAATGATGCAGTAACGTTGTATTGACTTGATTCAGCTGGAGAAAACATATTTAAAGTTTCAATATCCCTAAAAATTAACCCGTTTAATTATAGGACCTTGTTGTACTCAAAAGATGTAAAAACTGTTAACAGAAAAATATTATTTTCAACTAACTGAATCTAGAAGTAGTCGCACAAGTGTTACTATTCTTTTTTAAACTCGGAAAACTGGTGTTAACACTTAAACTCGCGTCCAACAAAACGAAAAATGCAATCAAACATTTTTCTAAACTTGCAGAATGGTTTATTTGTACCCAGAAAGTATTTTAATGTTATTTTCCGATAACATTTTAAAATCAAATGGGGTTTTCTCGTCCGGTTAATGGTACGTTGAACTGCCAATTTGGATTACGACAGATTGCTTTCAATTGACAGCCGCCAGAGTGAGCTGATGAAACGTGTACTAAGTTATTTTCTTATTCACTTTTCATTGTGACTTATTGATTTATTATTTTTCAGCATACGTTTACAAAACTCTATGTGACTATGGTTTTGATGGAGTATTTATAGTCAACCGTGATGATAGTTCGGGAGACCTATTGGTTATAGTAACCACCACAGTTTTGGCCTCAGCTTCTCACAGCTTCGTAACCTGAGGCTATGTAATTATACATGAGAATGTCCAGCATCACTTGTGATATGTAGCTCTCAAGATTCTGGGGTCACAGTAATGAACCTCCAAACCCTTAGGACGCTGTTCTAATTTTTCTTAAAAAATCCTTCAAAATAAATTTACTTTCAACTATTAGCAGATAAATGATAGTGCAAGTTTAATAGTAGACCATTTTCCAGCTATATTATTAAAATTTCAATTTAGGATTTCTTTAATTACAGCTTTTATATTTTATTTTTATTATTTTATTATTGTGGCTACTAAAAGCGAACGAGGTTTAATCTAGTTAATTACCCTAAACAATTTTTTATTTTATAACAATAACTGTTCCTACGGTGATTACCAGTTCATTATTACTATTATTTTATATCGTTTATTACCTCTTAGTTAGTTAGGGAAGGTTTTTTTATTATTAATATGGGAGTGTGTGGTGCAATTGATTATGACAAAGATTTTGTAGGGGAAGTAGTTTAGTAAGTTTGTATTAGTGTGGTAGTGTGTAGGTGCAAGGTCCACACTAACACGCTATATAAAAAAAGTGCCACGACTAGAATGTTCAACCATAGCCTTTCTCATCCCTCCCGGTTCCTTTAGGTGACTGAGTGTGCCTGAAGGAAGGCCAGGGGAGTGGGTTAATGAGCTAAGAGTTAATGACAGACATGGATATAGCCTAACACTGGATAGCCTAACACACACTAACTTATTAAACATTCACACAAACACCGACCACTTGCACAGACAGTAAACAGCCACAGGGCGATTCGTACACTAACACACAGTGGCACCCGCCTCCACCACTCTCTGGCTGTACACTAATCGTGCAGCGTTTATTACTCCCCCCATTCTGACCATCACCGTGGCGCGCGCCAAGTGGACCGCAACGTGTAATCTGGCACACGTCAGAAATCAATTTACCCAAAAGTTAGTACACGTAAGCTGCGTGTATGACCATGCAAATGACTTGTGTCGATACCCGTGGGCGAGGCGACGTGATTTAGGAGCTGTTGTGGGGGAACTGCTACGTGGGCCAGGTCTGCGCGTGGACGTGTAACTTGGAATTAAACACAATAATCCGGTGTAGAAAACTCAGCACACAGTGTTACAATGATGGAAGACAAATTTCTCCTGGAGTTTAGTTTCACATAAACATTAGGGGAGGGTCCACTTTTCACCCTGCCAGCTGTGAACACAGTCTGCAGCTTTTCAATGTAAGCCACGCCCACTAATAATATCAAAATATACATTTTCCAGAATCCTCGAACTACTTAATATACTTGATGGGCCAAGCAGCGGTTTAACATAATGTTTTTAGAATCAACGATGTGTAGTAAGCCTTCCTCGAGCTACTGAAACTTAAAAAGCAGCAGGGATCCTCATTCTTTTCTCCAAAGGGGTGACTCTAGCCCTCAGTGTTGACTCTTAATTAAAAAGTTTAATATGAACCTTTATCAGCTATTCAAATATTCTCTAACATTTCAGTAACACGGCTTCAACATAGTTTCTTCCTTTATCATGTAGGAGCCCGAGGTCTGACGAAGACTGGCGACAATCTTTCTGTGTGAACTAGGTATCTCTTTTCAAGAAAGCAGGAAAGCTCCTTCAGAGTGATCCATCTCCACGGACCAATGCCACTCACTAACTTGGCTCCAGAGAACCTGCATTCACAACTTCTTGCAAAGTCCCTTAATCCATTCCACTGGAGAACTTTCAAAATGATGTTAACTCCTCAGATAATGAGTTAATCCATGTTTTACTTACTTCACTGTTCCTTGGGCTGCTCATCCACACTGTTAAATGCCTCTAATTAATTTAAGGCATTTTGGTTTAAGTCCTTGTTTTCTTCTGGTCTTGTTAATTTATATTCTCAGTTTAGCGACAAGAAAAAATCTCATTAAACCAAGTAACTTACTTATATAACTAAGTTATATAAGTAAGTATATCTGTTCATATCCTATATGTATTTCCAGAAAAATAAGTAATTTAAGAACAATTTGGGAAAAGAATGGATGGTAAACATTCAAGGCAAGTATAAACTTGTCTTTGCATTACTATCAGAGTTTGAACTTGATTATGTACCAACGAGGATGACTGTTGTCTGTGTGTATGGTAAGCGGTTATTTAAAGCCCCAGGGTTTGAAAGATTGCCCTGATTCCTGCACCATCCTGTAAACACCTACTCATAAGTAGTCCATCACTTCAACAGTCAATAGCCTTGAAAATAGTTTGGGGAAAATTAATTTTCTGATGGGGAAAAAGGTTACACCTGGCCTTACCTGTACACTGTACGAATTAAGGAAACATAACTTTAGTGAAATCGTCGAAAATTCGACGTTTACAGGAAATTCTACCCCTTCCAAAAAAAAATGTATAGTAACAGAAAGTCACGTGACTATTGATGAACTTAAAGATTAAAGAAACTGTTGACAGTTGAACACTGTTACAAGATTGCATTTTCATTTAATTGATATTAACTCGTGATTATTCACAGTTGACGGTGAATAAGATTTCTTAAATGGGTTTTTCATGTTTCTGCATTATAGTGAGCTTTACACTTTTCAGAATTGTTTCAATAAAGATGTAGAATTAGATATAACACTTTTAAATATTAAACGTAGTATATATAATATATATAAGCTTTAGAGCGAACTTTCGACGAGTTGTGATATTTTGCTAAAATATAATCTGGAACGGAGAGGGGAGCAAACACGGACAGTGCTATCTGTCGGTGACAGCAGACATGAGTGCCATCAGCTGTGAAATGAGAGACCTAATATTATCTAGCAATTCTGCCAATTTTAGCTTATATTCATTATATAAGTGATCGTCTAAATTATTTATTTCCCAACACTGAACTCTCTCTTCAACTAACACCAACACCGTCCTCAACTTATTGAGTTCTGTCTGTAACATGGATTAAATATTAACTGAGTACAGCTAACTCAACGATGACTTGTTTGCCAATTTATCTTAAATATTAAATATTCACAGCTTTTTTGCTTTTTATTATTTAATTGTAAATCAAATTGCTTAAAAAAAGACACCATTTTGCGTACGTATCATGCCAATTAACAACGTCATGCTTATTCTTTTTTAGGAAGACTGGCGCTATTAGTTGTGCACTGTTGCAACACTGGAAAAGAAGTTCCTGTCTACAATATTCGAGGGATCCTCAAGGACTTGCTGGAAACATTGCCCAGATACATATTCCTTATTGTAGAATTTCCTTGGAGAAGGTAAATTGCAGTGAAATAATCTTAGAGTTGCTGATATGAAAAGTTCAGAACAAGAACAAAGAGTTACAAATACCCGTCGTGCTTCGGGCCATGTTTTTATTTTTAAAATCAAATTTAAGATTATTATCTAAGAAAGGTTTCAAGCTTCTAATGCATCTTTAGTAATTACAATTAGATGAGCAGGTTTTGTTGTTAACACTGTCAATCAAACTAAATGAAAATTGAATTCTTTTCTGCAGGCGACAAGGCAAGTGTTGTGACGATGTCTATTGTAGAAAACATAATTCCTCATAATCTTAACAGTTTGTGAGCTTATCTATTTTTTTAATATTTTATAAATTAAATTTGGTTCTTGGTGAAAATTGTTCGCTACCGAAATTCTTTTTTTTTTATGCGAATAATTGTAAATGAACAATATTCGCGAACATTATTATGCAATAATAATTGGAAATGGAATCACGTGCGATTTCATGAACGGTAAGCAATTCCCTAATACAATATAGTGAGTAGTCTGTACTAGAATAGTCCTGCGGAGGCTTTAGGATGGGGATGGATTGAGTAAACTCCAAGCTCGTGGCAAGGAGCAGTTTAATGCTAGTAAGCGCTTTTAAAGAACTGCTCGGCCACAGCGAAGTTAGGGAAGATCTTATTTAGTTGGCCTCTTAAAATCGACGTCAAACTCTCCACCTTGCTGCTATTTCTTGCAGGAAGAAATTTTCCAACCAAAGTCGAAAAAAAGAGAAAAGCTCTCCTTTATTCACCCTTATTGTTCGATAATAAAGGACGGGGAAAGTAGCCCCCTCCCTTAATAATTATATGAAAATGGAGCGAGAGCTTTTCCACCCTTTTTTTTTTTTTGTTTTCCTTTTGTATAAATGGTGCGAGAATGTTGGGGTGGATTCGAGAGCGAACAGAACACTGTGGAGAAAGTTTTGAACAGATCTCGAGGCTCTGCCTTCTACAGTATTGGTGAATGAGCTGGCCATCTCTTACAAGAAGAGGAGCAAAGAGGAAGTGCTGAGTAGAGGGTAACACAATACGCCCACCAACTTCCGGCCAACAACTTAACAATCAACTTCTTCAAGTTGGACCGCCCTACTGTTCCACTTCCTTCTATTTCTATTTCACATTTTACCACCACTTTTAAGTGGAAGAAGTGCAATTTTTAGTTATTAGCAGGAACACTAGTTTTCATGTCGCTGGAGTGAATTCCACTAATCTATTTAGTGCGCTTGTCGATCTGTTTAGAAGTAAGCACCAACCATAACTCAAAAACGGAAAAACGCACTGTTCAATTCGATATTTGGTTTTAATTACATCCACAGACTCCGATAAAATGCTGTTTTGCAAAGTTAATCACATGGCAACGCCACTTTACCTAGTTTTCCCTCGAGTTTCTGTGGATATGGAGAAATATTTCTTACCGCACAAACTACACCCAATCGTGTATCCCTGTACACGTACATCTGCACATAAAACACTTCTTTTTTTTATACTATGTGAATGTGAAACATGTAATTTTGAACTCAATACGGAAAACTCTGGGTACCTCCTCTGATTAAGAAAAACCATTAAAATAGAATTAGATGAATTGTTACATTTCTATTATTACATGAATGAATGAGTACCTAAATGGATAATAATAATGTGTGCTTATTAAATATGATACAAAATAATACAAAACATACTGAACAGAAAACTAAGAAAAAGAACACATGCATGGACATTATGTCCGTCTGCAGAGGTTGGCCTCACTTTCAAAAATACATACATTAATACAAATATTTTTCCTCTATGAAAACTTAGTTTTTTTTTCTTTTTACTACAAAAAAACAAAAAGATGAAGAAGATTTTCTTCTTTACCACAGAAGAAATTAATAAATTTAAATTAATTATTGAAATCCGCAAAACCTTAAATAAAGTAAATTTAAAAATTGTAATTTGACATAAAAAAATGTCTGCAATTAGCAGCCTCCAAGTGGTACCAATAAATGAGCTTAAAACTATTATTCTGCCCATTCAAGTAACTAATTATTTCAGTTTTTGTCAGCGTATTCTTATTGAATCACCGGATTCTGAATCCTTTAAGAGAGTGAATGAATAATGAATTACATTTAAATTTATCCCAAAAATAAAAATAATCTAATTTTATATTTCTTAAACTTTTACTTTCGATGCTTTAGAAGGAATAGCGATCAGTATGAGAGAGAAGCTGGTGTTTTACTTTGGGTTATAGGGTAGCTGAAGAAAGCCCAGTGGCCGAGAATAGAACTCATGAAACATTGAACAGTATATTCCCTGTAACGGTGGCCCGAATTTAGACCAGAACAGTGGAGTGAAAGAGACCCTGAGTTTTGGTCGGCCTGTATTAATGCTAGTGGAAGAATCTAAACATTAGGGGGGTGTTTGCACAAGGGGGAGCACTGGCCCGGAAGGGCGAACCGGAGGAATGTGTTTTGTAGGAGCAGTCCTTAACGCTTTTCCCCTTAATTACCCGACCTCCTTCCGCAATGTATTCCATAATTAGTGGCTCCATCAGACCCACAGTTTGATTACTGAAAACTTACACACACCAGTACAGTCTTATAGACATTACAATATGAATATGTATGGACGGAGAAAGCGCGCCAAACAAACCCACTGGCACGGAGAAACCCTTTCAAATTTCTCTATTGAATCCACTAAATTCAACAAGTTACAACTTTGTAGGGCACTTTTTGCCTCCAGTTCGGTCAACTTATTAATGCACTTCTCCGGCATTCATTCATTGCTCCGGGTCTTGAATATTAAAACAACTCTTTATCTCTCTGTCGGAGACAAAAAAGAGATGAAATTAATGATAGAGTCACCCTCCTTCTGCTGGTCCGTTAGCTAGCTCATATTTTATGCGTAATTAACGTTCATGATGAGACTGAAAGAAGATGAAGAACCCTTTCTTAATATCGTATCTCTTGATGCCGCAGCTCTCTTCCTTCAAATTTCTGTAAAAAGTAAAAAATAAAAATAAATAAATATATTACGTGGAAAATATTGTCACCAATATTTCCCGCTGAAGAAAATGCAAGGAAATAGCAGGGAAAGCGAGGAAATAGTAAGGAAAAACAAAAAATGTATGTGTTTATTGTTACCACTCTATACTATCGTAGTACCACTTCGAGTTGGTCCTCGATGGGCGAGCTGTCAAATCGGAAGTCTGTTCAGCACCGGTAGAGACGGTCCTTGCTGTTCTGACCGAAAAGCTCTCCTCTTTAGTCCACTGAAAAGAAGTTCTGCAGCATTTGAATGCGAGAATTTGCTACTTTGGACCAACAAGCTATTCCAATCCATACCTGCGAAAAAATGAAAGCAAACTGTATTCAATTCTTTGCCTCAAAAGAAAGTTCGTGTTGCCAAAGAGGGGAATGGAATTACTGGCCCAAAGATGGATTTTTAACTGAAGAATAAAATAATGATGACTTATTTTTTAATATTCAATAAAGTAAATCAGCCAAAAACTCAAGAACTTTTTTTACGACCCAGTGCCTAAAGAGCGTAGTGAACTAACTACCTTTCACCTTTATTTCCGGGAAAACTCAAAATCGGAAATGACATGGTTTTAAACGGAATATAAAATTGAGCTTTTTGTTTCTTTTCAGCAACTTTTTGGAGTTAATGAAAAGTCAATTCCACAAATTTGACTAGTTAATAAACATAAAATAAAAAATTGTAGAAGAAAAGGAATAGATGCATCAGATCGTCCAATCTGGTTCAAGGAAGTAATTTGATATTTTATGGTTAACAAATTGACTGAGGAGCACCAGATCAAGCTCACATAAAACCAGATTTATGAGCTCCACATTCTGCCAAAGACAATAAAAAAGAAAAGGAGTTCATCAAGTTTAAGGGAGTTCAGAATTTTATGTTTAGTTAAAGGAAGGGTTTTGCCATACAGAGAGCAGGAAGTGACGTATTGATTAGTTCCCTTTTATGAGTGATGAAGGTAGTCTGCTGTCAATGAAATTAATGAGGTCTGAGATGTGAAGTCAGACCTAGATATTGTTGAAATATAGTGTTTGTTTTGCTCTTAAAAGTTTGTATCTGGAGTGGGGACAATGCTGTCATAATGTGCAAGGGAGCCGCAAAGATGCCGACTAATGGTGAAATCATAGATTTCACTTTGAATGTTATTGGATGACGTTTCACCTTTTAACCATTCCCCCAATCACGACCGCATCACTTGTTACACCCCCCTCTCTGTTATATCTATACAATGCAACCAATGGTTTTCTTTTTTCCCAGACATCATTATTAACGAAAGTAAACTTTTCAATTCCAATGAGGGTTTCGAGTCTATGTTATTCTAGAGGAACCCTTTGTCTAGCCTCTTAAATAGAAAGAATACTCACATGACAGTCAAATCCACGACAAAGGAGCTGCAATGTCATTAATATCCGTGCCAGACATGTGGATATTGCAACTTCCATCTCCTCACCAATTAGAATTGAGGACTGATCGTCCCAGCGTAACCCTCAAACTAGGTGCTTACCACAACACCAACGTTTAAGATTTTTTTTTTTTGTGTGTGCGTCACCTTCAAACTGGGAAAAGGCCAAGGGATCTAACTTTGGAAAAGTTGAACCGGCAGACTACTGTAAGATGGGGCGATTGGTTGTGAAATGTGTCAATTAATTTGGAAGTGTGTGTGTGTGTGGGATTGCATTGTGCCCCGGAAGGGATGACTTGAGGGTGTTTTTTGTTGGTTCATTAGAGTGACAACCGTCAATCTTTACAATGACATCTTCGGGGGTAGTTCCCCCCAAAAATAGCTCTTCGTCTACTTTTGTCTTTTCTTGGGAAAAATATCTAAACTTCTTCTTTTTACGATAGTTCCTTTATCAACAGTTGTGATAATCTAAGGAGAGTGTCAAATGTAAAGGGAAGTTGAACAACGGAACAGTTAATTCAACTATTCCTAGGCATTGGGTAACACTTCGTGTCAATGCGCACAAATATTCACACAAGAAAAGAAGCTGATTTGCACTATTAAATAAAGAAACGTTATGAATTTCGTTTAAAATATTATTTGACGATATAAATAATAAATAACACAAAACACGCTGTATGGAATGAAGTATAATTTATAGGAAGACAATGATTTTAGGGAATTCACTAAATCTTTTTAATAAAAACTTCACAGGTTGGCCAGGGCCAACAAAAAATTAACTTTCTTTTAATGTTCGACTTTTCGGACAGATCTGGTGTCCTTGTTCAGGAACTGGTTTGTGCGGGCAGGGTAGGTACCAATGGAAGATGGAAGATGGCAGGTAGGACCTATCCAACTTATTCAGCAGTTTAAATGTTTCTAGTTGATTTTTTGTGCTTTTATCGTTGAAAATTAATTTAAAAGTAGATATGGCAAACCCACATATGTTTTAAAAAATGTTAAATAGTTTGACGTCATATTTCCTGAAATCCCTTCGGTGTTTCTTTCTTCTTTCTTCTTCTTCATTTCTTAAGAAAATTATTGTGCGAAGACTGGAAGGGCACTGGGATGCGAGCAGTATGGAACTCCAGGTCTGTGATGGAAAAACCTTTAAGAATTTGGGAAGGGAAAATCGTGTTCACAGCAGAATTTTCGTGAGATTCACAGGAATTAATGGCTCTGATATCACTTTGACCTGCTAATCCAGTACATTGTTCTGAACTGTGGATATCCTTTCACCCTTTGCATTATTACAGTCAGTTGAATGTAGTAATATTGCTAATACATCTGTATTAATATTAGTTACAAATGTATAGGCTGACTGGGAGACATTAACACAAACCAAAATCCCATTTTAGACCATAACCCACCTCAAGTTACCACTATCTATCTCCGTGAGATGAGCTTTATCGATTACTCCAGAAGAAAGGACAATTATGTATTAGAATGGCATAATCTAATGGAGTTTAGGATGGATGATAGGGTTGTAGATTGTAAAACATGACGCTTGCAAACATGATAACGTAAAACCACTAATTTCCGGTTACTAGGCGACCAACTACGGTTGGGCGAGGTTACCAACTCCCCAGGAAGACAAGGTTTAAACCAACACGCGCAAACCTACCCGTGCAGGAACTGTGCAAATATACTTGTGAAAACACATACACTCACAAAGTAGACATACTTGGGGAGATGGGGTTTGTATATACTGTCGGCTAAATAATCAAATCTGATCTTTAGAGTTCAGAGAGTCGACTGGGTTCAAAGCGTATAATGAAAGTCACGTAGCACTTAACGTGAAGAGGATTCATTCTACGTTAAGCATTTTATTGTACATACATTACTCTAATATTAATAATCAAATGTAAATCAGGACAAGGAATACCGGAACATTTTCGCATAAATCTACGATTTCTGGATAGCTAGCTAACCATATTATCCAAACTGAAGCAATGTAATTTGAAATCAATTTTAATCGGAATTAGTTTTCTTAGCAAGTTACATAAATCCTTGGTACATCTACATTAAATTTCTGGTGTCGAACGTTCCACACGACATGTACTTCAGCTGTCTCTACTTTCTTTTTTTTAATCGGATATGACGTAGTCCGGAATCCGTAAAATTGGTGGAACAACCGTTACAAAAACGAAATATATTGCTGATAGCTAAAAACTTAAGTTCACACAAATCTTATCATTTCTTCAGGTTCACAAAAACATTTCAATTGAAACTAACCACCAATTAACTAAAAGTATTTTTTCCTATGGTTTGCACTAAAATTGCCATTTCGAATTTGTCAACTAAATAAGCATTATTACAATAATTTAGCTAGAATAAAGTAGATTGATAGCGAATGAAAATCTTTATTGTGGCTTCCTAAAATGGTGAAGTTTGAAAGCGACCAAGTGAGACGTACGAATAGTGTGGGCCTATGATGAGCTAGAGTCAGCCAGTGGACGGGGCTGAAGCCTCAACATGCGGATGTAACAGGAGACAGATAATGCTGTCAAATAAATGTTAAATTCTATTTGGAAAAAATCGATTAATTTGTGGGAAGCAAATTTCAATTTGGTTGATTAATGGAAATAAGTTTTAATTTAGCTCATAATTTAGTAATGGTTTATTTTTGCAGTTCAAAGGTTTAATTAAGAAATGTAATTTATTTTAATTCATTTGGAAAATGGGTTTCATTTGTTGCAAAAAAAAAAAATCTGCTGTAAGCCCTTTCGCGACCTCCTCTCACTGCAAATCTCAATGTTCAAAGGTTCAAATTTCGAACTTTTGAAACATATTTAATTCTTCCTAACATATGTATTGTTTGGATCACCATGAAACGACATTTTAAGGGGAATACTTACTTTTACACTATTGGAAATCTTAAAAGAATTTAAGATTGCTTAAGGATTGGACAAAGTTCAAAGAATGTAGTTGATGCCATATTCAATGAAATCTCAGAAATGTGAAAAATCTTTTTTGTAAATTGTTATTGCGCAAGTGTGATTTCCTTCCCCTCGGAACTGCAGCAACACCTTCACCATTCTTAGTTGTTTCATCAGAAAGAGGCCCGTACATTCCAATAAAATGGGATTTCCAAGGCGATCCAAGCTCTCTTCCAAAACTGCTCTTTCTTGATTTTTCCGGATCAAAAAAAAAAGTTTACAGATCACAGGAAGAATAGCAGACAGACCATTCGGTAAAAGAATTTTATTTTTCAGAGGAAATGCAAAATTGTGGAAATTCGAATAGAAAAAAAAAAACCGCAAATTTGCGATACTTCCTTTTTCGTTAGTTAAAGGGAATGTGAAAAGGAAATACGAAAACGAACCAAAGGGTAAAACACGCTGTTAGAAATAACTAGATCAGAGAATGTGTTTTGTAGCAAAAGAATAGAGGAAAGACCACAGAGTTGTGGATTTGTTATATTAATTCTACTCCTGACATCCAAATAAACCCTTGGGTTATAATGTTATCCTTTAAATTCGTCCAGCGCACCCATATTCTACCCTTTGGTTGGACAATGTTTAGAACTTCAACTGTAGTGGCAATATAAGGTTTTTGTGGTCAGTGAAGTAGCGTCAGATTGGATTTGATGAAGGTCGTTATCTTTATAACTTGACTTAAAAATCCTTTTCTAATTTCTGTGTTTGTGTATTTGTGTACAAGCTCATGAAGTTGTGTGTCCAGAACGGGAAAATTATCCAACATGTCTTACTCATAAGAGGATTTACTCTTGAATCTTGTCAGATAGACAGGAAGCAACTACTAGAAATTCATTTAAAGGTTTATAGCCTTTCAGGTTTATAGCCTTTCCGCTTGAAGGTCAGCTATTTATTTGTAACTGTAAGTAAAATTGACAACCGAATTTAAACTTATTTTAGAGATGATGCACGTGAAGAACGGTGTATTGGATGATCGGCGATGAGATAGTTGTCACAGCATGTGCACCGCAAGAAATGGTACTACTTCCGATGATTCTTTCTTAGCGAAAAGACAAGGGCCCTCATTTTGGCAAAACCTTACAGCTGTTCAACAAAAACAAGAAGAAGTTAAAACAACGACATGCGTCAAAAATTCAGGTGATATCCGAGTAAGATTCGCAGCTGTCCGATCTTACCGCACTATAGATTGGACAGTGAAAGTACTGGGATTGAGATTGGTTCGAAAAGTTGTGAATTTTAGGTATCTTAAACGAATTATTTTTGTCATAAATTCGGCTCGCGAATTTTTTGTTCTCTTTTAGTTCTTTCTTTGCTTAATGCCTCAAGACGAACGATTTTATTTCAAGAATTAAGTATGAGATCGCATTTGTTCGATGCTGTCCAACGAGAAATGCAAAAACGATCTTGGTAGCCATGTTTGTACTATGAGTATATAAATAGAATCCAAATGATTCGTTGATTTGTTATTGTGGATGACTCGATCAACCATTACAAGCCACATAAAGCTGGGTGAGAAGCTTGCAGCAGCAGCGGATTAAAACGGAACTCTACTGGCTAAATGTTGAAGAGCTATCTTCTAGGACTATAGAGAGTCGTAACTTGAACAGCTTGAGATATGGTTTAAAAGAAAAGCTAACTTCAACAAAAGGCAAGGCGGAGAGAAAGACGAAGCCCAACGAAGTCTTCTACCAGCGTTCAAATCCTGCTGGTTTGAAGAAAAAGGAAAACTAATTGTACGAAGCGGTAATGAGTCTAAACCAGCACTTCTTGTCAGCACTTGAATGTTAACTGTTTTTAGATTGTGCGTGAGGACATTCCCCCACTCAGTGTTACTTACTTCCGCTTTTACTCACTATAACCTCCTTTAACCTTCTTTGAAATACAACTAGAGGGAAAGTGTAGGTGGAGGATTAATTGGCGGAAATGGTTAGCGGGGCTTGAAGTGGGTAGGTTATATTAAGAGCTATAGGGGGCCGACTACCAGCGCTCTCTACCGAGCGATCTATTCAGATAAAACTCATCTGTTTTGAAATGAAAGTAGAAATATAGCGAAGTTAAGAGGGGCTTTATTTCTGAGAGAGTGTGTGTACTATGTGTAATAGGGACAGAGTAATGGTGACAGTGTTGTAATACCCTGCAGTTGAAAGACATTTGTGTGGTGCATTAGTGAAACATTTGCATGAAGAGTGTCCAGGCGGTCTCTCTCAGCCAGAGTCACCATTGCAACGGACACCTGCCATCACAGAGGCCGGCACGAATCACCTACATATAATCATAATAACCCCATATACAGCTAGTATATCAAATCACAAAAGGCATTAAACAGATTGAATACAAATCACACTAACAAAATGTACATCCCCCATACGGACCCACACACAAACCGCCCCCTTTCTCGTTCATATTCGCACAGGATCGTACATAATCGTGTATAATCACAAACACAGGATTCACACAACATGAAAAGCCGGCCGGCCGTTCCATAAGATTACTCTGCTGCATGCATGTTCATGCTTTGCAATCATTTATCTTAATTAATTGTAACGTGATATTCATCTGTACTCAGTTTTGTGAAAATGGATGCCGTTCATGCATGATCGAGATTTCAACTCCAATATGTGAAAATTAAAGAAAGAAAGAAGTTGTCTGAAGCGAAAAATTTAAATGAATTTCTCTTCCAATGTTTACAATTCTAACTAGAAATGTCTCTCTCACAACTCTTAATAGAAGTACTGCATTCGCGAGGATTTTGGTTTTGATTGGCTGGTTTTGCCGGAAATTCATGCTTTGAGGATCCCCACGAGAGAAACAGCGATTTTGTTGAAGAGTGTACAGTCAACATAATTGGACAAAAGAAAATCTCAGAAAGCTGACACTGATTTCCGGTTTATTGAGCACCAATTTGGCACTCAATTAGCCATATTTCCGTTTGATAGCAAGGTTTTCATAGCAAATATCCGTCTTGAGATTACCAGAATCCAAAAATATGAATTTTAGTAAATAGTATGTTTCTGTGGGTATGCAAAAAATTAATTTTTGGAGATTATGAGGATGGATGTGAAGGCAGTGTATTATATAGGAACGAGTAGCTTTAAAATCTGGATAATAGTTATATATGTTTCAAAATTTGGCTTTGAAAAGTTAGAACTTTGAGAAGTGCAAGCGAAAGGCATGCTCGAGCTTTCTCTTCCGGTCACCAGCGGCCATTTTCCTCACCAGCTTTTGTTCCTTGAATATTCAATATCGGAAATTTGTTACGATTGCAATACACCCCCTATTAAGAAGTAAGAGAAATTAAATTTGCTTCACTTGGAGGAAAAGATATTCAATAAAAATGGAAAATGGATTTGAAAGACGTTATCTGCAATTGATTGATTCAATTTGTTAACTCTGAAATCACGTGGGTTATTATAAAAAAAATTAATAAATACACGTGACCTAAACATGCCATAAATTAATTATTCATATGTAGTTTCACAACAGTAAAAAAAACATATCAGTTGGGAAAAAAAATTGAATAATGCAACAATTGAAATTCTAATAAGCATTTATTAGGCGCGAAACATTATTGTTCTGAGCGGGGGCGGCTGAAAGAGGCCGGTGATCATGTTAGCCCAGACCATATCGCCACCCCGACAGGGTTTAATTTAATTTGTGGATATTCTAGGGGAGCGGATTGTGGGTTACGCCGATCCCTATCGCAACGCTATTTAGGGTGACTTTCTTTTAAAGTAAACTCCAATTTACTACACGCTATTGTGGGATCAATCTGGAAGTTAGTGCGAGCCGAGTTCCGGTATTGCCGCTCCTAGCCCGGCCTGTCTGTGAACTCTAACCGCCTCCAAACACCCTCTGTCACTATGGCTAGTTTTGTGGCGTCATTTCCCCGATAAAACGGAAGTTTAATTATCCACCCTCTTGCCATGATTATTGTTATCTGGAAATATTCCCTGGACTGATGCGCTGGACTTTAAATTGAGGAAGTAGATGGATTTGCGATGATCTTCAAGAGTGCTAAAACTATAAGGAAAACAGGGAGACATCAACAAACAATTATCGGAGCTGATGTAGTGAAGGTGGTCCGGTTATTAAGCCACAACAATGAAATGTTAGACAAATGCAAATTAATTAGTCCCTGAGTAAAGCAATGCCAGAAATGGGCAAAAACGGCATTTTCAAAAATTCTTGTTGTTCTTCTTGCAGTTGTTGTTGTTACCTTTTAATTTGTAAACAATGTAGCGCCTAAACGCGTGAACCGATTTTCATGAATGAGGTTTCATTCGATTCGGAATTTCATGTAGATATGCAGATCTCGATGCTCTAGATTCTATGGGGAAAAAGTTAGCCCCATATATGTAAGGCCCTCTTTTAAACGTTCATTCTGTAAATTTTATCCCGATTTTAATAAAAATTAGCAAGATGGCGGGGTTAGCGCTCTCCTACGTAACATGAACCGTCCTGCTCTTATCTTCAAATAAACACCTTCCACTTTTATTCGAAACGTTTAATGAAGAATATTTTTTACATGGGGTTCTTTGGAGACTGCAACTCTAAGCATCATTTTAAACAATCTCTCCAGCAGAGATAAAGTTCCGCTGACACACAACCTACACCTTAAAAAGTTAAGTATAAGGGTTGATTAAACGCCAAAAAGTACACCAATAAAGCTAGTACCCATTATTTCATTAATACTTCAGCTCGTAATTTCAGTCATTTAAAATGTTTCGAAAATGCTTAAGTGATTTATTCCCATTTAATCCCCAACAATTAATTAAGTAATTTTACTGCATTAAATTTTCATTAATATCATTTAGAATTTATTGCATGTCCCAGACCCTTATGCTCGTCGCCATTTCCATATACAAAATATTTGTTCTTTGTAGCACGCCTTTTAATTTACATTGACTGTAATAGGAGGTATCGACCTATTTATCATTAAATCTTTAATGATCAATATATAACATCCCTATGCAAATAAACACACAAATTGGCGGGTAACAATATGTGAACATGAAACATGACCCGCAATTTTCTTTTACCTGCTTCCCAAGAAAATAACCATTATTCCCAATTTCCTGTTTACCCTTGCACTATTAGTACAGAAAACAAGACATTAAGGAAGAAAAATCTTCTATTTTTTAATGTTTTTAATTGAGAAAAATTTGTATTGTATAATTTGATTCTTGATCAAATACCTACGGAGGAAAAATTAGTAAAAAAAATTAAACTTTTATTTTTCATAGAAATAATTAAGAATAAAGAATTGGCTAATCACAGTGGAGAATGGAAGTGTGAAAAGTAGGTGGGTAGCAGAGCCAATCAGAAGCTAGAAATGTTTATTGAACCACGCCTACTCAATGTATGCCACACCACGCCCTCTTTGGTATCTGTATTTTTTACTTTCCATTATTTTTGACAAACGGAATTATTAGTCAACACAAATTTAAACACAGTTAATGTTAAGGAGATAGCACATAGGTACTTGGGTATCCCAAATAAAGAACACCATTGTAAGTACATGCCATTTATTAACCTGATTATTTATTTAGTGTGGCACGATTTAGTGAAAGAAACATCTCAGCTGCTAAGATTGTTTAAAGATCTTGAACTGAAAGAAGAGCTAGAAAAATAAATAAATTGGAAATATACCTTTTAAAAAAAAAACGAGTTCCTAATTTTATGAAATCAACTGTGGCCAATGGTTATGGTAAATGGATAAAGTTTCTGTGTTACATTTAACGCATCGCATGATCACCATTGCATTGCAAAATCAATCCATATATTATGGCAGTATTATTTTAGTTGGTCAAGTAAGAGCGGTAGAGGGCGTACCTCGTTCTTGTACCTGGGGCCCACATTAGAGTCTACCCACTCAGCTCAGGTCACCATATTAAAGCCCCTCTGCACAAATGAGTGTACATTAACTAAATTACAATGGAGTTTATTGCCTTAGTTTTAATCCCATTTCAGGAACTACCTTTCTATGCCACTTCAACACTGATATTTCAAATAATTCATTTATTTAAATAATCAGATTTAGGATCTGCACTTTTCTAACTCTACGGTAAATACAATTTTTCCAAACCAACTAAAATAATTAAGAAAAATCTTCAGAAACTCTAGCGTGACTAGTTGCAATTTGATTTCCACTTTTTCGGCATCTCTTACACATCTATAGTATTGTTAGGATAATTTTAATCGATTGTCTAATTGATTATTGAAACGTTGATTTGTAAAAAAGTCTCAACAAATGCGATGAAATGTGATATGAGGAATGCGGAAGGAAAGAAATGGGTCTGTAATTATTAACAACTGACAAAGGAAATAGAAATTTTCAATATCGATTTTTTTTTTCGCCGAAAATATGGGTTTTGAGGAGTACTGAGTCCTTAAAAAAGAAGTGGGTTTGTTCCAAAGTGGTTCGTGTGTAAATACTCAATCTCCTGAACAAGAAGTTCAGGGGAAAACCACAGAAAACGAACTTCGAACTCTGTCTTGATCATTGAATTTCTTGAATACTGTTGTCGTTACTAATGTTGGTAAACTAAGTGAGCTAATTATTCTTATATATTCAGGATTTACTTGAAACTTTTAGAAAAAAAATGATTTTTGGAGCAAGCTCTGGAGCGATTGTATAATGGGCCTCTAAAGTGTGATTTCTCATTTCTTTTTTTTTTTTCTAACTACAGCTAATTTAACTGGGAAACTCTGAGTTTACGGAAAATCCGAAGGAAACCTGATAAGTGTGTAAGCACCAGAGCTGCTCGATTGTAGCTCGCTAAATGAGCATTTACCGACGGTTACCCTATATAAATGATTAGATAAAGGCATATTGATCTATTATTCAATTGCAATATTATTCCAAATTAGCTAATTGGTACAATGGGTCTTCAATTAATATTATTATAATGTCAAATTAATTAATAGCATTATATCACGATTTGGAATATTACATCACCACAGATATGGCGTATGAGATTGAAGCTTTTGATTTTGAGTTGTTAAAACCATTTTTGTCCTTCGAGTTGTGACCAGGAGAACCAAAAACATAAAATTTAGACCTGCTATTTTTTCTTTGTTTTTCACTCTTGCTAAGAGGTGATATGCAAGTTCCAGTGATCTGACCAAATCTGTCAAATTCGACAAAGCAGTCAAAGAAGGAAATTGTTAAGAGGGTGTTTAATTTGCCTGCGCGAATTGTCAGAACAAGTCGGTCGTTCAAATTAAGGTGTTGTTTTGTCTTTCTGCGGGCGTTCTGATGCCCGCAATAATAACAGCCTCCATTTTCGTGTTTTTTAAAAGTCAGTTCTCCATTTCGTGCTCTCTTTTGGAGTGGATATCAACATATTGGTAAGTATTCGTAATGTGTTTTAAAGATTAGCTTTTTCTAGGAGCTTTTTACAGCTCACTGACCGGTGATGGACAGTAATGAGAGAACACTATCCTATTTCCAGTTGTGCAGTGAGAAAAGCTCCGGGTGACAATGATCTCGAATGTTGATGCTACTTAAATTCAAATCTTTCAGCTAATCCATATCACCGATCTGATCCCTAAACATGATATTTATCACTCTTACTTTCATCTGAATCTTTAGAATTAAAAATCCGCATGAATGCAATTGATGCTTGCAACGAGGAGGACCAGAAAGTAAAAAGGAGGGACGCATTAAGCTGGTCTAGCATGCTTTACTCATTGTTTCTGCTTGCTAGGGTGACGGTGTTCGTATTTTAATAATACAACTTATAGTGTAACAAACTACTGGTACCCGGAGGCGTTGCCTCAAGGTCATTTCATCCAGAGAGAGTGACTGATGAGTCAGTCATTCCCGCCCTATACATCCCCCCCAAAACGGTCGAATACCCTTTTACAGCAAACAACCGTACAACACGTAGTTGATTGGACCAATCTCATTTGAGTAATCACACTTGTGCCAAACTAAAGCTTCCAACCCTGCCGCCTCCAAGCGAGAAGATATATTTGGTCTCTTGTAAGTCTGCTTTGTCTCATACTTCTCCTTCTTCCTCTCTTCCTGGAGGATTGAACAGGCGAAGCAATAATCGGGGTAGTTGCTTTCCCTTTTTTTATATGAAGGTAATAGAAGGGTCGTGAGCCGAGGATTTCAGTGTGCAAGTTGTTAGGGCCGAGGGTGTAAGTAACTGGATCAAGTAAGGGGCGAACTTCAAAAAAGTAAAACTGGAAAAAAGTCTTCTAACACAAATCCAGCACCAAGCGCCAGTTAAGTAACAAAGAGGGGAGCTCCAGGCCCTCCAAAGTAACGAGCGATTTCTCCTCCTATTTTATTCAATTTACTTTTTTATTTATATTGCGAGTAATTTATTTTAAAGCAAAATACACACAGACGAGGGGCTAACTTGCTGTTTTGAATATCAATGCCAGATATTTATATTTCTTTTCTTGGTTTTTCTTGAATTATTTATTCGCGCTCAATTATTTCCATTAAGGCCTACTCCAACAAGTATTCATTAGTTGAAAGCAGATTGTTTTCTACGCAGAATCATTTCCTTTTCGAAACTTCTCTTCTTCAAGTAAGTGAAAGTCTTACGGCTGTTCTGAAGTCCTCAAAGGCCGGAAAAGTACTGATTGCTCTACTTCTTATTTGTTGTATATGTATATGGTAGCGTAGGTATGCAAGTGTTACACCAGACTTCATACCCTCTGACTTCTAAAAGCTAAAGAAATTACTGGATGGAACAGTTTTCTTTCAAACGTGAAATAGATAGCAGCCGTTAAATGGATATTTGTCACTGCTTCTAAAAATAGCATTTTAGGGATTGGAGTCCATTATGGGAAAAACGATGAACAAAATGGAGGACTACTGATGCGTTTTCAAACTAAAAACCGGTCATTCACTGGCAGCTCGAAAGGCTACCTTACCTCAGTAGATATTTATTTCCTTTCAGTAATTTTGAAGGCAAAAATTCGTCTAAAAGTTCCACACTAGATTGCAAGAAAGAATTCCAGTGTCACTGTGTAGCAGTGGGTCCAGCCAGAACTAAGAAAGTCCACTTTCAAGTATATTGACTAAACATTGACGTAAAGCGCTGCCAACAAAGGGAGCGTTTCAGCCTCAGGGACTTGTTACAGGAGATATTAAGATACTTTTTTCTTACTCTTAAATAAACAAGAAAGCAATTTGATTGAGGGGACTATTATTACATACCCATACCTCGGCATGGGTAGGCTGTGGGGAGGGAATTTTACTAGTTTCCAATTGCAAACTCCTTCATCATTGTCCTTTACGCAAATTCTGTAAGAGATCAAACTCTCTTTCACCGCATTGTCTTCTTGTTCGAAGTAGGACGCTCTAGCTTGTACATTGGTCAAAATGGCTTGTAAACAACTGATTCACTCCCTGTTTGTATCCTAATAAACTCATTAATTCCCAGCACCACCTTTTTCCCATCATCACAGCAGGAGTCGGCATTGCAAATGGCCGGATTTAGTTTGCTTTGAGTTTTCAACGGGTACACTCGTTTCTACGAAATCTTGAGAACGAAGTCGTATTTAGGATATGATTTGACAATAAGTGGATGAGGTGAATGTGTATTATGGTGCTGCTTTAATTCACAACTATTCTTAGTGCTAAGCGCGCTACAATATTTACCTGTTTGACTTCGTTGCAACTTATAGGGTTGCAGTTCGAGATACAACGAAACAAGAAGAGATATGTAGAGTATTTGGTAAAACCGTGGACCTCTTAAAGAGGGGAAAGAAATACCTACTGGGAGATGATCCTCTTTGCAGCTGCCCGGGGTCCAGTGCCATGTATTGAAACTTCGAAAAGAGTCATTTTCTTTTGAGGAAGTAGCAATGCACTTCGTTATATGTGAACATCATTTCCTATTTCCTCTTCCTGTAAAGAAACTTTAAGATAGAAGCGTTCATTATTGAACCTTGTTCTTGTCCATCATATTGTGAGGATTGTCTTCGTTCTGTTCAATTTATATCAGTACTCAGATCCACAGTCTAACAGCGGCCTGCGATGTCAGACAATTTAAGAGTAGAAACTCCTTCAGCCAAATTAAATAAAAATAAAGTAGGGAAGGTACGGCGATTCTGGGAGGAAGTGACATCACATGGGTTTCTTCACGGCAAAAACTGCTTGTTACAGCTTCCAATTCTAGAACTTTTTGCTTGCTACCATCCACCAAGTTTTGTTTCCCTCAGCTAGCCAGCCAACGTCACTATCTAGTGGGCCGTGTGGTGAGCTGTCAGTATGTACCATTACTTTCGGCCGTGTCTTCATTGGGTCGCTCCCTACCTCAGACCAGAATCCGATTCCCCCACTAATACCACGCTTTTAGATATAATAATCTCGCAAAGTAAAGTAACAGTTTTTGCTTGCAGCGGTTACTTTGTTTCATCCCGACGTCATTCATTTAGATATTAGATCAACAATCATATCACAGGCTGCCAATCAGACATTCTAAGTGATTAATTTCTTTTCTCACTACATTTTAGCGCGATGCTAACCTCTTTCTGACAGCTAAGCCGTAGGGACGTTGTAGATAGAAAGGTTGTGTATACCTGCCGTTGTCCTTTTGACGTCTGAGGTGACACCCAAGACGGTGATGACGGTGTTTGTGGGTGAAGAATTCATTGGTTTTCCCGTTAGTTCTTCGTGATTATGCATAAGTCCATAGTTATTCGATTGTCCCTTATGCGGTCCCTTCTGAGAGTCATTAAATTAAATTAAAAGTGCTACTTCACTAAATTGTAAATGTAAGAGAGCATTTTTCTCAATTTTCAAATTTTGATGGATTTCATTTGACCGTAAGTAAACTGTTTTTTCATTCAAAAACGCTAATCATGGAAATGTCTTCAAGGAAGAACTCTGGAACGTCACTCTTCCCTCAAAAGTCCTTTTAGTGAATCTTTTTTGGAACTACTCGTATGTAATGCTCACTAGAAATTAGTACTTTAAAGTAAAATTGTAGAAATGTTGTATAAGAAAGTGCATATGAAGTTTCCTTGCAAATAATAAGGAAGCGGGATAACAACGAAACCTCCAGCCAAGTGGTGGGGATGACTCATATGCCATGAAGGAATTGTAGAATAGATTAGAATTGTATTCGATGATGTTCCGCCCGTACCTCAAGCAAAGTATTGTGTGGAGGGTATTCAAGAACATTGAAAAGGAACGAGATAAGAAAGTAATCAACAAAAAACCGAACCTGACTCAAGTCAAATATTGACATCAACAAAATATTTACCTCCCAACTTCCGTCCGGTCTCAGGCCAAGTACATTGTTTAATACCACACACATAGGTCGCAAACATTAATTAATATAATGGCTAATCTACATAGTGTATTTGCAGCTGCATGCGGATTTTATTAATCTAGCGCATACAAAGTCCACAGTTGTAACCACATTAATAAATGATTATATTGGAATATTAGGAATTATGTACAAGAAAATAAAAATTAAAAGCAATTGCATGATTACATTCTTTAAATGATAGTTACCAAGTTACAAATAAATTGAGAGAAAATTTCTTTTACCAAAAAGTTTTTTCCCTTACCATAACTTATGTGAGATTCATTGCATTAAGTCACACGAGCGCTTGTCACAGAGGCGTCTTACAGATTTTAGGAAGAAATGGTCAGTCTGTAAAATTTCCAAGGTCCTAGGCGTAATACTAAGTAGTTGTAATTTTTCGTCTGCTTGCTTTTATGAAATTTGTCCGGAAGTAGAGATCTGGGATGAGAAGTGAGGTACTTGGCTGGCCACCCCTAACTACATTACTCATCGCCTTGCATCCTGTCCATCATATCTTAACGGATGTAATAGTGTAATCTCTCTGCTACTCCCATGTTCTATGTACGCTCGAGTCTAGATGGCAACATTCATACCAACAGACGCACGTTATGTGAATTGCGTCTCTTTCTTCCTTACCCTAGAAAGAAGTACAAGTGATTATGCTAAATGAGAATAATTATTAGGATACTATTAAACAAAGACAAGGCAAATATTGTGAGGCTAAGAATAGAAGGCTAATATAGGTAGGAAAAATCGTTTATCCGACGGAAAATTTGCCCACATCTGCTCCCATATAACATTTCGTGTAAATAACTCCGTATTGAAGCCCGCGGAATCGTAGTGAGAGATCACATCAGATATATTTTACAATTGGAGAGATTTCCGTAGAAACGAACTCCAAAAATTACTTTATTTTTAGAGATTTAAAATTAATTAAACGGCTATCAATGGTAATAATCGGTAGCCATTAGAGTGCCCGGATTCCCGGATAGTGGAGGAGGAAGACTGGAGTGTGGGCTAGTATAAAGTTGGTACAAATAAGGTGCTTTACTAAGCTGCAATAATGTTCTCTAAATACTAAGCCAAACACACAAACTCCTACAAACTAGAGAATATATCAGAAGAAGGATCTGGATGTGGAAGCCGCGATGATGAATGGTTGTTGGCTGTTGTATACAGAAGCTAGTTGTACGTTCCAACTGCTGAGGGTTGAGGGCCAGTGAGCAGAGAGAGTTTGCTGACGAAAGCCGTCCTCAAACCACAATACCCTCCCTCCAGACAAACAAAAGGATATATCGGTCATTAACAATATTCTGAAGGTTTACGCATTATTGCCGAGAATGGGGAGGGCCGCCATGTTGGATATCCAGTTTAAACCCTGTCAGTTCGGACTAATTGTTCATGGTGTAAAAGAGTAATGTTGACCCAAAAAAAACCAGGTTGCTGGAGATTAAATGGCAACCCCACAAAACAGGTAACTTTTGCAAAGCTGGAATATGCTGCTTTGGTTGGTTTCAGCCAATCCTAAAGTCTGCTGGAAACAATTGATTCTCAAACCCTCCACATCCAAATCCGCTGTTAGGCGTGCTAAGCAGGATGGCTGAAAATAACTCTGTTAGTCACAAATAGTTACAGCTCGATGTTCCAATTACTTATGAACTAGCGCAAGGGAAATTCTTTTAGAAATCTTTACTTGTCTGGCCTCAAATACTTAAGGCAGATTTTTTTTTTACAATCTGCTAAAATATTATAGCGTTCAGGAACAGACAAAGAACCTCAACCTTTTTCGTACCTCAATGGGCATTTTCCCGGCAAATTCAAAATAGAAAATTGCCGACGTGCGCAATACCTCATCCTACCAAAGCGTAAAAAAAGGAAAAAGTTACAATAAAAATAATAAAACACAAACCAAATTTTAATCTATTTATTTAACTAATGCAGGTATTCTTCAGATACAGAGTTGGACCCTTGTCCAAAACAAACCTCTTTATACATCTGAAAATCCGGATCTCTGTCTATTGCTTCCATCAAAGCGGGTTTCAGACGTAAATGTTCGGCACGCATCAATATTGGAACGTCATGTATAGAAGTTTGGAATACATTTGACCTGGAAATTAGTTATTTGCAAAATATGAATTTACTACAAAATTAAGTCTACATTAAACCAAATTCAACAATTTCAAACACCATTTAAATATTCAAAAACGTGTGATTCTTGTATACAAATGACATGCATTTGGTGGTTTACAAACGCCTACAAATTTCACACCTTTATATCTCTTTTCGTATTGTTCAGAATTCAATGAATTCTGTACTGGATTGTACAGAAACATTAGCCCTAAAACTTGTATAAATCATATTGTTTTGGTGATGATAGTTTACGAGCTAAGAAAGGTTAAATTTTAGAGCTTTTCAAACTCCATCAAATTTCAAACCTTTATATCTCTCTTGGTATAGTTTAGAATTCAATGAATTCTGTACTGGATTGTACAGAAACATTAGCCCTACAACTGGTATAAATCATATTGTTTTGGTGATGATAGTTTACGAGCTAAGAAAGGTTAAATTTTAGAGCTTTTCAAACTCCATCAAATTTCAAACCTTTATATCTCTTTTGGTATAGTTCAGAATTCAATGAATTCTGTACTGGATTGTACAGAAACATTAGCCCTACAACTGGTATAAATCATATTGTTTTGGTGATGATAGTTTACGAGCTAAGAAAGGTTAAATTTTAGAGCTTTTCAAACTCCATCAAATTTCAAACCTTTATATCTCTTTTGGTATAGTTTAGAATTCAATGAATTCTGTACTGGATTGTACAGAAACATTAGCCCTACAACTGGTATAAATCATATTGTTTTGGTGATGATAGTTTACGAGCTAAGAAAGGTTAAATTTTAGAGCTTTTCAAACTCCATCAAATTTCAAACCTTTATATCTCTTTTGGTATAGTTTAGAATTCAATGAATTCTGTACTGGATTGTACAGAAACATTAGCCCTACAACTGGTATAAATCATATTGTTTTGGTGATGATAGTTTACGAGCTAAGAAAGGTTAAATTTTAGAGCTTTTCAAACTCCATCAAATTTCAAACCTTTATATCTCTTTTGGTATAGTTTAGAATTCAATGAATTCTGTACTGGATTGTACAGAAACATTAGCCCTACAACTGGTATAAATCATATTGTTTTGGTGATGATAGTTTACGAGCTAAGAAAGGTTAAATTTTAGAGCTTTTCAAACTCCATCAAATTTCAAACCTTTATATCTCTTTTGGTATAGTTTAGAATTCAATGAATTCTGTACTGGAATGTACAGAAACATTAGCCCTACAACTGGTATAAATCATATTGTTTTGGTGATGATAGTTTACGAGCTAAGAAAGGTTAAATTTTAGAGCTTTTCAAACTCCATCAAATTTCAAACCTTTATATCTCTTTTGGTATAGTTTAGAATTCAATGAATTCTGTACTGGATTGTACAGAAACATTAGCCCTACAACTGGTATAAATCATATTGTTTTGGTGATGATAGTTTACGAGCTAAGAAAGGTTAAATTTTAGAGCTTTTCAAACTCCATCAAATTTCAAACCTTTATATCTCTTTTGGTATAGTTCAGAATTCAATGAATTCTGTACTGGATTGTACAGAAACATTAGCCCTACAACTGGTATAAATCATATTGTTTTGGTGATAATAGTTTACGAGCTAAGAAAGGTTAAATTTTAGAGCTTTTCAAACTCCATCAAATTTCAAACCTTTATATCTCTTTTGGTATTGTTCAGAATTCAATGAATTTTGTACCAAATTGTAGAGAAAAGTTAGCTTTATAAGTGATATAAATCGCAATGTTTTAGTGATAATAGATAATGAGATATTGAAGGTTAAATTTAGGAGGTTTTCAAACTCCTTCAAATTTCAAACCTTTATATCTCTTTTGGTATAGTTCAGAATTCAATGAATTCTTTACCAAATTGTAGAGAAAAGTTAGCCCTACAACTGATATAAATCGTATTGTTTTAGTGGTAATAGTTTATGAGATATAGGTTTTATTTATAATAGTTATTGAGATATGAAAAGTGGAATTTTTAAATATTGCCTGTCGAAACTCACTTGTTAGTCGATGGCATGATCTTTTTCTTGTATTGTCCCCATTTTCGTCCATCGACAAACGCCTCGAACAATTGTCGCCTGTTTGGACAAACTTGATTTAGTGTTAGCACATTTTGTTTCCATTTATAACTGAATGAATGTTGTTGCAACACGGAGACTGGAACTCTTAATGTTTTTATGTCCGTCACTGCGTACATTATATGTTTGAATAGTTCTTCACCTGGAATTTAGGGATCATAGACTGGTTTTTAATAGCTTACAAAATCATTAAAAAACTTAAACTTGAGGAACAGTTGTTTTTTTTTACAATACGTCAAATGAATGGCTATAAAACTGGGGACTATGTTTTGACTTCATCAGCACAGTCCTATATCTGATGGTTTTGTGTGTGTCAAGAGCCTAGAAACTAGATAGAGCAAGAGTTATTCTGGCTAATAAATCACTGGTCACCAACGATGACTTGGACTACTCAGCCTCAGTACCAATCAAAAGAACAAGCATCTGTTGAAATGTCTCTTCGGACATTTAAGTTTTTGTGGAAAAAATTTGGATAATAAACGTAAAATGGCTGTTGAATCTTGTTCGATCTGTAGCCTTTCAGCATCTTCATCCAAGGAAGGCTTCTGCGTTTCGTGTAACTTAGCGGCTTTCATCTGAACAGTAACAGAATTTGCATCCCATTACATTAGGACTTAAACTTGCGTTTAAAAAGTGCGACAATAATGATTAATGATCATTCCCATGTTATAAAGTGAATAGAAATAAACAGTAGCAACATAAAGTTTTACCCTGACGCAACCTTTTAAATCGGACACAGTTGGCTTTGGAAGTAACCCACTTTCGAGATCAAAGTTGCCAGAGACTTCCAGAATTCGGAAGTCAAGCTGCCAAAAGGCATTTTAATTTTATTTTATTTTTTTCTAAAAGACAATGAAATAAACAAATTTCTACGGACTTACCAAAACCTACGCATGCGCCACTCGTCAGCGTCACAGTATTCATAAAGACTGGCTTCACGTTCGGTGGCAATGTTTGCAACGTTTCTTGAAAATGATACAATTGGTAGATTTGTTTGTCATGTTGATGTTTCAATGGGCGCTCATAAACTAACAATCTCTCTATCACCTGAACAATGCCATCAATTATAAACATCACCAAGGGCTTACCTTGTGTGCACTCTGCAATAGTGGTTTTAAAATTACACGCGAACATGATGTAAAAATATTTAGATTATGGTTAGATTTGTAAAGGGAATGGGGTTGTCAGCTAAATCCGTTACGATCTAAATGGTCTGTTATGGTTTTCTTAAAACTAAATGTAAGGATCATTGAAAATAGGCACCCTTACCGAACGGCGTGTAAATTTGAAAAGAGGATGTAACTGTGAGCAGAGATATCAGTGGGTTTTCAAAACCCGCAATTTTGAACGGGATATTCAGCACAGCGACCAATGAGGTCATTGTGTTCTCCACTGGTATTTTGAATAATGCTCCCAAAATGAAAGTCAGAGGAAACTAGATAAGATTTACACCCAACCTATTCTTGGTAACTACCGAGGCTGTCCAGAAAGTCTCGAGTAGAGAAAAAAGTCGTTAATAAAGTGCAACCACATCTGAGGATGGGATTGAAGGTCTCTTCAGGAAAGTTATAAGAAGATAGGGACGCTACTGCATTCCAGATTAGATGCAAAGGCACAGTGTGTGAACAGACACTTGCTCGACTTACTTGCAATATAACTTGCTGACCTTAACTTGCATATTACTTTCATGCTAGTCCGGCTAAACTTGGCGCATGAATAGTCAACTTAGCGATTTGTTGCCTTCTCATGGAAATTGGCGATTTGTGCAGAGATACAACTAGGAATGTTGTGGTACGTTAAAAGTGAGTTGTCCGGTGCCCTTTTTGAGACATTTTAAGGTTTTACGGTTAGAAAATAGCTTCAGGTTATTCCATTATTAAACTTAGCATTCTTTCTAATGAATTAAAATAAGATATAACTGCTTAATCAATTACAGTTCTCAAAATAAATGTCTACTCACTCTTCACGCATGATTTTGCCGGAGTATTCTCCACCGTAGCCTTTAGGAACATATCTATGATTCCCTCCTTGGGGAAATCATTAAAATAATTTTTAAAGAGGAACATGGTTTTTTTAACAGCTGCCCACTGTTGGTCATATCCATTTGGTGCCCACAAGTATTCAAAAAATTTACTATTCAAGCAAAGTAAATAGACACTCTCTATTAGTAAACATAATTTGTGTTAGTATTTATTAGTACAAGTGATTACTTATCAGTTAATTGTATTTATACAGCGAATAATAGTGAGATGTGACGTAAATAGAAAATGATCCCTCGCTACTCTTGGTGAAAGAAGATAAAAGCTATCAGTGGACTTTTTCGAAGGAACCTGGCCACGGATTTTCTTGTTTCTTGTTTGGGATAAATTGTCCAAAATGGACGGAATTTCAGTGGTTGGCTTAGCTGTGCGTATTGATGTAGTGATTTCACTAGTGAAAGGAGTGATTGAGGAAAAATGTGAGCCTGCAACCGACTGAACAGAAGGTCATCGAATTTCGATCCCAACACTAGTGACAGTTCTAGCCACATTGTAGAGTCTCCGCTTCAAAAGAATTAGGGGGTTTACCTACCAACATGGCAAGCTAAGGATGACTCTCACATTTAAAATAGACAGACCAGTTGCCAGCAGAAGTTACTGTGGCCAGAAACTGAGCACAGGGCTTCTCTTATACGTATTTATCTGGAGACAGAAAACCTAGAGCTGAATAAAGCCGAGAAACTTACTATCTCTATGTCTGAAAAACTAGTGCTCCACAAGAATCTTCTGATTGGTAGCCAGGAAGGCACAACAGACTTTGGGAACTAGAACCATTTAGAAACTAACCTATCTAAAAGAGTGCAACCTGATTAGATTACATATTTTCCCTTCTAAACTGGTGGTTGAGTCAAAAGAAGTTTCAACTTTCTCTGAAGAGAATTGCGTAGGAATTCATTCAGGAGAATACTTGCGAATTTCCGCCAACCTCTACGGAATCTGAAAGAGCATTCTCGGGTCCCACAAGATAAAACCTAAAGAAGTACTTACGATCGCCAGTCCAAACTGAATAATTTATAGGTTCTCCAAAAAATAGATTGATGTCGGCAAATTTACATCCAGGAATAATATAAACAGTATTTTCAATTTCTTCTTGATGGATTTGTTCTGATTTTTCATCGCGTCGCGATACGGCCATTCCGCCGATTACAAAATACATGTTTTGCGGTTGATGTCCCTTTTTTAGGATGGTACGATTCGGTCCAACAAATACTAATCGTGCCACTTTAAATATGTTGGTGAGTTTAGGCTGAAAATAGAAATAAACAATGATTATGGATTTCCTTTCTAAAAAGCTCATATTTTACTGCAAACGTTTTCCATTTTAAAAATTAAAAAATTTACCAAAGAAAAGCCGCGGAAGAATTTACACGTTTGAAATTTTTCTGCTACTTTCTGCAACTCCGCTTCTGGTCTGTTCCGAGGACTTTGCATCAGCAAAACTTTTTCCTGGAAAAAAAAACACAGGTATCTAAAGTGAGAGTGGCCAATCTGGTCATTCACACCACTATCTTATACTCTAATAATTACACTTCTAATCGTTTCTTTGGATACATGAAACGAGGAGATCTGGAGCTGTATCGTCCTTTTTAAAAATATGCTTCACTTGCAGGAAACGGTTCCCAGGTCAACACATTTCGGGGCACTTTGCTGCATCTCTCCAAAGCGTCATTTTATTAATATGAGATCATATTACTTAATTAGTAGTAACGGGGATCAGTATCGTTTTTAGATATTAAGTTTGAAAAAGCAGCTCTAAGAGTATTTTAAAAAAAATAATAATGAAAATAAGTATTTCATGAACGGAATCCACTGCCTGCAATAAGAAAGTTTTTTGAATAGGTCATACTATGAGGTAATGGTATTTTTTTTTTTTTTTTTTTTTTTTTTTTTTTTTGGCGCATCAACAGCTGAGGTCATTAGCGCCCGGAGCTTTTTCCAGTGCACTGCCGGCCTCCGGACAGTGTTCTCTCGTTACAGACAACACTGTCCATCACCGGACAGTGAGCTGTAAGAAGCTCCTAGGAAGAGAAAATCTAAGGGTCAGCTGCTGGATTCGAACCCGGGACCTCCGCGTGGGAGTCCAGTATGCTGGTTAGTCTCGTTTTAACTTTATACTTAACTTTGTATAAAGGTGTTGAGGAGGCAGTGGAATATTACGCCCAAAAATACTTCCTCCTACTTATGCCGTTTAGTCTTCGAAGTGATAACAGATGAGGAGTAGTAGTTTCATGTTTGCTGATTTAAAAAAAATTAATCTAACGATCAGGGATCTTTGAAGTTCAGCAGTTAGATCATTGTAGAACAAACAGCAATAGTCTAAATGAGACATGCAAAGATTGAAATAAGCATCTTGCAAACACACGTCAAACAATTTGAGGGGTTGGAAGACCAAGTCTTAAGGAGGTCTAAGTAAGCAATCTGCAGATGATAACAGCTGCTGCTGATCACTCGACAAATTTTTATTTAAATAACGAGAAAACAGCAGAAGAGAAAAGAAAACATACCTGAAAATTTAGTAAATGTCCGGACGATCTGTCTTTTTCTTCTAGTTCTTCTGGTGGTAGAAGATCATCTTTAAGCCATTCGTAATGGTGGAGGGCATTCCTTACAGAAACCCGAAAGAAATCTTTACCATTAAATCGTAACTTCTTTTTCTTCTTTTGATACTTGAAAGACTGGATCATAAAATAAATACAAAATATTTTTATATCTGTTCATTTCAAACGATAAATTAAAATAAACACTATCAATTTTTTACAAAGTAAAGATTATTATGACAAAGTTTCAATATTAATTATGTCCACGAGTCTAGTAAAGCTTACTAAATTTAGAGAGAGCTTAAAGAATTTAAAACAAAATAGGTAATTAAACAGCCACTCGATTTTATCTTGATTATTATATTTTAATTGAAAATTTTTATTATGTGACATTGAATTGATATTGAAGTTCATTTGTCTTGAGTGATCGTTGGTGAATCTGCCATAAATCACATTCTGGTAATAAATAAATAGAAGTGACTGAAAGTCATAATCTAACCCATACTAATCCCACTTAGACCATATCTCCTGCACAAATGTCTCAAATGAAACTTTTGTTTGGCTCTGTAATAATTGCATTCCAAGTTTATATAAATATCATTGGAAACATTTTTGTAATATAATTTGAAAGGCAAAAGGTATTAAATAAAGGCCAAAAAAGAATACTAGAGTGGATAGAGGAATTGAGAGGAAAGTGAATTTGGTGAAAATTAAAGCAGCTATGGTCGATGACAAAGATGTATAGTGAAGGACATTAAGGAAGAAGAGGAAGAAGAAACAACGGGAACGTAACACGTGAAGACATTCCCTGTGAGAAATAGCATCTGCACTCTGCAGACTCTCGCGGACACATACTATAGTATTTATAGTGGACACCCCAAGAAATACTAATCATATCACAGCTTGATTCCAACTCGAACATCATATAGCTGACCTGTCACTTGTATAGATTCAACGTTGACCTTTCATGTCACCCACAAATATTTTAAGTTCTAAAAACTTTCGAGGTTATCTGTCTTTGCTCGGGAAGACTTGCATCCATTATCAGAAATAGATTAATTTGTTGTAGAGACTTCGACTTCACTTACGAGTATGTTTCACAATGCACTCATATTTTTTAAATATGATTAAGCTGCTCAATAGAATCAGTTTTAAATTCATGCTGGAAAGTTTATATAACCTGATTGATAATCCTGATCAATAAGAAGAAAATATACATACGTCAAACTCAGCAAATGTTGATACATTTTGTACAAAAATAAACTGCAATTAAAGAAGTTTAGTTGATAGCTGTAAAGAGTTAGATATTTTTTCTTAGTGGCCAAACGTCAATCAAATTCGAGACAAAAATAAAAAGTTGCAGAGAAAAAAAAATCAAAGAATTCGGACACAACAACAGAAGGTTACAAAGGATAACCTTACTCGATAAGGATAAAACTTCTTCTTTTTTTTTGTGGCCCATGCGAATCACATGGTTTGCTTTATGCCTGGGGTTTTATAATTTGTACTCTTCAGAAAATAGGCTAGCAACTTTGCAGAAATATGGGAAAGTACTTTAGTTTTTTTTTTCTGGGTTGACAAAGTTATTTAGTGAAGTTGTTTCGCACAAGATTATTTTCGTGTAGAGATCTTTAAACAGCATTGCCGATGGTGTCAACTCTAATTGACATGATTCCAAAACCATTTAGAAGTACATACATAATAAATTAATTGTGTTAACTCACCACTCTCAAATCTATTCTTCTAGACATATTTGAATTCGTTTAGTACCAGTTTTTAATAATTAGCTCCAATAAGGTGTGAATTTGTGCTTATTTTTGTTGTTTTCATTTAAATAATGGTTATGCTATTGTGCTGACATTATTCTGAAACATAAGAGTTGAGCGTTTTTTTTAGTTACTAAAAATAGCGTAGGAAAATACTTCCTATTTGAAATTCCAAAAAAAAAGAAATTATTCTTCACAAAAAAAAAATGAAATAGCAATACTACGGATCTACTGATCATGGAAATGTAATCAAGAAACAAGTGGAAGCAGACAGTAATGAATATATTGCAGTAGTCAGCTGTCAGCCATATTTCCCTTTAGGCTAATTGGTTTGTACATAGAATGTCAGTAAATACTTACTGCCCAATTTCTGAATTTTACAATTCGATAAACTAAAAAAATAAAAAATAAACAATTTAATAAATAAAGTTTGCTTTGGCAATGGAAAAGTTAAAAATCCTTCCTCTGTATTTTATATTAACAAGTTTAATGAAAACTTTATGGACGTCGTTTCCATGGCAATTGCATACAAAGTAAATCTGATGTAAACATTCATTCGAGTTTCACTTTACTATAATTTTTAAGTTCTAATGTACATCTTAAATTAAGAAAATCCGGAAAGCTGAGAGAAAATTGTAACAACTGAAAACATTTGGTCTATGAAAAACCACTTCCAGCTAACTTATCTTCAACAAATTGGGAATTTTCCTGATTTATTCAATTCTTATTAATATTTATGGAGGTAATGAGGCCGTGCATTGCTCCCAAATGAGAAAAGCGTGTCCCCAACTTTTCCGCCAAAAGTATTCTTGGGCGTTAAAAAATAAATGTTACATTTCTTTCAAGGATGTATAATTCGTACTCTGTGGTCAAAGCGTACACCAACCAAGTGCCCAGGAAAAGGTAAAATAGAATAAGTTGGGTAATTTAATTGGAAAGCTTATTCGGGGCTCAAATAATGAATTCAAATCTTATCAAGTTTCCGTTTTTGAGTTACGCTGAACTCATAAATAAAGGAATTTGACTAAACTCGTTTTTTAAAGAAAGTTTCTAAACAAAGTGATAAGAGTAAGTCGAACGAGTCTTAATTCCAGGTTCTTGTTTTGGCGGAGAGGAGCTGCTTGGATGCTGCGAGACTAAAAACCCTAAAGCTTCCACTTTAGTGTAATCTACAGTTCTCCCAATCATGTTTATAGCAATGAAGATTTATTTTCAATTCCAAGCATGAAGAATATTCATCAAGCAGGAGTATCTGAATGTAGAATGTACGTCCCCAAGCAGATTTTATTTCGTGTCATATCCGGTAATTTATAGCCCACAGAGACTTCTACATCCTGTTATTTGATAAAAATGTTATTGCAAACGATATTTTCATTTTTCATCCCCCTTAAAACTATTCATCCTGCCAGCATGTGTCACCTGTGTGAGAGACTCCCACTCTTTTACAGGTAAATTGATGGCCGAACACCTTGTGACTGGCAACTTTACTGCAGCACTTATTTATTTGGAGGGCTAGCTTTTTAATAGCGTTCCTCTGACTCCAGGGGCTCGTTTGACTGGATAAGTGTGGCTGGAAAACTATTACACATTTAGTGTAATGGTTAGGGTACCGAATGCTTGACACGAGCGCGGGGTCTATCGTATTGGGTAAAAGCCCAATGGGACCTGTAAAGTCTCTTCAACCTACACCTGGATATAAACATGCTCTCATGGTTACGTACGTAGACCACGCAATCTCCCCTTGATACTACATGCATGATGGCATAGCTGAAAAAATGGAAATACGTAGTTACAATGCTTAAATTGTGTGTAAGTTAATGAACACCTGTTTAACTTTATTCATAGGGGAGGGGGAAAAAAGGTGAGCAATAATTCCTAGTCAAGTATCAGCTGGTTGGTGTCTGAGGAGCCTCTTCCTCTGCATTGTCGGCCTCTTCAGCAGAAGGAATGGCGCTTATCTCTAAAGTTAATATCAATTTGAGCATCCTGTAAGCCAGATCATTTGCTAAAAAGCGGATCGATCTAAGAAATGCATTTCTAGCAGGAAATAGTAAAGACACATTTTACATTCTATCTACAGGCACTAAGAAAGTAAAACAAAAATAAAATAAACAATTCAGAAACAAAGCTGCGGAGGGGAGCAAAATACTGGTAATAGCAACAAAAGCATTAAGAATGTCAAAGGAGCGGTTGGAAGAGGGGGGCCAACAGAGGAAAATTTGGCCTGACGTTAATAAGACATCCGATATGACGTCAGTCAGTCAGAGTTCGTCATTTCGATAAACATCAAACCAGCATTCGAGTTTTTTTGTTTTGTGCTTAGAATTCTTAGGTATTTTATTTCGGGCGCACACGGCTCAAATATTCTGCTCAGTGTGACTGTTGGCTAGATAATGAGCGTTCACCAGTAAAAAGAGCACGTTTAGAGTTTGCAAGAACAGAATTACGAAAAAACCTGCTCTTCTGTTTTTACCTGCATGGCCTTAGCCATGTTGTATACTTACGTATATACATATATCCTCTTTCCTCTTTGCACTAATGAAAATGGTAATAATAGCCATAAAAAAAGATGATAGTAATATTAGTTAAAGTCAATTGGACTTAAAATACCTCATCCAGTTTAAGTGGAGGCGTTTTTGAGGACCCCTCCCCGCTAAAAAAACTTTATTACATTTCGGTTAAGTGCTTTTTTTTGTGATGATGGCACTCAATAAATTTTGGTATTATGCTTTATACTCATTCGGACCCGACAGATAAGGCACATATATAGCCAGATATGCAGAATTTTCGGGACTCCAGGGACGATTTCGAATGAATAACCAAAAATCGAAATTTACACGATCGCAATACCATCTTTTCGAGTTGTAAGAGAAAAAGAGACTAAAATAATAAAATATTCATAGTTAATAATGAAGTTTTAGTCACGAGATAAATGATGATGCAAAGTGACGGAAATGGCGACGAGGAATATAATTTCTGTTTGGGTAGCGCGGCAGGGCGGGGAAGGAGTAGGGCGGATGTCAGGCTTTGTCAGATTGTGTTTGCTTTTATTTTAATGAGAATGTACCAAAGTTGGTCCAATTGAGATGCAAACTAGGGCAGCCGTATCACCGTAATTTGGTTTTCATTCCAATCAGACTTGTATCCAGGGCTGATCTCTCTGTCTCTCTCCAGAGGAAAGCTGGAGAGAGGCGGACATGGAAGAGAGTTTCAGGGGAGAGAGAGTGTTTCCCACCCTCTACGCCAGCTTATCACCCCCTCCTAACCACTAATTGACAAAATCTATTCCACTTAGAAAGCATCCATTTAAGTTTGGTAGCTGTCCGTGTGGAGTTCTTTGCGGTTATGAGAAGGCTCTTGAATGCGGGTGAGTAGGAGAAGGCCGCCAGTAGAAGATGCCTTGCGGAGGTGCTGAATCTTGAGTTTCAATGGAGAAATACCTTTTGAAATCCACTGAGTCCAACAAAACGTCCGGAGGGAAATGCTAACACTACTTGCTGTTACTTAAGAAGTCTCAACTGGTCTGGTCCCAGGATTGATTCAGTTTCCAATCCAGCTAAAGGATGCAAGACCCGCTATCTTTACTAAACCTCGATCTTTACGCAACACAAAGAAACTTTGTCACCATTTTGTTGTCTGACGAAGATCAATGGGCTTTTCTATTGCTTTTGTTGAATACAATGAGAAAGATAGTTGACAAACGGTATCCTATTTCTACGTATTTAAAAGTACTTAGCAAGCATGACGGTATCCTGATTTAGTCAGGCTAAGTACCTGATGCGAATTGCAGCGTTAGTAAGTCGTGTAAAGTCCAGATTGTGTCCATGGTTTCTTTTTCTGCTCACCAATCTCCTGCGTGCTTTCAATACTTCTTGCAGCTTAATAAGAATATTGACGGAGCTGAACGAGCAGGACTCGTGCATTCCCATACCAGGCCTATTCCCTTATATCCACCAACTTTCTTATTAAAAACCACTACAAGGGAAATCAGATATCGTCAGCGGAGGAGACGGAGAAGTGCTTCTGTAAGAGGGTGGTGGTTGTAGATTGGTTGGTCCGATGTCGGTATGTACACACACACCCCTCTCCAGATCGTACGATCTATGGAAAGCAAGCTATTAGACAGGGTTATGTAAAGTCAGGAAGAAGGGCCAGGGGGAGGTAAATAAGGGTGCCCAGGATTGATGAGAATACCTCTATAAGACCCTCTCTCACCGAACAGACTACCAAAAACTCTTAAACGGTTCGATAAATTCTTGTCAGTTCTATGTTGTAGAAAGACGGTAAGAGTATTAGAACCATAAGGCTATGGGAATTTTATTAGTAGCGGCTACAGCAGAAGGGCATTCTAGAAAGATGAGGGGGTGGGGAGGAGGTCTCTATGCTGAAGTTAGGAAAGGAACCAGTAACACTTTCACGAATCCGAATCCGTCTGTTCAGCTCATCTAATTTAAACCGTTTAAGTTTATGTGGGCCAACATACCAGACTATCTCCATTTTTCAGCGATCTCTTACTTACTAAAGTAAAAAAGTGACTGTTGTAATCGTGTCAAATTTTTTAGATCGAATTTTCAAAAGGGCAAGGAGTCACGAAAATCCGTCCAGCCAGGACTAGCAATGGGCAAATGAAAAGCCATTCGTCCTAATATTAATATTACTAGACTGCAAGAAGAAAAATCAAATTAATAGTTAAAATAACCACATAACGTGGGGTTTGAGAATACCACAAATAGTGAAAGAGATCGTTAATAACATGTTGGTCGAAGGGTTCAGGTGATTAGCAGAAATAAACGTTCAAAGCGCCAGTACTAAACTGGAATTACAAAATTGACGAATGGAACAAACACACCCTCAGATAGTGCGTCACACAAACGCGCAAATGATGGAGCCAATCATGTGTATGTTAATACTTGATTAGTAAAGAATAAGTGGAGTACCATGATTACAGATTTTTGGTCCAACTGACAGGGAAACCATTCAATAGATTTAGACCATCGACAAGAGTTTGTATATATTTTTAGTCGAAATGAAAGGTTATGTGTTACATGTTGTGCTCATTAACCTTTAATGACCTAATTTTCACCAATAAAACTACACTTGGATTCCCTGGACGGGAGTATTGGTAATTACCTTTTGTATTTTGTCAGACGGTGTTCGCCATTCACTAAAAAACATATTTCAAAAATGTACTCCAGGGAATTTATACACGTATACTTCTAGTTTTCCACTTCTTCAGAGTCTTTCCCAGAAATAACTCCTTGAGTTTTCTTTTTAAATTTGTATGATTGTTCCAGCGACATTCCCTTCCAGGCTGTTCTAACGGAAGGTTAGACTGTAAGCAGTCATTTCAGTATAATATACGGGTTTACCAAATGTATCATTAGGATGAAAAAATAATTGCCATTTCAGTCGAATAAAATTTATTTTGCCGAGCTTTCGACCTAGGGACTAGGTCATCTTCAGGGCTGTGGAACATATTTACAGATTGTTAACAATGATTCTGTTGAAATGAATATGTATGCAATTATTTTTCATCCTATTGAAACTATGAATCAGTCACCAAAAAGAATGAACAACAACAAATGTATCATCTTGGTAGAATTAAATATGATTAAAAAATTCCTAATTTTAAGAAATAAGTTAGCACTTTGAGAACTTTGGTGAACGAAAGTCACACAAATTAATATTATCTTTGCTAAGATTTATTTTATTTATTTATTTAGTATTTTGAATGAACCAGGAACTACAAAACAATTTAAGGTAAAGTACTTACTGGTTGCAACAAAAATTGCGCTGCATTAAATTTAGTTACGTACAAAATAATGACACTTTTACAAAATGTCACTAACTAAATTTCTGACTCTGCAGAGAACTACCCAACCACCCAACCAGACTCACTCTGAGAAAGAGAAAGAGATAAAACTTTGGCAGAACAATCTCAGAGAAAGTACTGCTCTCTCTCAATGCTGTAAATTAATTGTTAATGTAAATAAATTAGTTGTGTTTCTTAAGTTGTACAAGAAGATTCTTCCTCTTGAGATAGTTGGCGGTGAGATGTGGAGTTTGGGGGTGGAAGAAGGAGTTAGGATTGAGCTAAACGATTGTTAGTGTTGGTGTTGGTGGTGGTCGACTGAGAGCGCCAATGTCTCGTTGGAGCAGCGAGTTTGTCCGGAACTCGTTAGTAAGTTTGGTGGAGAGTATTTCTGGGAGGAGATGCAGGTGTAAGTTTGTCAAACCAGGCACCGTCTCCTGTGCTTGCAGTATCCCCCCGATCCTGCTTCTAAGTTTACGTAAATCCACTAAATTCTCACAAACAACCCTCCCGTCCCTTTATTTCCCATTCGCTCCCTCTCACTCCCTCCAACTCCCAACCGAACCCTATCTTCTATCTTCCCTTCAATTCAAACAAAACTCATCCTTCAAGCTCAACAGCGTCTTACATCCTCCGGGTTCATTCAGGTACCAAATTGTTGCAAAGTTTCCTGTAATTCTATTAGAAAAGCTATTCCTAAAATATATTGTTTTTATATTAGGATAAACCTGGGGCGGGTGGTTGGTCTAATGGTCATGAGAGTGGCTTTGTAAGTGAGAGATCCCCAGTTCGAATCCAGCGTATGGCTCCTTTTAATTTGTAAGAGAAGAAATTGTTTATAATGAAGTATGAGCTTCCGCCTCCTTTCACCATCCTAATTGGTACTTGGACGTAAAGCGCCGCCAGAAAAAATAGGCGATTACTTTCCTTTACTATTAATATAAACCTTTATCGACTAAACTGGGAAGAACTTTTATGCAGAAAGAAAGCGAAGTAGCAAATCAGTAAGAACATCGTAGTATTTTGTTCTAGTAACGCAACAGGTTCAGGTCAAACATAAATTTATTGTTTTTTATCCTTCATAAATGTAAGTATTAATTTAGTTGGCAGATTTTACATATCGAAGTAAAGTAATCGCCTATTTTCATAGTCGAGAATTAACGTCAAACTAGAGATAAGGAGTCGCGGAATGAGGCCGAAGTAAGATTTTTTGTTTGCAATATTTCTAAAATTCAGTATTTATTAAAAATGTAATTAAATAATCCACCTGATTGAGACAATATTATGTTCAAAGCGGATTACTAGAAGACTAATGTCGGCCAGTAATGTCTGCTTCCCTACTGGTCTATCGATATAATCCAATAGACTAATTGGATTACTCTCTGAAGACAAGAAATGAGGATGTTCCCTGTTCTGCGAATTGATTGATTGCAAAATGGATTTAAATGGAGTTGCTGACAACTTGAAAAAGATAGCATTCCTTCAGGATTATTGGTAATTAAGTAATAAATAAGTGCTGCCAATTCATCTGAATTTAAACACTTTTACAAGCTTGTAAACAATTACACACAAAACTTTAAACAACGACCACATAATGAGTAGGTATAAAATTTTATAATCTCTGGTAAAATCATTTTTTGAGGTACTCTGTGCGCTAAATAGCCGTTTTCGCGAATTGGGGTTGGTGTATCAAGTATTTATTAGAGGTTACCCACAAATACTCGCCCAAGTTCAAATTTGCTGCGAGAATAAGGAACGCTATGTACAATAATCAGTAGGGAACGGATTTGTATGTATTTACATATTTTTTTCTAGGCAATTTACAGACGTTTTTCAACTAGAAGTATTCATACTGACACTTTTTAAGCCGTTTGAGTCTACTTTTATTTCACATATTTCCACATATTTGGATGTAATCGCATATTTATACATATTTGATTAAAATAAATAAATATTTCTACATATTTAATCAAAATATGTGCATATTTTTTCATATTTTTCATTTTGGGCATATTTTCATAATTGGGAGGTGGTTGACAGGAACTGTGAACCACAGACTGTAGGGCTGTGAATCACAGTGGGTACAATGGTTATTGTAATTTACACAGAATGCTGCTAAACAGTGACGGGCACTTGTTAGTTCTTTGAAGTTGTCTGACGTTGTCTGTTCTTTCAGCTCGTTCGTTGAAGTGGCCAATTCATTTCGTTCGGTCACTTAGTGTATTCTTTTTTTGGTGAAATGCCACGAACATCGGCCTCAAACAAACAACTGGTTGCTAAATATCTTCGCGAGTTTCCAGCAGAACTTTTTCCTGGGAGTAAGGGAGATCTGATCAGATCAAAACTGGTAGAAGTACTGAGCAAGAACAAAGGGTGGGAGAAAATCTGCCAGATTTCTGATATTATCAGTGGAACAGAAGTCACCTCAGAACATCGTGTACCCTTTACAACCAACGAGATAACTTCTTTCAGCAAGGCACCTATAACATCTGTAGATGTTGAACGATCTTTTAGTCATTACAAGTCCAGCTTACGCCCAGATCGTCGTCACTTTACGTTCCAACATTTGAAATTTCATGTGATTGCAAACAATTTCGAAGAGTGAAGTTTTCAAAATTGAAAATTTAACACATATTTTTATAAATAGTAAAAATGTCTTTGTTGTATAAATCATTATAACTTGTAAAAACAAATTATTTTGTTCCTAATAAATTATTATAAATTGTAAAAATGTTCTTTTCTTGTATAAATAATTATAACTTGCCCCCTCAAAAAAAATTCCATTTTCATAAAAAAAAATGTCCATTTTACTTAAATATTCCAGAAAATATTTTAAGAAAATCACATATTTTCCACATAATTGACGAAAATAAATGCATATTTTAATTAAATATTTGGCATTTTTAAATACATAAAAATCCGTTCCTTAATAATCAGTTTGTCGGTAGTTCTACGTGACAGAACCGAAAGAGGCCCTTATTATTTTCTTTACTTTGGTACGCTCATTTAGTTCATCAAGCTTAAGGGCACCACTGTAGCGGAGAAATTGGTTGGAGTACCTAGCGAAGTACCATTTCAGTAAATTTGTATGATACGTGGTGTTTTTAAATAAGTACCGCTTTGAAATTTGGCCACTGCAGTGCTGCGGGCGGTTTTTGGCGCATGCGTGATGGGTACCTACATTCGACCGTGTATACGTGTTTTTGTGAGTACTTCAATTGCCTCTGCCGATTGAGATTCCTGACGACTGTGAAATACAAGCTGTGAACAGTTTTCTTAATGATATAGGTGTGAAAGAGCGGCTGAAATTCATCGTGAGAATAGTGAAGTTTATGGAGAAAACTGAGCTGTGGAATGGTACGGAAATGGGTTAGAGCTTTTTAAGTGCAGAAAGTTAACGCGAATAAGTAAAAGAGAAGAGAAGTATACATAGAAATTAAAACTATTGAACCAAAATTCCAAGTTTAAAGGGTCTCTTTACAGAATTGTAAAAAAAAGTTAGTGCAATCGCAATCAAGATTCATGTCTTTTATCAGATTCATTTAAATGGTGTTCTTGCTGAAGGATGAAGTTAATTTCTCCTCAAACGTGTCCAAAAGGATATTAAAGGTTTATGCGTTTAGGAATGTGAAGCCAAGGTTGGAAGTACTCAAAGGAACTATTCTGTAACAGTCTAAGCAAGGATACAACTCAAGCTTATATCTTGGGCTTTCTTCTGCTAGGCCTACCACTTTGGTTAGTGTTTTGGCAAAACTTTGATTTCGCACTTCTTCCAATAAAATCATTTATTTATTTTAAGTCAAAGTCAACGATTTTTTTACTGTTAGTTCCAAGTTTCTAAAAAGATTATTTACTTAAAATGGCGCCAAGAGAAAGTCGAGTGGCGCCCTCATGAGATTTTCTTTTCTTTTTTTAAGCAGTTGGCCGGAAATACAATTTATAGCTCCGTGAAACAGGAAGATAAAATAGCCGAGCAGTGTGAAATTTCCTAAAAAGATATAGCTGCAATTTAAATGACGTAATATTGTGTTTGCGTTAAGTGTTACTTTAGTTAAATGGTTTGACAAATTCATAATCCCAGCCAAAACAAAAACGGATTATTTTTGCCCGCTGTAAAAATGGATTTGTTAGGGCTAGCAATGCTGGTGAGGAACGTGTTATGGCGGAGGAAGAGCTAACAAAAGCACTGGACAGACTTATGGATTGGATCAACAGTGGAATTGATCATATGTCCACAATTAATCCATTTTCAGTTTTATTTTTATCTAGAATTTCATCTCATCCATTTATCTGCTTTATTTGTAAAGCAATATGTGGCGATCAATATTAGCAACTGATTCACTTTTACCTAGTGTCACAATAATAATACTATGGGAAGTGTTAATCTGTGTAAAAGTTTAGTTCCACGAATGTTCGTGCATGAAAGAGAGTTTTTATGTCGCAAAAATATTTTGATATGCCTTATTGTGGAGTACACTATGAGATTTCCAGCAAAACTCTGTGGAAAGTGCTGAAATAGTAAATGGCGACAAATCAGCAAAAAACCTTAACTACCACTTCCTCGATCCGGTACGTAGTTTATAATACATTATAACAGTCCAGTGAAGGTAGCACACTGCAAGAAGTCCGACATTGCTTGTTTAAATAAATCATTTGAGAATTGAAAACATCGATATCTGAGAATATCTGAGTGCTTTAGAATATTTAAATAAGAACCTCCCAACTCTTTTGTGCCTATTCTAATTACTCTGCGGAATTATTTAGCAATTATCGATTATTGTATTAACGTTTGGGTCAGCATTTTGCATGGAAGTTAATTTACTTGGGCCGGAAAGAGTCGTAAAAACAGACACTAAAACTGTAATCAAGTTACCACAGTGTTTTATGTAATTATTTTATAGGCAACAATTAGTCTTGGTAATTAATGGTTTCGAGTTTCTCTGAACAAATTCGATTTAACTGTCTAAATAATGAATACTAATACTGAACGGCTTTTAGCCTTAATGTAGGTGACGACAGTTGGAAAACAGAAAATTGTTGAATGTATTTTTTACTTCCTTTTACTATTTGAAAAAGGAGGCATTGCAATCGTATCTAATTTACCTTATTGGATCTTAATCGCACTTACATTTACCTCTGAGATAACAACCCCTTTATTATCACGATCATTGTTACTATTACATTGACAAATGAAACAAAAACGATTCTGTTGTATCTTCTTGGTATTAGTGCATGTTGAAACCTTACGAATTGATCACAAAAAAGACGCAAAATTGGTTAACTTGTTGAGCACGGTTCGTCATAAGTTATCTTTTTTAAGTCCATTCTTTGCTGTTGAGAAAGACTTTCTTTATGATAAACACATGAATCATAAGAGTCTGTGAGGAACAGAGAACACAGAGAATGTGTTGTGGTAGTGCAAAAGGTGGTTGCGGCTCAGAGTTCGGCGAAGAAAAATACTTGCCTTCATTCTTTGTCCAGTAGCCCGACAACAAGCTCCTGAGTCTAATTAAGTAGGCAGGGTAGAAAGAGGTGCTCTAACTAGTCGCTGCCACAGAAGAACCTCTGGGTTAGTACGCTAACCCTTATGAAATGTAATCTATGAGGTTTAAGAGAAAGAAAGCCAGACTCTTGCCGCCTGGTAAAGCAAACCGATACGGGATTAAATGGTTCAATGTCAGAAACAGTATACCATAAACAAGGTAATATTTATCCTGAATAATTTATCAGAGTTACAAATAGGTTTATGTATTTAGAAGAGATAAAAAGGAGGACACTGAGGTGGTAGGGGGAGACGAAAAGCCAACCATGTTTAGATAGGGATAACAAACAGATCTGCAGGATTTCTGTTGTTAAAGGAAAATCCTTTAGAAGGGTGGAAGCGGCAGCTGTAAAAAGGTCAAATATGTATTTTCCATTTGTGAAGTGTCAGGTACAGTTGTGGACCTCACGGACCTCCTGGGGACACAGTGGCAGTGGCCCATGTAGACCGAGACATGGCTGGCTACCTACAGGACTTGGCAGAAGGGTTCTCCTATAGTAATCCCTTAAAAGGTTCATATCATTTTCATTTCTAAATCTTTTTGACACCTTGTCCCTTACTTATAAAACGGATTCATGCTATCATTTTTTATTTTATCCGTATTTTATTATACTATAGTTTGAATTAATCAATTTGTATGTCACTTTGAATTTTCTAAAGTTTTCCATGCTCTTGCTCCCCTAGAAAGGAAGTATTGCAATCGTGTGGCACGAAAACACTAACATGACCCTCTTTTCCTCAGTTCTCATCATTTAAGAGGTAACTATTTTCCGGATTTTCAGTCAACTGGGAAGTTCAGTTTGAAAACCCTCTGTAAATGGTAAAACCGCACGAAATTCCCATAAATACTTTGATCTGGCGGAAATGGCATTATACGGACTGGACCAGTGGTGAGAGAAGCTAAAGAGCTTACATTGCTTATATTTAAATGATAAAAGGCTACAGAATTGCAGTGAGAGAAAATATTGAGATTTATGTTAAATCAGTTTCTGGGGTTCATTTTCGCTTGGAGCGAACCTACTTTTGGTTCATTGTTTTTGATTCTTTTATTCAAACATTTTTTAGAAAGCTCAAAAATTTTGCTTTTCTCTAAAGTGCAGTAATACTTCACGGTAGGCGCCACGGTAGTCGAGCGGGTTAAGAGGCGAGACCTGTAAAGCTATTATGTATTGTGGTACTGGGTTCGATTCCAGGTCTTAGGCCTTGGATTTTATTTAATAGTTGATAAAAGAAGTTTACAGTTTGCTAATCGCCTCCGTCCACGACACCTAACTGGTAGTTGGACGATAAGCGCCGCCTGAAAAAATAGGCGATTACTTTACTTTACTTACTTTACAATTCTAACTCTTCGAAACTCTTTCTGAGGAAATCGAAACTTACATTGGAGTTCGAGGGAAGGTTGTTGTTATCAGGCTTCTCACATCTTATTTCTTACAGTGAACTGTTACTGAAGTCCATCTTGGTATATGATCTCAGTTTCTATCCCCACCACTGTTAATACGAAATAAAGTAAACAAAATTTAATTGGATGCTTTCAAAAACAGTAAATGACTCACACTAAAATACGCCAAAACTTTATTGTAACTTCAAATACGGACATATGTCCGTCCATTAGTGATAAACAACCAAAGCATAATTTATGATTAAGTCTGTGATTAAGTCCTCTGGGATTTATACTTAGATGCACATATGCTTCATTATAAAGTTTTGTTGCATTCGCCTCAGTAGTAACTTATTCTGGGTACTTAACAGTGAGAGAAACTTGGCTCTTTGCATAACGGGCATGTGACGTAATGAATCTGATGGGTAGGGGAGGTTTGCAGAACTCTACTTCCGGTAAGTTCGCCACAATTAGTCTTCTGTCGTGTATAAAGTTTTATTGCAGTGACGTAGCAAGTTATGTTAGGCTAGTTACTTGTAGATATTTTTTTTTTAAATTCCAATCATTGATGCCAACATGAATAAAATATGGAAGATCGTTGGAATTTGTCTTGCAGGAATGAATTTTGAACAATTTATATCTTCTTTAGAGATACTCTGACTTTTTTTTTATACACCCCATCAAGATAAGTAATAACTAAATAAGAAACGTTTTAGATTTTGGGTGCCACTTATATACCTTATCACACATCAATTTCAAGATTGTGTTTTATCTTTTTTCCCCCAAAAAAACAAAATTGTAATTAACAACCTAAAGAAGATAAAACTATCTATAAAGACAAGTGATAAGCAATCAAACATTATCAATTCAAAGATAAGGCACGTTTCACAAGATAGTAGAAAAATGAAGAGCAATTGAAGTTAATCGCCTTTGAATTGCCAATCATAAATTGTTCCATGATCATTAATGAAAATGAATATTACTCAAGTGAGAAAAATAATTTTATTGTCTCTTTGCACCGCAAGATGGTGCCGCCAAATGAGACGCAACGCTTTCTCAGTGTACCAAACAGTCGCCATGTTTTATAGTTGCTCAATACAAAAGTAACTGGGTCAGAAGAAGGTGTAAGTAAATTATTTAGTTGTTTTCTAAAGTAAAGGAGACATGAACCTTTACAGAATATTGAAGAGGTATACTGCATGACTGCAATGAGCATTCCTACAGTCTCCGGCAATTGGTGCAAATCTGTTCGAGCCATCTGAATGTTAAACATTCTTCCGTTTATAAAATATTCAATTATTTTAGTTCCGTTATGAATACATTTTTTTTTTTCATTTCTTGCTGCTGCAAGGTCTAAGGAAGGTAAATCTAATCGTGACCTGAAGATGCACTGGACAGCCACTGCACGTTCACTTTTCGCTCTAGCAGGATATGCTTTCTACTAAAATTATGGCCGTTGTTTTGGGTTTCGGGGTGGTAGTTGGATGTACAACATTGAACATTGAGGATATGTTCTTGGACCCAGTATTGAAGAGCTGGCGGCTGTTTCGAGGGTACCCATCCACTTACAACCACACGTTAGCTTTTGAGCTGAAGACGTAAGTAGAAGATTATGGCTAGGCTCTAAACCAAACGGCACTACACCCAACAGACTGATTGCCCAAGCCGACATATGTAATCTGGTCTTATTCCTATAGAGCTAGAATATATCTCCACGGATGTGTCGCAGATGTCGGTGAGTCCTGCTCCTCCAGCAGACTCTATGAACAGGAGCGAAGCAAACTCCTGATATATTCAACCAATATAGTGAATGTACTGAAATCCCTGGACCAAAAAGTGTGACGTAGAAATATACAACCTATTTTGACAATCATATTTTCTATTTCTACAAAAGATTAAAAGCAGCATTTTCAAAAAAATTTCTTCATTGTCTCCTTGTACTTGTTACCTTCTTTGTAAACAATGATTCAACCTTCTTTCGTTTTTAATGGGCTTGTGTGTATAATAAAGATAAATCAAAAGAATAATTTGGAATATATTAAGAATAAAGTGCCTATTTACTACCATTTGTGAAGATGTAGCATTCATTTTATCATTAAAATTGATAAGGATGAAATGGTCAGAATAAGGGTATGTGAGATTTACTAATTCTGAACAATATTATTGAAAATATAATGCAATAAAATTAATTAAAAGATATCAATTATATAGATATGTGTATATAGATCTTCCATTTTATTGCGGGCCAAAGAGGGCGTGGTGTGACAAACTTAGAAGAAGGCGTGGTTAAATAAACATTTCTCGTTTCTGATTGGCTCTGCTACCAACCTACTTTTCAACTTTCATTCTTCGCAGCGATTATCCAATTCTTCATTGTTAATTATTTCAATTAAAAATAAAACTTACAGTAAAATTATTTGAATGATATCATTTGTTTTAAAATTTGAATAAAACATATAAGTTTTTTCAAACACTTATACATGGCTAAAAGCTTGTTTCAATGCATTGCTAATCACAAGACAATGTTATCTCGTAAGAAGCTGGTGGGTAGAGAAAAAAATCTAAGGGCCAGTTGCTGGATTTGAACCTGTGATCTTCGCGTTGGAATCCAGTATTCGCTAACCACTCAGCTAATCCTACCCTAGGCGGATTGTTATTAAAAACTGCAGAGGGAAGTATGTCTGTGGTAAACAACTGACACGAAAGTTTTCTCCTATATGATAAGCGTGTGTACGTATTTATTGTTTATTTATTTAAAAAGTACATAGCTTTTTTGACATTTTCATTCTATTTTTCATTTGGCCAGCTTTATATTTCTCTCGATTGTTTATTTGGCCAGCTGTTGATAAAGAATTACCCCTTTTATTTTCGCGCACTGTTTGGCGCTTTAAATTAATAATTAATTAAAAGTAGTAACTGATGTGTACTTAAGTATGATAATACTCATCTGGTGTTACCAACTAGTAAAATGATATTCAAAATAGGAAAATTAATTAATTTAATTATACATTAATTATTGATTTAATTAAATTGGGAAAGTTATTAAATTATTTTGCATTTAGTGTTGTCACTTTTATTAACTAACTTTAAGTTTATATGTGATATATTTGTAATTAAAATAAGTGATTCAGTATTGGGCGTTTTCAACAGTGCTGATGCATGAACGTCATGTTCTTCTCGAAAATAGACATGGTTGAGAGCACCTAACCAGAGTGCACCTGCCCTAATTGCTCCATATATTGGTCTATTCAAATTGTAACTAATATAAATATAACACAATAGAGTGGAGTTCTCACGCACATTTCAAGTTGGTATATTTCAATTTCAAAGTTTTACTAATCTAAGAACATTTTTAAGAGTCCTTAAGGAACTGTAACTTTAAGCGCCTACTGTCAGAATAGCAGAGAAGTATATGTATCATTAAAATAACTTTTCAATAAAAAAAAATAATCTTTTCAATAAATACATCCGTTTTGAGATCTTCGAAGGATCTAGGATGCTGCAGATGATGGGTTAAAGCGTAGAGAGCGCTTTATGGAGAGGTTACTTTTGTGGTTATCATGAATTAAACATAGTCTAACCTAGTCACCAAGGAACAGTCATGCCAACAATAACACCCACCTACTATTGTGTCAGTAACCCCTTTTTACCTTCCGCTCTCTAAAATACGAAACATCCGAGCACATCTTTTCCTTTACTTTAGACTACACATACATTCATACGTTCGCATAAACAAACATCTCTCTTCCTCTTCTTCGCAACAGTGTGTGTGAAGTTATTGACTATAGACTTGGAATAACATTTAAGCAACACTTAATAAGGTCGTAGTCGCAGTCAACTGTTACAGTAAATATACGATACTAATGAATAAAATTAGTAATAACACTCGCGTGACTTCCGCAATCTTTTAAACAAAATCAGTCACTTTGTCGGATAGATTTTCCATTATTTTTTGGATTTTTTAGAAATCAGCTTTAACTATTTTAGTAGAGCATTGTACTTGATACGTACATCTGGATCCATAACTTTATGGGAATCATTTTCCCAACAACACTGTTCCAAGGAAGGATTAAATTTTCCTCCAAAATATCATTTCGTTTCAGTGCAGGTTTTACAATCAGCATTACGTTAGAAGTAAAAGTGTTTCAAATACTGTATATAATCTGAACAAGTTAGATCTTTGAAAATAAATGAGAGCTTCAAAGAAATTCGAGAATTATCGTACGTCATTTTGTTTATTTTCTATTGGACCACAAAATGTATATTTCCGGTAAAAGCTATCTACCTCAAGTTCGCAATCTTCCTGTTGGTTGGTGAAAGGGAAATTCAAGGAACGAAAAGCGCCTTAAGTAAATTCCCTACTCCAAAAAAATGGATTTCAATCTCGTTGTGTGTTGTTAATCCCGTGAATCTAACAGAGTCAGAACGGGCTGATTAACTCTGGCTGACGTTGACAGACTGGGGTTTGAGAGAGATAGTTCTGAGAGGAGGAAGTGGTAGTAGTCAAAGAAAGATATGGACGTTATTTAAACCGGAAACGACCAATATCTCTGTCTAGGTCGACTGATGTAGCCTCACCTTGTCTTGGGCCACCTTAAGAAAGCCGTAATTGTATGCAAATGACCTTCCATTTCGCCCCTCGTCTGCTAAAGAGATTATGGAAGGGGTTACATAATTTCCAGCGGAAGTAAGTGCGCCCTTCTCCCTCAGGACTCTTCGGCTACCATTTCATCCTTGAACAGACTTCTAGGGAAACTGGCTGTACGAGGAGAGGGTCCTTAACTGGAAGTGTGTATATGTAGTGCAGCCTATATTGGATTACAGGAACAACTTTCCTCTTCTAGAACCTGGAATTACCAAAATATAAACCCTGTGTGTCGTTTTTGTGAGATGCTTGCAGCTACCCTCGCCTGACGGTTAATTAAACAACACCAATTAAAGCCCGATGGTTCGGGGAGGTGACAGAGGGTGAAGATTATCTGGACGCCCCCTTGCGATAACGCTTATAATGGATGAGACTGCTATCTGCTTATCGGTGAACGCTTTTCCTACCCATAGTTTCTCTGGTGGAAATTTCGCTGTAGGAGTTTCAAGTTGGCGAGAGTATTTAGTTACCTCTGTATCCTCCAGAAGGGCGTCAATAAATATAGTTGCTCTTATTACGTAATGGTACTTCCTGCCTTCAGCGTCGTGAATACGTATGTATGGCGAGCGCCTCGGGGGCGCCTTGGGACCAGGGTGACTTCAAACATGAACTCTTTTTTTTAGTTAATTTATTTAGACTTTTTATTTTATTTTGTTTACTCTTCAGCAAGTGTTGCCAACTTGATCGGAAAATATTAAAAAAAATTCTAATGTTAATCAGCCTCCCTTCTGGGCGAAGTCTGTGGTCAGCTGATTTACTTGATGAACATCTTTTTTTTGACAATCGTAAATTTCAAATAACATTAGATAAAAAGTTATTTCCAAGATCATTCGTCGATTTCAGAATATCGATTTATAAGCTAATTGATCGTACTCAAGTTCGAATATTTGAAAGGTGTGCTTTGGAAAGTAGAAAGATAAAGAGTAGTTGAAAATAAAGAAAAGAAACACATTCTTCATTTTTCTTTTAATTACTATTTGATTCTAATTCCTCTCGGTACATATTTTCTTGTTCAATTTTCGAGACATAACAAAAGAACGCTCTAAGGTGATCAAAAAGATTATCAACATCTTGGAAAGTCTTGGTCTAACCCGCCACGACTGTCGGGTGTGTTTATTTTGTTCAATTTGTATTTTTTGTCATTTTCTTTGAGCGGCACCGCCTCAGGCTTAGATAAACTTATTGCTGTACTTTCAAGAAATATTCCAACCTAAAACATACTTTTTGAGCTGGTTTTTCTTTCTTCTTCTACTTCTTTTACTTCATTTTTTTTTTATTTTTAATTAAAAACTTTTTTCATTTTGTTTACGAAAAGTAATTCTAGTAAAATGTATTTTATATTATATAGTAATTTTTTTTTCAGCCATAGATAAACAAGATTACTTTTCGTTGTAATTGTTTTGTTTTAACTTTCTTTTTTACTTAATTCAGAATAAATAAAAGTAAACACTCCGATACTAAACAATAAATTTTCATCAATCAAACTCTGAGTAACAGGAAACATATTTAAGGTTCAAATATATGCAAAAACGTAATTACCGAAAGTAGTCATGTACAGGATGCATCCTTGGGCACATTCAGGAGAGTGAGGAGTCTTCACTAATTTGGGGGGAAAAAATCAGTCGATAAGTTGAGACTTGAGGATAATATAGGATAACATTAACAATAAGATTGGGTTCTAGGAAATCCTGCGTTAGGTTAACCTTGTCATTTCTGCGTAACGTGCGGTTCTACCAGATGGTTGTTAGAAATAATGTTCATGTTTTAAAAAGCGGTATTTGTAAGCTAGGTAGGTAGTAAGGTTACAAATAATATTTGTATTTCTCCATTTATTTTAGCAAATTAACATCATCATTATTTTTATCACAGATTGGGAAATAGAGGTAGTATTAAATACCATAGCTTTTTTTAGGAAGATATTGATATTATCAAGGTGTTTTCTTCGTTTAAAAAACCATAGTTTAGGCTAGGTAAGGAAGTCAGGTAATTAGGTCTAGGAAATGATTTAAGTACCACTACTAATTAAAGCTTTCATAAGACAGTTTTGTTATGATGGTGTGTTATAATCGACAACTCTAGATATGATCAGGTTATCGATGTCCATATTTGATTTAGATTGTTAAGATATCGCAAAGGCACGATGTTAGTGAAATCGATTAGATCGCTGCTTAACTTTTCTTTGCTTGGGGTCACTGTTGTTACTAAATCGATTAAAAATGAAAACAAATCTTTTCAAATTTAGAATTTGATTACAAATGAAATTAATAAATTAATCTTGCGTACTTTATGAATTGTTAAAAATTCATTTCATTTAGAATTTCTGCAGAAATGAAGGATTAACTCCATGAATTTGAAATGAAAATTCACTCACATTTATTATAATAACGGAGAGTATTAGTTTCTGCTATTGATTTCCCTTAAAATAAACAAATAATTAATTCTGGGAAATTCAGTGGGTTCATAATATAAGCCGAAGTAAATGTTTAAATTAGTATCACGAACCAACAGAATTGTGGCTACCGAGTTCAAGATCTGTACACAAAGTTAAAATATCAATATTTAAATCGCATGAACATAGTGAACGAGCAAAAAACTAAACGTTCATTTCTAGTTTATGCTGACTTTATGCATAATTTACCCATGCTGTATCTATGCCAATATGCATGTAGTGTAAATCGCTCTTCTTATTCTAAGCATTAAATTAGTTATTTCAAGGGGTTCTGTCTTTATGCTTTGAGTTCTTTGTGTCTAATTCTTTAAATAAACTCACTTGCATAAGAACGTGACTATTCTATAGAACAAACCAACACTTCGAGAAGAACAAAGCCACACTACGAGAGGAACAAAGCCCCACTACGAGGGGAACAAAGCCACACTACGAGGGGAACAAAGCCACACTACGAGAAGAACAAAGCCACACTACGAGAGGAACAAAGCCACACTACGAGAGGAACAAAGCCACACCACGAGAGGAACAAAGCCACACTCCGAGAGGAACAAAGCCAGACTACGAGAGGAACAAAGCCACACTACGACAGGAACAAAGCCACGCTACGAGAGGAACAAAGTTCTACACTAACCTAAGCTCTCTATTTGCGGTACCGCAAACTAAAACTTAGAAAATAATCCAGACTTGGCTCTTCTAACATTCAGTTTTCTTATAAATCGGGCTATAACCTAAAAGGAATTCAGTCTAATCACTTCCACGTCAACCTGTTCCTCTTTTTGAACGCCCTCAAGCACTCTGGGATGACTTAGTTATTTTCTTCTTATTTAAGCTGTTCAAAATGTTCTTTTGGTGCCTGGCAAGAGATTTATCAAGAAGTATATAAAAAAAAAAAACATAGAAACCGTTTGCAATCAGCCCTTACCGAATCTTGGTGTCAATTTAAGACTAAAAATTTGGCAGGATTGCATTACTTCCTTCTAATAGAAAGGAAAACTACTTTATCTGATTTAAAGGATCTGAAGGCGTGTATTACCAGCAAGAAGTGAGTATCCTGCAATGTAGGAAACTAGTGCAATACTTCCAGGAAATCAGAGAAAATGAAAAGAAACAAAAATACTTGGATATATTCTGTCGCTCTCGGCGTGACTAGGTCGGCAGTTTGATATATCTGTAGATATATAAATCCAATCATTCAATCAGTGCAGGGCACAAAATCTTTTATTGAAGGGATCTCGCTGGCCCTTTTTTCTACAGCCCAAGCGAAAAAATAACTCCCACCACCCCTTCACCTTCCTACCAAATTGCTGTCGGATATTACTGCGCATTTTTATCCTTATCTTTTCCCTTTCCGGCGCAAACTTTATTCTCACAGGATATATTGCACAAATAGAATAAATATATATAACAAAAATAGCACAGGTATTACTCACTTGGGCCATACAGAAAAGTGACTTTATTGAGTGCTTGCCACTTTTTATTTACTTGGTAACTGCAGTCACATCATTAGGAAAGTTCGTTATTACGGATTTCCTTTCTGCAATAAAATGACCCAGTTACCATTTGGTTCCCAAATTTTTACTTCCTCTTACTATAATTGTAAGTATTGCTTTTGTACAGATTTTCACAATTTGAGTTCCTGCCGGAAATTCGAGATTCTTTCAAGATCCTTTCGGTTTTTGGTCTGAATGTGTGTCAGTCTGTCTGTTGATTAATGAGATCAGTATAACTCAAAAAAGAAAAATATTTGGACTAGGTGCACGTCTAGAATTGGACAATAAGCTTTTTGACAAATTCATTAAAACGGATGTACCACCTTTTGATTTTTTCCCCCGTTTATTTCGGTATTATCGAAAATTTATATAGGTATTTTGATCACTAAGTTAAAATTGGGTATCCTAACAGGACAGAATCGAAATATACAATTTCAACTTTCTGTGAATCGTAACTTTTTTCGATATTTTGTTCACATACACATGAACTGTTCCATTTCTAAATCCCACTTTCTTTTCCTAAGAACCTCCAAACAAATATTTCAGGAATAAACTAAGAAGAAGTAATAAATGCTCTAATTAATCATCCAGACAAAGATGGAGACCGACTGATCAAAAGTGAATCCTTCCTTTCTATTGGAGAGTACAAAGAAAGTTGATTGGATTGATGAGTATTCATGTATTAACATGCAAGATCTAACGAAAAAAAAAATGAAGCCATGGAAGTGCGCATGCTCGCAAATAATGTTGGATTATAAAGTCATGCTGAATGTCACAGTCTATTTGACAGCTGACTGGCCCTATTGACTTGCAAATCTGCGAGCCCTGCTTACATATTCTCTTTTATATTCTATTTCTTCCCCACTCCCCTCAGACTTCCCATCTTCTGTAGAAGATACTATTCTTGCTCTCTTATTGAGAAGTAATTCTCCTTAAAAGTTACGAAGATCAAATGAAATTATGGATACAATTATTTCGATCTTTAGCCTGCTAATATGAATATCTCACTGAAATTCAAGTTATTGTTTGGTGAAATGGATTAGATTTGTTTGGATTGCTCTGCAGACTTGTTAAAAATAGCCATACAACTGTGGGGAGGTATTGTATAAGTAAGAGGGTAATGTAAGTAAATAAGATAACTGATACAAAACTGCAAAATAGACCCAATTTTTTCATTGATTATTGTAAAAAGCCACACACACCACCACTAATAATTGATTTATGGAATCGAAGAGTGAATTTTTTTGTTCAGGATAGTTCAAAGTTCATATTTAGTGGGCGCGACAGTAAGATGTTGGTTAAAATCGATCAAGTTACTGATCGGGTTTTTTTTCCAGTGTATTGATATTTTCTCAAACATGGCTACTATGAATTTCCTTACTCATTTGCTCACTGGTAGTGCTACAACTTTTATCGGGAACATATCCTAAGAAAAATCCGATGTAAAGCAAATTTATGCCTTGTTCCTCGGGCATCTCTCTCTTCTTCCCTTACCTCCAGTTTCCTCTGTTCCCAGTTCCTTGGTGATTCAGTGAGGACAATACTATCAGTGAAAGACATTTTCCACAAGGTTCCTCTTCCCAAATCTTTCACAGTCACTTTCAACATCAGATCAATGACAATGACTCAAACAGCTATCACTGGATTGCGACAGTGTGAACAGAAAAATTGCAATTGGAATCTCTTCTTAATTGGAACATCAAAAAGTTTTCCTCATATCATCAGAACTGATAAATTTAATGTAATCGGTACTTTTTATATTTTAACAATTTAAAGTGGTTCGATTGATTTTTGTTTTGCTTCTATTTTCAAAGAGATCAAAAGGTATTATTAAAAAACACACTTCTTAATATTGATGTAGTGGGCTACAAATTGCTTGTACAAAGTAAAATTTAATGAAGCAAACTCTTGGGTATAATAAATACGTAAAGTGTTGCTATACATATATATGTTTGCATCAGACCGGACCAGTTTATTTCTTTAATTGGAAGAAATTTAATTCAAAAAGGGCGACCAGGATGAAATGAAAAATGGAGGTAAAAGAAAAGGATGGAAGGGTGAGGGTGTAGAAGAGGGAAAAAAGTGATGAATTAATGAGTAAGGAGAGGATGGTACGGGTATTGAGGGCTATTCCGGGTTACCATGGAGGATCAAAGAGCTAAAATGGAAAACTCGAGATTTCAAGGGGATGGCTCCTCCACCAGAAGGGTGAGCGTATTCATTGGGAAACAAGGATAGAGCGGGAGCGGAGGCACTTGCAAACCGCCCACCCACCGAACACTGGGGAGATTACCCAAGTCTTGGGCGAAATAGGGATGAACTGAAGTTTTCCTTTTCATATTTTTCCAAACAGGTGTTCCTGTAGGGCTTTGTAAGGCCCTTAAAATCTCCTAGCACACTCCCCGCAGCTTTTCTTCATTTCTGCCTCACATTATACAACAAAAAGAAAACAAAAAACTTTCATTCAATAAATTTCCTACTCCTGAAGGAAGAAATTATTATTATTATACTATTATAAATGGTGAGAACCGGCCGAATATTGCCAGCTCCAATTGGTCGAATGTGTCTGATTACATTGTTCAACACATGCAACGCTACCAAATCACAGAAAATATGTTTTAGAAAGTAATTTGAACAACATTCCTACCAACTAACCAAGTACTCAATTCTTTTACTAATTTACTATGATCTTGGAATTTTGGGGAAATTTATAATGGCGATAGATCTGCACGTTGTGGCTACACTGTGCTTAATGAGCTACCCTGGCGAACCTGCCAAAAAATATAAATTTTATTTTAGAATTTATTTACATTCTACTACAAAGCTTGTTGGGAAATTTAGCAGAGATAATTTTATTCAGGGATATGTTCGGTCCCAGTTGACAAGTGGACAAAGGAAGTCTCGGGAACTGCGATACCAGTACCGGAAACTGCGATACCAGTACGAAAGCTCCCAGGGGCCAACGCAGCATTGTTTTCCAGAAAGCCGTGACAAAATCTTCCTTAATTAACAACCCCTTGGCTTAAGACCAATTTATTTCCAGTATACAACCTTGGAGATGATCTCTATTTACCCTGGTTTTCTGAATAACTGAGAGACTGTGAGAGAAGTATCCACTCGAGAAGCGTTGTTACGTCCGCCGGAAGTTTGTCCGGCCTTCTATCACCCTCCGGAAGTGCAGTGACGTAATCAAAAGCCGTTACTGAATAATACAATTTCTGTGGACATTTGGCTCGTCCTTTCTAGCTCAGTTTTACCATGAACCATTATCCTGATGCCGTAGTGAAGAGAGGACGGACAGAGTCAACAATGTATCCAATGGTCTGATGGCTAATTCTATTTTGTCCCAATAATATATTCTGTTAGGAATTCAATACTTTTGGTCTGATTGAATTTTAGAGTTGATTCACAATAGCAGCTAGTTCTGACGGTTGAATTGTAAACAAAGATAATTCTGTTTTAAATACATCTAACAAATCTTTTCAAAGATGTAACAAATTATCTGCAGATCTAAAATGTTTTAGTTAACGAGAGCGTTCACCTAACCTTTGAGCTACCCATATAGCACTGCTTCTATTATAGCTTCTTTCTTGATATACTTCTGTTACGACTTTAAAATTGCATAAACTACTATTTATAAAGTGCGTAATGCTTTCTTCCTGAATTGCGCTCTGATCATAATAGACCTAATTCTGGTTTGAGCGGTCTGAAGTTACAGTTAAACAACTTACATCTAACCTTCATTATCAATTTTATTGCATCACGAAAATATGACGTAGTGATGTTATTTAGTGAAATAATCACAAACATGATGTCATTGAGCGATTACAATCCGTTATGAATACCATTCCTAGCTTGAATTCCAGCTTTGTTGTCATTTGTTTTTTCCTCTACTTTAACATAGTTTCGACCCAAAGAGATTAACAGACATACATTCGATCTTATTATGTACATTGTTTTTACCATTTTTCAAACAAGCACGAATACTTTTCTTTATTATTTCACTTAATTTTAATTTATTTTGCAAATAATACTGTGAAAATATCCAGCGTGAAGCTTTAAAATGTTTAGCTATCTATAGTACAATGCAAATATATTGGAGTACAATAGAATGTACTATTAAGATGGCAGATGGTGATAATTGTCATTAAGTAACCTCAAAAACTTATCAATATGTTCATATCTTTTGAATTCCCAAAGTTGGGAATGCATAACTCATGATTATTCTGCAAGTTATGTGAAATAAATTGTTTGGCTGGGAAAAAACGTTTTCATTTTATTTAGAAGTTTTGTGAAATACAATTAATTCCAAACTTGACTTTGGCGTGTGTTTGCTGCAAATGGTAGTCGAAATTCTAGATCAGATTGATGAATAAATGATTCTTTGATTATCAAGTGAAAGTTTAGAATTGTCGCTTTGGTGTCTTTAAGTTTTTTTGGGGGGCAAACGCGGGGATTCCAAGTAATTCATCGGCCTAGGCATAGCCCAAGATCAGCAAACTACTGGAAGTGGTGTGTAGGTACTTTAGAATGATCGGTAATGTATGGAAATCTTATTTTACCTGAGGAAAGATCTAATTTGAACGATCAGATACAATCACCTTGATGCTGATCGTACTTACTACGTACAATACCCTTTTTCCAATAATTATATATCTTTAAAACTCTGTGTATTTCCTTCATTGAACTACTCTAAAAAAGAAGTAGTAAAAAAAAACAGAAAAATTTTGAACGATTAAGTGATTTCAAATTAAAGTACTTAAGATCAGTACTTATCTAGACAAATGTTCAATAATATCACTCTCCGCTAAGGCCTATTCATCATTGTAAAAAGTTTGTTCTAAGGGTAAACTCACAGGTAATTTGGGACAAAAAAGAAAAAAAGCTGTGAGATACGGAGGATTTTGGAGAAGATAGAGAATGCGAGGCCGAGAAGGGATTGCAAGTGTCCGGAGGGTGCAAAGTGCAGTGATTTAATGATTGGGGTGATTTTTATTGTCACTTGCAATGTCCTGATAAGCCGAGGGTTGTTTGAAAGAGTGTGGCCATTCCTACGCACAGATACACAAACGCATAAAAAAAAGGGGGAGTTTAGGACCATCATCCTGTAGGTCGATTCACTACCAGAACCCTGTTAAAAACAAGTAAAAAACCAAAAAAAAAGTTGTTTTTTTTGTTAAAGGGCTTAAAAACTACCCTTAGACGTAAGAACGTATAAACCTAATTTTCTGGCTTCCTCCAATTGTTATGATAGACTTGGACTTTAAACTAGTAGCACAATTTTGTTTAAGACATTAGGGGAAAGGATCCCTTTCTATACAAGTAGCACGGGAATAAAAGTCCCTTAACACAGCGTAACTTATATCCACAGAAAAAGGAAGGGAAAAGTGAAGAGCCAACCAAAAGAAGTCAGGGCCCTGCAGTCGAATAATTACTATCACATTAAAGTGTATTCTTTACTCACATTTATTTCCCAAAATTAGGAATCTTTGCGCCAATTAGTTCTATTGAGGTGGCAGCCAATCCTAGCCGAAATGTTTGGCAAATAGAGAAAGAAATTTATTTAAGACCAAACACTTCAAAACACCACGAAGAAAGAATAAAAGATGATTTTAACATTTGGGAAAAATGGTCTTTTGATGAGTTGATTACCAAGGATCTAGTTGTAAGAACACAAATTATTTTATATTTTTATTTTTTTTTAGACGGTAATTAAATGAACTAAAAGGACAAATATATCAAAGTACAAAAACACAATGTAATAATAAGTTTGACAAAGATTTACTTATTGTAGGCGTAGCCTATATAATGTGGGCGTGGCCAAGTAACCCAAGCATGGCTTCCTATTGGCTTCACAAAACGCCCATATTTCACATTTTCAATTCTCCAGACTGATTGGTCAATCGTATATTCTCAATTATTTCTTATTAAAATACATTTTAAAAATTTTTAAACAATTTTTCCCCCCCGTAGGTATTCAATGAATTTTCAGAATATGCAATAAAAAAAATTCATCAAAAATAGACCAAAAATCAATATTTTTATTAAGTAATATTTCCTTTTTAATGATCTAAATACATAAGGAGATCTAAAAGTTAGGGAATATTGATTATTTTAAATAATCCATCGATTTAAATCTATTGTCAAAGATTATTTCTGGATGGTTCACTATAGCTGCATTTTAAACCATTTTGGAGACGTTTAAAGATTAGTATTTCTTTACCTATTTAATCTGTTCAATTTTTACTCGTATAACATACTCAACCAATTACACTTTTGCTATTGTACCTCTGTCCGCATCATAGCCATCAGTAACATTCCATGTTCCTCTACCTCCTTCTTACCTCTACAATCCTTGAGCTGTGTGCTGTGAATTGCAGAATTGTAACTGAAGTGAGCATGTCCCCTAAATGATCGTAAATTGAAAGCATTTTTAGAAGGAAAATAAAAGAGGGGATTGAGAGTGAAACTGGGTTATTTATTTATTTTACAAATTCGTATTTCTTTCGCTTCAATGAACAGATGCACAGTGTTTCAGGTTAGTAACGTTGGAGATCGACAGAGATTTAATAAATTCAGTTGGGAGAATATGCTACTTTCAGAAGGGAATGAGGCTTGACTACATCGTTCTTTATTTAAATATTTTATTTAATTAAAACTGTCCTCCACAGTAAAGTAAACCTAATTGCCACATCACATTCTTATCCGAAAGATTTTAAATATTTCCACAGCCTCTCTTTCCACCAAAAAAAAATATGCAGCTTAGTAAAAAGGATAGGATTTGTTTACATTTTTGTGTGGAGCAGAGAACATGACAATGATGTTGTCACTACAAAACGACAACAACAAAAAAGCAAGCTGAACTAGCTATGGTCTCTCTCTCTGCTTCGTTGTTCGGACGACGGAGCGCCAAAATGGAAGAAAGGTCTTGTTAAATGGTTTGTGCACAACATCGGCAACGCACACACAGATTTTTCTCAGTAAAAATATTTTTTGGGGGGGCCTGACTCATCCCTAACGACATTCATCACTAACCGGAAACCGGATGTTCGAGCGTATGACTGTGTGCCGCACTTAAGGGCACTGTTAGCGGCTCTAGGGAGCCCCAGCTAAGTTTACATGCTAATTTATGGCGCTAGCCTAGCTTTCCCAACTTTTCTTTTTTTTCACTATTCGCATTCTCTACTAAACCTTTATTTCCATACTTTACGTAGGGTAAATTCCCTGTATTTACATTTAAACAAGCATTGGGAACTCGGTATTCCATCTCACTAACTGCTCTCTGGTGGCAATTTCCCCCTTAGTTGTAATGCACATCCAGCTTATTTTGAATACCATCACATAGATTTATTACTAAAAACAATTTTCCTGATTCAAGTAAGCCCAGCGAAGGCTCATCTGATTCGTAAAAGAGATTATCGATTGTATCGAACCTCAGAGAATCTGCCATCTCTAGGAGTATGGAAAAAATCTGGTGGCTTTCCCTAAGCGCAAATTACATAATTTTTTCTTTTTTTTAAAGAGTTTTTCTTGAAATTTTATTTGACTTTGTAGTGCACAGAAGCTCTCACCATTGTAAGAAATAGTTTCGCTACGAGAGAAAATTATACAGTCTAGTACGGGAAGAATTAGAGGAGACTCTATTCCGTCTTTAACGGAAATAGACTTGGAAGATGAACAGACACAAGATCGTCACCAAATCAGCGCGTCAATAGTGGACCCAGTCGAACGCCGACTTCGCGAGTAACTTCAGCATCCGCTCGAACAATCACGCCTCGACTACCTGTTGCTTTACAATCACTTAATCATACTTTCATAATTATGACATCTTTAATCAAATTTTTCAAATAATACTAAATATCTCTCTCGCCCATTTCCACTCTCTCAAGTTCAATATTAAATATTTTCTTTGCAATAAATTGATAATTGATGCCACAGTGGTTATAGAAACAATGTTTTCTGAAACTAAAGGTCAATTCAAGGTGATATTGCTAGCAAACATTATGTCCAAGTTGTGCAACTCAATGCCGACTGTCTAACACATTACAGAAAACTCAATTCAGTACACGGATATTCTTCCGACACGAAATATTTGTTGCACACTACTTATTCATAAATATTTCTCCGTTTTTAGATCCGTACAATGAACTAAATCTGTGGAAGAGAACTCAACTTCTCTTCTCCTCACAAAAATAAATTGTCTTTGAAACATTTTTCATATTTAACCACAGACATGCACGTTAGTATGTGCACGTAATGTTTATTGACAAAAAAAATCGAACCATCGAATGCAACAGCGCATTGAGAGACCGCATTATACACTAAAATAGTCCTTTAAAGCTTAGGGTGTTGGGTTTGGTCTGATCCCACAGACAAATAGTACTACTGCCACTAGAGCCGAGCGGTTAAAAGCATGTCCGCAAAGCTAATATGTATTGTGGTGGTGGTGGTGCTTGGTTCGATTCCTGCTCTTGGTGTTGAATTTTATTTAATAGATAAATTTATAGTAAAGTATCTTTGCTAGCCGCTTCTTTCCACGACACCTTATTAGATAATTGGACGTAAAGCTGCCTGAAAAATTTGGCATTTTTTAGTAATATTTTGGAGTACACCCGTACCCGTAAACAAATTTTAAAAGCTACATTTTCATGTTTCAGGAGCCTCCAAAACCTGTATATCTGGTAAAAGGTCAAGAAACTAAACTTTTGTAATAATATCTCTTACGAAAGTAAGATAATAATGTTATAGTATCTCTTACAGAATAAAGTGTAAATAGTGAAAAACTCAGTTCTATGCTTTAATAGACAGATTTACGAGTATTTTATTCATTAGTCTAACTTTAATTGATTTTCATGTTTGTTTCCTTTTTAGAGTAAATAGAAAATGTGAACCTAATAGATTATTTAAAGCTAATAAAATATACAAGACCAGAATTAACTAATAGTCGATTTAACGGAAGGAGGTTACATTTTGAGACTGTTTCCTAGAATTGCTATTGCCTCCGTAATAACATTAAACATAGAACCATCGCAAATTATTTAAATTTAATGGTAGCACTGGGGCTTGTAGTTTTTTATTCTAAATTTTGTAAATATATTTAATTTTGATTTTAGATAATTAGAGGTAATGAAATTAGGAGCACAATTTAATGAATTAGTGACTAATTGATATTTTAATATGCAATTAAGATATTATAGGTCACTGTACCAACTGAATTTGATTTATTAACTGTAATTAAAAATTGAAAAGAAAATGTTTTCGTCTTCTAATTAGAATTTGCATGCTAGCGGAGACGTAGCATGCTTATTTTATTTGGTTGGCTGAGCGCTTAGCCGCGCTGATTGTCCGATTGTTATGCATTTTTGCGCTTGAAATGTTTTTGGGACTAATTTGAAAAAGGACATAGAATGGCAAGGGCCCGATTAGATGTACACCTGTTCGTTCATGTGCGTATTGTGGAAAGGGATTTTAGGCGATAACGATACACACGAAAATTTTTCAAGCAGGTGGGACGCAAAAATGTACATTCTTTTTTAAAATTCAATTTAGAAAATTTAAATTGTTCACAATAAATGGCCAAATATTCATCCAGATCCATTTTGCATATTCTTCCAGATTTAAATTGTCTTACATCATATATGATAGCAATCGAATGTAAATTAGACTAATATGTTAGTTCGATCTATGGGGACATCCAATAAACAGGATGGTGTGCATTTAATCCCCAGCTTGTACGGATTTAGGGAGTGTATTATTAATACAGTAATTAATTCACTGATAGTTGAGTACCTGTTAGAGACTAGCAGGTAATTGCAATAACATCGTTTAGGCATTACCAGGCTTATACAGGCACGTACCCAAGTGTGAATGTTATCTTTGGGTCGGTGTAAAGCATGGCGCTAAGTTGATCACCTGCATATAAAGACGTGTTAATTTATGTTAACTTAGCAAGTGATTTCCTACAACTAGAGAAACTGGTAAGCATGAGTTCCAAGTCTTATTTGCTGAAAGTGGCACTTTAAGCACTTTTTACTGTTCGATAATTGAACAAGACGGATGAAAGTACTGCAATGAGCGAAGGAAAGCGTCATGCGAATGGGTTTATTGATCGAAAGATGAAATAACATCGAATAATTTGAATTTGAATTGTTTAATGGGAGATCCAGGTTCGAATGCAGCTGCAGGCCCTTAGATTTTCTCTTCCTAGCAGCCTCTATAGCTCACGGTCCGGTGTAGGCCCACTTTGTGTGTAATGGAAGACACTGCCCGGAGGCCGGTGGTCCCTAGTGCCAATAACCTCAGATGTTACGCCTTAAATTAAAAGAGAAAAAGTTATAATGATAGTTATGTTTAAAGGATTAATAAGAATCGTTTAGAGCCAATACAGGATAGTAAAAACGGTTTTTGACACACCCATTAATGTTGTAGAAAAGAAATCATTAAAGTTGCAGAGAAGTGCCGAAGGTGGTGTATGTGTGCATTTCCCTTGACTGCCGGCAGGTAGCAGCTCAAGCCATATTTACTGTGTCTAGTGGTGAACGAGGATTTGTCATCTAGTCAGCGGGCAGATGTAGATGCCTAACGCTTGGCGCCAATCTCACAATCCTCACTTGCAACCTTCCGCACATCTCTGTAACCTTTCTTGTCCCGCTTCCTTCCACCCCCTTCAATAGAACACACGTCACTTCCATCTTGAATCTTTACTCCCGATAAAATTTCTTTTCCACACTAGCTTTGTTAAATCACTTTTTTCAGCGTTTCAAAGTGACAAAAGACCTTTTCTTAAGAACTGTTAATACTTCTGTCTTTAAATATCTTTTCGTACCTGTGTAGAAGATAGTGTACCTATTCTACTCAAAGGAGTCTAAGAAACAATTCAAATGTGAGTAGGAGAACCTCCTATAGTGATGGCCAAAACAAGTCCGGAATCGATTCCAACATGGGTTTTGAACTTTACATTCATTTAACATTATAGATATTTACATACTTTATCACGAGAAAAGATGAACCGTTAGCAATAACAATTTGTTAAAATTTCTTTTCAAACTGTAATCCAATCTCTTTTACACGCAATCGTAAGGAATAATTTTATTAACAAAGTAATTCACTCGTGGTGACAATTCGAGAGTGGCTTTGAGTAAAAGATAAGTTATAACAGCAATAATAATCAATTATTAATATTTGTAGCTGAAGTCTAGTGACTAAATATGATTGTATCTTCATGTTGGGACGGATACAATCTCTGTTCTTAGTTCACGAGAAATATTAATTAATTTTCAATTTAAATGTATTGTCATACTTAAGACAGGGTAGATTTTTTGTGCAGGAGGAGATGAGCAGGAAGACTGTGAGGGGCCCGGGGAAGTTGTACTGATAAAGGTATAATTTATCATCGGAAGTAGGGATAATATTTGGGTCACATTTTGAGTAATGGCGAAGCCAATCTATTCGCCTTGTCCCAAACAGGCTCAAGATGTCAGTGCACCCTACGATGTACTTCTCACTGCTGAATCATGAACATCTGAGCAAATAATTCGCTATTTGTCAACATCGAACATCCTTCTTGAATAATGTTGGAGTCTTCCTTCTCTCGCTTTTCGTTGGTGAGTTCCATTTTTGCAACGGAAGTCATAGAGCGACGAGAATGTAATTTATTTACTCGAAGCTTAGTGAAGACCGTAACAGCCTCTTCAAGAATATCTAAAAAAAAAAAAAAAAAAAATCCATTATATAAGATCCAGAAATCCACAAAAGTACAAGATAGTTCTGAATGGTTAGCACCAAAGAACCCAGCTTCCTCTAGCTAACGATTGAGTTATTCTAGTTAATGACTAGTTTGTCGTGTAATCTATGCTGTTGCAAGTTTGTGCAGCTCATTTGTATGCCCATTTGTAAGTTTGTTCATATGAGATGTATCATCTGCATGTACAACTTAGCTGACACTTGGCCGTCCTTAGCAGACATCATTAGAGCGCTCTGGATGTATGTCCTTCAACTTAAAGATCCTGTCCTCATCTGTTTGGGAGTCAACCATTAAATGACGTATTCCTCTAACAACTTACAGATAATAAATGCTCCAGGGAACTGCCTTTTATAATATATTATACTTAATTAGGATTAAATGAATTGCTGAAATTCTGAGTCAAAGGTTTTCTCCAAATTTCAAAGGCCTTTTCTAATATCTATCTACTTTATTCTCTTTTTATGAATCATTTGTGTTACGTTAAAAGACGTGATATTGAATCAAAAGCAAACCAAATATTTTGATGATACCGACGAATATATCGGTTTACAGATTAATGAAATCACATTTGCTTAAAAAAAACAAGAAAGAAAAATCAAATGAAAAAATTGCCGCTTGGGTTGGCACCGCCTCAACAAGAGTGTTGAGAATGTTGGCTATACTGTTTTATAGGATAAAAAGTTTCTTTTCACCGTGTAGAGCTACTTATATTACAAAGTTCTGGCAACACTGTCTGTAAAGTTTTATTATGTCTTCGCATACAAAACAGGTTGACTTAAAGCCCAATAGCAGGTTACCATAATAAAATAGGACAACTCTTCTTTTACCCTTCCCTTATGACTACGGTTATTTATTGGCGAATAAGAATATCTTCTGAATATTTAGGTATTCAAGTTGTTTGTAGAAATGTGCACGTTGCACGCTAGAGTTGGCTAATTATGCAACACTGACCGCCTTGAGCATAGCAAAATGTAATATTGTAGCAGGTGTCAGCTGGTTCAGACAGTTGGCTGGTTGGCTAATAAGTTAATGCGCTACATTGTTAGACACGCATTCAACTTTGAGGGCATTACATGCGATAAGTACGCTGATGGTGCTGAGTATCTTACACATCAAATATATAGCTAATTTGTAGACTATGTAAGCACAAAATTAACATACACCAACGGGCAGACAGTGTTCCCTCTAAAGGTCATTCCAATATACTGTCGACAAAGTAATGGTAGCAAAGAAATATGTTTCTGGAACTGATTTTGCAAAAAGAGAAAAGAGTGGGAGAATTATAAAGGGAGGAAGTCATGAGAGTTCACTCCAAATACTTTTTTTTATAAATTAAACGACGCGATTTTCTTTCTTGAATTTAGTGACCAATAAGCAGGTTGATTGTCTGTACGTGCTCAAACTGAAATTGTTTCGTTAAAGAAAATGGAATCAAGAAATCTGTGCTAAGTTTTTCGTTAAAGAAGAGTAATTTTCTTGGAGCAGCCAGGGAGGAGGTCGAAGGGCTTTTTTGTTCCATCATCAGTAGATATTCTCTCCACACCCCACTTGCTCTATCTTCACCCAATCGTAGAGAGAGGGTTCTGAAAGGGTCAGAGGTTTTCTTTTTTAGGGGAATTTCCTTGTGATGACATCGACAAGCATAGTCCTTGATGGAGTTCCGGGTTAGAAGAATGTAATACCAATTCTATATTAATACCAAAAGAAAGAATGAAGAAAGTGAGAGGCCTCCAGCTAGCAGAATATTGGCTGCAGGGCACGGGGAGGAAATGAAGTGCTAGCGGCGGATGGAGGGTTTGTTGTCCTAAGGGATGAAGGCGCCCTGTCAGCTCTCTCAGGACCAAGTACATGATTGTTTTTAACCCTTGTTAAACATATTCTAGTCAAAAGAAGTTGCGGGAAATTGCAAAAAGAAAAAACTTGATTGCACTCAAAGAAAAGCAATGGAAAAGGAATTTTGCTGAGAACACTAACAGATTTTCTTTCGAACCCGACGTTACTGGGGCTTTCAGTATCCCCTTACTGGTGCTGGCTCCATAAAGCCGCTCCAATTTAAGATGTCTGAGAAGTCACGGGCTCAAGGTGGTTCTTTGCTCCCCTATCAGTACTTTCTAACCGACCAGTACAGGTAAAGACCTTCTTCAAACCCAGAACTCATCCAGTTCTCCTTATAACTGTGTAAGAGATAAGACCTTCACAGAACACTCAAAGCCACTTTGGGAAGAAACTAAACCTAGGCGCAATATTTTCCTTTGTTCGCCACTTATTTCGATTTGTCTTGAAATTTATAAACAAGAATTCCTTATCATTAGTTTATTTTAATTTAAAAATCTTATCAGTTACCTTTAACCAAACGAATCCAATGTTCAGTAAGAGCGTAAACAGTTTATATCCGTGGGATATTATTTCATTAAATCAAAACGGATTTTGTTTATATTTATAGAAGGAATTTAGTCTGTTTTAATGAAGTAGATGCACGATTTAAGATAAGAATATTTTTATTTATTTACCTTTGACCAAATTTGTATATTTATTTTTTTATTCCACTATTTATTGCTGCAAACAAAATTATCACCTTCTTGTAAATGTTGTGTTACGGAAGTAAGAGATAATACGAAGGTCAGAGAAATAAATGTTTTATCTTTACACTCACATGACTTTTCTTCTTATAACAATGCTTGAGCTTCCAACTCATATGTTTTCATTATTAACACTTCGCAGTTTTTATGACGTATACTCCATCGAAATGTTTTTAAAAAAATAACAAAAAAAATGTTCACAAAGCAGAAAATCTAGGAGCTATTATCTAAAATTCCCTAAAACATTAACAATGAAATCAGTAAAGTTACACAGTAATTTCGGATTAGGTTATTTTGTCCCTGGGTTACTGCCAAGTCCCCTGGTGGGACCAAATAGAACTATCAAGTTTCAGCTTCGATTCAGATTCTTCCTCTTTGATGGAAGTCAGATACGGACATTTCCTAGATTTTACTTTTTCAATCTTAATACACTTCAAAAGATATTTCTGGTAAAAACTGGAAATAGTAAATCGGACATAATCGCATTGCTAACTTCGTACAAGTGGTAAGTGGAAAACAACAATAAGTAAAGAATATATTTTATCGAAGAAAACGCCTCATACTCCTCTTGTCGTTAAACTTGTCTCTGAGCAAACTTACTTACCGACACGGCAGGTGCTATCAAAAACGCATTATGCAGAGTAAGTTGGATTTAAGGCCCTTTATGGAGGAAGGGTTGGCAAACCATTCTACAAAGACCCAATACAATTCTAGTTCCACAACCACCACTACAGACAGCCTCCTGGATTCTTCCGCTGTGCTTCCTGTTCTTTGAGTGTGCTTGTGTGGACTTGGAACTACCGTGGGTGTGGCTGGAAGATTTGCACATTAATGAGTACCCTCACCCTTTTGGCAAAAAGAAAAGGAAATGTACTTGCGCATTGCTAAGAGAGAGTGATTGCAAGAAAGTATGGTGGGGATTTAGACCGGAATTATATAACCAGCGTGCCAATTAACCTTCCCGAAGAGAGGACCAACTCAGCAGATTTAAAGCCAAGAAAACAAGAAAACACCACTGTCTCCTCGAATTTTCTTACACACTTCTGTTATCACGATTTCGAGACTGCACATATTTGCTGCTTTTTGGTTAGAAATTTTTCAAAACTGATTCATTTATAAGTAAATAATTTTCATTTAATTCGCCCAATCTTTCTAGAACATTGCTGAGGAATTGAGAGATCATCTGGAATCACTGCCAGGAGATTCAATTTTTGAAGTTTCTGCACAAGTTTAAACTAAATACACTTAACTTGTTGAGAAATAAATTTAGAATTACTGCTGGCCTAATAGGGTCTAAAAGTATTCATGAATTTTTTTTAAATAAAAATACCAGTTTCTGATAATTATGTTGGAGTTTTTGGCGTTGAAAAATCACTTTTATTACATAACCGAAAGTTTTGGCAAAGATATGTACCCATTTCAAGATACACTGTTGGAGGTTACACCATTATTGATTCCACTGCTATCTGGATTCAGTTCGATTATATAGCAGTACATTTGGTTTAAATTCTCTGTATTTAAAATCTTTGTAAATGAATTTAAGCTTGTTCAGTCTCTCTTTTCTTTATTTCTTAATTATTTATTTTTTAGAAACGTTCCGTCAACAAGTTATACGTATAATTGATAAAAGTGTGATGTCAGTTTAAATAAAGTTACAACTTAAACTAAATAAAAACCAAATCTTTCTCCATGTATTATATACAGGGTGTCCCAAGCTATATGGATAACGACTTTTTCTCGGAAACTAAGATAGCTAGAAAAAAACTAAAAAATACGTGTTCCCTTAGTTTTTTGTTAGGAATCCAAATTTAATTTGTAAATTTTTTTCGGTGCTTCCAGAAGCGAGGTTCAGGCATCAACTTCATTTTTTCAAATGGGAAGGTGCGGTTTTTATTTCAGAAATAGATTCCTCTATTTTTTTAAAGAAAAATTTACTTGAACGGTTTTTTTCTGAGAGTGATATTTTAGAAGTTAGGAATGAAAACATGATTCTTATAAGAAATGATAAAATGATAATATTATAACGGTTTTTTGATAGAATAAGAAGAAAAGTACTATTTTATTATAAATTTTACTCCTCATTAATATTACAAATCATGCTCGAAATGGCCTCCACCATTAGAGATGCATAGACATAGAAAGAAAGAAAAAAGTTATGAATAATCACCTTGTTTTTCAGGTATCCTCGAAGGAAATAGTCCATAGGTGTCAAGCCCGGTGAGAGAGGTGGCTACTGAATCGCCCCCCGTGTCGATATAACACCATCAGGCATGTAAAGAGATATCTCGATAGACAATTTGATGGGCGTGTTATATGGCGATTCAGTAGCCACCTCTCTCACCGGGCTTGACACCTATGGACTATTTCCTCTGGGGATACCTGAAAAACAAGGTGATTATTCATAACTTTTTTCTTTCTTTCCTTATTTCTGCTTATCTAAAAGCATTTCTAAATCTAGGTGTATCAGAATCAAGTCGGGATGGCATCTGTAGATGAACAGAGAATAATAGATACCTTTAAGTCGGTTAAAGCCGAATCTATTTCTTTGGCAGTAAGGGGCAATTGGCAGGAAAGAGCATGTCTATGCATCTCTAATGGTGGAGGCCATTTCGAGCATGATTTGTAATATTAATGAGGAGTAAAATTTATAATAAAATAGTACTTTTCTTCTTATTCTATCAAAAAACCGTTATAATATTATCATTTTATAATTTCTTATAAGAATCATGTTTTCATTCCTAACTTCTAAAATATCACTCACAGAAAAAAACCGTTCAAGTAAATTTTTCTTTAAAAAAATAGAGGAATCTATTTCTGAAATTAAAACCGCACCTTCTTATTTGAAAAAATGAAGTTGGTGCCTGTATCTCGCTTCTGGAAGCACCGAAAAAAATTTACAAATTAAATTTGGATTCCTAACAAAAAACTAAGGGAACACGTATTTTTTAGTTTTTTTCTAGCTATCTTAGTTTCCGAGAAAAAGTTATCCATATAGCTTGGGACACCCTTTATTTATGTAGAATCTATTGTGAAACTGAAAGTACATGTGTACACGTACACGAGAAAGATAATGCTTTGTGTAACTTGATTTAACTTGTAACTAAAGATAGTTTTTTTCTTTCTGAAAAAGGTTCAAAAATGTAAAATAAAAAAATCAAGTAAAGTGAGACTGAAACAAGATTGGATTCATTACAAACACTATACACACTTGATAGCAGTGTACAAAAATGTACCATTATTGAATTTTTAAAAGTCACAAAAAATTTAATAAAGAAGATAAAATATTCTAATGTTGTGCTGCACACACAGTTGAATGATTTCGGAGAAAACCGGTGATATTTCTCTGCGTGGGTTTCCTATTAAGGCACGCGTAGATTATTCCCCCCTCCCCCCCAAAAAAAAACCTTCTTTTCTTTCTGTATTCAGGGCAACCTAGAGTTTGTATTTACGCTGAAAACTGAATTGCATCTGAATTCTTGAAGTAGAATTTTATTTTTTTAATAATCTGCATTATTACCTAGTCTGCTTTAATTTCAAATATCAATTATCTCTTTTTTAATTGGAATCTGGCAGCTCGCCGCATATAATTATTTCCGCTTGATAACTTCGTCGGCTCCCCTCAGCCTGTGCCGCAGCCTCCATTCCTTATTGCTCCAGTTATACACCTCACTCCTTTTGTAATTAGATCGCAAAATTGAATGAAAAAACTTCATTCACCCTTTTCTTTATTGATTTTAAGAAGAGTTTTTATTCATTTCCCCCCCCCCCCATACTTGCGGTTCAGAACCGCCGGAGCTTATTTACCTTTTTCTTCTTGTCGCTTCGTAAAGACAGAAGCATTAAGACAAACTTGTCACATCTTCCTTTTTCCTACTGCCATGAGAGGGGATGTTGTGAATTGCGTTCAAATCTTTGTTTACTTCTTTTACTCTTCGTGAAATACACTAACTCCTAGCAAGGGGAAGTGTTGAGATCGTTTCGAATTCTCGAAATTAGTTTTGACCGGAAATGCAGTTTTGAAGTCCCGTTTAAAGTTTACCTAGGAAAGAAGTGACGTACTCAATTTTTTTTGGCAAATTTGACAGGGCCTTCTTTTTGCTGGGAATGACAGAAGATAAACAAACATTATTTTAGCACTATATCTCCGTGAGAGTATCTCGTTGGAACTCCAAATTTGGTATTTGGTTGTGGGTGTTTTTAGCCAGAAACCGATAGCATTTCTTTTTTAATGTTAGGAAATTTTTTTTAATTTCTCAATGCTTGAATGCTTGCAACTTAAATCTGTTGGTTGGGAAGTTGGACAAAGTTCATTGGCTAAAAAAAGGGGCTATGTAGTATAAGTTTCGCTCGTAAGTACTTACTCCATCCCAGCCTCTTGCTTGGAAAGAAATGTATTTATTTTCCCCTGTTTATAAAGACAGAAGTAGCCCTATCTATAACTAGTTTTATTGGTTAGTACGATGGTACTTCCGACGTCTCTTCCCTAAAGCACTATTTATAGAAGATAATCAGAATAAGATTAACATTTTGGAAAACCAGCGAGCTGCGCATGGCCGTGTGAGTCAATATTTACAGACTGACTGTTTGCTTTATAAAGTACTCCTGGAATAATGACTAATATTTCCATCAGTTTACAGTAGCGTAACCGTTGGCTATCATCCATACGATGAACCTTGGGCTGACATGCTTGCGATCTAACCCTCCGAGTAATCCCAATCAAAACTGTTACTCATTCTCAACTACAAGAATATTGTTTGTAAAACACTAATGCATACATCATCGGCCCTCTGTTAGTACTACTTGATTAGCTAGAAGGGTGTTCGGTAAGTCCTGGGTTCGCTTAAAAGGATTTGTATTGATTGAACGGGCGGAAAGAGCACATTCAGCTGTGAATAGACATTGTGTACAATATGATACAAACAAGCTGCGCGCCCGCCCTGATCAATCTAGAGTGGGCTAATCAATTGATCGGCATTGCATAACCATAAGAATCAAGAAATGTTTATTTGAATGTACATTTCTCTGAAGAACTTCTGGTTTTTCTCGACGAAACCCTAGAAGACCATCAACGCTCATCGTTTCCTTAAAAAAAAAAAAAAGAAAATCATGAATAACTTTAGATTTTCTCAAAGTTGTTTTCCATTTCCCTCGATTACAAAACCTTATTATTCAGATCCAAACAGCTGCTCAGTATTCAAATTAGATCCACAATTTCTCAGCATCCTGTAATTCTAGCTTTAGCACTTTTCCATTCAAGAAGTGATCCCACTTCGTCACGGAAAAGGAGAGGAAACTCTTTTAGCATAATTACATTAGAATAAAGGACTTTAGGAGTTATAGATGTGAACAAAGTACCAATCCAAAAGTAGGTAAAGTATAAGATTGGGAAATAGTCAAACTGGACCGATTGGAGTGAAATTTATTTTTCATTTTAACTTAAAGAAAAACATTTGGGGGGGGGGAACAGGAAAAGTGGATAAAAGATGAAACTAAACTGTGCATCTAAGGAATGGAAAGCAAATATTTAAATTCTGGCTAAGAACCAAAAGTATATACTTACTTATTGTGCTGGAATTCTCCTTTTTATTCTTATTTATATATTTATTTAGACTTATATTTATATTTTATACCTATACAATATATTTCTTATTCCTAAATTCTCAAGCTAACGTAATAATTTCGTCATGTGCGTCCAATGTAAGAGTGCAAAATATGTTTATAATGGTCACTTTAGCTCGCAAACCAAAAAAATTCACAGAGGCTAGAATCTTTAAATTTCATTTGAGTACTTTGATTGATTCTAGCAGAAAATTAAAGCCCAAAATCAGTTTTGGGAACTGGAAGTCTTAATTTTTTTGAATTTTCCTACAGAGTGGCTCCCCAATTTCACTAACTTCGTCTTCACAACTAAAACAAGCAGATCTTTTATTTTTTTAAAAAAATCTATTATATATATATAGCTTTCCGGACCGGAAGAACTTTTTCCGGGATTTCCTCTAGGATGGATCTATAAACTTCGCATTTACACTACATACACAAAGCTATAAAACTTTGATTTGATGTATTTCGTCCAACAGAAATTCGTTTTTGTTGTGATAGAGCAATGGTTTGCTCTAAAGTGTAGTTCTAGTGCGATGTGCGGTTTCCGGCAACTCGTAGTTTCAAGGATTTATGTAAGTAAGAATCCTGAGAAATGGAATCCTAAGTGGAAAATAACTCTTAATTAGTCATCATATCTGTGCTAAAGTAGAAAGACCAAAGACAACACCATTATACAATTACTTTATTTTATCTCAAGTGCCATTATCTTTTTATTAATCTATTTGAGTGTGGTAATCACAAATTGAAAATCAGCTCAGGTGTTTAATTTTGTCGAGGAATTAATCACTAAAACAAATACGATTTGTCGATAAGTAATCATACTGATTATTGGTTCCGTGCTTAGTTTACACACAAATATACTTTTCTAAGAACCATTTTTTCGTAAATAGGAGATCTCAAAAAAGATATTTTGCGTTGAAACTCAATATTGAAAGTTTTTAATCAATCGCATTGCCAAGTAGTAGCGGATATTACTCTCACTGCTCTCTCTGACAATGCTTATAAATTTACTTTTACTTGAACATTTAGATGAAGAAATGAAGGTTCAGTTCATTAAAAGAGAAGAATCCTGAGGGAAGCGAGACGTCCCAGAAACCTTAAAATTTATTTCCAAGATAAGAATGTGTAAAGTACAGCGACAGGTCTTTGATTTCATCCGTTGTAGCACACATGAAATTAACTTCAACTCTGATATTTCTTTAAGTGATTCCATACCAAACACAGACAGCTGAGCAATCTTCACACATACTAGTATGTTTGTTAACTGTTTAAAGTTTCCTTTTTAAGATTTTACTTATTTACGATTTTGTTCAATTATTAGAATCACATATTCTTCAATTTTATTGACCAATTTTTGTTTCCCAGCACGTATGAAATACATAAGTGTAATTCTGTGTTAACATCTTGAATTAGCGCGCCTCCCATATACTACATACATATGTATGTACATATGTACCTTCTTCATATAACTTCAACTTTACTAACCTAAAACTAAACGTACAGGACTCTTAAACAATTTTTAGGTTTCATTAATTTTCATTTCTTTTTTCTTATTTATTTATTTTTATTTTTTATTTTTTGCAAAATGTTTTACGATTCATTAACATTTTGAATAACAAACAAACACATCACATATGTAAGTAACCTTCCTCACTAATGATTTTGGGTAATATCGAGGTGCGGACATAAAAAAAAAACAAATTTAGTTGCTTTATACCAACGTTTCGGTAATTTTATTGCCTTCTTCAGGGTATTGTAAAAAAGTTTGGGTAGTTTAATGTTGAGCTACATAAGTATATCATCATAACTGTTGACTGTTCTTCACTAAGGCTGGAAACATAGTGGAACGGCGAGCAAAGCGGCGCTGATAGCGAAGAGCGAAGCGGCAAAAACAAAAACTAGAAATAGATAGAGTTGCTCTATCTTCGCTTTGCTCGCCACTATGCGCGGTCCCATATGTTTACTTGTGTTTGATTTCGCCGCTTCGCTCTTCGCTATCAGCGCCGCTTTGCTCGCCGCTCCACTATGTTTCCAGCCTAAGTCAGCAAATGTAGTGCGAGACAGTAACATTGAATATGAAGTTAAATCTCTACACCAAACTGATTATCTATCTTTGGTGATCGATGACAGTCAAAAACCGGTCGGGAAACTGTAAACAAGAGTGCTTCGACGGATCAAATCCAGCCCTGTGGACCGAACCACATTTTCTGCAGCAATAAGTCTTTGAAAAGAATGTGTATTAAAAATAAATTTAAATAGTTGTGAATTTAAGGGAAATCTTTGTCGAATTTGGACAAAACCCGCAATCAAACCGTTTCCTATTATGCAACGTTAGACAAGTGATAGAAAGGTAATGTTAATTTTGCCAATAGACTGTAGTTGGTGAAGCTTTACTAGCCAGGGCTGCATCCCCCTCAATCAAAGATTTGATACCACACTAATCAGTCCCAATCGTTGAAAACACTTGCATTGACTGTTGTGGAGACGTAAAATTTTCACTTATCATTTGAAGAGGCACTTGGGAACGGCATTAGATACGATTGCTTCATGCAATGTATCTAGATAACGTGGATTATAAAAGTTGATTAACTTCTCCGACTGTATCAGTTGGACACCGATTCCTCAAGATGAAATTTTGTATGGTAGCTCTCATCGCTTTGGTTGCTGTGGCCAGCGGGGCCTTCATGCCTTTTGAAGGCTATGGTAAGTGAGCCAGTGTTTCTTATTTCCAATTACGTCAGAGTTTTAGTGTTAATACTCAAAAGACAGAAAACATTTGGAGTCATTGTAACGAGGTTGAAAATGAACGTTACAATAAAATATTTTTTTTATTTTCTAAAAAAAATGGTCAAAAACTTTTTGTGAGTCGCCTCTACTTTAAAGTGGAGAAAGTGATTTTAAGTGGGTCATGGCTTTATTTTTTATTTAAGGCGCGTGAACATCTGAAGTCATTGGTGTCCGGAGTTTTTTTTTAGTGCTCATCCGGCCTTCGGACAATGTTCTCTCGCTAAAGGGACACTAAAGGAAAGCGTAGTCTTTACCAATGATCTAAGTGAGGATCCTGTAGAATTTCTCTTTAAGGGATCACCACCACGACATCCGCATTTATTTGAATGAACCTTAAAATGTTTAAAAGAAAATTTGTAATGATTCTATTAGGGAAAATAGCGGATGATCACATTTTGACCTCTGGTTTGTTAGATGGACCAAATGAAAAAGTTTGTGTACTTTCGCTCGCATACTAGGTACAGAAAGTATTTCAATATTTGTTTAGAATTCCCTGTAACCAAACAGTTATTTTAAGAGAGCAGTCTCTGTGTGAAGACAGTTGTGTTGAGCTGGATTTGTTGAGGAAATTAACTAAATTAAATTTCTCAGGGATCGTGTTGTCCGAGAATGTGATAGACAAATTGATCAGACAGGCGTTGGAAGTTGTTAGGAAGATGCTGAAAGAAAAGGAACCATTCCAGATTCCCGAAATCCCGGCACAGCACATTGTAGACAAAGATATAGAGTAAGTCATCCTAAATTAAATTGATTTTTTGAATCAAATTTATAGTTGAAAGATCATTCTTATAACATGAATTTTCATTTTTTTTCCTGCCGCTACCACAGTCTCAACGTAGAACTGAAAGATGTGAAAGTATCAAAAGCGGATGATTTTACTGTGGACCACATTGAAAACTATCTTCCAGGATTATGGGCTAAATTTGGTGTAACTGTGCCCCAGATGCATCTTGAAGGTCAATACAAGGTTAGCGGAGTTGTTCAACAAAAAAAAGTCAGCGGCTCTGGCACTTTTACGTAAGCACATTTGTAAAAAAATCCATTCAGAAGCATGTTACTACTTTGTATTTATAATCTTTTAGTAATCTTTATAATTTTTTGAATCCATAATCTTTAATTTTTATTTCTCTTAATCAAATAATAAGAGAAAGTATCGTAAACGTGTCAGACTACCAAAATTAAGTATTCATTGAAAATACATTTTTGGGAACCCTCAGAACACAAAAAGTGTTACGTAGGTATGGAAATTCAACAAGTAGATCCATAGATATGGTTATTTTTGGGTGGGAGAAGTTACCATTATCCCTTACAACTTCACCAATTTTTTTTGTAAGTCTTGCAGCTCACAAATTTCCAAAAACGTGATGCAGGATGAATATACAATATTTTTCAAATTTTAAACATAAACTACATGTTTTAAAATATAATGGAATATTAGTTCTTTCACCTAATAGGCGTAAAACCAACACGCAATCAATATGTCGAACTACGCGTCCAAACGCTCCAACTTATGCGCGATTGCCAATCGTTCAGGTGCGGAGAGATACACGAATGACTCTCGCCACTTAAACTGCACGACTTTGAGTGGTCGTGCGAAATTTTTCCCGACTGGATCTTTAATTCCAAGTGTATACAAAGCCTTTGTCCGTGCGCTAACGATTGTTCGCCGTTGTGTAAAGATTCAGTTTTTATTTATATTAATTTTTCTCTTAAGTAATGTTATAATTGATTTAAAACCAAGGAAGTCGAGGTCCAGGTTCTCTACATAGCGGCTGGCTGTGTATCACCAAGTAATTCATGGCAGGTTTTGCTAGCAACTACCAGCAGATAAATAGGTATTGACCAGCAGATAAATAGGTATTGACCGGTAGATAAACTGATTAGCAGATTTTCAATCAGTTGCACACTCATGCGAATTTCTCACACCGCAATGAACTTTTCCTCAAACTTGGACTTTATACGGTAAAAATAATTAAAAACCACAAAATTTAGTGAAGTGGTTCTTCAGCCATTTTTTTTTATTTTGAATTTTACTTACACCTGCAAACCCAATTAATATTGTGCTGGCAGTGAAGCCGCGAATTAACTGTAGAGGAAAGCTTAACCCAACCTTTCCCTTAGAACTGTCTTAAGAAACACGTTTTCATCATAAGCCACATCTAAGCCAGAGGTAAGAGTATAGAATTGTATTGTTCAGGCTAGATTTTTCTCTACAGAATTGACATGAATCAATTGGTGCAAACCGGAACCATCCAGATGGCCATGGTCGACCACGCTCTACAGATGAAAAATCTCGAGCTGGACTTCACTTTAAAAGAACTCAAAGTGAGTACGCTCTTTTTCTTTTCTCATAATGATTAATTTTTTCAATTGTTAACGTTGCCCGAACCTTCCCGAATTTGGCTGAAACCAAATTCTTGAAGTGGCAATCTAAAGTATCTGAAGCGAGAATAGTACCAAGTTGGAGTTATGGCAGACTTTTTATTTTTGAGCTATCCTATTAACATACGTTAACCCCATATTTGACCCCCTCCCACCCAAAAAAAAAAAGGATTCAAAGGACCTCAGAACATGTACTGTCGGTAAGAACTCAATTTCAAAAATTAGACACGATCTAATTAAACCAATTTCATTATATTTGATGCTTTAGGCTGCCGCCCTTTATTAATCCGCAACTGCCTAATCTCCAGTATAAGGTCTGACGATGTAGAAATTAAAACAAACTGTGTATCTAAAATGTAAATATTTGGTAATTTAAAGTTTATCTTGAACTTTGTCCAGACTTCATTGAATGGCTTGAGTATCGAAGGAATGACCAAAGAACAGGTAGAAGAACTAGTGAACCACCAATTCCTCGATTTCCTAATGAAGAACAAGAAAGAAGCGTGCGAAGTAGTGTCCAAACAGGTAGTGCTAGCTGCCAACAAGATCATGGCCGGTAAAACCTTGAAGGAACTGCTGGATTGGCTGAAGAAATTTATTCATCAATAAAACCCTTCTCATCTTGAATATAAAATTACTTTATTGTAAGAATACACTATAAATATATTTTTTAACAAAAATAAATTTTTTAAAAAAACTATCAAGATTACATTATTTGGATGGTACACTACAGGCGGTCAAGATTCGCAAAGGACCCCTTCTTATTCTGACCCCACGATATTTATGGGAATAATATTGATAGGAATTCAGACGCCTTGAGTGTCCAAATATCAGCAAAGTCATGAACGCTAGTGAGGATAGTTCTGCAAGGCAAACTGTATTTGTGGAGGAACGGGTAGAAAATATTAAGGTCCTCAACATTAAGTAGAGTGGCACTAGGATGACAAAGCCCTCCTCACAGGCAGCTTGGGGCATTATCTAGAATTATAAGAATTCAGCCAAGTTATAAGGTACGATCTGTTAGTCAGCCACCTGTCAAGATACACCACTCCAGGAGAACAATACTAAGTTGTCCGCAAGGTAAGTTAAAGAACAGCTTGGTCCCAGCATATTGCCGGGACAACTTCCAAAATATACCTATCATCGCATGCTACAGGGTCATTTTCCTCCTCGCAAAGTGGTAAGAAGCTCACAGTATAAATATAGCCAGCTTCAGAGTGTTCAAGAAGACAAATAGTTAGCAGTGATCACTCAAGGAGAAATTATCTCCTACCTGCAACTACGCTGTTGCCAAGTGCAAAATATTGCGTAGAGTTACATCAATTTCCATTGGGATATTTACTCCATAAAGGAAGGAATGTGTTCTAGATCCAATAAATATTATCTGCCTCACACCTACATGTACATGAATATCATTGCAAAATCTGAAGAAATATACAAATTAGAAAGAATTAACAGTTTTTAGGTAAAGGGCTGCATAATAGGTAACGTTCAGTTAATCCCACGATATTCAGTGGCGTGACACCCGACGAACAACAAGAATTAATACAAAATCTCGTGGTCATAAGCTCTGCTTTCCCTCCTGCAACTTATAAAGTGGAATTTATTTAAATTTAGAATGTTTACTGACAATTTATTTGATTAAATTCATTTTCATTCAATCATTTAGTGTACCTATAGTCATAGTTAAGAGATTATTAAGACAAATATCCGCACTATATTGGAACACTATTGTAAAGGAAATTTAGAGATTTCATCTTTCTCCCAAATTTTAAGATACATCAGAATGGTAATCGAAACTCCTAAGCCACTATTATATAAATTGTACGATTAAATTTTGCAGTTTTGTGTTACGAGAGATTGGCACTAGTTAACAGTTAACATTAAATTGATGTAATAGTGGGTATTGTTCCAGTTGAGAATATTTAAAAAAAAAATCATTTGTCAGCATTTTTTCTCAATATTTAAGTAAAATTAATATTATTTCTAAAATAATAAAAAATATTAAAATATGAGAGAATAACAAAAGATTCAGAAGAAAAAAGAGAAAGGTAAACAAGCACCATTGTTACCATGCGCTTTACCCAGCCATGAATCGTTTTCATTGGACGGGGCGTGGTTACACTAGAGGTGGGCATGTCCCACCCACCGTCTGCAACTATACTGCATTGTGATTCGCCAATACTTTAAACCTAATAATTTATGAAATAAGTAATTTAAATTATTTTTTCCAACATTTCTCCCATAGGTATTTGATAAACTTTCGAATTAAGCCAGAAAAAAATTTCCTTTTAAAAATACGATAAATAATATCTCTTTTGGAATAATACCTCATGTTTTACATAATCATCGTCAACTGAAACAAAAAACTTGAGAATTTATATTGTTTAATCGTGAAATAGATAAAAGTGGAATGGGCATGATACAGACTAGTAAGCCGCCATTACACAGCTTACTTTATACTCCATCCCGTGGAGAACTCTAGTGGCAATTTCTGTAAACATAAATGCAGTTTCTACATTCACATTTAACCATGTTGACGACTCACTTGACTTATATAGGACCATCATACTCTAATATTTAACTTACTTTTTGTACCGCGTTACATGTAACCTATTTAACATTATTAGTCTATTATTTTGTCCAACTACTACACATCTCGTGTTAGTGAAGTAAGTAATTTGAGCTGCTTCTTCAACCTTTGCTATTCCACTCTGGTGGAACCTCGTTTTTGTAGGATGTTTCTGGATTAGTAAGATCTCACGTAAGGCTACATTACTCAGTTCATTTGTCAGTAATTGTTTTAGTTTTATGCATACATTACAGTAATTCTCACTTTATATTACATTGAACCAACCTTGGATTGACTTGTCACTTATAATGTAGGCAAATAATACTTTAGTGTATTCTTGTTTTTCATCTTTTTGAACCGAGTTGGTTACTCAATGCGGATCGAGAGGATGAGTTTTATTCCCCATTTATCAGTGTTTTCCGTGAAATGATAAAACTTTGCAAGTTAAAAGTATTAAAAAATTACTCCAGCGATACGTTCTGAGATTTCATCAGAACTTATTCTTTAGGACTGCGATAATCCTCAAGTACTCTCCTCAACAATATATTGAGAGGTGGACAAAGGGAGTCAACCTCAAATTTTTTGGAGAGGGTCTTTTGGAATAGAAAGGATACAATAGTTAGAGAGAAGATATTTCAAAAGTTTTTCCTAATTCTCCAAGCACTTTCCACAATTGATGGCGCTCATATTGATTATAGTTTATGAAAAATGATATTATTGATGTAAATGAGGCATTAGATTGTCAGAATGAAGGTACCGAGTTTTAGAAAGGTGATATTATTTTGTAGATTGTCGATAGTCGAAGTTAGTTATGGTAACAGGAGCTATGGTGCGCCAAATATAATCAAATTTTAGAATTGTGAAATAGTGATGCTTCTAAGTGAGGTTTAGTGTTGTTACTAACCAAGAGCACCTTCACATACAGTGTTTTTTCATTAAATAAGTCATTAAAACTGTCCGGTAGGACAGTTGTATAAGGGTTGATCATCAAAAACTGCACGAAAAAGCGTAACGTTGAAAAACACCCAACTTTGACAATTTTTTTCTCTTTTTCTATAAAAGATAAAATTCCCAAATTTTCTTTAAATTATAGGGCAAACCCTCCTTTATAACTGTAATTTTTTTTCAACAACCCAGATCTAATAGGTTTCGAGAAAAAAGTTGCTGAAAATGAGCAAAAACGGCTTTTTCAAAAAATGTTCTTGTTCTTGTTCTTCTTGTTCTTTTTCTTCTTCTTCTTCTTCTTCTTCTTGTTACCTTTTTTGTAAACAACGTAGCGCCTAAACGCGTGAACCGATTTTCATGAATGAGGTGTCATTCGATTCGGAATTTTATGTAGATGTGCCTTTTGGGGGTCTCGATGCTGTACATCGAATGGGAGAGGAGTTAGCCCCCTTTATGTAAGGCCCCCTCCAAAATTATTATTACTAATTACTCTGTAAATCTTGGCCCGATTTTGATAAAATATGGTAGGGTGATAGGGTTAGGGCTCCCCTACGTAACATTAAAGCGACGATCAGCTCTTACACTTTTTAAGGGGAAGTACAGCAATCGTTTCAAATTATCGACACGTGAACCGATTTTCATGAATGAAGTGTCATTCGAATCGAAATTTTGTACAGATTTGCACTTTAAAAGTCTCGACGCCGTGCCTCATAAGGAGGGGAGTTTGCCCCACCCAAATAAGGCCCTTTCTAAAACTATTATTACCAATATTTCTATAACGCTTAGTCCGATTTTGATAAAATTCAGCTCGAATAAGTGGTTAAAGCTGCTCTACGTTGCTGATGCTCTTGCACCTACTAAGAGGAAGTACTGCAATCATTTAAATTATCAATGAGTGAACCGATTTAAATCAATGAATTGACGTTCGATTAAAAAATCTTTGCCTCTTTGCCTTTTTGGGAGAAGTACTGCAATCGTAGTTTATTTTTCTTACTCCTCTTAAAAGGAAGTACTGAAATCGCAGTTTAATTTTGCTATTTACGTACAAATACCTTCCTATGTTATTCAAAACGCTTTTTCAAAAAGATTGTTATTGAGGATGGATGGGAACGCAACTATAATCATTCTTTAAAAAGATCCCTCCAGTGGAGGTTACGGTTCCGACTTAACACCTTATCAGATTATAATGATAGAATTGCTTATTCCACATTTTAAAAAAGTCTGTAAAGATTGCGAAATAGACAAAAAGGAAAATCTATCCAAAAGGTACAAAAATCTCCTTAACAAAAACTTACAGTTAAAAATGTTAAGTATAAGGGTTGATTAAACGCCAAAAGGTACACAAATCAGCGAGTACCCAACATTTCATTAATACTTCATTAATATTTAAGTAATTCTACTGCATTAATTTTCATTAATAAGTTATTTTTTAGAATTTATTAGATGTCACAGGCCCTTATGCTGGCCACTTCATTTATAATATTTTTTTGTTATAATTATGATAAGTCACATATATATGTAAATGCATGTTAAAGTAGAAAAAGACAAAGTTACAGTAGGCTACTGTCTTGAATTCGACTTACCGAAATATTCGTGAGCACAAATAACACACAGTTAATAACAAGTAGATTATTCAACAAAAATTATTCATTTCTCAATTGTAATTTAATTTAGTTCCCCTAATTTTACTTATAGTAAAATACTGGAATAATAAGCTGTCCTAAAAATATGCATATCTTATTTACTTTATATTACATATATACAACATTGTGGGATGAATACCTAGATTGAGAATGTAATTGAAGAAAACTATATTATTTGCGATAAAGCCAGATAATTATTACCTATTATTATAATCGTTTGACTACTTCATAAAATAACAAGTGCTTTAATCGAAGAATGAACTTAAACCGACGATTTTTATTTAAAAATAAAAATAAATAAATAAAATAAACAAAATCATTGATGTAAGTTTTTTATAAAAAGAAGTTTTGAATTTTTTTAGCCTCATAATTTTTTTATATTTTTTATAAGGTTTTTCTTTTTAACCTGTAACTAATAGTTTGATTATTATAAATAACTAGATATTACAGTAAATCTACAGTGCTACTTGAACATATATTTTGTAGACGAAAATGGCCAGCATAAGGGTCTGTGACATCTAATAAATTCTAAAAAATAACTTATTAATGAAAATTAATGCAGTAGAATTACTTAAATATTAATGAAGTATTAATGAAATGTTGGGTACTCGCTGATTTGTGTACCTTTTGGCGTTTAATCAACCCTTATACTTAACTTTTTAAACTGTAAGTTTTTGTTAAGGATATTCAATAATAATGATAATCAAAATTAATTCATAGGCACAAATATTTGCATTAGTTATTATTTTAAATTAGATGCTTATTTATTTGTAAATATGCTTATTTCATTTTGCCCTCCCTCTAGAAAGAAGCTTAACCCAGACCTCACGAAATCCTTCAGGAAAGTATTCGGGAATGCAATAATTAATTATAGAAATTGATTATTTTTAATATATTAAGAACTTCCCACTCCCAATATCGCATGAATGCGATAAATACAATTTTTAGATTCAATTAAGTTTTTTTTTAAATGTATTTGTTTCTTTGAAGTGCTTTATTAAGCAATCTGTTTCAAATCAAATCTAGATAAGGAAGTTAACTTGCGACATTAATTAGTGATCAATTCACTCTGACGTTATTATTAATACAGAGTCAATGATCCATCCTTACAAGATGTTATGTTTATTTGTAACTTCACTACTAATTTCTTCGGCGTTGTCAGATCCAAAGGATATCCTGATAACAACTGAAAGTACAAGTAAGTTTTGATTCACTCTTTACATTTTAAGAGTTACATTATTTTATTGGGGCAAAAGTATTACAAATCATATTCAGCTTGCAAATTTTATTTTAAATCAACAAATTTTTTTACAATTAGAAAACCTTTCTGAATATGTTGCTTGAATTTAAAATTTGGCTCATTTAAAAATTGAAGTGGAAGGACGCTATACATACTTGAGGGCTGTGCAATTCAGACCAATAGGCAAGCGTGCTAAGTCTTCCTTTTGATACAACCAGAAAATAAAGATGATCTTTTACTTATTAACATCCCTTTGACTTTCATGTTACTCCACGATTTCTTGTAGGAAGATGCATTAGGTATAGCCACAGAATGGATTTAAGGAACATTACAAGAGCAGTACTATTATTGACTAATGTTAAGTTTTAGGACAGCTGGAAGATACCGAATTTGGGGCTGTACTTACGGTTCATTTCCCAATGTTTCATGCAGTTCTAGTAATTTCCTTTTCTGTGCAGATAAAATCCGTGCCGTTAATGATCTCCACATGTGGATTGCCACATATGTCAACATGAACCAGGTGTTATTCAATGATCCAACGTCATTCATAAACGCAATTGATTTGAAAAATCTGTATCTTTCTGACAATAAAACTAGGTATGGACTTATCCTTGTTTATAATTGCTTGACTTGTTAATTACTTAAGAAGTTTTTGCTTGATTAACATGTGAGTATTTTCAGGATTAGTATTACGTTATCAGATCTGAGGATGCCAATCAATCTATTCTTGGAGTCCACGTCTAATGATGTGAAAAAGCTGTGTTCAACGTTCACTGTATCTCAGCCGCTGGTAGTGAGTGGTCAGTACGACGCAATCGGCAAAATCGACGGAGAGCTTTTCAGCGCTTCTGGAGACTTTAAGTAAGCTAATGTTACCTTTTGTTAGTGCTTTAAAAAAAATAAAATTACGGTTGGTGGATTGAGAACACCAGATTGAGAAGGAGCGGAACTGCTCAGATGCCGAGGAAGGGGTTAAGGGAAAGTGTCCTCATGTTCTTCTCAATTTTCGCCTCAATTATGTGTCTATATTGGTCCAATTGCGAGTACCTGAAATATTCCTTCGTCAAGTCACACCATGGTGTCACTAAGTTTCGTTCTGCAGCCTCTTAATGGCCCGCTTTCCATCATCCAAGATCTTTCTAAGATAACTTTACCATTTTCCATACCCTGCTTTCAATTTTTGCTCCGGCTTAAAGTCAACTAACTTCTCTTCCTCTCTCACTCATCGCTGAAAATGCACCAGAGAATTTTTCTTTAAAGTACAAGAAGTTTTTTCATCAACTCTGGTGATAGTCGAAGTTTGGAAAGCTTATAAGACCGGGAGGATAACGTTTGTAAACACTGTTACACTTGGAAACTAAGGTAGAAAACTTCTAGAACTATTTCCGAGGGATCTATCACCTTAACTCAGTAAATCTTTTTTTATGATTAAACCCATCTTTAATTTAAGGAAGGCGTGCTAGGAGTCAAAATCTGCCGTTTAAGCCCATAATTGGACTAGATTTATTGTTATTGTTCTGAACTCTGATTTCTAGATTCTAAGCGTCATTCTAAGAATTCAGGAACTCGCTGCATCTTTTCCAGTTTCCGGAAGGGAGTACTCGTATGTTGGAGAAGTCTTGCAAATGTACATATGTTATGAGAGTCATCTCCTGCAACTGGTGCTGTTACTCCTGAATTGCACGCATGATGGAACTCTTCCACTGACTCGGCGCATCTCCGTCCACAAACATTGACATAATAATCTCCAGCACATCAGAACAGTTCAGTCTGTAAGATGACTCTACTATTCTTCATTTTAGGCCCGCCAGTTCCTCGAAGTCCGGCGGGCCAATCTCATCAGTCCTCTACACTAGAAGACCATTTAAATTCAAAAACATCAATCAAAACTTCTTCTTGAGTTTAAATTTAAAATTGAATTTATCATTTGGGAGTATTATCCTTGGGTAACTTCTCCCTTCAATTAGTGAGTTAGTAGTGGTCAGTTATTGTCACTCTTACTAATAGTGCATCTAGCGCTGGTGTAACTTAACAAATAAATTAAAAAAAAAAGAAGAATTTATTATTCATTAAATTAACGTCTAATAAATTAATTGAATTGATTTTTAAGTAAAAATCTATTCAAGCGATTAAAATATGAAGTTTATTTTAAACATTTAGTACAATTAATGGGCCCATTATTTAGCAATTATAGAAAAAACTAACTATGAACTGATTTTTCTCTGTGTAGCCTAAATACTGATTCTAAAATTAATATAACTGGAAAAATTTATCTAATGGTGATTGATCATGCAGCCAAACAAATTGAAGACATGTACGGAATTAGAAAATTTAAATTGCAATATGAGTCTAAAATGATCAGGGTAAGTTTACTAAATTATGAATTATCTGATGTACTGTGTTGTTGTCAGTACTGCCTTAATATTCTTGGACGCGGATCGTTACATTGCCCTAAACATTAATTGTCTAGCGTTATTTTGCAGTCATTCATTCATTTAATTCATTCATGAAAAATATGTTTATTTTCTATTACAGTTACCTCACTTTGAATGTACACTTATTTTAATTTCCTGTATTTTCAGTGATGTATAGAAATTCCTACAGTATAAAATGACCCACGCAGGTCGAAACATTGAATATATAAAACCAGAAACTTAAATAGCATTATTGTTTCTATACAATTGTTTCAGACTAACTTCCAGAATTTTCCAGAAAAGCTAAAGAATCGTTTTGATGAATTACTTGAACTAGAAATAAATAACTTAATGAAGAAAGGTATAGAACTGTTCAACAGCCAAGCAACAGAAAATTATCGACAAATGTCGCTGAGAAATGTGGCTCACCTGTTATCAATGGCTTTTAGAAAATGAGTTTTTTTTTACATTTTATAATTCATAAAATAAATTTCTTTTTTCAAAGTAAAAAATATTTTGGTTCAATTTTATTAATAAATAAAATATACTAAACACCTTTTATTATATATTAATGTAAGAAAAAAAAAATCTTATCTGTGGTATTAAATGGAGAGTTTGAGTGCTGTGATTATGTCATGCATATTTCTGCTTTTAAGTTGCTAGAATGTGATGTAGTTAAAGCAATTCTGTACAAAACGTTGGTCTAGTTGACCAGTTGCATAGCAACTAAAGTTATGAATCCATTCAAAACTTTTTTAGGGTTTCTCTAAAAGCGATGTCAAGAAGAAGGGCTTCTTCATTCCGTACTGTAGATTAAACCCAATTTCTGGTGCACAGCTGTTCAACTAAATAATGGTTTTGAACTTTTTCTATTTTCAAACTTACTTATCTAAGTGATGACCACACTGAAAATTAGAAGCATTACGTAGATTGCATTGCATAACATAACAATCTTCAATGCAATATTGAAGAATTTATCCAGTTTTTATCAAGTATATCGTCACATGAACTTTATAAAAAATGAATATCTTTTAAAATTCCGTTCTAAATTAATAGATGGATGTGCCACAACTTAAAACTGTATTACCCATTATTTGTATCAATATATTTTATAGTACAAAAAAGGGACATTACAAATATAGTTCAATTTGCTTATTTCAATTGCTTGGAAAGATAAATAAAATTGTGGCCCCTCCACCTACAAAAATATTCAGATATTCTTAGTGTTTGATTTGATTTATATTTCTTGAATGGATGAAAAGAGAGATATCTATTTCTTGTGATAAGAAGGTGTATATAAGTATGCAACGTTTCATCAAATCGCTGATAGAACATCAAGTTAATCAGTGCCCGAAACAATGAAAATTCACTTCACAATTATCTGCCTCCTGGTGGCAGTCCTTGGAATTACACACATTAAAGGTAATAAAAGTAATTTTTTCTTGTTTTGTTGTTAAATTGTAGTTTGTTGTTAAGATTGATGCTGAAACTGTGATATCCGGACGCGACCTCTGTCACCTTCTCACATCTTCAATGGCAATCTTGGGATAAAAGCAACCCAAAGGTTCCACAAAAAGAAGAAAATTCCCTCCCCTTCCAAAAAAAGGAAGTGGACTAATTTTCTTCCTATTCGCTACCGTATTTTTTTTTAACACTCGGTTTTAATTGAAAGTTTAGGTTACGTAGAACGGAACTTTGTTGTGAAGTGGCACTTTCAGCGTGACCCAGTGAAAATAAAATCATATTTTCTATCACCATTTTGTCATAGAAAGAAAAAAAAGAATTAAATAAGTTGATCATCTCCGGGTATACTGTAGCAGAAAGAAATATCTAATAGGATTTATTTAATTCAACTTCATTTGCCAATTAGGTTCGTCCTGAAGTTGGAAGGAAATCGTTAAGCTGTTTTAGAAACAATTGCAAAAACTGAAAATTCTTTTCAACTATTTATATTCCTTGCACAGCAGATTGGGTAGCTCTTCATTTGTGTAAATAACAACCTTGGATGACACCTTACAGATAACAGCTACTTTTTTATCGCCACTTTAAAATTAATTTTTAGTTGTTAACAAATATAAAAGACAATTACATAACTTTTAATTTTACTTAATCACAATTAACAATTTATCTAATCGGTATTTTAAAATAAATACTGAATGAAAACTCTCAAAGACTAAATTAAAGTAATGTTATTCTTTTCCAGCGGAAAATCCAATTGACAAATTAATTAGAGAAGCGCTAGAAGTAGTGAGAAAACTATTGAAAAAATATGAACCTTACCAAGTGCCGGATTTACCGGAGCAAACTGTCCAAGGAGATGATATCTAGTCAGTAAAGTTCAGACTAAATTTGCTTTAAATTTATTAGTTTTTCGTTATTTAAACTATAATGTAAATTCGACAGTTTAAAACCTACAATAAACTCTTCAAGAACATATTCTTTTTTTTTTATAAACGTTCGCAGCTTTTCTTTGAAAAATAAATATAATAAAAACATTGTTCGGAAACGGGCAATGCAATAAAAAATATTTCATCCGCTTAATTACATGCATCTCCGATGTGATATTTCTCTCGTTTGAAGAGTTAAATCATTCTTTAATGAAGCGAATGGCATAGGATAAAAGGTACGTATTACTCAAGAATGTTATTTTTAGTAATGTAAAATCTATTTCTTTCTTTTTTCAGTTTAAAAGCGAAATTCAATAATGTTAAAGTGTCCAAAGCTAGCGATTTCACCGTCGATCACATTGAAAACAATCTGGTGGGACTGTGGGCTAAATTCGCTGTTTCACTGCCAACAATGCATGTAGAAGGAGATTACATCACCAGTGGAACGGTCAAAGGTAAAAAGGTTTCTGGACAGGGTCATTTTGAGTGAGTTTATTTGCTTTAATAATTATTTCTGAAACAGTGGCCAAATTAAAATATATTGATGACTCATAAAAATATTCCACAGGATGGACATTACAGATTTGGTGACAGGTGGTTATGTAGCCCTGGAAGTGGATAGCTACTACATTCAGATAAAGACTCTGGACATCTATTATACAGTTAAAGATCTTAAGGTAAAACTGATACATTTAAATAGAAGTGAAATGCAAGGGAGATTTAAATTGAAGTTGATAGCCTTTACGATTGCAGTTAGTGGTCGAAACGCTCATAAAATCGTGAAAGCAGTATTCAAGAAAATTACTCAAAATAAATTTGGTGTGGACGATTTTCCATTGCTCCAACTGTCAATCTTCTATCTTAAACATTTCATACAAACTGTGAATTCCAAAGCATACCTAATTCTAATTAATATTCTGCCCTTTGTAAATCCTCAAGTTACACCAAAATGACTCTTTACATGATAGAAACGTGCCTTCTAATAGCCGAAATTGAGTAGAGCTTTTTACCAATTCTTTCCATCTACCTTAACCTAAACTGTAAACAAAGTAAGTTACCAATAGGTCGATAAAAATAATAGAAGGCAATGATTGAAAAAGTTGTAGATCTGACTGTTGGTAATATAACATCGCGAAGAAGTCATTTTAGAGAAAATTCAATATCGATCACAATTCTTAGTAATACTAGCAATAAGGAAAGTTTAATAAAAATATAAAAAAAAGTAATTTTCATTTTTAGTTCTCAGTTGATGGACTAAGTGTTGAAGGCTTGACTCCGGAGGAATTGCAGGATCTATTCAGCAACTCCTTCTTGCACTATATCCAAGATAATGAGAAATTTATCTGCTCCCAAGTCAGTGCTTACGTGAAGGAGCAGGCTAATAAAATAATGAACGGCAAGACATTACAACAACTTCTCGACTGGCTCAGGAATTTCATCCACCATTTCTACTGAGTGCAGCAAAGTATACACTTAGAATGAAAGTATAAATAGTAAAGTGAAGATGATTTTTACATTAAAAGAAGCTTTTTTGTTCTGGTTTTTGTTAAGTGAGTTTCCGTTTTGCTGTAGTATGATTATTCTATGTTTTAGTTTCAAACGTTTCAAATACCTAGGGCAAAAGAACGGAGGAAAAAAAAATGATTGAACAATTCTAGTAAAATCATTTAGTTAAGCAACAAGCTGGACAGATGGCAATGGCTTTTAGCTTTAACAATTATTAGTTGAAAAAAAATGACCGTTTGGTAGTTCCTTCCACAACCACTTGACCTCTCATAATTTCAAATTTTCTTCACAATTTCCTCTATTTGAATCTAAAACTTCAACTTAACCAAAATAAATTTTAACAAATGCAATAAAACTGCACTATAAATAGAAGTCTTCTCCTATTAACCTCCAAACATAGACCTTTAAATTTGTAGTTACGACTTTCCTTTAACTTCTCTCCTCATTTAGGCACCAAAATCCTCCGTATTAAATCTATATATCTATTACTTTTACAATTCTTGTACAATTCCATATGCGAGAGAACACTGTCCGGAGGCCAGCAGTGCACTGGAAAAAGCTCTGGGCGCTAATAACCTCAGCTGTTGATGCGCCAAAAAAAAAAAAAATTCCATATGGCTTCTTATTAAAACTAGTAAGAACAAACTTTTTTTTTTTACTGTCTGCTACCAAATGATAATAGACCAAAGCCAATCCTAAGTCCGAATTTGTTCCATACGTGTTTCAATTTGCCTTTTGTGTTTTAATTTTACCTTAAGTGCTTTAATAATGTGGTAAGAATATAGTCCCAATTGAACAGAAATACATAATTAAATACCTAACTAAAAATGAATATTATAGAAATAAAGTTCGAATAAAGAGAATGAATTAAAACCAGGACTTTTCATTTGCCTGAAACAACTCTTTTTGCTTCAAGAGAAACAATTGAAAATTTACATTTACAAGACATTAAAGAAACTAAAAAAAATAAATAAACAAGGAACAGAAAAGAGAATTATTGTTTACAATTTGGAAAGTCAATGCTCATGAATTCTAGCGGCAGTAATCCGAACTATCTCCTGCAATAAAAATTGTCGCAAGTACAACAGCTAAACAGCAAAACATAATCTTAAGTTAGTAATGTGTTTTGGCAATTGAGTTTGAATTTGTCTGTATCTTCTTTTCTATAATAAAAAAGGTTTTTATGAAGGAGACCCAAATATACCATCGTTCGAATTTATTTAAGAGGTTATAAATTTATTCACAACAGCTAAGTGTTATAAAGATTGTTTTATAGGAGTAAAACAGAGAAAAAGGAAACTTAAAATGATAAACAAAAAACTTCTTTTCCATAAATTTTTTGTATTTATAATATATATACAAAATTTACATAAAACCAAAAAATAAAATTAATAACTTATGTATGATCAAATTAATTAATCAATTTAATTGGTAAAAGATATTTTTTTATAAGTAGTAATAAAATTTAAATGAGATTAGTGCCATTTTTTTTTAAATTTAAAAAATTAAATAAAAAGTTTATTGATTCTTCGAATGAAAAAAAATCATGTTTACAGATTTAAAGTAAAGTGTTTAGTAGTTTTGTTAGTTTGAAACAAAAGAATTAAGTATAACTTCCTTTTTTTTTAGTAATATTAGGCACTTCACCCTGAGTTAACAACATTAACTTTTTAATTAAATTAAAAAATATATTATTTATGTTAAATATATAATATATTAACACTACATAAACTAAAAACAAAAAAAAAAACAGCAGAAACTTATTTTCTCAACTAAGTATTTTTCAAAACCAAGATTTTAAAACAAAACTTTGCATTCACTTGGTCAGTTAATAGAACTTAAAATAACAGCTTATAAACCGTTTTTTTTTTTAAATTAAAAAAAAAAATCTCTACATAAGATAAAGGCAATTTTCTTTTGAAGGCAGCTTGGAAATTATCTTTGCTACATATTTAGTTTATATTATAAATCAGTCTAAATTGTTCCAAATAAGTTTTAGGATACAACTCTTTGAATTCTTTTCTTCTTAAAGCACGCTTAAGTATAATATAATAGACTTTCTGCTCCTTTTTCTAATCAATTTCTTTCTTAACAATATAATATTTTTATTTACAAGCAACTTGAGGTTTTTTCATAGTTTATTTATAATTGTACCAGTTATGTATTTATAAAGGAAAAAAAATAAGATATTTTTTAACACAGAACACTATCCTAGCAAAAATCAATTAAACTAGATTTTTTTTAGAAGAGTAATTGCGCAGAGAAATCTAATGTGACGACAAAATGAAACATTAAAATTAAAAATTGTTAAACACCTTGCTTTTTATTTTTGAAAATATTCATAGGTTAATTTGTCAAGTTGTTTATTAGTTAAAAGCCCAATTACTAGGAGTACACAGATTATTATACTTAATAAAATTTGTTCTTTAGTCTAGATTTTCAAATTTTTATGCAATAGTAAATCTAACGACTTTCCATCCGATGTATAAGTTAGTGAAATTGGTGTTTGGCAACGAATATACCAAATAGTTGGCTCGTCGAGAAGACAGAAATGCACCCGCAAATATTCATGACAAGCTGAAGGTTAACTTCTAGGTCAAGAATTCAACTTTCTAGATAACAGCAGAAAGGATGCTTTCAGATATTAACTAGCTGAATCCCAACTATTGTTCAGAAGCACTTAAATAGGATTTGGGTATTCATATGTCCTAATTTCACTAAGAAATAGATGGCACCACATCAGTAATGATTTCTGGATTTGGCAGACATACCACAATAATTTTGGCGGAATTATATTGAACTGCGAGACACCGAATGTCAGAAACTTCATCGGCACGGACCAAATTTGGCTATTGATGGGCAACCGTACTTTTAAACCGTTTCACGTCTATTTTAGTTAGGAACGAACGGTGATTAACTATAACACTATTCTAAAAATGCGTAGAAATCCTGAAAGTTTGATCCATTTCGGACAAGTATTCCAGGACATCACATGTAAAGTGTGTTGTGCTGAATCTTTCCGTTGCGAAAAGATAACATTTTACCAACAACTTTGAAGCAGCCGTTTCTGTTGCTAATCTAACAATGACCAGTTTCTAAAAAGCGCGCGCTCCAATAACAATATCTTAGCGAGTACAAAAATTTCATCTTTAGCTAACTATAGCAGGCGAAGATTTTGCATCTTGACTGATTGGATATTAATCAAACTTTCTTAACTCAAAGAACTGAACGACTATAGAGAGCCCATAATATATTCTAAACCATAGAATAGTGGGCTCATCTAACAATATTCTCATCAAATTTTGGAAATGCACGAGCCGACCATATTTTGCTGGTAAAACTAGTCGAACTTTGGTAGGGAATTATCAGGTTCTTCGTCATTTTAATTGATAATGAAGTTAACTTGCCACTGAGGGAGAAAATGCCCTCATTTAAATTCATCTAAGTTTTCTGTGCATTTCTGGTACGGTGCTGCCTTAACGAAGTGATAGAGGAGACTAGTTTTTACGTATCCAGTACGAGATATCTTAAGTTTGAACTTTGTGAGAAATGGATCCACTAGGTTGTATGTTGGGTAAGCGGAATATCAAAGATCTAGCGCTACTCTGGTAAGAACGTCCTGATTTCCCAAATGTACGATTCAACAAAACTACGGGCCACTCTACTTCAGATGAGGTAACACGAAAAACGACTATAATGAAAACCCTGGATCTTGTGAAAAGGAGAAGTTTCTCCTACAAAGGGATAGGCACCAAAAACCTTTTCTAGTTGCATTGCCTAGGGACAGGATTGCTCCCCGATCTAATCTTATTCGACTTAATTGTGATTAACGTCGTGGGATTAATTTTACAAGTCTACTTCTCAATTTCTATTTATTTTCTACATCTCGGTTTTAATAAGGAATTATTTTACAGTATGCTAAATTGTTGACAAAATAACACAATAACTTGCGTTTTCCATTAAATTTAGCCCATGTAAGACATAAGAAAAATGAAAATCTCCAGTCAAGTCTAGGTAGACACGGTGGCCACTTTACAGAATTTCTTTTGCGTAACTAAAACTTTGTTAAGTAAATTTACATAAAATGAATACATTAAATAAACCTTCAATTATTTTTACAATTGTTTTATTTAAGCTCGAAAATGTAGAACAACCTAATTGTAACACCCACAATAGTGACAAATTACTATTCTGTCTGGAAAGTTTAAGAATTCATTAAATCTCCCCTTCATAAACCTCTCAAAACATAAATAATAAGGCAACATAACCCAAATTTTTGAGCGTAACTATTTATTACACTACAAATATTCAGACTCTAAAAATAGTCAATTAAATGTTTTTCTTCAAAGGCGAAATATAAATACACCAAGTATTATTATACGATCATCAAAAATGTAAATAAATCTTAATTAAAAAAGATTAAATTAGAGATAGTAATTAGGTGATAAAAATAAAAATTTCTTCCATTACACATATTTTATAATTAATCTTTGGAGAAAAGGTTTTAAGGTATCTTTATTTTTACCTTATTTTATTTTTAAAGAAAGAATTTGCTCTTTCAATATTTCAGATGTTAAACTTAATAAATAATAATAATAAAAAGATATTACATCACACTGTTCTAAGTTGATAACTAATTTCAACTTAAAAATTAGTTTGAAATAAGATAAAATATTAAGTTCGCTTTACTTTTTTTTATCAACAATGTTGAGTATACTGGTGATGTCCTTCGGCTCCGGTAAAAATCACATCCACCCAGATTCTCATAGCTTCTGGACTTGGTGCCACTAGATGGTAAGTCCTGGATGAACTTTTTACAACGAAAGTTACTCTTGGATTTGGTGATTTGAATGTGTTCAAATGGTCCACATAAACTTCTTCTATGGCCTTATTAAAAAAATAAAAATATTGTATATATAGATATATAGGTTTCTATGTCACAATACTTAAAAAAATCTGAGCTGTTCAAACAACAATAATAAAGCGTATCAGCAACAGAATCGTTACCATCGGTGATAAAGTAGATTTTGAGTAAAATATCAATTACGGTGGTCAGTGGTTAATGGGGTTCTCAGTTTGATATAAAAAAAGATGTTAAGTTTTATTTTGGGTAGCTAAGAGGGAATTTAATTACGGACTTATTTGCTAATCTATTTATTCCCACCTTTAAGCGAACCGCTGGATTGAGTTTTAATGAATCGAAAAGAGTACATTTCCAACAGGATACTGCGCTTTCCCATTCATCAAACTGGCCTAGCAGAAAGTTTAACAAGAAGACCGACATTTTCTTAGGAACTGGCAATTCAACAATTTAAGAAATCAAAAAGCTTCAATTTCCAAAAATTCAAAGTAAGGAATGGCATCGATAGGGAATCCAATAATAGCTGGCAGAAAGAGGCAAGAATAAGTGGGATACAGTGGGTTAATATTAACTTTTCCCTGTCACGTTTATAAAATTTCATTTTAATACTTTCTTAAATAGACTGCAGTTGATAAAAGGCTAAAAATATTAGTTAAATAAAAATGGTTACCACTACTAAATTCAACACAGCAGTCATTTGATGTCACATGATTGACTGCTTTCAATGTGTCAGTGAGATTCCACACACACACACTCACAAAGAAAGGAAAACCTAAATAACTTTCCATACTTGACTGATTGAGTTATTTTCTTAGCTTGTCATGGGTCATTTCTTTAGAACAACTAAAAACACTAAATTCTATAATAATCCTTGCAAAATATAGTATCAGTCTCATTCCAGAACTTCTAAATCTGTAGGAATAAAAAAACAAAACAAGTTTTATATTGTACTAGAAAGAAATGTACACTTGTCCATAAAGATCCAAATTTATGGACAGTATATTTTAAAAATAAACTAAAACCACATAAAGAAGGACTTTACATGCAATTTATTCAAAGAAGAACCCTCTCTTTCAGTTGTGCGATAAATAATGGGTATTGTCCGCCAATTGGAGATGTTGCTTTGCTTGTTTTCTTTAGGGGCTTTCTTATAAAATAAATAAAATGTGTTCAAGAGAATGACGTACGCTTAAAAAAAGGCAACGACTGTGTCAGCTGAGATTAAGCTGAGAAACGTTTCATGAAAACTGATGACAAGAAGGATTTCAAGGAAGGAATATTAAAAAAAAAAAAAAAAACATTTAATCACAGTAATCTTAATTGAAATCAGCCATCGTGTAGTAAACATTCGGAGTTTCAAGAAAGCCACGAGAAGTAAAAGAAGATAAAATCCTGTTCACACCAATTTGTTTCAATTAAAATTTGTTGTATTACTGACCTGGAAGTAAGCACCGCCTCTTGGCTTGCGCTCGGACTTGTCACTGTAGTAAGTGAGAGTTCGCGCCAGTCTGTCGAACACAAACCATCGCTTGTTCCAGTGAGAGTGAAATCTTGAAGCCATTTTGTGTAGATATCCTCGACATGAAGTTGAATCCAAGGTAACATGTGGACATGCGTCTACCTGGTGTCCAGCTGATTCAATATGTTGTCTTAAATCTAAGGACTCACTTTTGATGGGCAAGTATCGAGTCAGTGGTCTCTGTAAAGAAAAAAAAATTGGTGTTGTCTTTTATAATTTTGAGTTCATTATTAGATGATAACAGTTCATGAAGTTTTGTTTAAATTCTGAAATACAATTACCTGAAGATTAGAAGTTGATTTAGATCTTAATTTAATAGCGAGCTGGTCATCACTACATCCTGAAGCGTCTGACAAAGGTCTGCTTTCAGGAGTTCCGCTTACTGTCAGCTGGTCAATCTGAGATGTCAAATAAATAATTGAATCTAAATAAATGCATCTTTAAATTTAAGTCTGAATACACAAGTATTATTAGAAAATGAGTAAAAATAAATAAATTCGTTAACTGAATGAACTATCAGAGTGAGAGGGCGCTCTTAAAGTTCATCACTTTCGTGTAATACATAATCTTACAAGGAAAAAGGAAATGGGGTCTCTTTTAAATAGATGTAACATCATTGTTATTGTCTCGATAACCTAACAAGGTTGTTACAACATAGTAAGTCATAATAACGAGGTTCGACCGTCTAACAAGCGTGAGGACAACTGAAGAACTGGTTCCTAGATCCTACATATTGGGGGAACTGCATGCTGCTAACCACAATCATAAATTCTACTGCAATAAGAAGTCTAAATGATTGTAGGATAAGCGGAAAATGAATGCTGTACTTGGCTGAAAACGGAAACCACCAAAAGGTGGGGAAAAACCATAAAGTGGTATTTCCAGTTGAGGTATTTTTAAATGCCAACTTTCCTCACGACCTACAGGAATACTCAAAGGAAACTATCAGTTCAAATTCCAGTGATTGTTAGTTATAGAAATATTTGTATTTGAGCAGTTACATGAACAAACCCGTTTAAAAAAAAACAAAAAAAAGAACACTTTTTTGACTCAGAGGATCGCAGAACGAGATTACGAGTGTCACGGACAGCACTGCTTCCTTTCTCAGGGTCTAGTTCAGTGATTTGATCAGCAGAGGTTAGAGGAACTTGCTTTGGTTCGAGGATATGTTGATCTAAGTCACCCAGAAATAGAATAGAAGTCACAGAATACCGCAGCACAACCAGACAATTCCTTTAAAAAAAATTTTCATCAAACTCAGGTCTGAAATCGCATATTTAAAAAAAAATAACTAAAATATTTCTTTATGAGAATTTAATTATTTAAAAATTTAAAAAATGCCCAGAGAAAGAGAAACTAAAAATATCTAGTCATTGGAATAAATTTAAACTGACGTTTAGTGACAAGAAGACAACCTAAATAACAGCTAAATGATTGCAATTGCCTTGAGGGAGAACCCATTGACAAATTACTCGCATCAGCTTAGTTCAACACGGTGGGTATTATATTGTCGTCTATCCTAAGAATTGCTGTTTGGATTTTAAATAAAAATAGAACGGGTATGGTTGAGACAGAAATTGATTTCAGTCACCAGATTTAAATAAAAATATCATGCGGCCATTTAACAATTATTAATAATAACAATTACATGTGAAATTTCTAGTAACATGGGATTACTCTGTAACTGATTGGAGAACCCTGCCACAAATTACAAGTATGTAGGAAACAAAACCGATCTCTGCCTCTTAAGAGTAACGACATTTCTAGATGTTTTTAGTTGTTCCTGTTAGGAGCTAGTCAACAAAGGTGTTCTCCATACCTTGTCAACAAAGGAAGTGGCTCTTGAGAAGGAAGCATCCCCAAAACCCTCACAAAGTTCTAGTATTTTCCTGGTAAAATGTTTCAAATAAGAGTTGTAGCTATACTTAGATTTAATGCCGTGTACCGAGTGTCCAAAAAAGTGAAGAAAACGAAGTGTAAAATATCATTTCCGGTCGGATTATTTTTTTTCTAAAAGCTGAAAAGTTGGGTTAAACGAAATAACAAATTTAAAGCATTCCTGATTTATAAATTTTTAGTTGATAACCATAGACTGATTATCAGGTATCAAAAGTGTAATTCTATTAAAAAGTTGGAAACTGAAAATCTATATTCTATATAAAAAAAATTAAATAAAATAAAAAAATAAGAAATATACAAATAGGAACTACAAGGTTTAACGACGCCAACTGTTAAGAGTCGATGAATTAGACAACTAGTGGAAAGAAAAAGAATTCCTTTAATTATGAATAAGAAAGGAGAAATTAATGAAAAATGAATCTAAAGCTGAAACATAGAAAATCTGAGGAATCAGTAACAGAATTGGTGAAAGAAAAATATTAAAATATTAAAGTCTCCTAGAGACCTACATATATTTGTCAGTGTGTTCCCTTCTAACCCAGCACCTAAAGACCTAAAGTCTAATTATACACTTTTGAATATTATAACTCTCATGTTAATAACAATGACTCACATCGTAGATCGCCGCCACACTGACACATCTTTTTCTAGGCTGCCTCTTGCATTCGTTTTTCGCGTAGTTCATCCATAAAGTCATGTTGTTTACTTTCCTAGTAATATTAATTTAACCAGGGGGTTATTTAGCATAAATATTGACAAATTAGCAATAGAAATAGAGCATAAACTGTACCACGGCTGACCAAAAAACTACAGGTTATCTAAATTGTTAACCATTTATAACATGAACTAAAAATACGCGATACGGAGATTGACAACGCCACTCAGATGTTTACAGTACAAAGTGTTAAAACAAACTACGATTTATATATAAACAGCGTCAGCTAGTGCCGGAAGAATATGTTCAGTTGTCATAGAGGGGGGTTATGGAGTAAGGTCGTGCCAAACTCTACTGAGTCCTGAATACGCTGTTTTTCCCTCTCAGTTACCCACACACAAAAATCTTAATGCCACCCACATGGGTATTTATAAATATAAATATATAATTATAATTTATATAGTTAATAATCCGAATAGAAAACATCTGCCTGCTTTCTGGGATCACGAAAAATAAGCAACGACAATTATGTGGGTTATAAGGAATGGCAAACCTTCTCTGTTAATCTCTGCAGCAGGGGAATCCCAATGGATTAGCTCAATAGCTAATCCCTTCCCATGAATAACATTAATACGAACTACATATTTGAATGAAATACCAAGTTTATAGAAAAATGGAGAATGTACGAGTAAGTACTGCTCTCCAAAACAACTTAAGATTTTTGCTCTATTTCGTACTTTGTTTTTAAACTTCAATGCCTACATTGCGATCAAAGAAAGACAAGTTCGTACTGGATTTTTTAAATTGTAAAAAATAAAAATAAAATTACCATATTATAAAAATCCGTGTAAAAAATATTGAGAAAAGATGAATTATTTTATGTAACTGATTAAACCATCACTTGTCAAAAAAGTTAAAATTTTCTGACTAAAAAACATTATCAGGAAAATTTGTTATCAGAAAAAGAGATTAGATAGACGTTGTGTCTGTCTCTCTCTCTAACGGAAAAAAACATTGTCTCGTGCAGATACTAGGTTTAAAATATCATCAAACATACTTTATTTAATATCCTTCTACTTACTATCACATACCGTTCACATTAAATTTAAAAGACCACAGGGCTTTGTATGTTCGTCAAACAATTTGTAAAAATATTCGTCCAACAAAAAAACCTAACCATAAATTTAAAGGGAATTTTGATTTATATAATAAAACAGACACAAATAGCTATACTATTTTTTTGTTAGATTGAAATATAATTTTAAGAATTTATTGCCGACGGTTAAAGTACGTAAATATTGCACGCAATACAAAGATTAAAGTAAATACAAGATCATCATACAGTTGAAAAATCAATTGAGCCAAACAAAACTTTCTTCTTTGAAATCTTGACAGTTTTTTTTTATCAGGAGTAAACGTTACTCCTAATTATGTAGTCAAGCCAGGATTGTAATTTATTACCATCAGTTTAACTTTGTCCGTAACTAAAATAGATTCTTTGGAGACTCCACTAACATTCACTTTGACACGTTCACTTGCTCGACCAGGAAAACATAAATAATTTTTTATTTTTACAATATCTCTGGATTGAGTTATGATTTACTCTTATATAAAACAACCACTCTAGTGTGCGCCAGCTAGCTAAGAAGCACAAACCACTACCCGTCATATTTGCAGGCCTACGTTATTGAGTTCAGAACATCTCCAAAACAGAAGTCAAAGAAAGTGCTCCTTCCAAACAATTACCCTGGGGAGAGTGAAAGAAATACTGCATATTCACTTCATTTAATTAGAAATAATTCTCATATAAAATAAATGTAATGGGACAAATAGGCGAACAAATTATTAGAGGAATTTTAAAGTAAACACATTAAAAAATCGTCGTCAAACACAATTTGAACCCCAATTTATAGTATTTCTTACAACAAACTGAATAACAGAATATTTTCTAATAGGGAAAAATTAAATTTTCAAAAATCCCTAAAATTAACTCACAGGTGTCATGCACTCTTCATTCTTTCCATCTTCACTAGATGGAATCCCTTTTTCGACCTCTTCACTGCTTACACCGCTGTGAAAAATAAATAAAATTATGGAAAATATATTGAATGGAAATCATTCATGAAAACTAATTATTTATTTATCTTTTACAACTTGTTTTTAATAATCAACGATATAACCGCGGAAAAACATGTAAATTCCTCAAAAACAATTCAATTACCTGTCTCTAGTAGGTTCCAAACTTGAATCATCACTAGTTCCGCTAGTAAGTGACTGGCAGTTACTGCTTCTCTGTTGGTGCCATTGAGCTCTCACTTCGTCTTGCACCCTCTTCTTCAGATCCTCTACCCTCTGTCGTTCTTCTTGAATAACTAAGCTACCTAGAAGTAAACAACAATTGATGATGTCTTTCGAGATATCATGGAGAAATAAAAAATAAAACCATGGAATAACGGCGAACCAAATTACCTTGTTTGGCGAGGTGTATCTGCCTGTTCCGTTCGATCTCCTGCAAAGAGGCAATTGTCCTACGGCCTAATGAGTTAGATGAGCCCATATCTATAGGAGCTCCTGAGGTTACTCGGGAAATTCTATCTAAATCATCCTGACTTGTTGTAACACGTCTCCAAGATGATATACCGTTGCTCTGGGGTGAAACAAAAAAATAAAAACAAATTAGAAATAGTCTTCATTCTCTAAAACCACATATTTTTTTTTAATAATAATAATAATAATAATAATAATAGTAACAATGAGGGAAGGGATTAGCTATGCGGTTAGCGTACTGGACTCCCACGCGGAGGTCCCGGGTTCGAATCCAGCTGCTGACCCTTAGATTTTCTCTTCCTAGGAGCTTCTTACAGCTCACTGTCCGGTGATGGACAGTGTTGTCTGTAACGAGAGAACACTGTCCGGAGGCCGGCAGTGCACTGGAAAAAGCTCCGGGCGCTAATGACCTCAGCTGTTGATGCGCCAAAAAAAAAAGAAAAAACAATGATAATAACAATAATAATAAATACCATCTCGCCCTCTCCTTTAAGTCTATACGAAGGGGAAGTGGATGCTAATCGTTCCAGTTCTTCATCAATAACTTTTAATCGATTCCGTCCCTATAATGATAAGGTTATTCATTTTAATACTGACAAATAATTAGATCAGCTTGTTTATTCACATGATGTTTCTAACATTGTTGAACGAACCTCTTCAATCGCTTTCAGATGAACGATCCTTTGCAATTCCAGGTTATTATTGTGGCTGTTCCTCAATGGAGACCTTTGTAGACTTTGCAACCTCTGTCGCCTTTCTTCGTAGCGCTTTGTTGCTTCATTCAGCTCTCTTTGAAGGTCTTCTCGTTTTGATAACCAACCTGCTTCGGCTTCCATTAACTGAAATTCAAGTAACTCATGGCCCTAAGTGTAAAAAAAAAAAAAAATCAATTATTAAATTGGAGCAAAATATACGATCAATGGTAATAATATTGTGCAAAATATAAATTCAAATAACTTATTAAATAAAATAGTACAGTCCTAATTTACAACTGAAAGCAATAGTTAGCAATAAACTTTTTACTTTTTAAGAATTTTTTACATGGGACTAATTATACATATCAATGGGATTCACATATTATTTATTAAAAGTTAATATCAGATTTCTTGATTGGCTGCAAAGAAGAAACTAAAAAGACAACTAAGATAAAAACAATATTTATATAAATGTGCAAAACTACACTTTTTGCAGCAAGTTTCCTCTCTTTCCCCTGCTTATAATTCCCTCACCCTTTTACTAAACATCCCTAAATAAACAGTTATAAGAGGTTATACATATAACAATTATATAACAGGTTATATATACGTATAACAGTTATATTAAAACTGTCCGGTAGGACAGTTGTATAAGGGTTGATCGTCAAAAAGTGCACGAAAAAGCGTAACGTTGAAAAACACCCAACTTTGACAATTTTTTTCTCTTTTTCTACTACAGATAAAATTCCCAAATTTTCTTTAAAATATGGGGCAAATCCTCCTTTATAGCTGTAATTTTTTTGCAACAACCCAGATCTAATAGGTTTCGAGAAAAAAGTTGCCGAAAATGAGCAAAAACGGCTTTTTCAAAAAATGTTCTTGGTCTTGTTCTTGTTGTTGTTGTTGTTGTTACCTTTTTTGTAAACAACGTACAGCCTAAACGCGCGAACCGATTTTCATGAATGAGGTGTCATTCGATTCGGAATTTTATGTAGATGTGCCTTTTGGGGGTCTCGACCCTGTACATCGAATGGGAGAGGAGTTAGCCCCCTTTATGTAAGGCCCCCTTCAAAATTATTATTACTAATTACTCTGTAAATCTTGGCCCGATTTTGATAAAATTTGGTAGGATGATAGGGTTAGGGCTCCCCTACGTAACATTAAAGCGGCGATCAGCTCTTACACTTGTTAAGGGGAAGTATAGGAATCGTTTCAAATTATCGACACGTGAACCGATTTTCATGAATGAAATGTCATTCGAATCGAAATTTTGTACAGATTTGCACTTTAAAAGTCTCGACGCCGTGCCTCATAAGGAGGGGAGTTTGCCCCACCCAAATAAGGCCCTTTCTAAAACTATTATTACTAATATTTCTATAACGCTTAGTCCGATTTTGATAAAATTCAGCTCGAATAAGTGGTTAAAGCTCCTCTACATTGCTGATACTCTTGCACCTACTAAGAGGAAGTACTGCAATCGTTTAAATTATCAATGAGTGAACCGATTTAAATCAATGAATTGTCGTTCGATTAAAAAATCTTTGCCTCTTTGCCTAGAAGTTCTGCAATCGCAGTTTATTTTTTTTACTCCTCTTAAAAGGAAGTAATGAAATCGCAGTTTAATTTTGTTATTCACGCACAAATACCTTCCTATGTTATTCAAAACGCTTTTTCAAAAAAAGTTGTTACTGAGGATGGTTTGAGGGACCTTAACGATAATCATTCTTTAAAAAGATCTCTCTAGTGGTAGTTACGGTTCCGACTTACCATCTTATCAGGTTATAATGATAGAATTGCTTATTCCAAATTTAAAAAAATCTGTAAAGCAGATATGTAACTTTGTAAAATAGACAAAAAGGAAAATCTATCCAAAAGGTACAAAAATCTCTTTAACAAAAACTTACAGTTTAAAATGTTAAGTATAAGGGTTGATTAAACGCCAAAAGGTACACAAATCAGCAAGCACCCAACATTTCATTAATTCTTCATTAATATTTAAGTAATTTTACTGCATTAATATTCATTAATATTTTTTAGAATTTATTAGATGTCACAGACCCTTATGCTGGCCACTTCATTTATAATATTTTTTTGTTATAATTATGATAAATCACACATATGTACATGCATGTTAAAGTAGAAAAAGACAAAGTTAGAGTAGGCTACTGTCTTGAATTCGTCTTACCAAAATATTCGAGAGCACAAATAACACACAGTTATAACAAGTAGATTATTCAACAACAATTATTGATTTCTCTATTGTAATTTAATTTTACTTATAGTAAAATACTGGAATAATTAGCTGTCCTAAAAATATACATATCTTATTTACTTTATTTTACATATTACATTTTTTTTTATAAAAAAAAGTTTTGAATTTTTTAGCCTCATAATTTTTTTTTATTTTTTATAACGTTTTTCTTTTTAACCTGTAATTAATAGTTTGATTATTATAAATAACTAGATATTACAGTCAATCTACAGTGCTACTTGAACAAATATTTTGTAGACGAAAATGGCCAGCATAAGGGTCTGTGACATCTAATAAATTCTAAAAAATATTAATGAATATTAATGCAGTAAAATTACTTAAATATTAATGAAGAATTAATGAAATGTTGGGTGCTTGCTGATTTGTGTACCTTTTGGCGTTTAATCAACCCTTATACTTAACATTTTAAACTGTAAGTTTTTGTTAAAGAGATATACTTTTATATAATGGAAACATTTTTAATGGTGACTTTCAAAGAAGCTAAGAAAAAAATATTTTTAATAACTATTTTAATTTTAATTTACTATTTAGTTATTTTAATAACTGGACCTAGATAAGAATAACTGAATTCGAGATATTATCAACATATTCTCAGTTCAATTCACTGAGATAATTTAAACTCACTCTTTTCTCCACATCAAAGACTTCGTGTTGATCTTTTAAAGAATCCTCAAGATCTCCCTTTATGGTATGATCATTACAAACTTCTATCTTGTGTTCCAATCTTTAATTAAAAAAATAAGAAAAAAGTTATTAATGAATATTCAAAATAATATTCAAAAATATGCTCAACATCAGCCATAGTAGTACATACGTTTCAATAATTGCAGTATGATTTTCACAAACTATTTTAAAATGCTCTTGGCTTTCCGCTTGCTGTGCTAAACATTTCTCCATTTCCTGTTCACATTCTTTGGCCCTTTCTTTAAGTAAAGCGATTTTCTTCTCTTCATATCTCAGTTTTTCATCTTGTGCAGCAATTTCACCAGAAACTAAAGCTTCTTCAATTTCAGTCTGTATAAAAAGAAAAGCTAAAATAATTTCCCTAATTAATTACAATTAATTTTTCTAGTGTGTGCCAGTCCTTAGTTATTTTTCTTACTTTTATGAAAAACGTATCCGATTTTTTTGTTTTGTTTTTAGTGAAAATAGATATTACCAAATGTCTGAGCTATTTGGATCAATTATCTAAGTTTTTTTGGAACCTTCTTTAACCAATTTACAAACATTTTGAACCTCTTTTGCCTTGATCATTCTTTGACCCAACTTATTTTAAAATGGTTTATCTAATTCTTCTAGTTGCTTGCTGCAGAAATGGACTTTACTTAAATTATTTGAATAACTAATACATTTTTATCCGCTATTTTTCATGCTTATTATAATCGAATTAGATCAGATTTGTTATTTTTATTTTAAGATTTAATTTGGATGAATACGATTTGATTTAACTGCACTGTCTCAAAAGTAGAAGCCTCACTGTGCCTGAGCAGAAAACGGGTAAATATCCCGACCAAGTTTCATCAACACTTACCTCTCTAACAAGTTCTTCCTCCTGTTGCTCCAGTTCAGTAACTTTCGCTTTCAAAGCACTTATTCTTTTAAAAAGTTGTTCCCTTTCAATTCTCAACTGTTCTTGAAGAAGCGCTTTGTCAACGGCCGATGTACCATTATCCACAGTAAGTTTCCGATTAACTGTGGAATCTCCATTTAAAATCTCATAATCTTGAAAACCGTGTAAGTCAAGTGTAGGACTTGCCCAAGACGGTGGAGGCCGATTGCTTTTTGCCTCTTTTATGCTACAACTACTATCAGTGACATCTGATCCTCTTGAGTCCTTTTCATCATCTTTTGCCTGTTCTCGCGGATCAAATCTAAAAGAAATTAAAGTAATCTGGTGAAACAACTCATACTATTTTTTCTTGGTACTATTCTTGAAATAAATGTCCTTCAAAATCAATGTTAGAGTTACATTTAAACCTTTACTAGGGGACTCTACTCGAACCCTTCTCTCAGAAGTACCATAAATAGAATTTTAGCGACAACAATTTAAGTTAAACTTGTAAATTTATGAGTTAGTATTCATTATAAAAGTTAGAAATGAAATCTTAGGGGCTGTTTGCGAGAAAGTCCGAGAAAATGAAAATTGATACTTCCAGTCGATTGATTTGTCCAAGACCTTATAGTGGAATTCTAGGTTGGCCTTGAACGTAAATATCAAATTTGAGCTATTTTTTCATATTTGAGTTACGGTGATTCCCTCTCCCTCTCCTCGGTCTTTACAAATACACACAGAGACCGAGTTGTAAAAATAAAAAAAACTTTTCTGACTTAAAGGACCTCAAAGCAGATCGAAAAACAAGAACACTCAAAATCGAGGTCTCGACAATTACAATGCTAAGTAATTAAGAGAAAATAAAAATGATAATTTGACAACACTCTCTGTTCAGAATAATATTAATTAAAGCTCAACTGAGTCCTCGGAGATTTTCTATTTAGTTTAGATTCCATTAGCAATTTCTTCCATTTTTTCTTTTTTTGAACATCAGGAAATATTTTAAAAATAAATAAAGGAACAAACACAAACACAAAAAATCTACTGTACCCCAGAAAGGCGTACTTAGTGGAGGCAGTGATGTCTGCCATAGATGTCGGCCGTTCTCCCTCCGTACGGTCAGACTGATCTCTGAGAAAATGCCGCCTTTCTAAACTTCCATTCTGGCCGTTGGAAGGTCGTTGTTCACTAGTATCCGGTGCTCGACTAGACGAACTATTGTTATTACAAGGTGATGATGCGCTAGCAGAGACTTTTCCATTATGTTCACCATTTTGGTTTGTCGACGGTAATTCGAAATCCAAAACCAACGGGATTCGATTAGTCATGCTTTCGTAGGTGTGTTCTCGCCTGCACAACCAAAAATCTTCAGTTAAAAGAAAATAATGAAATGGAAAATGATTATTAATACAGGATTCCACTTGAGAACTCTTAAATGGTCGCACAAATTGAAAACTGATCAAGCGATTTTATCACTAAATAAATCATTATGTAGCATTTATACTTATTTAGTCTGAAAGAAAATTGACAAGAGATTATAAAACCATTCAAAAATTATGTTTTATTAAAGAATGGTAGATGTTTAGTATAAATAACTTCTTCTTTTTTTTTCTGTTAAATAATTCAAAATTTTAGTCAAATTGGTAATCCTTAAAGTGTAATGTTCCAGGCAATTTTGTGCTTCCACAGTAGCTTTTTCAATAATTGTGCTAGTTAAGAAATTTTGATGTTCCTTTGAATTTGCCAAACAAAGCATATTTTGTACATGAATCCAAACTTTCTTTGAAATAACATGGCAGTGAAACCTTTCGCTAGGAGTAATGTAAAAATCAAGGTTAGAATGTATCTTATTACAAGATTTCGGAAACCCATAAATACATGTAAAATACAATATGTATATTAAATTTAAATTTCTCCGTCTATCTCAGAGCGCATGCTCCTAGCTTCAAGTGATGAGTGGGTAGGGAAAAAGGGGCAGGTTAGGTTGTAAAAACATAGTGGAGTGAATTAACGACTGTGTGTGTCATTTCTCTTTTTTCAGGTAGTGAAGAACACTTAAATAAATATGTATCGACAAAATTAATATTTATTAATAATACTAAATGTAAAAAAAACACTTTTTTCTCCGAGAAACACAACCTAGTGTTATTTCCAAACTCATTATATACAAATTTGAGCATTAGGGTTATTTAATTCAAGACAAAAATAAATTTTTTCAATGTTCACTTATGGACAACAAGAAATGGTTAGAAATGATGTTTCGAAATGGATGTATTCATTCATCTATCTTCGAGGAAAGGAAATTCGCATTAAATAGACGACTTATGGATTGCAGTTCGTAATACTAGAGTACTAGTCGTGTATATAAAGTTAATTTAAATTGTAGAAGTCAAATATTTAGTATAACGTCAGGTCAAGTACTACTGGTAATCTGACTAAAGAGAACACCACATTAGCTCCACCAATCCGTGCTGACTTGGTCTTTCTAAAAGTAATCTAATCTGAATTAAAAAAGAAATTATCCACTTACACATAGTTTTCTTTGTTCAGAAAAGTTTTTATGCGCGGCCTGGGACTTCCAGAGGTAACCATTACGTTTTCATAAGCGTGCGCAGGAGACTTTTTTCCATCTCTTACTTTATCTTTTTCCAAACAGTGTATTTCACTAAAATCATTTTTAAATGAGCATTAATCAAGTAAACTAGAAGTAGTAACTTACTTTTTAAAAAAATTAGCAACTTAAACTAAAATAATATTAACATCCAGGCTAGAATACCTTGTGTCAAAACTGAAACTGTGATGAACAGCTGGCGATGAAGGAGAATTAAGTCTTTTCTCTCTGGGCAGAGAACCATTGGTTTTTATTCTATTTTGCACCGGTTTTGTACACTTTTCGAGTTGAACTTGTTTTTCGTACTCTGAACAAAGGGCCAGAATTTCATCCAGTCCTAGTTGGTCGACATCCATGATTCGACTGCTATTGCTCTCACACTTTGGAGGTTCCTGGAACAGTTCGTTTTCTACCAAATTCATAGTGTCAATAAGAATGACTAGTTCTGTATAAATAAAAGGAGTTTTTACAGTAAGAAATGATCCTAAACTGAAAAAATGACTGATAAATCTAATTTTATCCCAACTAAGTCCGGCTATAGAAATGTACAATAAAGATGCGTACGATTCAGGATCAGGAACGGTATCAACATATTCTGCATTGTCGACGGCTATATGCCAATCTCCAACAGCCGGGGTATGTTGAAGAACAGATTTCAGTTGGATCTTGTCAATTCCAATTTTCTTTTTTTTTGCAGGTCGATTAACCAGCAATATTTAAGGGCGTGTAGGAAAAGACTAGTACCTCTTTCGAAAGAACTAATTACCGGCCTTGTCAAGACAGTCCATCCTTCTTACCTTCATCTTCCTTTAAAAAAAAGTGCCACCAATATGCACAGTGTTGATCTACGTTTGTTATTACGTAGTTATGCATTTTAAGTAATATATTAGTGGCTTGAGTATTTTTGGCCACGCATACATATAAAGTTGCCCTTCAAGATTTTATTCCACGAACGCTGGAAAATGGAATGTGAATAATGTTGAAAAACAACAGTTTAACTCATATCCATGTTTAGCATGATAACACAGATATGCAATAAATTTAATTAACCACTTGGGTACATGCTATCTTATCTTTCTAAATAAATTAAACTGTGTAATAAAAAAAGCTTTCAATGAAAGAATATCTTAAATCAAACAAAATATTATAAACATCTGATAGCCAATTTCCAAAAATAATATTCATACTGCCTTAATAAAAAAATAATAATTATAAAAGGATGATAAATACGAGTGCCTAAATTTTTATAATAAGAATAACCACTTTCTCTTTTACAAATACATAAACAGAACTTGCAGTAGAAAAGATCGCAGTTTTATTGTTGTAGCAGAGTAGCATGTAATGTCAACACGGCATTTAAAGTTTATCTCTAGAGCTACTAATGAAACAGAATGTAGAACTAATTAATATGGGCGGCGGGAAGGCCTCGTTTTTGCTCATTTTATTTATGATTTCAAAACAATGCCCTTTTATTTCGGGCATATTGAGTACGATTATTACGAATGTAAAAACTGAATCAATAATCTGGCATTATATATACCTAAACTTTCTCAACTGTAAAACGTAAAAGTTTGTTTACGAAACTTTATTAGAGGGAAACCACCCTCCTCACGTCGGCGCTCCTAAATGAATTTTCCTTGGAAAGTGGTAAAACAAACAAAGGATGCAGTTCTGTTTGTTAGCAATAAGTAAACAAAGTTGACAGAAAATTGAAGCCGCCATTTGTAAAAAAGAAAAAGTGTAAAAAATGGCGAATTCCAAAGTTATGCTGGAAACTTATACACACCCACATTAAAATATTTTTAAAAAAATACTTTTTACGTATTTTTTTCTGTGCTGTTAACTCAATTTGTAGCATCACAGTTACTAATCTCATATTCTGAATAAGTTTATTTTCAATTTCCATTACTTACGTTAGTTTTGTTTGAATGTAGTGGTGAATGAAAGGAATCATAAATCGGCGGTTTTTGAGATATATAAGGTTGTGGATCTCTATTGTAAGATGGACTAGGCATCACCTTTCTAGGGGTACTGGGAGCTTCGCCATTCCTGGTTAGATCCCCATTAATGTAACCTGCGCAAAATATTTTTATTGTTATTGTTATTATTACTAACATAAAACTAAGCACAACAAATGGTGTGAAAGAATTAAGAAGGCGGATCTTGTTAATTTTGCCACCTACGAATAATTCTACTTAACTGTACCTTCTTGTCCAGCCGATCTGGTTATTTTCTCACATTAAAATGACTGAAGTATTACGTACAACTTACTGAAACAATTACAGAAGCTACTTTACTCACTCCAAGACTTTTTAACGCTTTTTATTAATGAGGGCAGAGTTCAAATATTACAAAAAATTGTCCCAAGTGGGGAGATAAGTGGGCATAAACAAGATCTCCCACACCGTGCGTTTATGAACTTAAACTGGAATAAAAAAAATCCATTCACAGTTTTTATTCAAGGCAGAAATTCTGTAAATTAATTTTTGACTTTTAATTTTTTTTTTTTTTTTTATGATTTCTATTTAAGAAAATAAACAATTAGGGGCTTACATGCAGGGCCGCTAGGCATAGAATGTAACGCATGCATTTTTCACAGAGCAGACAGCTTTTGTGGATGCATTATACATTAATAAAGATAATTTAAATCTCATAAAATGCCAAATTTAAAATAAATTTGAAACATTTGAAACCAGACTACCCTCCCCACTCGGTGGCGAGACGACAGCTGAACATTATTTCAGCATGTATCCTGATCTCTTTGATTGCACTTGCGGGTGAACCTGCTAGCCAAGGCCAAATTTCTAACTGCACTTACAGCAGAAAGATGGCACCACCATGATCGTCCAAAATCGGTAATAAATCTGCTTTCAAGAACTCGGTTTGAACATTGACATCTCTTTGATAAAGACCGGCGGAAACAAACCCACTTCGTTCATCAGTTCCATTTCCTCTCTTCTTCTTCTTCTTCTTCTTCTTACACAGTCTGGCGGCAATTCTTGTTATGGTGGTAGTACAATGCCCGACTTTCTCATAATAGTCTTGGGATAAATACTATGTTATTATATTATTTAAAATCTTCATAAGAGAGTCCAGCCTCTAAAGTAGCAGAACGCTGTAGAAGCTCTCAGGTAGCCATGCCAGAGGATGTCTTGACGATGTTCAATCCCGAAAAAAAACGTAGTTCTAAAGTGAAGAGTCTCTGTTACTTTTAACCGCAACCATGTTTGTGTAAGATCATTCTATTCATGGAAGGACCTTACCATAGATGATAAACAATAAGTAAATTTTTGAAAAAGTAACATTAATTTTTTTATTACAGTTATTATTAGGTTTTTATTTTATTTTATTATTTATTATTATTATATAGAGAACAATTTACCTTTTTGATAGATATGAGTAACCTCACTCAGTGCATCCCTGGAACGCGACTCTTGGTGATGATTTGGTGCATTCGCATCAACTCCTGAACCTACCAATCCTTAAATATTAGTTTCAAAAATGGATAGATAACAGAAAAAAAGGGAATACGCCAGATTCTTGTAAAAATAAATCTACAGTTAATTTCTATAGTTTAGTAGCCTCAAGCAATAAGATTGGGTGGTTCGGGAGGAATTAAAGACAATGGAAAAGCTCACCGAAAAAACACATACGTATGTACAATTTTTATTTTCATTTTTATGTTAAGTTTTTATATAATTACATACATTGCATTCATCTGCCCCTACAAAGTTGCAACTCATTTGCTGGATAAACGAAATTAAGTAAATATCTATTGTACAAAAAAATAAAATAATAATAATCATACTTCTCCACACCTTGATAAAAACTAAAAGGCAAAATGGATGGTGACTTTGGATCTGGTAATGACTTTTTGATCAATCTTGCTTGATCTGGATGATTAAACCTAAAGTAGGCGCCGTGGCCCAGGCCAATTATACAACCTGCAAGCAATGATTATCATCAATTCAACATTAAACATTTAAGACAGAATATCTTTCAAAATGAAGTATTTTTTTTTTTTGTAATTCAGTAGTGATTATTTGAGAAGAAATAAAAATACAAACACGCGGTGAATTGTAGCGGAACTGATCAGTCAAGGTGAAACGTTAGAACTCATTGTGTTGCCAACCAACAGTACAACAAACAGATATAAATTCGTTTGAAATCAACTAAAGAATGAATGTTCAATTATTCTATTAAAACTATTTTGTAATTAAGGAATTTATTAATAAAAGCCAAATAATTCTTTATAGCATTATTTACGAAATAAACTTTTTCGTAAATTTTTATTAATACTTCAATAAAATCACAGTTTTTCTTCATTGCACCCGTTGAAACACAATAAAGAATACAGAAACATAGAGCGGTTTTGTCGAAGAAACACAATATGTGATTTTTTGTTTTCTATTCATTCTCACTTCAGACAGACACGTTCCACATAAACAACTTTTTTATACTCAGACGGGCCAAAAAAAATGCATCTTGCGAGGAAGTAAAAAAAATCGTACTTAGATTTACACCTTTGCACTAATATCGCAAAATATGTATACAAACACGTGTAAATAGGTGGTTCTAGGTTTACTTTTACCCTCACTAATGGGTTGGTCTGCGAATGATAAGGGCACATAAAAGTGCATTAAGTAATAGCAGTAACTTAATCCTTAAAAAGTAAAACAGATTGAATTTTTTGGACCAAAAAGGATGAATTTATCTTTCATATGGGTGCACACACTGAGGAGAGAGATTATCGGACCGGAAGTAATGGTCTTTATAAAATCATTTACCTTGAACTAATCTAGTTGGTTCAGTAACTTGCAGTCCGTCGATTGTGGTGAGCGGCGAATTCGTGGACAGCGATAATATACCGCAGTTATTCTCAATGGTACAGTGTCGCTCCTCTACGCCGGGGCCGCTAACTACCACGTCCACCTGTCGACCACAGCCAAGCTCTGTCCTGCCTGAAAATGCAAATACATACTTCAATTATCTTTCTAATGCTTTATAATTTGTAATAGATTTTCTTCAGTTTTCCTGATCAATTCTTTATTTGAATTATAAAGTCCTGTGAAGGGGAAAAAAGTGATTTCATTCACAAGACGATCTCCAACTCGAAACTCAAGGTTTTAACTATTATATTTTCTCCGAACTTCAAATATTTACTGATTGATGGTAACTAAATTGAAATTTAATAGTTTGGAAGAACTTTACAAAACACTATTAAATAGGACTTAGAGGGAAGCCCACTCACATGAAGTAATCATGAAGGCAAAGGAACAACTTATGTAAAATAAATCTATAACTAGCGCAAAACTTAGGTGGGATAGCAAAGATGTGTCTGACAACTACTTTATTCCCACTTACTTAACAACGTTCCTGGACTTAAGAACTACTTTTTATTTTTTTAAATAATTATAATTAATTTCCATTCAAGTACAAATGTGACTTCTTTATTACGTCTGGTGGTTCCTTCCCCGCAAAGTTTGGGTAGTGGCACACTAGATGATGATTATAATGGGAAGATGTAGCCACCATTAATTAGAGAGAAGAACCGGAAGTAACGAGACAACAACCTTCTGCCTGAATCTTCAAAATAATCGCTATTTGAGCCACTGAGATTGCATTCTGCTCTGTTCTTCTTTATGTAATGAACTCTAGTTTGTGGGTGTAGGTCTTAAAAATATGTCTTTCACCATTTGCTTCGGCACGGATGTGTGCCGTCATGAGTGGCTAGATGATGCAAAGGTGAGCGCCATGTTTTTTCCATTTCCAAGGTAACGTCCCTTCAACATTCCGTTTAGTTGGACAAATAGTTACGATATTTCTTGCCCTTTATGTGCATATATTTGTGAAATTAAGAATTCACTTGTCTTTCTGATTTAACAATTAATATTTGATTCAACAAAAAAGGAATTTTAGATACAGTATGACAAGCTAAGTCGTCAGCTGATCATGTACACAGAGTCTGGAAAGGCTGTAGCTAAAGACGAGTAAATGTTAGAAACAATTAGTTTAAGCTACAAACAAACCTAAACAAGTGCATTAAAGTAAGTAAACAAACGTTGGAAGAAAGAAGCTACAAAGGGGAAACGACAGAGTCTAGCTGCCAGAAAGGTTATATTTGTGCTTATATTGTAGTGGAAGCATTGCCTGCGAGAAACACAGGAAACATGGCTATTTTTGTGCGCGGCACCCCTCTCTAATCTTATACACACTGGCTGAAATCTTGCTGGCTGGAAGATTCCCTTCACTAGAATCATAGTGTTCAACGACAATACATAACTATTTAGTGAAACTAATGGGTACAGCTAAGTATACTGTGAACAGAGAACGTTCATAGTTTGGTTATGACTGTACTGCTCAAGAGTTCATAGATAGAAGGCACCAAACGCATACTTAACACCGTGCTGTTGACCTCTAAAAGATGGTGAGTCATCCGAAGTGAAAATAAAATCTAGTACACTTACAGACATTGATTGCAAGTATGGACAACCCTTTCAGACGCCGCTAAAAGCAACAACACTAACAACCGAGATATTAATTGCAATTAGAAAGCCATTGGTGCTTAATTTATAAAACTTAATTAACCTCCGTCCAGAACCACACTTTGTACTTTTTTTCTAACAAGTCGTAGGGTCTCAGTTCAAATGGGATTCGCTCCAGAGTATACAGAATACCAAAAAAGCCATACTGGAAGGATGCTCTTCCCTTGAACTGATATTCCTCCAATTCGGGGTATGGGCTCCACAGTTGGTATTGTATTAAAGGGGCGGTACCACCAAAAAGGGGAACGAACGCAGGCAATCCAAAATGCCCATTGTTCCCCCTAAAAACACAGTTGGTACTCTGCACATCATACAGATACGTGAACATTGTTTCCTTATTGGTGAGGCGACATTAATCGGTGATTCGCAACAGTAAAACAAAACCTCAAAACTATAAAGTCTCAAAGCCAAAACCATTCTGCCCATAATCAAGCAGATTATTGTGCAATCTACTGAAGAGAAATAAGAAAACCCGCTTAAATAGCGACTTACAATATGTTCTAAGAAAAATAAATGCAAATATTTGCTGTAATGTTCGTTTTAGCAGGTGAATTACAATTGGTTAAGGTAAAAGCCATGTTAGCTATTTATTCCGCCGATAAATACTAAACGAACAGTGAATATGATTTCATGAATGTATAAAAATGGTTCTAAAAATAGCCATGCTCTAACCGCATCGCTATTATCGCCGGTTTTATGTCATCATTATCGCTAGAGATATTAGGTGAGCTGTCATCGCCCATTACAGTAGTTAATTCTCAATGGGGTTGTTCTTTCAATATCTTGTAGATAGCATTTCCATCCTACCAACTTTACAAAAAAAAAGGAAATTATTCAATAAACCAACATCCCTCGTCGAGGCATCCTCTCTGTACGTAATGGAGTGGGCACGACGTGTTCAGTGACGCGATCTCCATCATTTCCATCACAAGGAGAGCAAGTCGTAGTTCTTTCTAAAGCAAACAAATTTATTAAAAATACAAATGTAATTTTAATGGAGAGGTGCGAATTCATTTGTATTCTTTGTGTAAAAATGAAGACAGAGTTAAAATGAAGGCATGAATATTTATACAAGGAGAACACAATCTGTTTATTTAGCATTACTCATGCAATATTTGTTCTGCAGGAGAGAGGGGAGCCAAACAAGAGGCTGTTAGCTGCACTATTCTGTCAACTAGTTTTCAGTTCTATTCCCCGTACTCTAGTACATTTTAATACATGTGTCGCCGAAGCGGAACTCAAGTAAGTGGATAATTTTTCCAATTCTTATTGCAGAAAATGTTGGAATAGAACTCTAATCCCTTAGCAAATTTCAGATACCCCAGGATGTGCACCCAGATCAAATAGTACTTCTAGCGAGATCTCGGTTTGGAGCATTGATTTCGAACTGCACACTTAATGAAGTGAAAGTAATCAGCTAGACTTAGCGGTTGGTACTTATGGAAGCTAAAGCAAGCGCTGCGACCAACCTTGAGTGAGAGGATGTATGGTGACGGCGGTGCTGAGTCTGCCCCCGCCGAGACTCACCAGATGGGGCACTTGAGCCTGCACTCGAACTGCCGTCTCCCCTTCCTCCACACAAACGCCGGACATCTGTAATCACACACAAAATATCTTATTAGACATTTCTCATCTAATATCAGTAAAAACAATTAGTAATAACTAATTAGTCACTGTAATAAAAGAACAGCATATTTTAACAATGTAAGTCCTCATTAAGAAGGTGGTCCAATGATTTTGATGCTCTTTTTCTTGAGAGGGAAAAAGTAATGGCTTTGAACCCCAATGGACGCCGTACTGCTGGAGACTGAGTGTCCTGCCGCGGAGGTTAGACAGTGCTTGAATAGGCTGGATAGCAGAGATTCCTCGACACATCCTTCTAATTAGTTTTACTTAGCTGGCGGGTATCCCAATGATGTCAACTTGAATCACATCAGTTTTTTTAAAAATTGACAAGTAAACTATCCCCACATCTGAGTATCAAAATGTTTCTATAAAAAAGTAAAGTAATTGCCTATTTTTTCTGGCGGGCTTTCGTCCAACTACCAATTAGGTATCGTAAACGGAGGCGCCTAGCAAACATATGTTACTTTACGGTAAAATTTCTTTTATTAACCATTAAATAAAATCCAAGGCCTAAGATCGGGAATCGAACCCAGTACCACAATACATATTAGCTTTACATCTCGCCTCTAAACTCTCGGCTACCGTGACACCTGTTTGTATAATTTAAATCACAGAGAAAAAAAGCTACCCTTACACAGGGCTTATAATAAAGTGAATGATTAAATCAAGAGGCAACACACCGGCCGGTCGCTGGACTATTCAGGAACACCACCATGCCATGGTCATGCTCTGAGCAACTCACTAATAACCGTTCGGTAACCTTCCTCTGTTTTATCGCATAATTTGTTTGGAAACTATAGAAAACTTATCTCTTACTTTACTTTTTATAAAAACTACTAAATACACCATTCATTTAAAGAATTTAGTTCTAGTAATGGAACAGTTTTAAAACTTTCCAAGTTGGTAACCGCGCTCAGACAGCATCCAGCTCTTTAATCTTCTCTTGAAGCAAAACAAACAGAAGATTCCTTTAAAACCTCAAAACCACTTTTTCAGGAAAAATGTTCCCCCCTACCAGTAAATGAAGCTCTATGTAGTTTCGAGCTGTTTTCGAGTATGAATCTAAGATTATGGAGCAATAATTTTTGATTTCTTTTTTCTGGCTCACCAAGAAGTAAGCAGCTACAATTTTCCATTTTGAGTTGCACAAAATAAACCTTTTTTCGTATGTTTCAAAAAAACCTTCTTTTTTTTTATTTTTAATGGACTCACAAGTGTAAGGACACTTCATCTCAAAAACGACAAATCGCAAACAGCTCAAACTTTATATTTCGACTTTTCCGGCGGAAGCTGACTTTAACCCTGGAAATAAAGTCCCACATCCGGTAGAACTGCATTATTGAGTTATTTTTAATTTTTTTGGCGTTTTCTTGACTTCAATGATTTTCTTTGAGCATCTGTGAAGTCAATGCACAGTTCTATAACCTATACTTGAAATTGGGTACAGTAGTTTTCAAGCACTTCTAGCAGAACTATCCTCCTAAGAGACATTGCAGTGGAATGCAGTTATAAAAACTGTTCATGCAAGGAAGAATGAAAAAATGTACGAGTTGAATGCAACGTCACGATTATTCCAGTAAGAGAAAGTCGTGTGAGTCTTCACTTCCGTTTTTTTTTTATTCAAATATTTTTCAGAGAAACTTGCAAAGCAAGTACACACGACTGGATTATCAATTATTTGTACAGCAATAAAATTTGATTCAACCTTAAAAACAGTCGGGTGCTAATTCCAGTATCAGCTGGATAAGACCATAAATTGGTGGAGTCAATGAACCAGCAATAGATTGAAGCTAAATGTGAGGAGAGTTCACATTATTGATTCCCTACCGAGGACGAGGAATCACTGCGGCGAACTACTGCAAAGCAGCTGAGAGGTGAACATACTCTTGGCACACACAAGTTAGATGATATTTTGAACTGGTCCAGATAGAATCTGGCCAAACTATGCCCCAGCTGCCAATCAAACATTAGGCTGCCATTTTCATTGTTATTGGTGATAGCATCCTGTAAATGTGTTGGTCAGGAATGCCTCATTCTACCCAGAGAGAACTCCTTCCATTTCAATGCGTTCACTCGACTTCCTTCCTCACGGCAATTGTCTAGGTTCTAACCATTCTATTTTCACAAACACATATAGTACATGATACAGTTCGTGAGTCAATGCAATTAGGGGCATCTCTTTAAAAGGAAACCTGCCTCACACCTTTCAGAAGTTCCATAAAACTAATACTGCCAGAAAAACGGTCCCAATAGAAGTAATAGATCTACGTAAACAGGAAGTTTAGAGGAAACCTCAGAAGCCATTTTCCAAAAGCAACAAAGGCCTCAATCCGGTTAGGAGAAACTCCAATGCATTGTATTTGCTCAGCTACTGTCAGGTCCTTCTTCACAACCTCCGTCTACCTCCAGGAAAGACATGTGGGTTCCCTCTTATATCCAACTCTTTCATCCTCCCGCCATTCCATTGTCCTGAACATATCCTATCTCTGCCTCTTCCTATCTCTTGGACTTTGTACCCCTCCCAACATTCACTGCTTTTGTCTTTTTTTTTTTTTACTGCTCATCCAGGACACGTGGCAAAACCACCTTAACGCATTCTCTTCAATCAACCCTTCAGCTGCTAAAGACCTGTCCGATTTGTTTTGCCGCTCTAAAGTCTGAGCTTCCTTTTCCTTTTTTTGTACTTTGTGTTCACAACAAACACATTCATGATTTTCTAAAGACCACTTTTTTGGGGGGGAACATTTATTTCAGGTAAAAATATTTTGACGGCAAAAAAAAAATGCCTATTACGAGAAAATAATGAAAATAAAAACAAATAAGTCGTTTCCTCACAGCATTCGAGCTAGAGATCTGAATCCGCTCGAATTCTTTCATCGAAATATTTCAGTGAATGAAGTTCACTAATGTAAAAATGCCTCCTTGACGAGGAACAACGAATTAGGACAATTATAATAGTTGATGAAGAAATTCAAAAGAAGGTTAGTGCCAGTAGTTTTCGTAAGTAACGGAAACAAATGGATTTTCTTGGTGTGCGTATACATTTCCGCATTGTATTGTTAGAATTCCCATGGCGCTTTTAATGACAGAACAACAGTCTAGTTCTGACACAAAGTCCAAAGTACAAGTTTGGACATAGCCAGGTGTGTTTTCAGGCGCTTGGGTTGGCCAAGCAATCAGGAGGGGATCTACACTGAGTTGGCTTTTTGCATTCTATTGTTCGTTCCGTGTCTGTCTGTGTGTTTAGCAAGTTACTGTAGGGCATCCCCCTACCCTCTCAACCCTCACTAACACGCTACACACACACGCACACAGTTACTCTTTATTGGATGGCGACACTATCAACGTGTCCACTCGGCCCGTATTCCCAACAATGACATCATCATCCTTCCTTATTTCCCTTCTCCACCTCACACTGCCACAGTTTGTCTGCCAGTTTGTGTCTGTTGATAAAATGTTACAAACAACAGTTTGATGTTTATGTTTTATGTGCGAAATGTTTCATTAAATTGCTCCCTCGTTGTTTGGTCCAGATTTTGAGCGATTTCCCTCAGACAACTCCCTCTGTTCTCAAGCAAACATGGCCTTCCTAAAAAAAGAGGATCAATAATAACTAAATATTTTGTTTGTACCAGAAAACTTTTTCTTTTTTTTAAATAAGTTGCAACTAAAATGGCCGCTCAGAATAATATTCAGTTCCTCTGCGCATTTTTATTCAGAATAATTCACAGGTCAGAAGAAAAATTGACAAACCATATTCCTCATAAGGAACACCGTAATTCCTTGAAGTGGTGGCGGTACATATAGATGTACAAAGCGGAATGGAATGTTTTTATTTCTGCCTGAAACATTGGGCAGATAGATTTTGTGTTTGGTTTTATTAAAAATAATTTTGAGACCTAAGACATTATTTTCACATTGTTATAAACTAGTTTGTGAAAACCAGGTTCAACTCAAAACCGAAAAACTCGCAGGTTAAAAATTTGATATTTCGCTAAGTACCGCCAGTGAATGCTAATTATTACGATAAAGTTTTGATCAACTTTGGGCAACCGGAAAAAACCACGTCATTGATAGTTTTTAAGATTAATCTCGAAAAGATTAAGACTATATGTAAAACATTTTCGTCGGAAAATTAAATAAGGCACTGTCAGGAAAGAGGGTAGATAAATTTCCTGTAATTTTTCTGAAACGTACTTCCTGCCAAGGAGGGCTAAATCTGCCGCTGAAATCGAGTCAAAAATTCCTCCACCGGAACTGAACTATACCATTACTGTGAATAGATTGTGTTCACTTCCACGAAAATGGCTCCCAGGTTCTTCCTGTGTGCATTCCATGAACACAGTCAGACAACTTGACCGCATTTTCCGTTTTTCTGGGGGAAAATTCATTTTACGACACTTCTGAGAAGAGATTGGGACGGGCTTCCTTGTAATGGTTTCATTTCGGCGTAATGTACGGTGTAATGTTGGTAAGAATCATGTAACTCAAATGTTGGGAATATGAAGGAATTTTGTAAGTTAGAACCTTGGCAATGGTTGACAAGAAAAAGTCTGTGAAGTGTTGGTATCCACACCACACATCTTGTAAAACGTTCTAACAACTTATTGAACTTAAGAATACCGCAAAATAAAGTCGAATAATCCGTCACAAAGACGTACTTATTGTAATCGCCTATATTTTCAGGCGGGGCTTAACGTCCAACTACCAATTAGGTGTCATGGACTGGAGGGCGGAAACATATACTTAACTATCAACATTGTTTCTAACAGAGTATAGTTGCTCGAATACACGGAATTTGAACTGGGGGGATCTCCCACTTACAAAGCCACGCTTCATAACCACTGTAAAGACGTACTTAAAGGTATGCCAAAAAGAAACACTTATTTGTAATAATTACAGAGAGGTGGAAAGATGGAATTAACTGTTACGTGAAAGATATTTATAACTATTAGGTAAGTGAATATTTTTGGCACTGACTGAGAGCGACTTATTTTTGACATAAAATAAAAAAGACAACAAAATAGAACAAAAATTAGCTTAACATACTTTTTAACATGGCAAAATTTCAAAACCTGTGAGGGGGGGGCCATCACTGCAAAAATCTAGAGTGCACACTCACGTGGCTTCCTCTTACTAGAGGAAGTAAAGTTGTAGCTTACAAACTTGCGGTTTCCAAACTTTTTGTCGGAAGTCCAAGTGGACGGTTTCCAGAATTATGGGACACTTAAATTGGGCGAATTACTGGGATCTTGGGAATGTTTTTAAGTCAAACTTTCAACGAAAATGTCCCTTTTGAGCCTCCAGAGTCAGAAAGGATGAAGTTTTAGAAAAGTAGCCTTTGTGGAGGGAAAAATCTGGTGAGCGGGAAACCAAAGCCTGCTGGAGTCTTTATGTCTCGAATGTTCCCAAAAGAGGTTCCCACTGTAACGTGATCACTGTAGTCCTAGTGCACGATCTGGACTTCATTCAAGAGAGCCTGCCATTCATCCCTATCTTCTGACTCCTGCTTTCCGCAGATCGCTCTCTGCCAACCATCTTGTTCTGGGAGACCTCTAGGACTAGTACCATATAAAACTTTCCTTGGTACTCGGTGATGATGAGTCAATCTTCCTTTACAAGAAGCTATATCAGGTTATCCGTACAGTTTCTTGAATTATTCGTATTTTCGGATCCTCCATTCACCGTAAATATAGACCGGACCGTAGATCTTCCGCAACAATTTTCGTTCCCCTTATTCTAAGCAAATTTTAGCAACCGACTTGATCACAGCAATCACAATCCTTCATTCAAGCGAAGCAATCAAGTTTCCACTTGATTTCAAGCTTTTCCCCCAAAACTTGGCAATCATCCACGCACGCGCAGTCCTACAACTTTTATTCAAAGAATTTTCTCAGATGAAACTCTGAACGAGAAAACTCCTGCGGACAGTGTTTAGTTACGCTTCCGTACAAAGACCTATTTCAGTAGAATCGTTCTGTGCCTTATCCAAGATTTAGGAGGCTTCATGTACGGTTCGAATTCTCAGTTAGAAGGAAAATGCTCACATTTCCTGAAGAATTTTCCGCTTTTTTCTAATTTTCTCTTACGGATTTCTCTAAATGCGAATTAAACATTTGCTTTAGAGGACTTTAAAACTTATATATTTAAATTCTAAATTGTTAACATTTGAAGCTAATAATAGCTGAAAATAATTGAAGAAGATTTATACATTCAAATAATATTTAACGGCATTTTAGTTCCTGTACGCTTTTTTTTAACATTCAAGAATTAACAATTCATATGCGGTTTTAAAATGCAGCCACAGATCATTTCAATTAAATGCAATTAATGCATTCATCCTTGATAATGCCGTCCGTGTAGTTGCAGTATTGCTTAACTAATTCATAATACAATAAATATTTCTGCATATTATTGTATAAGTCTAAAAATATGTTTATGGTAACTTAAGAAATCTTGGTTAAGACTATTCACACGACTTGTTTACTCCATTTATGGCAAATTTACTTGAAACGTTAAATTGCGTGAGGTGGTGGGGTACATCTAGATGTAGGGTTGCAGAAAAAGCGGAACAGAATGGTTTTACCCCTGAAGAATGGCCCAAACCATAATGGGTGATCAGCCAAAGAGCACGAAGGTGAGATCCAGGCTGCTATGGGCAGGTTTGTTCTGAACTGGAAGGGTTGATGACAATAAGAGCCATGGATGGAGGAGGGGACTGAATTGCTTTTTGCAGCTTGAGTGCTCTCCCCACCACTCGACCAACAAGCTGCAGAATCTGCAGGTGTTGGCTTACAAGCTGCAATCACTGCAGGCTACTCGTATATGGGGGTCATTGAAATAGTGTATTCAATTTAGTCCCCCCTACAATTTAGAGAAATTCTGTGTTTTGTTTCATCATTGTCAAACTAAGATATCTGGAGGTGTTCATGGATAAACGATAATATTGAGGAACCCCTGCCACTAGAGTCTCAAATTCAGTCTAAATTCAAGTAAGAAGTCACCAATCGTCTTCTCTGTTAGAGGTTGTTTTAAAATTCTCATTATCCAAGTTCCCAAGTACACAGAATTTTGGCACACTTAGAGCGGATAAGTCATTGATAAACCAAACGCAAAGATTCCAAACGAACCCATACCCTATTTCATTTTCCTTATTTTCGAGCACTGAGTCCCTTTAAGAAATAACTTTTTGAGGTACCTTGAAAAGAAAGTGTTCTTTCAGCGCGTATGTGCGTGTGCATTATTCAAAAACGGAAAATCGAAACGTTTTAGAATATTCATTCAGGAGTACCACCACACATCCGCCAACCGGAAATACCTCTTCACTGTCATTTTCCAATTATTTTGCCATCGATCAAGAACGATATTTCGATGAAATGTTAATGTTTTCTAAGTGTTTATTTGGTTTTTTGTAAAACGCTATTCTAAGACATAGACCCCCAGCAAACTCAGAGTTGGGGATGTAGAAACTGCTATTTTACTGTTGTTTGGGTAAAAACACGCATGACTTTTTCCGTAATTTACTTAACTTAAATTGACTGGAAGCTTAGAATTTGCAATAAAATGATGCTGTTAAAAGTAGCGTGATAATCACAGCTTCCCCCCAGATTGCGCATCTAAAATCCTGACACCTGAACAACGTTTCTCACCAGAGTGAGAGTTCTTCGGCCAAATTTTGAATTCAACGGACAAAAGGCGTACTGGGAAGTTCCATTTCCTGTAGAATGATACTCTTCCTGTTCAGGATTATGTTACGTAATTGCATAACCATAAATTAGAAATGTCCGGTAGAATAGTTGGATGACTGTCACAACTGTAAGGCAATGCCTAAAGTTGAAAATCAATACTCACTGTGACAATTCCCGAACTTTTCAATAAAACGGATGCAAAGAAAGGGCATTTTTGGCTGGCTGATTTTGTCCAAAAGGGGACTAATCCCGTAGGGGACTAATCCAAATATAAATTTTAAGCTTTCTACGATTTTCTGTTAAGCTGATTTAAACGCGTACATACACTAACAAAATTTATGTAAACTTATTTCCGATCAAGATTTCATCACCAAAAATCTGCTCATTTGCAGCACTAAAACAAAAATGGCGTAGAAGTAAACAACAAACGGATTTATTTCACGAAACTGGTGCGAAGTCACCGTTTCTCAAAGAACTGATTGATTTTGGCCATCGTAACGGTGATGAAACAATTTTATAGTAAAGTTTTTACGTCACAAGTTTGCGAATTTACAGTAAGAGAAAGAGCAATGCTATCGGCGAAAGTATTGATGTAGCGGAGGGTACATCAGCTGTTTTTTTTTGTAAATATTGTAAGATAACAATAGAAATAGATAAGGAACATATAGTCTTTCTGTTTCTATTATAAAACAATTAGTCTGCGATTGTTGGAGTGGGTTTAATCAGAAAGGTCATTTACTCAAGTGGCTTTTATTACTGCAAGTCGAGAATGAGCTGGAGAGTCCGCCCGCCCAGCACTTCCGGCTGTAATCTAGAGAGCGCTGGAGAGTCTACCCGCCCTGCTGTAATCTAGAGAGCAGTGGCGGTACCAGTCTACAGGAGGAGGGCCGCCAGCAATATCAACTCCCATATAACAACATATGTCAGCAGCTAATATTGCGTTTAATGTCATTCACACATTGATCAACTACGTACTCTCTTGACATTTTACAACAAACAGAAGACTCTAGCTCCTACCAACGTCATTATAACTTTATCATGTTCCACTGACCATCCACACTCAATGGTGCTGTAATATTAAAATCGCAGTCAATAAAACCACCCGGATTTTTTTCCGCTATCCTCTTAATCCACTACTGAAGCTAGGTATGGCGGACGTTCAGATTTTGAGTATCCATTGGAAGTATCCAGTTTGAAGTCCCTAAGCTGTGGGACGAAATTAGCCAACTAGAAATGCCAGTTTACTGATGCAATCTGAGGAGAATGGCCACAAGAAGGTCGGCAAGGATGGCTGAACGGCCAGATATACTGGGACAGCTGGGAACTAGCTAGCCAAGAACTATGCCATCCACCTTCAGAGATAGTTTCATCAATTTTGGGTAGAGTAAAAAAGTTGGACAGAGACTGTTTCACTGAATTGTAGATATCGCCACGAGCGTAGGCTACTCAGTTGAAAGAACATGGAATGAAGTCTGAATCTCTCTAGATAGATAGATAGATTCAAATTTTTATTTTACATACAAAATACATACATACAGAGTGGAGTGCCAGTTAAGAACTATAACCTCCAGACATAGTTTCTTACAACAAATTCATTAAATTACATTACATACTAAGGGGAAAACAGTGAAAAACCCCTAGCTTATAAGAGAGATTTCCATTCAGGGAGTCCCTAACTCTCCTGTGCCTGTGCACCGTGTCTACATTATAGTCACCTATTCGTCTGCAGAGGTGGTTATGACTTATTTCGCATTTGCTGAAAAAACTAGTAACGAGGTACTTGATGTAGTGTCCTACATAGTCCATGTTGGTGTTACGAGTGTAAGTCTATAATACGCGTGTAGCGGGCGGAAGTTGTGACAAGCCTGAGGAATTTATTTTGGATGATTTGCAGCGAGGCGATATTGGATCGACATGTCGAAACTCCAAGAGGGACAAGCATAAAGTAACATGGGCCTAACCACTACCTTGTACAGCAGGAGTTTATTCTCTCTGGGGACAGTTTAGAGTCCCTGCAGAAAAGCGGGAATAGCAGTCGAATGAACACGCCTTTCCTGAATCTCTCTAGAACGTTTCCTTCGGGTAGTGGCCACCGTCTACTCAGATAAAAGATTTATCGCTTTGCAAATAGAATATTCTGGATCGAATGGCTTCCACAAAGTCTTTTTTATGCAGTAAATCTAAATTAAAGCAAATGTTAAACAAAAATTCTGGTAAAAACTTAAAGAGTTACTTAAGAAGTCAGATTATTTTCAATATTTAATGCCGTACTTCCGCTGGAAACCTAAGTTCGACTATTCATAATAATTTAACGGAAATTAAAAACCATAGAATTGTAAGAATTATCATAAAAATAAAGTCAGGACAAAAAAAAATGCAAGCGTAAGCGGCGACGCTTCCTTATCACTAGGATTACGCAAGGCTGACACGATAAAATAGAAACGTATATGAAGTCGCTGATAAGAGGTGATTAGATAAGGCGAGTGGCAAAGGTGTCTTCTCACCCATCTGCTACTTACTTCTTTTTTATATGAACTTCGAAAACAAAATTTATTTCAAGAGAGAAAACAAGCGATCAAACATTCAATTCACTCTTCGATTGACCTACATTTTTCTTATTGATTCAAGGATTTATGCGTCAACAAATATGCTTAATTAGAATAAGAAAAATACGTGATGTCCAGAAGTTAAAAGAAATATTTTTTTACGATAAGTGCGCGAATACTGGGAACATGCACACGATTACCTCTTGCAGAATATTGTTACAATTGTAACAGGATAAATTATATTTAAAATTTACCCATAAATAAATTAGTTATTCCTAATACAGGTTTCCTAATAGACTCCACTGGGAATACGTTGTAATATTTTCCTTAAAAAAATACAATGAATTAAAATATGGCGAAGAACAGAACACTGAACGATTACTGCACTAAAATAAATCCATTAAAATAAAAAAGGTTGTCCTTGATAATAAAAACCTTCATTCTAATAAACTTGTAAATTTTTATTGTATTATTTATTACCATATTATTTTGTAAACATGCCAAATTATTATTACCACTGCCTCTATAATATTTATTCGCGCCAATTTGACTAATGATCTATGTAAACATGTGTTTGGGTACTATTTAGAAATTCATCTAGTACTACGTCATAACAGATCATTAAATTGTTATTGTCTACTTTTAGTTATAAATCTCTTATTATCTTGTGTGGGTGGGTGGGGGGGAATTACTACGAATTGATGAATTTGAAGTTCATTAATTGAGAAATATTTCAATAACTTTGGCCGCTTTTTGGTTTAAACAGTTAAGAGAGAGATCATGAGAGGTAAAAGTTCCTTGAAACGCTTCTCTCATCAGATAAGGAATGAAAAAGCTCAGATATGTAACTCCTAAGTTTCTCTTGGAATTATCAGTTTCGAAGACCCCTCTTTACAAATAAATTAATAAACCCAGCGGATGAGATACGTCTTCATAGTACTCCCTTTTTAGAGGTTTTCTAGAATATTCCAAATGACAATTGCCATAAAGCAATTGTCATTTGAGCTAACATAGTTTCAAAAGTTTTAACCTTTTTATGATTATTGATTTTAGTAAGCAAGGGGAGTAAAATGATGTCAGCCACTATCAACATTGTGCCTAACAGTGAACTACTCAACCAGTGATTCTTAACCTTTTCATTTGTCGCGGCGGCACACTTTTAACAATTTTAAAATTTGGGGCGGCACACTTACAATAAGATAAGTTTAAAAGTATTTTACTTATCCCCATAATACACTGTGTAAAATAGTTAATGTTTATTTTCAATATAAAATAAAATAATATGTACTACACAAATAACAGCATACTTTAGTCTTAATAAAAAATAAAAAAAAAGCGTAATTTTTATTGTATGCATTTCTAAAATTTGGCGGCACACTTCGAAACTTTTAAGTACATTTCTAAGTTGTAAGATCCTCAGTTTTCTTTATTTATTTTTATTTTACTATTATTTTTATTTATTTATTTTTATAAATAAAAGAGGTACAATAATAAAGTCTACTGAGGGTCAAAAACAGTTTTTGTGCTTAAAATTTGGAACTCAAGATTATAAATGTACTTCTGTACAAAGAGCAGACGCTGGTACTTTAGAGGTACATTTAGGGCTGCAGTATTCAAACAACTAGACTAGTATTCCATCTTCGTCGATTAAAAAATACTGATCTCAAAGCTGAGACATAAAAAAGAGAGAAAGGAAAAAAAAAAACAAAGACAGAATGAGTGTAAGCCTAGGCTATAAGGCAGACAGACCATAAATTAGAAGTTACTTTGCGATTTACTGAGTTCTGTGGGTGAGAGGGTTGAGCAAGCTGGGCTGGAATGGGTGATACTCGCGCCAGAATGTGTTCCTGTCACTACGAGGGAAGCAGCACATGGTTACCCCACGGCTCGGTCCGTATGTTTGTTTGTAACGTTCATTACCCCCGTCAATTCCCTCGTAGATCTGTCTGTTTTGTAAATAGATCTTGGAATCCCTTCTTGCTCACAGCAGAGTTTGAGTCATTAAATCTTTTTCGAAAATAAACTTCCATTTAAAATTATAATTTCAATTTTGCAAACGTAAAAATGATTCCATTAAAGGAAGCGCTTCAACACAGCTCCTCCTTAAACCCTACTAACCACAACAAATTTTAAAATCAAAATCGATGACTGCCTAGAAATCGTATGAAAATCGAAAAAGCTTTACCTGTAGCCCTATCTGAATGGATAACGTACAACTTACAACTTGTTGACGATGAGTTTGATTTATGTTTTTGCAGTAAACTTACATTTTAGTCGCAACTGAGATCATATAGTTTTAATTCCTGTTTGCCTGAACAACCCAGGAGAAACGCTAGCTTTCCAAATGGTTAAAAAAAGGTTAATATTGCACAGGAGGTGAGGTTGCATTTGTTTTACTGAAGCGGCACGTTAGAGGTAAGATTCGATCTCAAAAATTGGAGATAATCGCATTCCTTCCACTAAAAGTAAATTTGAATTGTTAAGGAACGTACCACTTCTAGAAGTCAGAGAATTCGAGCGCCTATTTGGCACCCAGGAAGCAGAAGAATTCGAGGGCGCTCTTGACTTAGGTGGCTGGATGATGTGAAGGAAAACCTTCGTCGGGTTGCAGTGCCAAGATGGCGCCTTAGGGGGGGGCAGATCGCGACGAATGGGGAAAACTTGAGGTCCAGGTCCTACTTTAAGGACTGTTGAACCACGTAGTAAGACAACTTTACCGCCCAGACAGATTAAGAAAGCAATTTTAAATGGATTCGAAAAAAAAAAACGGTCCGCCACAGAATCTTCTATCGCTGCAAGGACTGCGTGGCATTCCCTCTTAAGTCATCTAGACACTCCCACACTTCGTTTTTTTAATCTCCCCCCTCACACGCACGCACTCCTTAATCTTCCACATCCCCTTGGGCCATCTTGGAACACATTTCACAGCTCCCAGCAACAAGAACCAACCGCACGGCTCCATAATACTTCTTTAGGTCGCATATATCATGGGAACTTAATGCCACAGATATACATCGAGTGTTACAACGCTGTCAAAACACTTCGAGTTTGTTTCCTTAACTTTTTCCATTCTTCATTTTAATTCGTACGACGTCATAACAGAACTATGTGAACACACACATGAATTTTTTTCATTACAACTAACGTAAATAAATTTTACAGCCGGTTTTTTAACCCACACAATTAAAACGCTGTACAGTAAATTTTAAATAATTTGAGGTAAGCCTCCCTCCACCCTCCTTCCCAAATGCCCTTATCAGAAATTTCCTGAAAAAGATTTTTGAAGGCAAACTTGCTGGGCAGGGAAAATCGTCAAGAGTTATGCCCAAGAAAAACTCGAGAAGATGAAAACTAGATCCAGTAGGTGGCATGTTCGGGTGAGGCACTTTTCCAACGTTAGGTTCACGTTAGATCTCGCCGCAAACCAAATATTCTGCTCTCTGTGATTTTCGCAGTGTCCAAATTCTATTCGCAGATATGTTTACACCTTTTCGGACCTAGCAGAAAATTTCCGGTGAAAAACTCTTGACATCATCGCTTCCTTCCGGTAAAGTAAAAAAATCACTATGATTTTCATCTACGCACTTAAATGTGCTGGAAAATCTGATGGATTTGACGAGCCAATCATTGGAACGAAGACCATTCAACACAACTGGCATCTTTAGAACTTTTCATCTATTTCAAAATCTAAAGAACTTTATGACTGGAAAACATATACAATGAAGACAGCTGCCGGTGGATGTTTTGCCCATATTCCAGACTGCCAGGGGTGGAATCTGTTCACTGCAAAAACATTGGACGATGTGCATTAAACTAAAAAGTGACTGCTAGGAATTAAATGCATTTTGAAAACCAGCATCTTTCCCGGCCAGTCCAAGACCCGCCGTAAGTTGATATGGATGCTGTTATTTATGAGCATACTTGCATAACTAGCTAATTGCGCAATCTACCGGAGAAGCCGTAACTTAACGTTATTTAACGTCCTTCATTAGCATTGCAGTAGTTCTCGATATTACTACAGCGTCATGATCGAACTTGCTTGGCTTTTCTAGCAGAATATTTTCTTACCTTTATTTTAGAATTTAAGATCCAAAGATAAACTACAAGGGCTAAATAGTCAATCGATAATCGACAGTTTAACAGCCACTTATCCTTGTAGTTAACAAAGGAAATAAATGTATCAACATTCAACAATGCTGTAACAACCCCACATACCAACGGACTTATAAAGTAAGACTGATAATTCCAAGGCCTAGATAGTTTATACTGTATGGCCAAGCCTTCTTGATCATCTGTGTGAAGAAATAAGTAAATAAATTATGAAGTTATCGCTTCATTTCCTGTACAAGTGGAGAACAATTAACGATCTTGTTAACTATCATAAAATGGAAAACTATTATCAACACTAAATTAAATATTCAACTGCCTGCCCATAGACTTTCTTTGGAAATGGAAAATGGAAAGAATGAATTCAATTTTACTGTCGCACTTTTCTTCTTGATACAGGTTGAACCAGCCCTAAAGCAGATCTGTCAGGTTATGCTATCCTCCAGAAGGCGGCGCCTCCATCAAGCGATCTTTCCAAGATATTACTGTCAGCAAACACAAAACTCAGAAATGTCACTACTTAAATCAACCATGCATCTACTTAAATGATACGACCGTAAATAAAACGGTTAGTCTGTCCAGTGAAAAAGTTTCCCAGACAAATGTTTCACTCAAGTGAAGGAAATCGTAGAACCAATTATCAATCAAAAAAACCTCAGAAAAATAAACAAAATAACCTATCACTAGAATACTTACATATGTTGGTAATAGTAAAACTTAATTTAATCTCTAAAAAAGATTTCTAAATGTTGACGTGTCAATATACTATTCCAAACAAAATAAAACTATATTTTGTTACTTACTTCTAAAAAATAATGAACTACTATAGTTCTGGAAAGCCTTGACTTCTTTTATTTCCATAACAGAATTAGCCGGATTTGCTATTTAAATTACATTGCTGAAAACGTTTAGAAAAGTTTAAATACTGCACCATCGCTTCCATAAAAATACTTCTATTCTATTCTCTTTCAAGCTATTTCATAACTGTCATAACTCTCCACTTTATTGTACATTCCATTTTGTAAACTACACATACATAGCACATTCTGCGGTTTACTTGAAACCATCGCCCATTACGAAATTTGTACATTATTCATTTTACTCAAATTTTGAACCGCTATATCTCTTAAAGTAACCATCGGAAATCAATGCAATTGTGCTCAATTATAGACAATATAAAACTCTATAATAGAGTATAATATGGTCATTCTGGATGCATTAGATGAGGAGATATTAGAGGTTAAAGTTTGCAGGTTTTTTATCTTACTCAAACTTTCAACCGCTATATCTCTTAAAGTAACCATCGGAAATCAATGAAATTGCGCTCAATTATAGACAATATAAAACTCTATTATTGAGTACAATATGAACATTCTGGATGCATTAGAAGAGCAGATATTAAAGGTAGAAGTTTACTGGTTTTTTATCTTACTCAAACTTTGAACCGCTATATCTCTTAAAGTAACCATCGGAAATCAATGAAATTGTGCTCAATTATAGACAATATAAGACTCTATTATTGAGTACAATATGAACATTCTGCATGCATTAGAAGAGCAGATATTAAAGGTAGAAGTTTACTGGTTATTTATCTTACTCAAAGTTTGAACCGCTATATCTCTTAAAGTAACCATCGGAAATCAATGAAATTGTGCTCAATTATAGACAACATAAAACTCTATAATGGAGTATAATATGAACATTCTGGATGCATTAGAAGAGCAGATATTAAAGGTACAAGTTTACTGGTATTTTATCTTACTCAAACATTCAACCGCTATATCTCTTAAAGTAACCATCGGAAATCAATGAAATTGTGCTCAATTATAGACAATATAAAACTCTATTATTGAGTACAATATGAACATTCTGCATGCATTAGAAGAGGAGATATTAGAGATTGAAGTTTGCTGGTTTTTTATCGTACTCAAAGTTTGAACCGCTATAACTCTCTTAAAGTAACCATCGGAAATCAATGAAATTGTGCTCAATTATAGACAACATAAAACTCTATAATTGAGTATAATATGGTCATTCTCGATGCATTAGAAGAGGAGATATTAGAGGTTGAAGTTTGCTGGTCTTTTATCTCACTCAAACTTTGAACCGCTATATCTCTTAAAGTAACCATCAGAAATCAATGAAATTGTGCTCAATTATAGACAACATAAAACTCTATAATTGAGTATAATATGGTCATTCTCGATGCATTAGAAGAGGAGATATTAGAGATTGAAGTTTGCTGGTTTTTTATCGTACTCAAAGTTTGAACCGCTATAACTCTCTTAAAGTAACCATCGGAAATCAATGAAATTGTGCTCAATTATAGACAATATAAAACTCTATAATTGAGTATAATATGGTCATTCTCGATGAATTAGAAGAGCAGATATTGGAGGTTGAAGTTTGCTGGTTTTTTAGTTACTCAAACTTTCAACCGCTATATCTCTTAAAGTAACCATCGGAAATCAATGAAATTGTGCTCAATGATAGACAATATAAAACTCTATAATTGAGTATAATATGGTCATTCTCGATGCATTAGAAGAGGAGATATTAGAGGTTGAAGTTTGCTGGTTTTTTATCTTACTCAAACTTTGAACCGCTATATCTCTTAAAGTAACCATCGGAAATCAATGAAATTGTGCTCAATTATAGACAATATAAAACTCTATTATTGAGTATAATATGGTCATTCTCGATGCATTAGAACAGGAGATATTAGAGGTTGACGTTTGCTGGTTTTTTATCATACTCAAACATTGAACCGCTATATCTCTTAAAGTAACCATCGGAAATCAATGAAATTGTGCTCAATTATAGACAATATAAAACTCTATTATTGAGTATAATATGAACATTCTGGATGCATTAGAAGAGCAGATATTAAAGGTAGAAGTTTACTGGTTTTTTATCTTACTCAAACATTCAACCGCTATATCTCTTAAAGTAACCATCGGAAATCAATGAAATTGTGCTCAATTATAGACAACATAAAACTCTATAATTGAGTATAATATGGTCATTCTCGATGCATTAGAAGAGGAGATATTAGAGGTTGACGTTTGCTGGTTTTTTATGTTACTCAAACTTTGAACCGCTATATCTCTTAAAGTAACCATCGGAAATCAATGAAATTGTGCTCAATTATAGACAATATAAAACTCTATTATTGAGTATAATATGAACATTCTGGATGCATTAAAAGAGCAAATATTAAAGGTAGAAGTTTACTGGTTTTTTATCTTACTCAAACTTTGAACCGCTATATCTCTTAAAGTAACCATCGGAAATCAATGAAATTGTGCTCAATTATAGACAATATAAAACTCTATAATTGAGTATAATATGGTCATTCTCGATGCATTAGAAGAGGAGATATTAGAGGTTGAAGTTTGCTGGTTTTATATCTTACTCAAACTTTGAACCGCTATATCTCTTAAAGTAACCATCAGAAATCAATGAAATTGTGCTCAATTGTAGACAACATAAAACTCTATAATAGAGTATAACATGGTCATTCTCGATGCATTAGAAGAGGAGATATTAGAGGTTGAAGTTTGCTGGTTTTTTATCTTACTCAAACTTTGAACCGCTATATCTCTTAAAGTAACCATCGGAAATCAATGAAATTGTGCTCATATATAGACAATATAAAACTCTATTATTGAGTATAATATGAACATTCTGGATGCATTAGAAGAGCAGATATTAAAGGTAGAAGTTTACTGGTTTTTTATCTTACTCAACCTTTGAACCGCTATATCTCTTAAAGTAACCATCGGAAATCAATGAAATTGTGCTCAATTATAGACAACATAAAACTCTATAATTGAGTATAATATGGTCATTCTCGATGCATTAGAAGAGGAATTATTAGAGGTTGAAGTTTGCTGGTTTTTTATATTACTCAAACTAAGTAACCATCAGAAATCAATGAAATTGTGCTCAATTATAGACAACATAAAACTCGATAATTGAGTATAATATGGTCATTCTCGATGCATTAGAAGAGGAGATATTAAAGGTAGAAGTTTACTGGTTTTTTATCTTACTCAAACTTTGAACCGCTATATCTCTTAAATTAACCATCGGAAATCAATGAAATTGTGCTCAATTATAGACAATATAAAACTCTATAATTGAGTATAATATGGTCATTCTCGATGCATTAGAAGAGGAGATATTAGAGATTGAAGTTTGCTGGTTTTTTATCGTACTCAAACTTTGAACCGCTATATCTCTTAAAGTAACCATCAGAAATCAATGAAATTGTGCTCAATTATAGACAACATAAAACTCTATAATTGAGTATAATATGGTCATTCTCGATGCATTAGAAGAGGAGATATTAGAGGTTGAAGTTTGCTGGTCTTTTATCTTACTCAAACTTTGAACCGCTATATCTCTTAAAGTAACCATCAGAAATCAATGATATGGTGCTCAATTATAGACAATATAGTACTCTATAATTGAGTATAATATGATCATTTTCGATGCATTAGAAGAGGAGATATTGGAGGTTGAAGTTTGCTGGTTTTTTAGTTACTCAAACTTTCAACCGCTATATCTCCTTAAGTAACCATCGGAAATCAATGAAATTGTGCTCAATTGTAGACAACATAAAACTCTATAATAGAGTATAACATGGTCATTCTCGATGCATTAGAAGAGGAGATATTAGAGGTTGAAGTTTGCTGGTTTTTTATCTTACTCAAACTTTGAACCGCTATATCTCTTAAAGTAACCATCGGAAATCAATGAAATTGTGCTCGTATATAGACAATATAAAACTCTATTATTGAGTATAATATGAACATTCTGGATGCATTAGAAGAGCAGATATTAAAGGTAGAAGTTTACTGGTTTTTTATCTTACTCAACCTTTGAACCGCTATATCTCTTAAAGTAACCATCGGAAATCAATGAAATTGTGCTCAATTATAGACAACATAAAACTCTATAATTGAGTATAATATGGTCATTCTCGATGCATTAGAAGAGGAGATATTAGAGGTTGAAGTTTGCTGGTTTTTTATATTACTCAAACTAAGTAACCATCAGAAATCAATGAAATTGTGCTCAATTATAGACAACATAAAACTCGATAATTGAGTATAATATGGTCATTCTCGATGCATTAGAAGAGGAGATATTAAAGGTAGAAGTTTACTGGTTTTTTATCTTACTCAAACTTTGAACCGCTATATCTCTTAAATTAACCATCGGAAATCAATGAAATTGTGCTCAATTATAGACAACATAAAACTCTATAATTGAGTATAATATGGTCATTCTCGATGCATTAGAAGAGGAGATATTAGAGATTGAAGTTTGCTGGTTTTTTATCGTACTCAAACTTTGAACCGCTATATCTCTTAAAGTAACCATCAGAAATCAATGAAATTGTGCTCATTTATAGACAACATAAAACTCTATTATTGAGTACAATATGAACATTCTGGATGCATTAGAAGACCAGATATTAAAGGTAGAAGTTTACTGGTTTTTTATCTTACTCAAACTTTGAACCGCTATATCTCTTAAAGTAACCATCGGAAATCAATGAAATTGTGCTCAATTATAGACAACATAAAACTCTATAATTGAGTATAATATGGTCATTCTCGATGCATTAGAAGAGGAGATATTAGAGGTTGAAGTTTGCTGGTCTTTTATCTTACTCAAACTTTGAACCGCTATATCTCTTAAAGTAACCATCAGAAATCAATGAAATTGTGCTCGTATATAGACAATATAAAACTCTATTATTGAGTATAATATGAACATTCTGGATGCATTAGAAGAGCAGATATTAAAGGTAGAAGTTTACTGGTTTTTTATCTTACTCAACCTTTGAACCGCTATATCTCTTAAAGTAACCATCGGAAATCAATGAAATTGTGCTCAATTATAGACAACATAAAACTCTATAATTGAGTATAATATGGTCATTCTCGATGCATTAGAAGAGGAGATATTAGAGGTTGAAGTTTGCTGGTTTTTTATATTACTCAAACTAAGTAACCATCAGAAATCAATGAAATTGTGCTCAATTATAGACAACATAAAACTCGATAATTGAGTATAATATGGTCATTCTCGATGCATTAGAAGAGGAGATATTAAAGGTAGAAGTTTACTGGTTTTTTATCTTACTCAAACTTTGAACCGCTATATCTCTTAAATTAACCATCGGAAATCAATGAAATTGTGCTCAATTATAGACAACATAAAACTCTATAATTGAGTATAATATGGTCATTCTCGATGCATTAGAAGAGGAGATATTAGAGATTGAAGTTTGCTGGTTTTTTATCGTACTCAAACTTTGAACCGCTATATCTCTTAAAGTAACCATCAGAAATCAATGAAATTGTGCTCATTTATAGACAACATAAAACTCTATTATTGAGTACAATATGAACATTCTGGATGCATTAGAAGACCAGATATTAAAGGTAGAAGTTTACTGGTTTTTTATCTTACTCAAACTTTGAACCGCTATATCTCTTAAAGTAACCATCGGAAATCAATGAAATTGTGCTCAATTATAGACAACATAAAACTCTATAATTGAGTATAATATGGTCATTCTCGATGCATTAGAAGAGGAGATATTAGAGGTTGAAGTTTGCTGGTCTTTTATCTTACTCAAACTTTGAACCGCTATATCTCTTAAAGTAACCATCAGAAATCAATGAAATTGTGCTCAATTATAGACAACATAAAACTCTATAATTGAGTATAATATGGTCATTCTCGATGCATTAGAAGAGGAGATATTAGAGGTTGACGTTTGCTGGTTTTTTATGTTACTCAAACTTTCAACCGCTATATCTCTTAAAGTAAGCATCGGAATTCAATGAAGTTGTACTCAATTATAGACAATATAGAACTCTATAATTGAGTATAATATGGTCATTCTCGATGCATTAGAAGAGGAGATATTAGAGGTTGATGTTTGCTGGTTTTTTATCTTACTCAAACTTTTAACCGCTATATCTCTTAAAGTAAGCATCGGAATTCAATGAAGTTGTACTCAATTATAGACAATATAGAACTCTATAATTGAGTATAATATGGTCATTCTCGATGCATTAGAAGAGGAGATATTAGAGGTTGATGTTTGCTGGTTTTTTATCTTACTCAAACTTTTAACCGCTATATCTCTTAATGTAACCATTGGAAATCAATGAAATTGTACTCAATTATAGACAATATAGTACTCTATAATTGAGTATAATATGATCATTCTCGATGCATTAGAAGAGGAGATATTGGAGGTTGAAGTTTGCTGGTTTTTTAGTTACTCAAACTTTCAACCGCTATATCTCCTTAAGTAACCATCGGAAATCAATGAAATTGTGCTCAATTATAGACAATATAAAACTCTATAATTGAGTATAATATGGTCATTCTCGATGCATTAGAAGAGGAGATATTAGAGGTTGAAGTTTGCTGGTTTTATATCTTACTCAAACTTTGAACCGCTATATCTCTTAAAGTAACCATCAGAAATCAATGAAATTGTGCTCAATTGTAGACAACATAAAACTCTATAATAGAGTATAACATGGTCATTCTCGATGCATTAGAAGAGGTGATATTAGAGGTTGAAGTTTGCTGGTTTTTTATCTTACTCAAACTTTGAACCGCTATATCTCTTAAAGTAACCATCGGAAATCAATGAAATTGTGCTCATATATAGACAATATAAAACTCTATTATTGAGTATAATATGAACATTCTGGATGCATTAGAAGAGCAGATATTAAAGGTAGAAGTTTACTGGTTTTTTATCTTACTCAACCTTTGAACCGCTATATCTCTTAAAGTAACCATCGGAAATCAATGAAATTGTGCTCAATTATAGACAACATAAAACTCTATAATTGAGTATAATATGGTCATTCTCGATGCATTAGAAGAGGAATTATTAGAGGTTGAAGTTTGCTGGTTTTTTATATTACTCAAACTTTGAACCGCTATATCTCTTAAAGTAACCATCAGAAATCAATGAAATTGTGCTCAATTATAGACAACATAAAACTCTATAATTGAGTATAATATGGTCATTCTCGATGCATTAGAAGAGGAGATATTAGAGGTTGAAGTTTGCTGGTTTTTTATCTTACTCAAACTTTGAACCGCTATATCTCTTGAAGTAACCATCGGAAATCAATGAAATTGTGCTCAATTATAGACAATATAAAACTCTATTATTGAGTATAATATGAACATTCTGGATGCATTAGAAGAGCAGATATTAAAGGTAGAATTTTACTGGTTTTTTATCTTACTCAAACTTTGAACCGCTATATCTCTTAAAGTAACCATCGGAAATCAATGAAATTGTGCTCAATTATAGACAACATAAAACTCTATAATTGAGTATAATATGGTCATTCTCGATGCATTAGAAGAGGAGATATTAGAGGTTGAAGTTTGCTGGTTTTTTATGTTACTCAAACTTTCAACCGCTATATCTCTTAAAGTAAGCATCGGAAATCAATGAAATTGTGCTCAATTATAGACAACATAAAACTCTATAATTGAGTATAATATGGTCATTCTCGATGCATTAGAAGAGGAGATATTAGAGATTGAAGTTTGCTGGTTTTTTATCGTACTCAAAGTTTGAACCGCTATAACTCTCTTAAAGGAACCATCGGAAATCAATGAAATTGTGCTCAATTATAGACAATATAAAACTCTATAATTGAGTATAATATGGTCATTCTCGATGCATTAGAAGAGCAGATATTAGAGGTTGAAGTTTGCTGGTTTTTTAGTTACTCAAACTTTCAACCGCTATATCTCTTAAAGTAACCATCGGAAATCAATGAAATTGTGCTCAATGATAGACAATATAAAACTCTATAATTGAGTATAATATGGTCATTCTCGATGCATTAGAAGAGGAGATATTGGAGGTTGAAGTTTGCTGGTTTTTTAGTTACTCAAACTTTCAACCGCTATATCTCTTAAAGTAACCATCGGAAATCAATGAAATTGTGCTCAATTATAGACAATATAAAACTCTATAATTGAGTATAATATGGTCATTCTCGATGCATTAGAAGAGGAGATATTAGAGGTTGAAGTTTGCTGGTTTTATATCTTACTCAAACTTTGAACCGCTATATCTCTTAAAGTAACCATCAGAAATCAATGAAATTGTGCTCAATTGTAGACAACATAAAACTCTATAATAGAGTATAACATGGTCATTCTCGATGCATTAGAAGAGGAGATATTAGAGGTTGAAGTTTGCTGGTTTTTTATATTACTCAAACTTTGAACCGCTATATCTCTTAAAGTAACCATCAGAAATCAATGAAATTGTGCTCAATTATAGACAACATAAAACTCTATAATTGAGTATAATATGGTCATTCTCGATGCATTAGAAGAGGAGATATTAGAGGTTGAAGTTTGCTGGTTTTTTATCTTACTCAAACTTTGAACCGCTATATCTCTTAAAGTAACCATCGGAAATCAATGAAATTGTGCTCAATTATAGACAATATAAAACTCTATTATTGAGTATAATATGAACATTCTGGATGCATTAGAAGAGCAGATATTAAAGGTTGAAGTTTGCTGGTCTTTTATCTTACTCAAACTTTGAACCGCTATATCTCTTAAAGTAACCATCAGAAATCAATGAAATTGTGCTCAATTATAGACAATATAGTACTCTATAATTGAGTATAATATGATCATTTTCGATGCATTAGAAGAGGAGATATTGGAGGTTGAAGTTTGCTGGTTTTTTAGTTACTCAAACTTTCAACCGCTATATCTCCTTAAGTAACCATCGGAAATCAATGAAATTGTGCTCAATTGTAGACAACATAAAACTCTATAATAGAGTATAACATGGTCATTCTCGATGCATTAGAAGAGGAGATATTAGAGGTTGAAGTTTGCTGGTTTTTTATCTTACTCAAACTTTGAACCGCTATATCTCTTAAAGTAACCATCGGAAATCAATGAAATTGTGCTCATATATAGACAATATAAAACTCTATTATTGAGTATAATATGAACATTCTGGATGCATTAGAAGAGCAGATATTAAAGGTAGAAGTTTACTGGTTTTTTATCTTACTCAACCTTTGAACCGCTATATCTCTTAAAGTAACCATCGGAAATCAATGAAATTGTGCTCAATTATAGACAACATAAAACTCTATAATTGAGTATAATATGGTCATTCTCGATGCATTAGAAGAGGAGATATTAGAGGTTGAAGTTTGCTGGTTTTTTATATTACTCAAACTAAGTAACCATCAGAAATCAATGAAATTGTGCTCAATTATAGACAACATAAAACTCGATAATTGAGTATAATATGGTCATTCTCGATGCATTAGAAGAGGAGATATTAAAGGTAGAAGTTTACTGGTTTTTTATCTTACTCAAACTTTGAACCGCTATATCTCTTAAATTAACCATCGGAAATCAATGAAATTGTGCTCAATTATAGACAACATAAAACTCTATAATTGAGTATAATATGGTCATTCTCGATGCATTAGAAGAGGAGATATTAGAGATTGAAGTTTGCTGGTTTTTTATCGTACTCAAACTTTGAACCGCTATATCTCTTAAAGTAACCATCAGAAATCAATGAAATTGTGCTCATTTATAGACAACATAAAACTCTATTATTGAGTACAATATGAACATTCTGGATGCATTAGAAGACCAGATATTAAAGGTAGAAGTTTACTGGTTTTTTATCTTACTCAAACTTTGAACCGCTATATCTCTTAAAGTAACCATCGGAAATCAATGAAATTGTGCTCAATTATAGACAACATAAAACTCTATAATTGAGTATAATATGGTCATTCTCGATGCATTAGAAGAGGAGATATTAGAGGTTGAAGTTTGCTGGTCTTTTATCTTACTCAAACTTTGAACCGCTATATCTCTTAAAGTAACCATCAGAAATCAATGAAATTGTGCTCAATTATAGACAACATAAAACTCTATAATTGAGTATAATATGGTCATTCTCGATGCATTAGAAGAGGAGATATTAGAGGTTGACGTTTGCTGGTTTTTTATGTTACTCAAACTTTCAACCGCTATATCTCTTAAAGTAAGCATCGGAATTCAATGAAGTTGTACTCAATTATAGACAATATAGAACTCTATAATTGAGTATAATATGGTCATTCTCGATGCATTAGAAGAGGAGATATTAGAGGTTGATGTTTGCTGGTTTTTTATCTTACTCAAACTTTTAACCGCTATATCTCTTAAAGTAAGCATCGGAATTCAATGAAGTTGTACTCAATTATAGACAATATAGAACTCTATAATTGAGTATAATATGGTCATTCTCGATGCATTAGAAGAGGAGATATTAGAGGTTGATGTTTGCTGGTTTTTTATCTTACTCAAACTTTTAACCGCTATATCTCTTAATGTAACCATTGGAAATCAATGAAATTGTACTCAATTATAGACAATATAGTACTCTATAATTGAGTATAATATGATCATTCTCGATGCATTAGAAGAGGAGATATTGGAGGTTGAAGTTTGCTGGTTTTTTAGTTACTCAAACTTTCAACCGCTATATCTCCTTAAGTAACCATCGGAAATCAATGAAATTGTGCTCAATTATAGACAATATAAAACTCTATAATTGAGTATAATATGGTCATTCTCGATGCATTAGAAGAGGAGATATTAGAGGTTGAAGTTTGCTGGTTTTATATCTTACTCAAACTTTGAACCGCTATATCTCTTAAAGTAACCATCAGAAATCAATGAAATTGTGCTCAATTGTAGACAACATAAAACTCTATAATAGAGTATAACATGGTCATTCTCGATGCATTAGAAGAGGTGATATTAGAGGTTGAAGTTTGCTGGTTTTTTATCTTACTCAAACTTTGAACCGCTATATCTCTTAAAGTAACCATCGGAAATCAATGAAATTGTGCTCATATATAGACAATATAAAACTCTATTATTGAGTATAATATGAACATTCTGGATGCATTAGAAGAGCAGATATTAAAGGTAGAAGTTTACTGGTTTTTTATCTTACTCAACCTTTGAACCGCTATATCTCTTAAAGTAACCATCGGAAATCAATGAAATTGTGCTCAATTATAGACAACATAAAACTCTATAATTGAGTATAATATGGTCATTCTCGATGCATTAGAAGAGGAATTATTAGAGGTTGAAGTTTGCTGGTTTTTTATATTACTCAAACTTTGAACCGCTATATCTCTTAAAGTAACCATCAGAAATCAATGAAATTGTGCTCAATTATAGACAACATAAAACTCTATAATTGAGTATAATATGGTCATTCTCGATGCATTAGAAGAGGAGATATTAGAGGTTGAAGTTTGCTGGTTTTTTATCTTACTCAAACTTTGAACCGCTATATCTCTTGAAGTAACCATCAGAAATCAATGAAATTGTGCTCAATTATAGACAATATAAAACTCTATTATTGAGTATAATATGAACATTCTGGATGCATTAGAAGAGCAGATATTAAAGGTAGAATTTTACTGGTTTTTTATCTTACTCAAACTTTGAACCGCTATATCTCTTAAAGTAACCATCGGAAATCAATGAAATTGTGCTCAATTATAGACAACATAAAACTCTATAATTGAGTATAATATGGTCATTCTCGATGCATTAGAAGAGGAGATATTAGAGGTTGAAGTTTGCTGGTTTTTTATGTTACTCAAACTTTCAACCGCTATATCTCTTAAAGTAAGCATCGGAAATCAATGAAATTGTGCTCAATTATAGACAACATAAAACTCTATAATTGAGTATAATATGGTCATTCTCGATGCATTAGAAGAGGAGATATTAGAGATTGAAGTTTGCTGGTTTTTTATCGTACTCAAAGTTTGAACCGCTATAACTCTCTTAAAGGAACCATCGGAAATCAATGAAATTGTGCTCAATTATAGACAATATAAAACTCTATAATTGAGTATAATATGGTCATTCTCGATGCATTAGAAGAGCAGATATTAGAGGTTGAAGTTTGCTGGTTTTTTAGTTACTCAAACTTTCAACCGCTATATCTCTTAAAGTAACCATCGGAAATCAATGAAATTGTGCTCAATGATAGATAATATAAAACTCTATAATTGAGTATAATATGGTCATTCTCGATGCATTAGAAGAGGAGATATTGGAGGTTGAAGTTTGCTGGTTTTTTAGTTACTCAAACTTTCAACCGCTATATCTCTTAAAGTAACCATCGGAAATCAATGAAATTGTGCTCAATTATAGACAATATAAAACTCTATAATTGAGTATAATATGGTCATTCTCGATGCATTAGAAGAGGAGATATTAGAGGTTGAAGTTTGCTGGTATTATATCTTACTCAAACTTTGAACCGCTATATCTCTTAAAGTAACCATCAGAAATCAATGAAATTGTGCTCAATTGTAGACAACATAAAACTCTATAATAGAGTATAACATGGTCATTCTCGATGCATTAGAAGAGGAGATATTAGAGGTTGAAGTTTGCTGGTTTTTTATATTACTCAAACTTTGAACCGCTATATCTCTTAAAGTAACCATCAGAAATCAATGAAATTGTGCTCAATTATAGACAACATAAAACTCTATAATTGAGTATAATATGGTCATTCTCGATGCATTAGAAGAGGAGATATTAGAGGTTGAAGTTTGCTGGTTTTTTATCTTACTCAAACTTTGAACCGCTATATCTCTTAAAGTAACCATCGGAAATCAATGAAATTGTGCTCAATTATAGACAATATAAAACTCTATTATTGAGTATAATATGAACATTCTGGATGCATTAGAAGAGCAGATATTAAAGGTAGAAGTTTACTGGTTTTTTATCTTACTCAAACTTTCAACCGCTATATCTCTTAAAGTAAGCATCGGAAATCAATGAAATTGTGCTCATATATAGACAACATAAAACTCTATAATTGAGTATAATATGGTCATTCTCGATGCATTAGAAGAGGAGATATTAGAGATTGAAGTTTGCTGGTTTTTTATCGTACTCAAAGTTTGAACCGCTATAACTCTCTTAAAGTAACCATCGGAAATCAATGAAATTGTGCTCAATTATAGACAATATAAAACTCTATAATTGAGTATAATATGGTCATTCTCGATGCATTAGAAGAGCAGATATTGGAGGTTGAAGTTTGCTGGTTTTTTAGTTACTCAAACTTTCAACCGCTATATCTCTTAAAGTAACCATCGGAAATCAATGAAATTGTGCTCAATGATAGACAATATAAAACTCTATTATTGAGTATAATATGGTCATTCTCGATGCATTAGAAGAGGAGATATTGGAGGTTGAAGTTTGCTGGTTTTTTAGTTACTCAAACTTTCAACCGCTATATCTCTTAAAGTAACCATCGGAAATCAATGAAATTGTGCTCAATTATAGACCATATAAAACTCTATAATTGAGTATAATATGGTCATTCTCGATGCATTAGAAGAGGAGATATTAGAGGTTGAAGTTTGCTGGTTTTATATCTTACTCAAACTTTGAACCGCTATATCTCTTAAAGTAACCATCAGAAATCAATGAAATTGTGCTCAATTGTAGACAACATAAAACTCTATAATAGAGTATAACATGGTCATTCTCGATGCATTAGAAGAGGAGATATTAGAGGTTGAAGTTTGCTGGTTTTTTATCTTACTCAAACTTTGAACCGCTATATCTCTTAAAGTAACAATCGGAAATCAATGAAATTGTGCTCATATATAGACAATATAAAACTCTATTATTGAGTATAATATGAACATTCTGGATGCATTAGAAGAGCAGATATTAAAGGTAGAAGTTTACTGGTTTTTTATCTTACTCAACCTTTGAACCGCTATATCTCTTAAAGTAACCATCGGAAATCAATGAAATTGTGCTCAATTATAGACAATATAAAACTCTATTATTGAGTATAATATGAACATTCTGGATGCATTAGAAGAGCAAATATTAAAGGTAGAAGTTTGCTGGTTTTTTATATTACTCAAACTTTGAACCGCTATATCTCTTAAAGTAACCATCGGAAATCAATGAAATTGTGCTCAATTATAGACAACATAAAACTCTATAATTGAGTATAATATGGTCATTCTCGATGCATTAGAAGAGGAGATATTAGAGGTTGAAGTTTGCTGGTTTTTTATCTTACTCAAACTTTGAACCGCTATATCTCTTAAAGTAACCATCAGAAATCAATGAAATTGTGCTCAATTATAGACAATATAAAACTCTATTGTTGAGTATAATATACTCAACAATATATGAACATTCTGGATGCATTAGAAGAGGAGATATTAGAGGTTGACGTTTGCTGGTTTTTTATGTTACTCAAACTTTCAACCGCTATATCTCTTAAAGTAAGCATCGGAATTCAATGAAATTGTGCTCAATTATAGACAACATAAAACTCTATAATTGAGTATAATATGGTCATTCTCGATGCATTAGAAGAGGAGATATTAGAGATTGAAGTTTGCTGGTTTTTTATCGTACTCAAAGTTTGAACCGCTATAACTCTCTTAAAGGAACCATCGGAAATCAATGAAATTGTGCTCAATTATAGACAATATAAAACTCTATAATTGAGTATAATATGGTCATTCTCGATGCATTAGAAGAGCAGATATTGGAGGTTGAAGTTTGCTGGTTTTTTAGTTACTCAAACTTTCAACCGCTATATCTCTTAAAGTAACCATCGGAAATCAATGAAATTGTGCTCAATGATAGACAATATAAAACTCTATAATTGAGTATAATATGGTCATTCTCGATGCATTAGAAGAGGAGATATTGGAGGTTGAAGTTTGCTGGTTTTTTAGTTACTCAAACTTTCAACCGCTATATCTCTTAAAGCAACCATCGGAAATCAATGAAATTGTGCTCAATTATAGACAATATAAAACTCTATAATTGAGTATAATATGGTCATTCTCGATGCATTAGAAGAGGAGATATTAGAGGTTGAAGTTTGCTGGTTTTATATCTTACTCAAACTTTGAACCGCTATATCTCTTAAAGTAACCATCAGAAATCAATGAAATTGTGCTCAATTGTAGACAACATAAAACTCTATAATAGAGTATAACATGGTCATTCTCGATGCATTAGAAGAGGAGATATTAGAGGTTGAAGTTTGCTGGTTTTTTATATTACTCAAACTTTGAACCGCTATATCTCTTAAAGTAACCATCAGAAATCAATGAAATTGTGCTCAATTATAGACAACATAAAACTCTATAATTCAGTATAATATGGTCATTCTCGATGCATTAGAAGAGGAGATATTAGAGGTTGAAGTTTGCTGGTTTTTTATCTTACTCAAACTTTGAACCGCTATATCTCTTAAAGTAACCATCGGAAATCAATGAAATTGTGCTCAATTATAGACAATATAAAACTCTATTATTGAGTATAATATGAACATTCTGGATGCATTAGAAGAGCAGATATTAAAGGTAGAAGTTTACTGGTTTTTTATCTTACTCAAACTTTGAACCGCTATATCTCTTAAAGCAACCATCGGAAATCAATGAAATTGTGCTCAATTATAGACAACATAAAACTCTATAATTGAGTATAATATGGTCATTCTCGATGCATTAGAAGAGGAGATATTAGAGGTTGAAGTTTGCTGGTCTTTTATGTTACTCAAACTTTCAACCGCTATATCTCTTAAAGTAAGCATCGGAAATCAATGAAATTGTGCTCAATTATAGACAACATAAAACTCTATAATTGAGTATAATATGGTCATTCTCGATGGATTAGAAGAGCAGATATTAAAGGTAGAAGTTTACTGGTTTTTTATCCTACTCAACCTTTGAACCGCTATATCTCTTAAAGTAACCATCGGAAATCAATGAAATTGTGCTCAATTATAGACAATATAAAACTCTATTATTGAGTATAATATGAACATTCTGGATGCATTAGAAGAGCAAATATTAAAGGTAGAAGTTTGCTGGTTTTTTATATTACTCAAACTTTGAACCGCTATATCTCTTAAAGTAACCATCGGAAATCAATGAAATTGTGCTCAATTATAGACAACATAAAACTCTATAATTGAGTATAATATGGTCATTCTCGATGCATTAGAAGAGGAGATATTAGAGGTTGAAGTTTGCTGGTTTTTTATCTTACTCAAACTTTGAACCGCTATATCTCTTAAAGTAACCATCAGAAATCAATGAAATTGTGCTCAATTATAGACAATATAAAACTCTATTGTTGAGTATAATATACTCAACAATATATGAACATTCTGGATGCATTAGAAGAGGAGATATTAGAGGTTGACGTTTGCTGGTTTTTTATGTTACTCAAACTTTCAACCGCTATATCTCTTAAAGTAAGCATCGGAATTCAATGAAATTGTGCTCAATTATAGACAACATAAAACTCTATAATTGAGTATAATATGGTCATTCTCGATGCATTAGAAGAGGAGATATTAGAGATTGAAGTTTGCTGGTTTTTTATCGTACTCAAAGTTTGAACCACTATAACTCTCTTAAAGGAACCATCGGAAATCAATGAAATTGTGCTCAATTATAGACAATATAAAACTCTATAATTGAGTATAATATGGTCATTCTCGATGCATTAGAAGAGCAGATATTGGAGGTTGAAGTTTGCTGGTTTTTTAGTTACTCAAACTTTCAACCGCTATATCTCTTAAAGTAACCATCGGAAATCAATGAAATTGTGCTCAATGATAGACAATATAAAACTCTATAATTGAGTATAATATGGTCATTCTCGATGCATTAGAAGAGGAGATATTAGAGGTTGAAGTTTGCTGGTTTTATATCTTACTCAAACTTTGAACCGCTATATCTCTTAAAGTAACCATCAGAAATCAATGAAATTGTGCTCAATTGTAGACAACATAAAACTCTATAATAGAGTATAACATGGTCATTCTCGTTGCATTAGAAGAGGAGATATTAGAGGTTGAAGTTTGCTGGTTTTTTATATTACTCAAACTTTCAACCGCTATATCTCTTAAAGTAAGCATCGGAAATCAATGAAATTGTGCTCAATTATAGACAACATAAAACTCTATAATTGAGTATAATATGGTCATTCTCGATGCATTAGAAGAGGAGATATTAGAGATTGAAGTTTGCTGGTTTTTTATCGTACTCAAAGTTTGAACCGCTATAACTCTCTTAAAGTAACCATCGGAAATCAATGAAATTGTGCTCAATTATAGACAATATAAAACTCTATAATTGAGTATAATATGGTAATTCTCGATGCATTAGAAGAGCAGATATTGGAGGTTGAAGTTTGCTGGTTTTTTAGTTACTCAAACATTCAACCGCTATATCTCTTAAAGTAACCATCGGAAATCAATGAAATTGTGCTCAATGATAGACAATATAAAACTCTATAATTGAGTATAATATGGTCATTCTCGATGCATTAGAAGAGGAGATATTGGAGGTTGAAGTTTGCTGGTTTTTTAGTTACTCAAACTTTCAACCGCTATATCTCTTAAAGCAACCATCGGAAATCAATGAAATTGTGCTCAATTATAGACAATATAAAACTCTATAATTGAGTATAATATGGTCATTCTCGATGCATTAGAAGAGGAGATATTAGAGGTTGAAGTTTGCTGGTTTTATATCTTACTCAAACTTTGAACCGCTATATCTCTTAAAGTAACCATCAGAAATCAATGAAATTGTGCTCAATTGTAGACAACATAAAACTCTATAATAGAGTATAACATGGTCATTCTCGATGCATTAGAAGAGGAGATATTAGAGGTTGAAGTTTGCTGGTTTTTTATCTTACTCAAACTTTGAACCGCTATATCTCTTAAAGTAACCATCGGAAATCAATGAAATTGTGCTCATATATAGACAATATAAAACTCTATTATTGAGTATAATATGAACATTCTGGATGCATTAGAAGAGCAGATATTAAAGGTAGAAGTTTACTGGTTTTTTATCTTACTCAACCTTTGAACCGCTATATCTCTTAAAGTAACCATCGGAAATCAATGAAATTGTGCTCAATTATAGACAATATAAAACTCTATTATTGAGTATAATATGAACATTCTGGATGCATTAGAAGAGCAAATATTAAAGGTAGAAGTTTGCTGGTTTTTTATATTACTCAAACTTTGAACCGCTATATCTCTTAAAGTAACCATCGGAAATCAATGAAATTGTGCTCAATTATAGACAACATAAAACTCTATAATTGAGTATAATATGGTCATTCTCGATGCATTAGAAGAGGAGATATTAGAGGTTGAAGTTTGCTGGTTTTTTATCTTACTCAAACTTTGAACCGCTATATTTCTTAAAGTAACCATCAGAAATCAATGAAATTGTGCTCAATTATAGACAATATAAAACTCTATTGTTGAGTATAATATACTCAACAATATATGAACATTCTGGATGCATTAGAAGAGGAGATATTAGAGGTTGACGTTTGCTGGTTTTTTATATTACTCAAACTTTGAACCGCTATATCTCTTAAAGCAACCATCGGAAATCAATGAAATTGTGCTCAATTATAGACAACATAAAACTCTATAATTGAGTATAATATGGTCATTCTCGATGCATTAGAAGAGGAGATATTAGAGGTTGAAGTTTGCTGGTCTTTTATGTTACTCAAACTTTCAACCGCTATATCTCTTAAAGTAAGCATCGGAAATCAATGAAATTGTGCTCAATTATAGACAACATAAAACTCTATAATTGAGTATAATATGGTCATTCTCGATGCATTAGAAGAGGAGATATTAGAGATTGAAGTTTGCTGGTTTTTTATCGTACTCAAAGTTTGAACCGCTATAACTCTCATAAAGTAACCATCGGAAATCAATGAAATTGTGCTCAATTATAGACAATATAAAACTCTATAATTGAGTATAATATCGTCATTCTCGATGCATTAGAAGAGCAGATATTAAAGGTAGAAGTTTACTGGTTTTTTATCTTACTCAACCTTTGAACCGCTATATCTCTTAAAGTAACCATCGGAAATCAATGAAATTGTGCTCAATTATAGACAATATAAAACTCTATTATTGAGTATAATATGAACATTCTGGATGCATTAGAAGAGCAAATATTAAAGGTAGAAGTTTGCTGGTTTTTTATATTACTCAAACTTTGAACCGCTATATCTCTTAAAGTAACCATCGGAAATCAATGAAATTGTGCTCAATTATAGACAACATAAAACTCTATAATTGAGTATAATATGGTCATTCTCGATGCATTAGAAGAGGAGATATTAGAGGTTGAAGTTTGCTGGTTTTTTATCTTACTCAAACTTTGAACCGCTATATCTCTTAAAGTAACCATCAGAAATCAATGAAATTGTGCTCAATTATAGACAATATAAAACTCTATTGTTGAGTATAATATACTCAACAATATATGAACATTCTGGATGCATTAGAAGAGGAGATATTAGAGGTTGACGTTTGCTGGTTTTTTATGTTACTCAAACTTTCAACCGCTATATCTCTTAAAGTAAGCATCGGAATTCAATGAAATTGTGCTCAATTATAGACAACGTAAAACTCTATAATTGAGTATAATATGGTCATTCTCGATGCATTAGAAGAGGAGATATTAGAGATTGAAGTTTGCTGGTTTTTTATCGTACTCAAAGTTTGAACCGCTATAACTCTCTTAAAGGAACCATCGGAAATCAATGAAATTGTGCTCAATTATAGACAATATAAAACTCTATAATTGAGTATAATATGGTCATTCTCGATGCATTAGAAGAGCAGATATTGGAGGTTGAAGTTTGCTGGTTTTTTGGTTACTCAAACTTTCAACCGCTATATCTCTTAAAGTAACCATCAGAAATCAATGAAATTGTGCTCAACTGTAGACAACATAAAACTCTATAATAGAGTATAACATGGTCATTCTCGTTGCATTAGAAGAGGAGATATTAGAGGTTGAAGTTTGCTGGTTTTTTATATTACTCAAACTTTGAACCGCTATATCTCTTAAAGTAACCATCAGAAATCAATGAAATTGTGCTCAATTATAGACAACATAAAACTCTATAATTGAGTATAATATGGTCATTCTCGATGCATTAGAAGAGGAGATATTAGAGGTTGAAGTTTGCTGGTTTTTTATCTTACTCAAACTTTGAACCGCTATATCTCTTAAAGTAACCATCGGAAATCAATGAAATTGTGCTCAATTATAGACAATATAAAACTCTATTATTGAGTATAATATGAACATTCTGGATGCATTAGAAGAGCAGATATTAAAGGTAGAACTTTACTGGTTTTTTATCTTACTCAAACTTTGAACCGCTATATCTCTTAAAGCAACCATCGGAAATCAATGAAATTGTGCTCAATTATAGACAACATAAAACTCTATAATTGAGTATAATATGGTCATTCTCGATGCATTAGAAGAGGAGATATTAGAGGTTGAAGTTTGCTGGTCTTTTATGTTACTCAAACTTTCAACCGCTATATCTCTTAAAGTAAGCATCGGAAATCAATGAAATTGTGCTCAATTATAGACAACATAAAACTCTATAATTGAGTATAATATGGTCATTCTCGATGCATTAGAAGAGGAGATATTAGAGATTGAAGTTTGCTGGTTTTTTATCGTACTCAAAGTTTGAACCGCTATAACTCTCTTAAAGTAACCATCGGAAATCAATGAAATTGTGCTCAATTATAGACAATATAAAACTCTATAATTGAGTATAATATGGTCATTCTCGATGCATTAGAAGAGCAGATATTGGAGGTTGAAGTTTGCTGGTTTTTTAGTTACTCAAACTTTCAACCGCTATATCTCTTAAAGTAACCATCGGAAATCAATGAAATTGTGCTCAATGATAGACAATATAAAACTCTATAATTGAGTATAATATGGTCATTCTCGATGCATTAGAAGAGGAGATATTGGAGGTTGAAGTTTGCTGGTTTTTTAGTTACTCAAACTTTCAACCGCTATATCTCTTAAAGTAACCATCGGAAATCAATGAAATTGTGCTCAATTATAGACAATATAAAACTCTATAATTGAGTATAATATGGTCATTCTCGATGCATTAGAAGAGGAGATATTAGAGGTTGAAGTTTGCTGGTTTTATATCTTACTCAAACTTTGAACCGCTATATCTCTTAAAGTAACCATCAGAAATCAATGAAATTGTGCTCAATTGTAGACAACATAAAACTCTATAATAGAGTATAACATGGTCATTCTCGATGCATTAGAAGAGGAGATATTAGAGGTTGAAGTTTGCTGGTTTTTTATCTTACTCAAACTTTGAACCGCTATATCTCTTAAAGTAACCATCGGAAATCAATGAAATTGTGCTCATATATAGACAATATAAAACTCTATTATTGAGTATAATATGAACATTCTGGATGATTAGAAGAGCAAATATTAAAGGTAGAAGTTTGCTGGTTTTTTATATTACTCAAACTTTCAACCGCTATATCTCTTAAAGTAACCATCGGAAATCAATGAAATTGTGCTCAATTATAGACAACATAAAACTCTATAATTGAGTATAATATGGTCATTCTCGATGCATTAGAAGAGGAGATATTAGAGGTTGAAGTTTGCTGGTTTTTTATCTTACTCAAACTTTGAACCGCTATATCTCTTAAAGTAACCATCAGAAATCAATGAAATTGTGCTCAATTATAGACAATATAAAACTCTATTGTTGAGTATAATATACTCAACAATATATGAACATTCTGGATGCATTAGAAGAGGAGATATTAGAGGTTGACGTTTGCTGGTTTTTTATGTTACTCAAACTTTCAACCGCTATATCTCTTAAAGTAAGCATCGGAATTCAATGAAATTGTGCTCAATTATAGACAACATAAAACTCTATAATTGAGTATAATATGGTCATTCTCGATGCATTAGAAGAGCAGATATTAGAGATTGAAGTTTGCTGGTTTTTTATCGTACTCAAAGTTTGAACCACTATAACTCTCTTAAAGGAACCATCGGAAATCAATGAAATTGTGCTCAATTATAGACAATATAAAACTCTATAATTGAGTATAATATGGTCATTCTCGATGCATTAGAAGAGCAGATATTGGAGGTTGAAGTTTGCTGGTTTTTTAGTTACTCAAACTTTCAACCGCTATATCTCTTAAAGTAACCATCGGAAATCAATGAAATTGTGCTCAATGATAGACAATATAAAACTCTATAATTGAGTATAATATGGTCATTCTCGATGCATTAGAAGAGGAGATATTAGAGGTTGAAGTTTGCTGGTTTTATATCTTACTCAAACTTTGAACCGCTATATCTCTTAAAGTAACCATCAGAAATCAATGAAATTGTGCTCAATTGTAGACAACATAAAACTCTATAACAGAGTATAACATGGTCATTCTCGTTGCATTAGAAGAGGAGATATTAGAGGTTGAAGTTTGCTGGTTTTTTATATTACTCAAACTTTCAACCGCTATATCTCTTAAAGTAAGCATCGGAAATCAATGAAATTGTGCTCAATTATAGACAACATAAAACTCTATAATTGAGTATAATATGGTCATTCTCGATGCATTAGAAGAGGAGATATTAGAGATTGAAGTTTGCTGGTTTTTTATCGTACTCAAAGTTTGAACCGCTATAACTCTCTTAAAGTAACCATCGGAAATCAATGAAATTGTGCTCAATTATAGACAATATAAAACTCTATAATTGAGTATAATATGGTAATTCTCGATGCATTAGAAGAGCAGATATTGGAGGTTGAAGTTTGCTGGTTTTTTAGTTACTCAAACTTTCAACCGCTATATCTCTTAAAGTAACCATCGGAAATCAATGAAATTGTGCTCAATGATAGACAATATAAAACTCTATAATTGAGTATAATATGGTCATTCTCGATGCATTAGAAGAGGAGATATTGGAGGTTGAAGTTTGCTGGTTTTTTAGTTACTCAAACTTTCAACCGCTATATCTCTTAAAGTAACCATCGGAAATCAATGAAATTGTGCTCATATATAGACAATATAAAACTCTATTATTGAGTATAATATGAACATTCTGGATGCATTAGAAGAGCAGATATTAAAGGTAGAAGTTTACTGGTTTTTTATCTTACTCAACCTTTGAACCGCTATATCTCTTAAAGTAACCATCGGAAATCAATGAAATTGTGCTCAATTATAGACAATATAAAACTCTATTATTGAGTATAATATGAACATTCTGGATGCATTAGAAGAGCAAATATTAAAGGTAGAAGTTTGCTGGTTTTTTATATTACTCAAACTTTGAACCGCTATATCTCTTAAAGTAACCATCGGAAATCAATGAAATTGTGCTCAATTATAGACAACATAAAACTCTATAATTGAGTATAATATGGTCATTCTCGATGCATTAGAAGAGGAGATATTAGAGGTTGAAGTTTGCTGGTTTTTTATCTTACTCAAACTTTGAACCGCTATATTTCTTAAAGTAACCATCAGAAATCAATGAAATTGTGCTCAATTATAGACAATATAAAACTCTATTGTTGAGTATAATATACTCAACAATATATGAACATTCTGGATGCATTAGAAGAGGAGATATTAGAGGTTGACGTTTGCTGGTTTTTTATGTTACTCAAACTTTCAACCGCTATATCTCTTAAAGTAAGCATCGGAATTCAATGAAGTTGTACTCAATTATAGACAATATAGAACTCTATAATTGAGTATAATATGGTCATTCTCGATGCATTAGAAGAGGAGATATTAGAGGTTGATGTTTGCTGGTTTTTTATCTTACTCAAACTTTTAACCGCTATATCTCTTAATTCAATGAAGTTGTACTCAATTATAGACAATATAGAACTCTATAATTGAGTATAATATGGTCATTCTCGATGCATTAGAAGAGGAGATATTAGAGGTTGATGTTTGCTGGTTTTTTATCTTACTCAAACTTTTAACCGCTATATCTCTTAATGTAACCATTGGAAATCAATGAAATTGTACTCAATTATAGACAATATAGTACTCTATAATTGAGTATAATATGATCATTCTGGATGCATTAGAAGAGCAGATACTGGAGGTTGAAGTTTGCTGGTTTTTTATCTTACTCAAACTTTGAACCGCTATATCTCTTAAAGTAACCATCGGAAATCAATGAAATTGTGCTCAATTATAGACAATATAAGACTCTATAATTGAGGATAATATGGTCATTCTCGATGCGTTAGAAGAGTAGATATAGCAGGGTGAATTTGTGGGATAAAAAGTAATCGATTATAGAAATAAGAAAACATTAGCTAAGTTGAGAATAATATGCATTTGTAATCCAATTTACATGAAGATAAAAAAATAAAATAAAATGAATAAATAAAAAAAATTAAGGGGTGGATGGTTTAGCATGGAGAAAACCATGTGTGACGTAAGTTTTTTACGTCTACTTTTAAACTGTGATATTGTGGCGTGAATATCAATTTACTTGCGGCCGCCTTTCTTTGTTTGTAATAGGAGAGCCAATCTGTAAGTCTTCTCTCTGAATCACTGCATGTATGAAGGACGGAAACTAATTCAGAACTATTGACGGATTTAAAGTAGACTGGAAGAAATCTTACATAACTAATTTCTTAAAGATTGATTGAAGGCAGCTTCTATTGCTGAAGTGACGATTTGCATGAATATATGTTTCTAATGAAAATTATAGAACTACGTGTCGGCAATTAAAATTGTCTCTAATTTAAAATTTAAAAACGATGCATACTAGGCAGATTGAGTTGTAAATCTTATAAAATGTAGGGGACCGCCAGAAGTACGTTGTTTAGTTACGCTTGATGTCAATTTGTAATAGTCCCCTTTATTCAAACATTTCTAGTGAAATCCAAAAAAATTAATCTTACACGGTCATCTTCCAAGGTATAAGAAAATGCTGACATTACAGGGGCCTAAAATCGGGTATAGTAATTTCGCTGAGGAAGGCGGAAATAAAAATAACAATCAACTAATCGCTGGAAAACCATAAACCAGCTAGTTCTAATTTTATAACTTCAAATTTAACCACAAACTGAACCAATGAATTCCTCTGCAATAATACACATATTATTGTTCATAAAATGCGGTTAATAGATATGGTTAAACGCAATTACCACTTTGTATATAAATAGAAATGATGGCAACCCCTAACTTATTAAAAGTAATAAACAGTAATATGGGTAAACTGACTCAATTATGATGGACTCAATAACAATATGGCCGCACACACAATCATATGGTTAGTTATCACTTATTATACGGCCTTCAATTTAAAAAATATCACACCAATTTAAATGGCCAATTATAATTGAAATTTCAAGATATCGCCCAATCAATTGTGATAAGAAAAAAGAAAAGTTTCTTTGTCTCTCAGTGTGCAGTCGGCATTTTAGTGGTCCAAACATTGAATGATTTTATTAGTGCAGTGATCGAATAAATTCACAAAATTTTGGCTAAAATGCGGAAAACTTTACAAACCAATCTGATACAGTCACTCAATGGACTTACTCTAACCACTAACCAAAGTTCTGGTTAGTTAAACTCTTAAAGTACCTAGTAACACTACGACTATTTGAAACGTACTTAATTCTTATGATCATTAGTTTGGAAAACTGACTGAAATGAATGATCAGAAGAAAAGCTACCCATAATGCCCCAAGAAAAGCCCTAGTTTCTCTGTAAAAACAAAGAAGTCGTAAACAAAAGTTACAGATGTATTCATTGTAATGCAGGAAGTTAAGACTAAATAGTAAACTCCATTCTGGTGAAAATCTATTGATGAGCAAGCGCGATTTCCGGTTAAAGAGTTTTCTTCGAACGCTCCTCAATAGCAAACAAGTGGTAAATTGGCAATAGCCCATGACGCCGCTGCAGGAAGTTGGGCGAAGTGGCTCTTCTGGTCTACGTTGAGTTACTGCCACGTCCTGTGCAGGAACGTAAACCAATTCCTACTAGTTTCCGTTTTTGAGCTACAGTGTTCCCTTACACACACAAACACTATTCCGGTCTCTGTTTTCCCGGTAGAAACTTGAGGGGAAAACTTTCTCTTACCATCCCGAAAGTAGGAGAAAGTTATTTTCAAATTTCATCTCCTGGATACTGAGAAAGCAATCACTCCATCATAAGCATTCTATCCAGTATGTTGTACTTGCCACAGGAGCGAAATCTAGTAGAGCATTAAATAGTGGAAAAAATAAAATAAATATTCCAATTAGTATTAATCTGGGAAGTCCAGCGGACATTCCGAATAGTCACTTCTTATTAAGGTTTTGTTTCTTCAAAAGTGGCAAATTGGCGATAATATAATCAAGGTTCGCATTACGAAGAAGAAAGTGGAGATCGAAGACAATGGCCGGAGATTAACATCTGTTCCCATTGTTTGTTAATTGCTGCCGGGTGCACACATCTGAACAGAGTGCTATCCAACTGAATATTTATTGGGATAACTCCGAAGTCACTGTCCCGGACATACCAACGCTTATTCTTTCTGCAGTAAATTTTTACTCGTTAGTAAGAAGAGTTAGTACTGCCATTGTGCCAAATTCTAAAACTGAGACCAGAAGTACAAGTTTTGGTCCCTTCAACAGCAATTTATTAGCTGTGTGTAACCTTGACGCTAAGGATGTTACCTTAACCTTTTGTCTGGCTAAGGATGTTACTTCTCGGGGAGGAAAAACCAAGGCCTGAGAGCTTCACCCAGGAGCCACTCTTCAGAATTAAGAGTCTGATTAAGCGGACGGGTTTAGAGAGTGAGCTTTAAAGTGAGGGGAGCCACAATAGATCCAAAGGGGTCGCGGTGGCGTAGGCCCTGAGGCCGCCCTAATTTAATTTAATCTAACCTTGGCGAGAGTAAATGCAATCAGAGTATTTGTTCCACAACTTTTATGTTCAACTAAAACTATAGTAATGTCCAATTTTGTAGGCAGTCTTTACGTCCAATTACCAGTGTCGAAGGATGGAGACGGCTAATGTAGTTTACTACACAGATGTTGGTAAATAAATGTCAGCCTCTAGTACCGCAATTCCCCTAGATGTGACGCAGTTAAAAACTACTCTAATACAACATTACCATCACTAAGCATATCAATTCATTAATAAAAATTGCGTGAAATTGAATAAATTTATACAACTATTTGTACTTAGTTGGCAAACCTATTCATCACTTTTCTCTTATGTTGAATAAGATCAAGGAAGAAGAGACTCTTGCTCATTCCAGGTAGCAGGCTGTAACTACAATCCAGAACTCTGTACCCGTTAGGTTTCAGGAACTGTAGATTATATCTGCTGTTACCACGATGCGAGGAGGTCATGTGAAAGTTCGTAACAGATTTGTTGACGCAAGGGATGTATTTGCGATGAGAACTCGCTATAGCAGCGCATTAACAGCAGCTACAGTAAGCAGTAAATAATATCTGGAGCTGTAGATCGACCTTGTTCGACCCTGGCGCGGTCAAACCAAGGGGGTCTTGACCTCCATACAAAGCATCCCTCTGCGTGAATGGTAACCATGGGAGCTATAGTAAACTAGTTCCTAAACAATAGCGGCTACCTCGCCATCCAGCAACGCCGCACTCTGCACCGCTCTTCACTCTTTAATAAAGGAATTATTATGTTTTAAGCAAACTAACTTAATTAGTTTACATTATAAGCTCCATTACCCTCGCCACTGAGCGTTCTGAGAAGAGTCAGCAGACGGTGGCGTTTCTAGCTTATCTCAGTTACAGCGAAAGTGCAATCCTTAACAACTTTGATTAACCCATCTATTTTTTTAATAAGTGCAGGACTTAATTTTATTTTATTGATTAAACTTAATTATTAATTTTATTAAGAAATAAAAAGGCTACTTCAAAGTTTCAGATAAAAATCGTTAGGAGTCATCTTAGAGAAAATCTTTAAAAAACGAAATATCTATTTAGAACGTATTATCTCATCAGGTTAATTGGTATTCGCAATGGTTAAACAAGGATTTTAAGTAACATTACAACAGTAATAAAGCTGCGGGCTGAAGGTAATATTAGAGAGCACCTAATGATCCACATTGTACCACATAATAGCTGTAGAATTAAGATGAACTGGTAATTAGAACACAAGAGCTAGCTCCTAATTGCAGGCCATCAGAGGAAATAAAGGCACGGGCTCAAGGTCGTACAGTTTACCTCCCATTAGCTGGGTTAATAGAAATAAAGAACTCATCTGGGGAGTCAATGATCAACATAGCAGTGACTTGTGGTCTAGTGACCCCCTGCTGGGATACATGCGAACTAGGTAATAGGGCTAGGTATGCAGTGCACAGGTAGATAGTTCTACCAAGACGCCTTGCAATGCAGAACTAAACAGACAGCCACTCTTCCAGAAATGAATGGTCAGCTTTTCTCATTTCTTGGGATTATTTCGAGTCAAAGTTTTGAAAAACGATTTTTTTCTAGGAACACAAGCTTTAGGTCCACAGAGTTCGCAAAACTCTTAAATGAATATCCACAATCTTATAACTATAATGTAGTTTACAATTTTGTTAAGAAGCTGTTAGTAAAACTAATACCCTAGCGGAATCTCTACCAACTTAGACATCGCGTAAATATTTGAATAAAAGCACTTCTTCAAGAAGAGGGTGGACATTTTCATTGAAGGGATATTTCTCTGTAATGAACGGTTCTATCCTCCACAATGGAGGATGAGTGTTGGTCTGCTGATTATGCAGTATGGCTTTGTAAATGGGAGGGAGATCCTGACTTCGAACAAATTGGGTTTTAAAGTGGTTTATGTGCGAACAAAATATCTCAAAAACTAACAATCTAAAACTAAGTAGGAAGCTGTTAGCGAGAACCCTCAACCGTAAGTGGTGGGAATTTACAATTATGTAAATTATGACAATAGAAAGTTATATGACGGTAACCTCAGTTTTGTTATTCTAGTAATTAGAAATCCATTTTAATGGAGATCGCACAAAAATGTATACACATGACAAGCAAGTAAAATTAAGAGCATCTCTTACTTGTCTAATAAAATATTCATTATTCACGTGATAAGTTCAACAGGTGTTTTGCACACGTGAAACTAGATTCTACAAAATGTTTACTTCACACAACGGTAATAGAAAGTTCTGTTTATGATCTAATTCTACTGCGTGTATCACAAACATTATTTCAATTTTTGTGTTTCTTTTTTAACTAAATTACTACGTCATTTCCTAGCATTATATAACTTAATTTAGATTAATTTCCGTTCCCGAAAAATGCAAATTCTTTTTCAGAGATCCACTCTTATGTTCCCAGAGATATGCGCGTCATTAAATCTTTCTTTTATCTCGATAGTTTTTTTTATTAATCAATGATTGTTTGATTAATTCAATGCAAATTATACGCCTAATTATTTTTTTGGTTATTTACATCTATTAATAGAACTCTTATCAATTCTAATCTTTCTTATCAAATTATGAACAAAAGTCTACGCGCATAATCTCACGTTATTTTTAAACTTCTGAAAACGCAGGATTTTCGCCAAATTTTGAATTATCACTAAATGTTAAATGGTCTACGTCATTTCAGTTTCACATAATAAAACTACTTTTCTTTTCAAGGAACAGCGCCAATGAACTATCCAGATACCTAAAATTACAGTTGGCGGGCTTGTTGAGATCTATTTGAACGATAAACTTTCAAGCTGCTGCGAGATTTCGTTTCCCTCTTAGTGTAGACACGCACAAAAACCATTCCCCACGTTCTGAAACTACTGTTTCGAACGCAGAGAGCTTTAAAACGAGTGCTTTCGCTGAAATCGCGATACAGGAATGTGATGTTATAGTCATACATATTAAGAGATCTTAAGAAAAATAGTTGAAGTGGTACACAGGAAAATCGAGATGATGCGAAGAATATTTTAGGAAATTCGCGGTTTTTACTTGGAGTTTTCCCCGTTATCATTAATCTTAAGTGATGGACCACATACTTCCTTAAATTTATTCGAAAATGATTCTTCCAATTTTTTTTCAAAATCTCATATTTACATTGCGTCCAAGTTGATCTACAACTTTCATCTGAAGTGGGAAGATTTGCTCTGGGGACAGAAAGTCGTAGACCTCCTTCTTAAGTGTCCTTCCAGGGAAATGTAAGGGTTTACAGATGTAAATAATTAGTTAAAATGAAATATTTGTTGAAATTTGGAGTTGGAAGAAAATTAATTTTGTTTTTTGAAAATTATCGTGGAGTACCACATCTTTTTTTGGACTTGGTATCTTAAAATAGGATTTTCAGCTAGAAACTCGAAAATGTAACACGATCGCAATACTCCCTGTTTATCAGTTTGGAAACAGGAAGTAGAATTTTTAAATCTGAAAAAGTTTTCAGAGTCGTGTGAGTGTTAATCCTGAGTTTCCTCTTACTTCCACTCACTGAAAGAGGTAAAAAGGAAAAAAAATGGCTTTTAACCAAATTACATTTCTTCTCAATATGAAGTTATTAAATTTGTTTGAAAGTTATTGCAAGATAACTCTTCACTGATTTAATTTATGCATTACAGATAATTCATTTTGCACTTTCAGCCTTCTAAGAATGCAACAAGATAAAAAGTGCTATGTATTAATAAAGAGATCTAGAAAAAGACGTAGAATTGCTTTCTTTCTATTCATATTTATTAAACATCATTCTGATACTATCTCTCAAAACAAAAGATACATTTATAAAATGGAGTAAAATAACATCAAGTGTAAAGATATCTAGAAGCAGAATTAGTTAATTTAGATAAGATTTTTCAGGTATTTACTTTGTTGAGACTAATGATTACCGCTTAACTTTTACGAAAAGAACTTTGTTTACTCTAAATTAATTCATCTAAACAAATTTCTATTAACATTTTAAAAAAAACTACGTGACTAAAGGGTAAATAATAAACTACAATATTTTATAAATTACTATAAATTCAAAATAAAATTAGTTTTCTACATTACCGCTACAAAGAAATTATTATTTGTATAAACAAACAAATATATCCATGCGAAAAGTTCTTCTTTGTTTTAAATTTTGAAAGAAAAAAAATGTGTACTTACTATTCCAATAATCTTCTACTAGGCAAAATTCGCTGGAGATAAATCTCTCAGGATTTCGGTAGATAGAATGTGCCATCGGTGTTTACAATTCCTTTTCATAACATTATTTATACGTTTATTTATAGATAGATCCATTTTATAGGTAGTGGTGTTATTGAATTAATTATTATAACACTTGAATAAGCCAAATTATCAAGAAAATAGTAAAAATAAATATGAAAAATGGGGAAAAAAAAATTAATAAAACAGAACACAAGGCTTTCACACACCGACCTAACCCACAAAAATACTCCTACAACACTGACTGCGACTGGTGTAGAAATAGTAGTAGGGGGAGCCGCTCTGAAATAAGACGGTTTTACTGGCGCACTCTAATGCGTTATATTCTAACTAAAATTATAAAGTGTGCAGCCATATTTAAAACTTCGATAGATGAGATCAAACATAAGTTTGCCTCCAAGTTACAATTCATGATTGATTGCTAAAACATTATCAGTCTGTTTGTGCCCCTAAATTCTTTCAGAAGAAGGAACCTTATAGAAATTTATTAATCTCTATGTTTGCAATTTGAAGAAATGTGTAAAACATCTTTCCGGCAAAATCACGAAATAAGTGAAAAGTTCAATCAGCAAAAACTTCAGGTTAAGAATTTTAGTAAAGATTACAATCAACACAATACTATAGTATTGTAACTAATATTATCTAGGAAGTTCGGGTAGCTTGAGGTCGTTAAGAGACAACGGTCCTCTCATGTAGCCATCGAAGCCAGTCGATTTGCAAGAATCTACGAGTTTACTTGATTAATTTTTTCAAACATATCATTTGCAATAAAATGATCATTAATATAAATACTTTACACAAAAATAAAGGGTTTTTTATTAAAGTAAGTGTGATGTCACAAATTCATTGCTTTTGCATTTTTTATGACTAAAGATCAAACCAAAGCGGTACTACTAACATATATCTACTAAAACTTTGTTTACATTCAAGGCTAACTCTCTGGCGCTTATCTGAACAATTTCAGAAACTTCTAAAAGCCACACAGGACAGTCGCATAGCCAAAAGACTAATAATGCATATTTGGTACTTTCTACAATTCTAATTCCCAACCCAAATTCAAATATGGAATTTAGTTCTACATTTAATTCTTATAAAAAGTAGAGTTGTGATATAACTCTTACTCTGAAATGTCTCTTTTAAAGGTAAGCCTATTTAAGTTACTCATCTACATGATTGTATGCAATCAGACGAATGAAAACTAAAACATCGATTCATTTGATTGATTCATGAATTTTCGTTGGGCGAATTTAGTAACGAACTTACTAATCTACTCTGGCAGACTGCCTCCACTGTCCCGAAAATAAGAAAGTCCTTATTGTGGCTAACAATCCTCGTCAGGATCTCCAATCCCTTCCACACTTGACGTGAGCACAATCCAAATAGCCAGTAAGTCGCAAGTTTGCCCTTAAAGATGACTCATCCCTCTTCTAGGTTACTGCAGCCAAAACAAAATCGTATCTGTTCTGCATTTCCAAACAATTTTTGTTTTTCTTAATTGCCTAACCATTTATGCAAATTTCCTTGTTTAAAAGGATATTTAGGAAGAAAGAACATGGCAATCGATTTCATGTTCCTCGCAAAAAAAAAAAAAATATGGGTAACAATGAATGAAAACAAAATTAACATTCAAATAATGCAAAACTAATAACTTTTTCTGTCGTTCTTTAATTCTTTTCCAATCTACAACATCAAAAAAGGTGATTATTTATAATAGTAAATATTTATAATTATATCATATATATATATATATATATTTTATCTTTATATTTATTTTTTAAAGCTGTTCTTAACTCTTTTTTTTTTACTGTTATAACAACTTTTTCGCTTATATATATATATATTTCTTATTTAAATTTAAATTTGTTAAATGTGTACATACATTTATACGTTTCAAAAATAATGAAATAGTTTTAAAAATGAAATAAATGTCTACATCGACTTATGTTTGTGAATTATAATTATTTACTCTATTATGTGTGTACTTTATTTACTTTCCCATACAATAGAAGGCCAATTCAAACTTCATATGTTCTGTGGACGCCAAGTACACATTCTTCGTTTTTGTTTTTAAATTTAATTCTTAAATTATTTATTTGTTTTAAGCAGGACAAGGCTCATGCTATGTTATTATATTTTTTTTTTGAAAATTCAAGTGTTAAAAACTTTAATCTAATCTTCGTGTGAAAGTAAGAATTTCTTATTTTTTACTTTTGATTTTCTTTTAAAGTTTTTATTCTTATACATCCTTGAGAGTTATTTTTACGGAGACTAATCTTGAGATCCTTTGCATTCCAGATAGATAGTAAATGTGAACAATACCTAATCCTAGCGACTTATAGCTGTCAATACACGATGTTATTCATACTTTTTTCAAGCATAAGTAAAGTCAAACTTGAAAAATCCAGATTCACTTAAATGAGATATGTGATCCACTTAAGGAAAATTTGAGGAGTCAAGGAGAATGATAAAATTATAATTCTGAACTGGCAATACTATATTCAAAACATCCCACAGGAAGATGTGGACTAGGTAACTTCACTTGGCGTCTAGGTAACCCTGCCTAACAAAACAAACAATGACATTACCCCCGACATTCATATCCTAAGTCTGCAAAAAAAAAAGAGATGATGAAATCTATCTCTCATTATCTCATACAGTCACATTTAAACTCGGCACTCTTTTTCAACCAAACTGCACACACACACACACACACACACAATGAACATAGGGAACTATTATATCCTTACCAATAAACACTCTACAATCAATCTCCATTCGTAATATCTATATAAATACAGTCCTTAAAACATTTCTCATATCTATACAATCATGTTAAATATGATGATTCATAAAGACCCCAAAAAAATATGAAAAACACCCAGACAGAGAAACATTGAGCAGTATTTAATAACACATGTAATATTAGAAATTAATTACCAACAAATAAGTCCCTTGCACCTGCTTTTAACAAATACCTATACTTTAAAAGTAAAATTCATTTTCTATTTTCTAAATTTTCGTTTTTATAAATAGTCCAAATGAGTGTGAATCAGCCTTTAAATAAGAATCTAATGATTCTTTTCTTTTAAATTACCTTTTTGTCCATAAATGGGATTATTATTTATAAAAATCATTTACTAATATACCATTTAAAAAAAATAAGAACACTGAAATTAATTATAAAACATATTAATGGATTTAGATTTATTACTATATAACTACATATAAAGAAAAATATAACAATTTTATTATTTTTAGCATACCTTAAAAAGATGAAGAAAATTTGATTCCCAAAATCAAAAAAATTAAAATAAGGAGAAAATAAAAACAAGGAATGCAATACAAACTCCTAAAATAAAAGAAAAAAAAGTTATTATGGTACTAAAATCAATTTTTTTTAAAAAATCATGGCATTACTTCATTAACAGAGAAATTACCATGCATAAAATTATTTACAAAAATTATGTTTTGCTTTTATAAAACGTTTTGTTGATAAATCATTAAAAACAAAAATAAAATAGATTTTTCGTTAAGTTCTATCATCTTATGGAATAAAGTAAATTTGTCAATAAATTCATAAATATAAGCATTTTTTGTTTTCTTCTTTAATGGATCCTACAAATTCTGGATAAAGTTTCTATTTATTTGCAATCACACTTTTATGTATATATATTTATATTTATTATTTATATATTTAAATTTTAAATAATGATGGTATTATTGAATTACATAACCATAAATTATTTTTTACTATCTATAAGTATTTAATTTTTAAAAAGTAAGATATAACAATGTTTAAAACAATCGATTAATTAAATAAAAAGTTTTATAAATTCAATTTTTCTTTTTATCTGGTTATCTAAAGTAAATATGGACTTTTAAAACAAATATAAGACGGAAAAACTATTTTTAAAAAAATTAATTAAAAGGTTTTTTTTTTAAGTTAAAAAAGAAGTTCAAATAAGAAGATTAAGTTTAAATAAGAAGATACATCTAAAAAAGCGCTTTTTCGTTCTATTTTTTTTTTAAATGGTGGACCCTGTTATACATATTATACTCGTAGTTTAATATTTTAAGAATAATACTTTTTAAAGGTAAATAATGAAAACTCTTCAGGAAAATTGAGTAAAATGAAAAGATTTTTTTCCTCTACAATGTTGCTTTATCCAAAAGAACTTTTTTTTTCTTTTTTTTTTGTGATCAGTTTGTGACATAATCTTGTTTACTTTACGTTAACATGAAAATATGAAAAATTAGTACAACCTTACTATAAACAATAAAGAAAACATGGAATAGGTTAAACATTTAAAATATCTAGAATTTAATAATCTTACGGGTAAGCTAGCAACTGGAATATGTAGTAAAGTAGGCTATAAGAAAAAGCACTACGCTATGGAGCATTATCCAGGGAAGTCATGAACGATCGTTACATATGTTAGTGGGCACTGGGCAAGGAAAGATCTTTAAATTTAAGAAGAGAGACACTATAACCATGGAAAATTAGATCTTATTGAACGAATTATTGAACACAGAATAATGGAATAGTTAAGAGAGGAACAGAAACTCAGGAAATTAGCAGTGAGATGCATTGAAGTGACAGAAAGCGACCCTAAGTGTCAGCAAAGAAGTAGAAAGATGATTAGCCGAAGTGATGGTTGCACATTGGAAGATGTTCTTGCTAAAAGATCAAACTGTGGTACCTTTAGAGAGGCTGCTTAATTGTTATTGAACACTATGTTGAATTAGAATTGCCAATAAATATCATTAAATCCAAATAGTTGTTCAAATCGACTAATCTGTATGCCCTGAATGAACTGAAGAAAAATAGGGCTACCGGTGGGAGTTTGCTTTCCTTCCCTTTATGGATGTTAAAAGCCATTTCCAAGCTCCCTAAGGATAACCCAACTTAACAACACTTATCGCTGACGTTACATAACCACTCAACATTAAAACGGCATTTATGAGGACTTGTGCCATTAGCTGGAATGAAGGAACTTAATCTTACCTCTTACCCTGATGTTGAAAGGTGGGCGAAGGGTAACTAAAGAAGGCACTGGAGACAAGGAATCATTAGCAGCAGACAGAGTAGTCATCTCGGGTAGTTAGCCTCCTCAAAGGAGCTTAGAGAGTTTTGGTCTTGGTTACCAGTTACCAAGTCCTAACAAGTGCACTAATCTAGCCAGGGACTGCCTGGACATCGTGCTAAGAACGGTTGCCAAACCTAGGTACTTCTTGTGACAATCACATTTTTTGTTTTTATCCTTCCATTTTATGGCAAAACATGGGCTGATCTAAAAACTTAGGTTAAAATTACTTCTGTATGAAAGGCGTTGTCGAAATAATATTTATTTTAATTTCGTGAATTGCTTCCAATACCTTATTTTCCTTCAGAGACGAGATATTTATGATAAAGCAACAGTAAAATATTCAACTAGATTATTGTTGTTTGTTAACTAACTAACTGCTATAGGTACCGTAGATTTTTCACTTTAAATTAATATTTTATTGAAATAATATAATTTATTTCCTCTTAATTACATCATACAATTATGTTAAATACGTATATATAATTATTAATGTTTTCTCTTTTCAATTTTGTTAAACTCTTATTTTTTGAATTTATAAATTTCAAACCAAAATTCGCGCATAAGAAAAATACCCATGCCATATAAAAAATGGTTAATACCTGTTCTCACAATGGTTTCTTTGAATAAAATCTCTTACCAAAGAAATTAAACTTTTTTAACATTTTTATTGGCAATGAGAAGAGGAACTAACCAAATTGTTTGTTATTATACAGATGGAATAAGAATATTATTTGTAAATATATATATGTATATTTCTATTAATTTAATATTTTCGTTATTATTCGTTATTAACCTCAGCGCACAAAATTTGTTAAAATATATGCAATTTTGTTTTGTTTTAATTAATATACATATATATAAAAATCTATTATTAACAATATAATTTCTTTTTAATTACATTCTATTTAATTCTATTAAAAATGAATTGTAATAAATCTTATTTCTTTTTTTTAAATTCTTTTTTTATTTTAATTATTTTTAATGTTATTATCTACAAGTTCTTAGGTCTTGAAAATAACGAAGATCTGCTTAAGGACCTGGGTTTTCACTAAGTACTAAGGACGATTATAGTAGATTACAAAAATGAATTCTTAAGGAAGAAACACTAGAAATTTAATTTAAGAATTTAAATGTTTAAAAAACTTGTTTGGATTAAATAACATGAAATATTGTATTTAAAAAAAATCAAACATCTAGCTATTTCTCGTTGGTTTTTGGTTTAGAACATCTTACTTTTTAGGCTGCAGTAAATCCGAAACTTGGCTGAACTATTTTTAAAAAATTAAAACCCGTTAACCAAAACGTTGAGTGCATAAAAAGCTTGTAGTTCTTGAAAGCCTCCTTATTCTTTGAATTGCTGTGTATGATGCTTTTGGTTTTCATAAGCGAGAGGGATACAAGACTTGAAGATCAACCAAGAACTAAGGAACTACTCGAACGTGTGAAGCAGAATTCGTATACGAACTGCTTAGTACACTATCTAGCAAATTACAGGCTACCACCATTGTGAGTCGCTGTTTCTAACTGCTGCATTCCAGAATTTAAGATCAACTTCAGCTCCTTACGAATTGTCGCAGTCAAAAACGGTGAGAACAATATGTGCAAAACCAATGATAAAATGACCTGGTTTGGAAACCATAAATTTATTTGACAACCTAACCAAAAATAAACCTCGCTAGCCATGTGTTGCCAAAGAAATACCTTGCTTGTGTTCTGGGTACTTAGCAGGTTTAATGAAGTGCTTTATTGTCCAGTGAGAATTTATCCAGAAAAGCATCATTTACAGTAACGCCCTGAAACAAGAACTCTTACTGTAATATGATGAACTTCGCCTAAACCGCTGGAGGGGAAGTTTTCGTTGTAACTTCGGAACTGAGTGAAGAGTGGTTATTTGTTGGGCCTTCAAAGTTTGGTTAATGGAAATGTATCTGGAATCTGCGGTTATTTCGGCTGATACCAGTGGAGATTCAGAGGGGCAAAAACTTGGAGGATGTCCATCACTAGGGTGGCCTTTGACAGATGCCAAGAATGGTTTACGCAATAAGGGAAAGCCACGAGAAAAGAAAGCGTGGACCAAGCCTCGTGCACTAAGATTCCAAGTTTTATGCAGTTTTGTTTTCATAACAACTGTTTAAGGAAACTAAAGTTGAATTATAAGTGGTTAACAGATTTTACTCAAAATCAAATCCTTTTATTACATTACTAATTCTATTCGAATTTGGATTTTATTTTAGTGTAACATTAAATATTTTAACTAATTGGGATATTTCTATTTTATTTTGTACTTTAAAGTTTCACATTATTATACAAAAATTTGGGAAAAAATCTTGCCACATATGCACGCACACATATATACACAAAACAGTATCTTAAGCTATCATACATTATTTTCCAAGACACTTTACATATTAAATTTTAATTTTAACTTTTCTCTTGCATAAATACAGGATTGTTGTAATTAATGTTTTTTCTTTTATCCAGAAATAATTACAGTAATAATATATGTGTTTTTTTTTACAAAAAAAAACTAAAATCAGAGCAAAATGTGCATGACTTCTAATAAAAATTGTTTTAAATTTGACGAAAATTTAATATTTACAGATTAAACATCGTGAAAAACTGTGTTTTATTTTTCACAGCAATGAAAAATTTATCGAAGAGTGGACTGTTTTTTTTAAAAAGGTATTGTCTCGATTAAAAAATTTGATTCATATTTGGGTTGCCCAAAAAAGTTATTGCGGATTTTGGATTTATGAAATCTTGTTCCAATTTGAACACAAGTTCAGAAGTAAATGAAGTTATACACCCACAGTAAAGACTTTCTTATACCTTCTATTTCTTCTAATGTTCCGAAAGTTCACATCAAAGTTGTAAGCCACTCCAACTTCTTGCACATGAAGGCTATCCTTTTGGCAGCCACAGAAGTCTTTAGGTGATAGGGCGCCCCTAGAATGACGAGTTAAATTTTTTATCTTACCTAATTCCCTGTTTTCGGTCAAAAAGTTCCGAGTTTCAATTCTAATTGTAATGCTTTCTGGAATTTAAGCAAACTGATACTTAATAAGGAGAGTAATTAAGAGATTAAGCTATGGGAAACGAGATTTAGTTCTTAAAGGATATGTTATCTGTGTTTGCCGGTGATTAAGAATGTCACTGAAAATGAAAATTTAACAAATATTTTAATGACATCCCACTTTTTCACAGTCTCAAGTTGCAAGGGGGGGGGGGAAACAATAAAAATTAAAAGCTACATTTAGATTTCCATCATATTTGGTCTTTCTTTAGGGCGACTTGTGGAGGGGAGGGGGGGGGGTGTAAAGCACAAAAGGAAAGGGGGAAACATGTTTGAAGTGTTTTGGTTAGAAAAGTTCAAAATGTTACATTGACAGGACATCCATTCAGAGGTATCACTGAGCGAAAGTTCACAATAATAGGTGGAAAGTCATCTTGGCTCACAATACCCAGATGAATAACCACGCGACACTACTGCATATGAAGAACAAGCTAACTTTGTTATGAACGGGTGTGCTTGATTTTATTCTGTTCTTTTTCTGTTGTAAAGATGTTTGTAGCATATAATTTATATTTTTTAACTAGAATTCCAAATTAAGACTTTGGAATACTAATTAATATAAAATAGCAATAACTTTCCTGGGATAACCTAAATAAATTTTAAAAAATTAAAAGATTTGAGAAAATAATAAACAAAAAAGGCGTGTGCAGACATTTACAATATATCTATATTTGTAAAATATGTATATAATTTCCAAATTTGGGTTAAAAATATTCTTTTTTTTTGGATAATTTCTTGATTTTTTTTTCTTTTGTTAATAAAATATATTATATAATAAAGATTTTTTTAAATTTTTATTAAAAGATTATTATGTACGACTTACTAATTATACTATATAATAGGCCTATATAAAAGAAAAATAGAAAATAAAAATTAGATAAATTTTAGTTTCAAATAAGTTTTCCCAATTTTAATAATTACAGAATAAATTTTTTATTTATTTGAACAGTTCTTTAAATTTCTATAAATTCTTGTTGACGTTATGTCGTTAAATAATTTAATATAGTTCTCTTTAAAACTTTTTTTTTTTTGTATACATCTACAATATATTTTGTTTCCTTTTTTACACACATATTCTCCTTGTTGTACAGAAATAAGGGCAACTTTTGCTTTTAGGTGAAATTTAAAAAAAAAAAAAAAAAAAAAAAAATGAGAATTAGGTTTAAGGCAATTATTATAATTTTTTTTTCCTGCCATCAAATTTCTAATAATCTTTTTTTCATTTTCTTTAAAGTCATTCCAAATAAATGCAGAGAAACAAATCTAATATCACATTATTTTCAAATAATAATAATAATAAATGAAAATAAAATTTAAAATTGGAAAAAACCTAAGATGATCACAGATGAAACGCTAACAATAATCAATTTGTTGTTTATTTGGTAATATAATAAAATTTGCTTTCTTATTGGGGAACCTTAATTAATTCTAATTATTATTACTTTTTTTTTTTTACAAAAATAATAATAATAATAAATAACAGCCATTTTCTACTATTATTATTAATATTATTATTACAGTCATTAAACACAGACATTATACTATTATTAAAAAGGTGGGTCTTAATTCTCTAGATACAAATTGGGTCAAAACAAACAAAAAAAAAATAAAGAGACGAGATCAAAGATAAAATTGGACAAATTTATGGAACTTATACTTAAAATACTATTTAGATAGATTGCATTTAATTTAAACTATTTAAACTAATAGTTAATTCCATGTTGGAAGTATTTTTATTTTTTTAAATTGAAAATATAAGTATGTGTGAGAAAGTAATTTTGTAATTAGATTCACAAAGTTTTCCATCTTCAATGGTTACTTAGTAATGACTTTCACCATTATGACTTCTATGCTTAAATCTTTAGGCAGAATTAATTAAAATTTGTAATATAAATTTCATTTTATTATTTTTCTTAACAGATCATTTTTTTTTTTTTTTGACGGTTCAAGTTTAAGTAGCGACAAAAATAAATTTTTTTTAGGATTTTTTTTTATATCCTTTTTTTAGGAAAAACTGTGCTTTGGCGCATAATTTCTTTACTGGTTAGAATAACAAAAAAAATGCTATCTAGTATTCTCTTTGCAAGGACAGCACAATTAGGGTTATCAGTTTATTAAGAATCTCTCAACTGAAGACTTCATAATTTTAATTGATAAAAAAAAGCTGTTCGTTTTTTTTTTTTTTTTCAACAATAGTGTTTGATAAATAATAATTATAAAAAATTATAGCTGACATTGAAGGCTTTATTAAGAAGGCTGTGGCGAGCGAAATGAGTTAGATTTAGGAGAAAGTTGTTTTCTCTTAGAATGGTTATATCATTAAACACACAATCTAATTTTAGCTAATAAAAAACTAACGGTGGCTGTGATGGAACTTACTCAACAGGGGCTTCTTTGGAGTTAAAATTACTGTATAAGTTTTTACAACTGTCAATCTTGATGCCAAGCTGGAAAATTTACACAAAGGTATTCAAAGCTCTAAAGAAGTTTCTGATGAAGGCCACCGTGGTATCCGAAACGTCCAGCAACAGATACTTTTTCTGGCCATCCAAACAACAGGAAGATTGCTCAAGGCCAGTCTCAATATGTGTCAAAAGCAACAGTTTTTCCAATCGCGCCTCATCAAACACGTCACTGCCTAAAGATTTTCAACCAGTGACCCACTATTTTCCACCTGAGGTAATGACCATTTGATTCAATATAATGGTTTTTTTCTTCTTCTTTTTATTGCAGATTTGCGTCACAAGGGTCATGCAACGGAAAACTTCACATCACAATTTTTTTTATCAGACAAATATTTATTCACTAACTATTTATAAGCAATTTGTTCCATAAAAATTTTTCTTAAATTTAAAATCAATTTAAATTACAATATTACAAAGAACTGCCCCCATTTTGTTTGATCTTTTATATTAAAATTTCTTTGAACTTTTTTATTTCATTTTACAAAATACAAAATTTAAAATGTACTATCACAAGAAAACTGAAATCTTACGATAATAATTAAATATTCTTTAGAATGGCTTTAATTCATTATTTTGTTAAGCGAATCTCAGTGAAGAAAATTTTTAGATGTCAAAATAGAGATTAAACCAGAAAATGGATTAGTTTATTCAAAATTTTATGGTTTTCCGTCATTTGGTCGCAGAATGCGTTTTTTTGCATATTTCATTAAATAATTTGAATTCAACTGTTTTATAAAGCTTGATATTCGATGAGAAAATGCCTTAAGCTGGTGAAGCCAGGTACTACAGCTTTCTTACCAAACTATCCCCACTTGATTATCTCTGGAGTTTATTCCAGGTATTTTCTATTTATCTTGTCAGTCTTTCAGCACAGAAAGAAATCTTACCTATTTCTGGAATAGGTGGAAACAATGGCAGAATGTCCTTTCTGAATTCTCTGATAATCTTAACACAATCTAAAAGCTTTAGAAGCAAATGGCGCCATATTGAATGTTGCGTAGTGGGGAAAACAGAGGCGTACGAAGAACGTGAGTTGCGACTTTCACATAGAAAAAAAGTCTGTTACTCCTGCGTAATAACTGTTAGTGCAGATTCTCAGGAGAGGCACTGCCGGAGCAGAGAATATCCAGGATCTTCGAAGCCTTCTAAGGAAACATTTACTAAGAGTGGAATCAATCACATAGTTGCAAATGTATCAAAGTATGTAGAAAACTCTATTTCATCTCTAATTCTGTGGCCACTGATTTGGCATTTTTGAAAGATACGTGGGGAGATGAAGCCCTGATGTGTGGGTAATGCTTGTAGCCCTGATTTCTAGAGATTAACACAGAACCCATCTTGAAGATGAACCCAAAAGTTTGCGGGATCTATCAGCAAAATTAGAAGACAAACACACCAAACTGAGACGGAAGAATCCTACCAAATCATCCAGCTCCCTGGGGATCGAATCACCTATTTTCAAATTTTATGGATAATATATTTTAAATCATTAACATTTCTCTTAAACACATTTTTCTACATTTTTTTTTTTTCTTTAAGAAATTGAAAATATTACCGGAACACAGTCCGCAATTACCGAAACACAGTCCGCAATTACCGGAACACAGTCCGCAATAGTTTTCCTTAATATTTCAAAAGCCAGGATTGTTTTGAACAACACTTCGCAGCTTTTTCTATTTTTATTCTCAAATTGTTCATGCCCTTTTTTAAAAAATAAATATTTACAATTTTATACAGAAAAATTGACTTTTTTATAATTTTTATTTTCTATCTGCAGATTTACCCTATAATTTTTGACTATATATATTTTTAAATATACATAAAATGTGTAATATATTTTTATCTATATTTACAATAAAATTTGTATATATTTTTGTTAAAATTTTTTTTACTATTATTTATCTTTTATAATCATCCTTATATATTTGTTTATATACATATTCCTGATCAAGAAGGAGAATACATTCTTTTATTCAAAAAATATATTTATAAAGAATTACACATGTTGATTTTCTTAATAAATAATTTGATGGAGGCATTTTTTATTAAACATAAGTGTGAATTCAGGAAGTCAATATTTTTGAGGATGTTTTAAAATTTTGAAAAAAGAGACCAAAACTAGCTGAACCAAAGGGTCCTTTTCCTCTGACAGCCTGCTTCCTTTTTTTGATCATCGATCGAGCCTCCTTCGATTTGCACCTCCTTGGGGTGAAATTGAATACAACGAAAAAAAAAAAAATTAAGAAGAATTGTGGATCTGAAGTACCGGCCTAATCACCCGTTTCTGGATTAAAAATGATTCAAAGGAAAACCAGTGACCAGTAGCCTTTTGGGGCCACCATGAGTGAGGTACTGTGGAAAGATGATGGAATAGCGACTTTAAATTTATAAGTAATGAAAAAGCTGCTCCAGTCTGTGATTCGGTGTATCTTCGACGGGTTGTCATTACTAACGACGTTAACTTAGAAAAAGATTAAGAAGGCTAAGACGAACTATACAACTTTATTTGGTAAGCAGGAGTTTGATCCTTGGAGCTTAGCTCTAAGAACTCTTGGGAGTTGTATTCAACTTCATCCCTGGAGATGACTGGGGCTCGATGACCAACTGGCCATGCAATCCAGTCAGTTCTCTCGTGATTTCCAGCCCTATCAGCATTACATTTTCTCTCTACCCAAATTAATCCAGTTCCCCGGCCACAAAATGTTTTGAGAAATATTTTGCTAAGAGCTATTCAGAGAGCCAGATCAATTAAAAGATTATAATTAGAAAAATATAAAGACCAAAAAGAAAATTAAAAACATAACGCATATATATTTTACTGCAATATTAGAGTACACCACCATATTGACCAGTCACAACTGAAGAGAGAATAACAAATAATAATAAGCAAGAAAGCAATTATTATATTTATATACTGGAGAGTAATTAGAAGAACATTAGTTTAAAAAAAGAATAATTATTGGTGGAAACAAAATTTAATTATTTCACACTTTCAAAGCAGATTTCTGTGTAGTCGCTGAATCATACCTGTGATGATTGTGATGGTGATGATGTGCAGCAGTGGATGATGTCCACCTAGTTCGCAGATTGTTGTTATGATGGTATTGTTGTTGCGGTGCGGTTGTCACCGTTCCAACTACACTACTATTGTTATGATGCGTGGTTATTGTTGTGGAAGCCGTTGTTGTAGTTGTGGCTGTTGAAGATGTGGTAGTATTGCTGTTGTTATGATGTGTACCCATCCAGGGTGGACTGATCAAACTGTACCACGGTTGTTGTTGCTGATGGTGGTGATGGTGATGATGGTACTGGTAATAACCACGACGGCCTCGGTTGTTACCATTACCGGCCTTCATTGTATCTCCACGACTGCTTCTCAAACGCACTAGACCTCCAAATCCGGATTTCTCTCTCACAGTCACCTGTAATACAACATTATCATGAATATATTAGTAAACATTAACGTACCTTAACTCAATACCGGATGTGACGATGGTAAACATTTTAATAAGTATGGAAGAATTCAGCAACTTTCAAGTCGCGTCATGAACTTATTTCTTCCGCTAAAAATTAGATTTAAATTAATTATATTAAATTAAGTTACATTTAACATTTATCTGACACGATATTGCTAATTTAGAGTTTCCATTCACTTACTCTAACCAAAACAGCACAGAAACCTAACCTAAGGAATTGCTGGCGTGTACATACGAAATCTTATTACAATTTGAGCAATTTTGCGTTAACTGAATGGTTACTCGTGACGTTACGTCACTCGCCAGTGGGAAAAACAACATTTTTCTTTAAACCCTTCAACAAATAATGCGTTTTTTTTGTTACTATTTAAACAATTTTAAATTTTGAACCGATGTTTATCAGGACTCTGTTACAATGTAAATAGTAATTAAAATATATATGATCAAACACTTATCCTCCCTAATTGTTTTTTTTCTAAAAGATATATTTTATTTATTCATTTTATACAAAACTATAAGCCAGCTCCACTTTTAATAACCAATTTATTCAAATAGATAATATATAAATGAGGGCAATGTTGTTTTCGCTCTGCTGTTCAGACGTGGTATATTAAATTATAAACTAACCACGAGGAAATCCGAGTTGCAGTCTAGATTTTCTTATTCTAAGAGCTTCTTATAAGCTCACTATCGGTGATAGACAGTGTTGTCTCAAACCGAGAGAACTACGGTCCGGAGGCCTGCAGGCTGGGAGACCCTTTGGTTTACCTGGACTTGATGCTTGCTCTCCAGTCTATTTCCAACAGACCCAGGACCCAGTTGCCTTTTATCGCATTCAAAAACTCGCAGAAGGAAAGTAGCCAGTGAATAAAAATAAAAGTTCATTCGATGAAAATGACATTATAAATGTTGATCTATTGATCTATTTATAATATACAGACAACCGCCTAAATAAATAAATGCATAAAGATTTTATTTTTAATAGTTTCGAGTATGTCAGTCTTATTAACACTTTAAATATAGATTTGTATTCAGAAAACTAACTTTCTATGACATGATGAATATTTTGTTGGGTAAATATCCTTCGTTGCTGCGTTTAACAAAATAATTAGCATTAAAATCGTGTTTTTATAATAAATGGAATACTTTTTTTTAAAGATAAACTTTCTCTTGCTCTCAAGATGTTAGACACGATTTGGGACGTAAATTCCAAATTCAGTAGCTAGGGCAGACATATAGATTGGATTGGAAGTATCGATCAAACCTTCCCACCGGAAGGAACCACTTTACTGGTTTCAGTATTTTGAAATATTTTTTTTGAGCGATAGAGTTGAATATTTCTCAGTAAATAATCGACAAGAATAAAGTGGTAACGTTAATACAACGTGCGAACAATATACATCAATACAAATAAATCAATAATCAATGAATTGTAAAAAATTTAATTACATATTTACATGGATATAACCCGAGTTCGTCAGTGAAGCTGACAGACCCTATTTAAGACCGGTTAACTTTTTTTATTCTTAATATAACGAAAATTTGGCACGATTGCAGCAATCGCTGCCCCTCTTCTACAAGTAAGAGAAAGTGAACACCATTATGTAAACTCCCACACGACACATCTTTCACACTATTTTAAATCAGAGGACATGATTTCCGGGGAAATCGCGACTTCCAGTTGGAAAACTGGACTGTAACCGCACTTCCTCTCGGTCCAGCGTCCAAGTTCGTTTAATACAGAGATGAAAATCAATTCCTGCCAGAAATTTAAATCGAGCGAATGTTCCATCTACAATAGATTAATTAAGATACCTTCCCAATGAAATAGATAAATGCGTGCCCTCTAAATTAGCATGACCTTCAAAATGACAGTAGTACGTATAAATTCCTCGCTGGCTCTGTTAGATTGATTCACATTGTTCGGTTTGTTTTCGAAATCTATTTTCGAACACACAGCCCTCCACTAGCAAGATCCTAGTTTAGTTCAAGTTCAGTTCTGTAGCTAGGACAGGTCGTGTCCTCCTTAGAGGGGAACACCGAGTTATAAACCAATAGGTCAGAGCCTCCACTTGTTTTTTTTTTTTTCTTTCGAAGGTTGCCTTCAAAAAAGATTCTATTTAAATTTTATATTCACAAATAGGTTCACAAATAAATAAACGTGTGACGAAATATAGTGCAACTTTCTCTTACCCTTTTTGAAAGGTAGTGTGGATGCATTCTGCAGATTTCCGACTTTAAGAGCTATACCGGAAATATAAATACTATGGATAAGTTTTGTGCACTTCTATATGCACCAAAATAAAAGTCGAGGTAAGAATGTGGTTTTTAGAAAATAGGGTTTTCCGTTTTGTGTTTCCAACACTCGAATACGAATCGCAGCAAGCTGAGACATCCGCTTTAGTAAAATGCCTTTCTCACGGGTAACTTAGCCATGCTGAATGCTTCCAAAGGAATTACCAATTTATTGAATGGGATTTTTCATTTTTCTTCTCGAAAACGGCTCTGGCAAGTTACAGTTAAACTTCGAACCCATCATTGCATCATTGACGACAATCATTGCATCATTAATTACAATCATTACATCATTGATTACAAACATTGAATGTTGGTCGATAATAGTGATAACATTTTAACATTCCCTTACTTTAACTAAGGTAAATAATGTGATCACGCCAACAATTTTGATATTGTGAACTCTATTTTGTGCGTGCTCTGAGTTCTCAAAAAATGGATTAATAAGATATCATCTACTCTGTCCATACACACATTACTGACATTGTTAAACTATGGGAAAAACAGATATGGTCTGGAATATTATCCTCATTCCCGGATATTAAAAAAAAAAACACATTTATTTGCTAACCATCAAGTCACCTTACCAGGAAGCGATTCTGACTTAGTAAAACCGGCTTAGTAGAATCAGTTAGAACTATATCCTGAACATGAAGACTAAGGAGATGGCTTTCATAGGGAATGACTTTCCAATTTTAAATGAACTATTCAGTAGAACGAACCAGCCTGATTAGTCTACAGAATGGCAATTTCTCTCAAGGTTAGAGGCTCTTTCCTGAGGGATAAAATGAGGATTGAATATATCCGACAGAATCAAATAAAACAGATTAAGATGGTATGATTGACAGTTGACTTGTCACACACAGTCGACTCATTCACTTCAGGCCTTCTGGTAGAAGGGATGTTATTAGGTCCCCAGAAAATGTGACTAAAAATCGGTACAGGCTACCATCCTGATCCTTGAGAGAAGAAGAAAAGTGGGTGATTAATCAGGCTCGCATAGCCTGATAATAGCGTAGCCTAATAATCACGTAGCCTGATAAGTAGCCTCGCGCCGCTGCTGCCAGCAATCAGCAAACTTCAGTAGTAAGAGTAATTTTTGCCAACTAGACCTGTAATAACCGCATCCAGAGAAATGTCCATCCAGATATTCTTTGGGGCTTGAGCAGAGCCAAGCTACACAGATATCTAATCTCTCAAACCAAGGAGGTGCTGTTTATCTTATAAGGCAATTAATATCATTTAATTCTTCTTGCAGTACCCCCTCCACACTGACCCCAGTCATCGAGCATTATTCCATTTCAACACTTAGTGTGACGTTATTTTCTACCCCTTTCTTCTATAAATTATTTCGCAATCAATAGCAATAATAATATTGAAACAACTTTATCCGCTGTTTCCAACAGACAATGCTTAATTAATTATTTAAAAATGGCCTTGGGAGAACATAGAGAATGGAATTGTGTTTTTCATTATCAAGAAAAACAAGTTAAATCAATTTAGAAAAGGTTTCATTCCATTAGTAAAAACCGGCGGATTCTCCAAATGTTTTGTTTGCATAAAATATTTTAATGGAGTAGCATAATTAGCTCCGTCTGCTTTATTAGATTGACGACGTCAAGACTATAGTTTGTCTCTCTAGTTATAACGCTTGGAACAATGTAGAAACTTGAGAACCTCTGTGACGTAACTTGGGCACAGCTGTTTTACATTATCATATTGAGCTTCTCAGCGCTGCATTTTGCTGAGAGAAAACTACTCTATTAGAGAATTCGCACGCGATATTTCCTAACCACGGATTATCCAATGTTATTCACTTCAGTTACAGATTGATGGCTGATGTCACACTCGCATGAGTAATACCACAATGTTCGAAATTAAATTTCTAAACTTAGCGCGATTAAACAGACAAAACATTCACCCACTTCCGCTCACCGATCTTCCTCAATTTGGAATTTTACTTACATACGTCATTTCTTATTAAAATGAGGCCCCTATTAAAAGCTTAACCTCCCTCTGGCCTAAGTAGTGCATTAAGAAGCATTTTCCGGGGGAAAACGCTGCAAAATAAAATCTCTCTGAGCACTGAGCCAAAGCTTTGTTGCTCCAATTCAATAGCGACATTGATCTTAAATTAGGACTTTCTGTTATTTTCTACTTTTGAGTTTATGCTGACCTCGACATACATACAAACATAGAAACATGCCCCTTTTTTTTGAACTCAGGAGATGCCTGTGAAACTCCAAACTAATAGTAAGAGAAGGTACTAGGCAATTGCTGAAACCATCTGATCAGCATCAATAAGGAGCTGATTAGTTTGTGATGCCAATCCCAAAATAAATATATGAATATTAGTGAACAGTGTGTTATAGATGTCACCACTAGTTTGACCATTAAGGCTAGCCATTTTGAGCAAAGAACTAGGAAGACAATTAATTGTGTGAAGCAACTCCAAGCTTATCACTGTAACAACTCAGAAACTAGTATCAGGATTGCATGAATAAAGAACTCCAAATTGATGTTTTCTCCAAACATGTAATCCCAAGCAAAATAATTAATTCATTAAATGGTATTGTTCGCAACAGATCATTATTATGCTACATTGCGAAATCTTTGCAACATAAACACTTTTACAATGATATTTACGAAAGTTTTTATTTAATAAAAAAAAAGGTAATTAATTTACTTTGCTGTAATTTTTAATTAATTAATAATTAATCTTATCAAAAATAATGAAGGTCAGTCTCAAGCTGAGAAATCATTCTTTGCTGGCTGATTGCGGGGGGCGATAACGCTCAATGCAAGGCTGGCTTTGTCTAGAAGTACGGATTGTCGCAAATTATGTCACTAATTTAAAGGCGGCATTGATCATTGCTTCTACAAGTCTGCCAAATGCTCTCTCATCGTTCGGTTTCCTACCCCCTGCAAAAATTAGGATCACTTCCTAGTCTCGCAGGTACAATAACTGTTTATGCCAACAGAATATTACAGATTTTGAACAATTAAGGACGAACTTTCTGGAATTTACTGCAAAAATGTGGATCGTCACAAGACCAGGCTGTGGATCACTTGAAAGTATTCCGACTGATCAAGGTCTATTAAGGTGATGGACATGGCTATGTCTGGAGGAGACGATGGTCTGTCTGCTAGATGGTAGAACGAGAGGAGCGAAAACGAAATCGGACAATCAAGGTACAGAGATCTGATGTTTCCAAAAAGATCTAAAAGGCATGAGAGGAAAGCCGTTTCAAAATTATTTTTAGGATAAGATGGAGATGGCGGTGGTTTACGTAGTCTTGGACCATAAATGTCAGCGGGGAGCAGAAGTTGGTCTTAAGAGAGTGTTGGTAAGAACTAGCAAGAAAGATGTGGCTTTCTTGTGCTTATCTCTGGGCCGTTAAAACCTCAATATAAATGAAAGCTTTGTATTGTTTACAATAAACTAATCAAGAAAATTATTTTTATTCCACTCATTTCTTTTCTTTGTTTTTTTTCTCTTATCAAGTGGATATTTATCAGCAAGAAGGTAGGAGAGGTGTGTTGGTAAATCATTTGTAAACAATGACTCAATACTGGGTTGTGCAACCTGGTTGATTGTCCGTCAGTCTGTTTGTGTACGGGATCATTAACATCTCGTAGCTGGCAAAAGGAGTGGATAAGTGCAGTATTTCATTGTGCTATATAAAACACATGTTTGAAGCAACAACAAACAAACGGAGCCAATCGCCTTCACACGATTAGCAGCAGGCGATATCAAAAAATTAACAGAATTAATGCGAAGACAATGTGACTCATTGCCGCAAAATTATTTTTAAAAAGTTAAATAAATATAACGCCAACTAGCATAACAATCAGCATTATAAGTCTTACCTTTAGTACATTAGGTTTAGTAATTATATTATCTATCGTTTGGTGATCGGAATTTGAAGAAAATCGATTTACTGTAAGCACTACTTTACAGGAGCTATTTTTAAATTTAATGCGATTTCTTTTCGCAAGTGGTTCCAGTAATTTTCAATTATCTTTGCGAACTTACCACATTTGCGTAGGCTTATTGCGTTTATTTGAACCATTTTCCCATTTTAATTTATTTAAGCCCATTTTTATGCTTTTCATAAAACCTTTTTTTAATTGGGAACATCCAATGTCTTCAACTTCTTTCATCAGTTTTCACTTTTCTTTTATCGCCAACATTCAGTTTCAATTGCAAGTTGAGAGGAAAGGTTGAGGAATTAGCAGTAAGAGACAGGCACGTGGCTATTTTAAAGAATACTCTTTCCTCGTTATTCGATGACGTAACTCCAACAGTTCGATATCACGGCCTTTATAATATCGTTGCTACCTGGACGTAGTGTTGGTGTGTCACTACAGAGTAGAGCTCTAACAGAGCTCCGCCATTTCTGTAGTATAATTTCCTTCGTTAGAGGATTTCCCGATGACATCATAACAGCCTCTAGGCTGTGGCTATCTGTTAGTGAATGCGAACGCACATAATTACAATTCCACTATAAACTACCATTACAACTAATGGAAACTTAAATGTCAATGGATAGCAGAAGCTTGCTGCTACAGGTTACTTTCCTTTGCTGCTCTTATGTAAAGCACTATCATCGTGACGTATTTGTCCGCATGGCCTTTATCACCGGAAGTATCGGCATTGAGGCCGAAAAAGTTGTCTACTTTGCTTGAACCCCCACTAGGAGACCCCGACTATAAATTCTCTATCAGAAACCTCTCGAACTAACTTGACTGAACGTATTTTTTTCACTATGCCGAGATTAACCATGTACCAGGCATGCTATATATGTATGTATATATAGGAAAATTATTACAAATAATTATCTATATAAGTCCAGTACATATTAGCATTGTCGTTCGGCATTAGAATGTCCTAAGTGGAGGGTTCCAAAAGTGAAATGCAACTGTAGAGGGAACGTCTATCCCTTCCCTTTTCCTGGAAGTGTTCCCAGTCGAACTCTCTCGTAAAAAGGATTCAAATAAGAGTGGAAGATCTAAATGTATGTATTTTTACAAGAACTTCACAGAAAATCGTAGAGTAACACGTAGTTCAACTTCCTTTCGAACTTTAGGCACGATTGCATAACTTCCAACTCCGGGGGAATAAGACAACAACGAAGCGATGTATAATAGAGACAAGTTTGAATCTGGCTAAATTTCTACCCAATAAAGGAATAGATAAATATAAATTGAGGCAAATAAATAAATAAAGCAGTAAATGGATAGTAAATACAGCCAAGGTTCAATCGGTTTAGTAATTAAGGGTAATAGCAGTGTTGCCAACAACCTACAATTAAAATTAATTATAAACATTTAAAACGATGCAAAAGGTCAACATAATGAGGCGAAAATTGTCAACTAAAGTTTTTTTCAAAAACCTGATTTGAGCGCCATCAAAAAAAAATCCGCTTTTCTTGTTTCGTGTAGGTTTGCAACACTTCAGATTTTTAGTTGAATGAATATATCTGGATATCACGCTCAAGAACGCCTTAAAATCCGAAAGAAATCCATTAAGAATTCACACTTTTTCGATTCTCTTTTTATCGATCTTCATTTGTACAATAAAAGTGGCGGAAACTCGTTGGTAACCTGCTACGAGGTAACCTCCAAATCGTGGTAAACAAACACAAAAATGTGGAGCGATTTTCTTTAGCTGAAGTTACCGTCGGTGCAAGTGGCAAAAGGCAAGCCATATCAAGTTTGAACTTGCTGCCTTTTCCATTTTCCTAAGCTGTTATTTTCTTAAAAAATCACATTCTGGAAAATTAAGGGAGGGTTCACTGACAAACTGCAACATTACACAGCAATAACTGTCGATGATTTAGCAATGGGCACACAGTGGAGAGGCGGCGTCCCAGGGAAGTTCGAACTGCCCGCCCCACCACTAGGGGGGCAGAGAATGGATGTGACAATAAAATTATTGGTAATTAAATGAAAGCACCCGAGTGGACCAGATATCACCTAGAGCCATGGCAAACTATCAGCCATACGAATAGAAATTCATTTCAATTATGCAAGTTTTACATACATGCATTATTTTTTGTTTTTTTTGAAATGTAGGGCAAATGTGGTAGTCTCCCCTCCTGGCAGCCGAAAGGGTTCGATGAACTCCGTACGAGCCGCACACCAATCTCTTACAAAATAACCCATTATTGTTATTATTATTTTTTCTAACTTTCAAAATATAATTTTTACTTGTACCACGTAGATATATATATAGTGGTTTCCATTAAAACAAATAATTTTAAAATGGTGGCAAAGTTTTGAAATTTCAGAAGTAATTATTGAAAAGTTCTCTAGTGCTCTCATTGCAATTTAATTTACTTGAAAACTTGAGATATTTTTTAAATAAAAAGTTAGGATGCTTTCAATGTTATACATGTCGAGAATGTGGTGGTACGGTGGGGAGGAGATCCCGGGTTCGAATCCAGCTGCTTTTCACTTCCTAGAAGTTTCTTACAGCTCCAGTGATGGGCAGTGTTGTCTGTAACGAGAGAACACAGTCCAGGAAGCTGGCTATAAACAATGCTACGGCCGCCAATGACCTCAGATATTGTCGGGGGCCTTAAATTACAAATGTAACGTTACACTTTCTCCGACACAATTTGGGATCCTGGTCGCCCGAAACGCCCCCCAGACTCCAACTAAAATCAGAGAAGTTTTTAAACCAAAGTGGCAGCCCCAAACACACGCCTTTAAATCTAAGCGCACTTGTGGCCGCTGACTGGACACAGTAAACTGAAGAACTTGATGAACCCATGTTACTGTCCACTTCTGTTGGACTAACAATCTTCTGAATTGAAATTCATACTAATAAATACTCTACAGCTTTCAGAATATTTACATCTAAATTTACAAAGCCATTATTCAGTTCAAGGACAAAATCTTTTTTTTAAAAAAAATGTGGTTATCTTAATCTCAGTTTAACTTAATTCACTTCTAAAATGACGTAAGATTTTTTTTCCCCACTCAAGAATCTGACATAACTCCAAATTTTACTCTTTTTTAGTTTTCTTAGGATTTGTTCCATCTTTTTTAGGATTGGATTTAATCACAAACAAAACAAAAAACTTGTCATAGCTAGAAATGAAAGTTAGTACCTGTAGGGATTGCTTAGTGGGGGTAGACAGAGGTGATGGGCTGTTTCCTTTCAAGGAATCTTCGCTGGATTCTTCACTTCCGCTACTGCTGTCCAAACTCTCCTTGTCGCAAAATGAGGCCAGCGTGCAGAAGGAACCTTTACTCTCGCCAAACCTGCGCATCAATACTTGTATCACACTTCCGGCAAAATTGCTAATTAAATATATAAATCATAACATCTTTCGCACAGCATTCTCTCACCGCAACCTGCGTAATTTAACTCTCATTCTACTTGGAGTTTTTACTTTAAAAAATAATCAGTGTAGTGTATTGGCCGCATTAATTAGAAATTCGATGATAATCCTGTTTAAGGTTGCTAAAAAAAAAAGTGAAGGACGCTGGAACTTTACATCCGATTGGGTTGGAAGAGCGGAAGTGCCTGTACTTCCCGATCAGACTCCCACTAACGGAAGTTCCTCCAGAATGACTTTTCACCATACTGACATTTTGTAGGAATTCTTACTCGATTTGCTCTCAACTTCATGTACTTATCATACTCAAGTCAGTCGACAACTTTTATTATTGGAACTTTTGTGGGGGGATACTCCATCTAATGGCCCTTCTGGGACCTGGCGTGGGGCAGCCAACTTTCTGAAGTATCATCTTAGATCATGGTCCTGCCTCTTACATATTACTAGAAAGGTATGGGTGGGAAAGTAACCTACCATGCTGGGATTGAAGGTATAACCTCAACCGTATAACCTTTCACCTATTCACTACATTCACTTGTTTCGAGAATTCCGCTTCTACGACTTCCTCTAAACTTCATATTTACACGCGCATTTATCTCAATAACTTTTAGCAAGCATTATCTGGGGGCCAGCCATAGAAACATTGCCCAACTTAAATACAACTTAGAATTTAAAATCATAATGACCTTCTTATTTATGTAAGGTCAGAGAAAACATAAACTGCAGCAAAAAATAAAATAAATAATTGCGACATTTTTTTTATATTTTAAACAGTGATTCTTTCACATACACCAAGCTTATTAGCAAAGGGCGATCGATATCACGCAACTTACTAGCATTACAATGGCTCATTTTATTACCAAGTAAACACCAAAGTCTGATGAAATTTCAGTCCAAGATAAACATCAATTTTAAAATAAAACGACTCATTTACATTTACGTAATATGCCTAAAATAGCGCTGGTAATCGCTAAATATTTTATTAGGTAGGATCGATGGCAATTTTATGAGTCACAACAAACCCACTACCAGAGTGACGTCACTTGCGTTCATATTTAGGCTAAATCAAGTTCAAGGACAATATCCTTTGGCTAGGGCAAAATAATTGTAGCAATGCCTTTCGGGACAAATATTTGAATCAATTCCAGCAGCTATTGGAAGAGAATTTACCAAAAATACTAGTATTTGACCTTGAAATAGATCCTATTCTTTTACTCTTCAACATGAGAAAATAGATCTCAGCGCATGGCAGGGCCTAAACGCGAGCCGGAGTGCACCTGGTATTGCCTTTCGGTGCTACTCTCTCTTCAGACTATTTCTTACTCCAATTTTCACTTGGACCGAAATCTGCGCACCATAACTTCGACTTTAATTCAACTTTTTTGTTTTGTTTCAATAATTTTTAGAAAACCAAAAATGGCTCCATTTTCTTAAAAACGTCACCTACTATTTCCCGCCTTAATAATTTCAACCTTATCCCGCCATATCTGAAAGCATATACCCGTACTTTTTGAGGATTCTTCAGGGATCAACTTAAAACACCCCTCTGGAGCGCACATCAGAGCACAAGCTGTTAATCGGCCGGGAGGAAAACCTAATATCACAACGCAAACCTTTTTGGTAAATCATTAATCAATAAATTCTTATGTATAAAAAATTATATTAATCTTTTAGAAAATTAGTAATTCACATTTCCTTATATATAATTTGATCAAGTGAGTGAGAAAGCGCACGTGAAGAATCGTTTACGGAGCTGAATCTCGCAGGCAGCAGATTATTAACTTTTTTAGAGAATTAGCGAACTACAATAAATATTTGCTAATTTATTCTACGCTATTTTGTAAATATATTTCTGCAAACTATTAGCAAGAGGCAGTGGAGAGGGAAATGTCCTTAAAAACACCGGTCGGGGGAGAGAAAATTGTTGACTTTGTCTTCACTGATGACGCAGTAAATGTCATTGACCAAACTGTATTACAACGTTCGGCACACGTACAGCCCAGCTGGAAATTTTATAACCAATAATTCAGACTCAATATCTATATTGCTCGTACTGTTTATTTATCTAATCTAATGATCAAGGCAGCAGTGTAATCCGCCGTATAATTTATTGTTCCATGAGTGCGGACGGACGGATGATGATGGTGGCGCTGCAATAGCAATACATCATGCTGCAAGTGAACTGATGACCTTTTTTACAACAAAAATAGCTTTGGAGGTCTCGCTTTCAAGGAAGTGACGTCATCTTTAATAGATATGGCTAAATTGCACAATTTCTTTTTTGTTTTATAATTTGGTGTGAAACCCTTCACACTTCCTTCCTGTATTCCTATCGTACAGTCAGCGCGTTACGTTGCTTTCTGCAATTTCTGCAATCTAATTTTTGGCAGAATGCTTTTAATGCGCCCTCTTTCCAGCATTTCTAGCAATTTTTCGAAGCAGCCTGAATCCATTTACAGGAAACAGTCCTAAAGTCAATTTTCATGAAAACCGTTGAGTAAAACTGGCGTCCAATCAGGTGAAAGAGTTCAGGTCGTTGGCTTTTCGAGGAAAAACCAAATACAATCGGGAAATTCGCATTACTGTTGAAGCGCCATTTTTCAAATTCAGTATTTTGGCAACTCTTTCCACCAAATTGATGGTTATTTTCAAATAAAAAGTGTTACAAATTAAATTTA